>NC_088688.1:125749571-126417699 GCF_028017835.1 Emys orbicularis | reverse complement strand
TTACAACAGTGCCATGTGAACACCTGTTCTCACTTGCAGGTGCCATTGTAAATAAAAAGTAGGCAGCATTATCCCCCGTAAATATAAACAAACTTGTTTGTCTCAGAGGTTAGCTGGACAAGAAGTAGGACTAAGTGGACTTATGTGAGGTGAATTGAAAAATACTGTTTCTTTTGTTTATCTTTTTTTATCTACTCCCAGGAAAGTCAGTGGACCCGTTTACACTCCCATTGAAATAAATGAGAGCCTTGCCTTTGATTTCAATGGGAGCAGGATTGGGCCTGCTGACTCTTGTGACTGAAGCAGCAGACAGTCAGTTAGCAGCAGGCTGCCGCTGCAGAGTAAGTCTCTAATACAGAGGTGGCCAACCTGAGCCTGAGAAGGAGCCAGAATTTACCAATGTACATTGCCAAAGAGCCACAGTAATATGCCAGCAGCCCCCACATCAACTCCCCCTGGCTCCTAGCACCTCCCACCCACCGCCAGCCCCACCAATCAGTGCCTCCCCTTCCCTCCCCGCACCTCCCGATCAGCTGTTTCATGGCGTGCAGGAGGCTTTGGGGGGGATGGGGGAGGAGCGAGGGCACTGCAGGCTCCGGGGAGGGGGCGGGAAGGGGTGGAGTGGGGGCAGGGCCTGTGGCAGAGCCAGGGGTTGAGCAGTGAGCACCCCTCGGCACATTGGAAAGTTGGCGCTTGTAGCTCCAGCCCCGGAGTCGGTGCCTGTACAAGGAGCCGCATATTAACTTCTGAAGAGCCGCATGTGGCTCCGGAGCCACAGGTCGGCCCCCCCTGCTCTAATAGATTCCCCTTCACAGGATCACCATCATTCCTGCATTGCTCAAGGTGTAGGGGGACTTTGGGCATTGAACCATGAAAAAGATTGCAGCCACCACCATTGCTGCTGCTGATTGCTAGGTATCAGTGAGGAAGGCGCTCACAGAATGTCCTAACGCTATTGAATATGAGGATGCAGTGGTGAGCAGAGGTTAGTTGTAAACAGCCAAAAACAAAATGCAGAGGAAACTATTTAAAGTTAGCAGGTTGAAAGACAGTTTTTCGGGAATAGTATCAGCTCTGAACAAATCCTGTAGGAGGTCACTGGCCAAGATTTATCCTGCATGCACTTGTAGTAAGAGGAATTTGGGAGTGGCAAGATTGGCTCTCTGGAGCTCAACAGAAGAATGGTTTCCTCCCCTCCGGAGGCTGAGCTCTTTGCTGTGCTTGTAACCATTGCTCTGCCACCACGCTTGCCAGCCACGATTTTTAACTTGCAACATGCAAGTGATTCGCCAAGCGTTAAATCTGACAAAATCCTATCGGGAAGTTTGCTCCTTTCCACTAAGGAGGGTGAATGGATCAGTTCTCTTAAGGAAAAGAATTAGAACCCTTTGATTTCTCATCTCTCATTCCAACCAGAGAGTCTGGAACATTTATAAGGTCAGGTATAATGAATATGGTATGTAAGTGCATCACTATACACTTGTAATCAGAACAGCCATCTTTTCTCCTATTATCCTGCCTCTTGTCCTTCACCCCAATTATAGATTACAAGTGTGTTTGTGCTGGTGATAATGACTCCAGCATATCAGAAGTACTACGGCTTTCCCATTGTGGGTGTAAGCTGCTATTAGTACTTGTCATCTCAGCAGCATAAAATGAACCCTCTCTCTGTGGCATTGCTGCGCCTCCTGCAGCAACTATTCAAGGTCTTATAACTGTCTGCATTTGTTCCTGGACTTAGTTAGCTTTGTGTTAGTTTTAATATAATTCATAACATACTCTAGAGGGCTGAGGAACTGCTTGGTCAGGCAGTAAATTGGAATTATTATATTGACAGTAGTGGCCCTTCAGCTGCATAGCAATGGGAAAAATACAAGGGGAAAAAAAATGCGAACAGCCTTGCAGCTGCTGCCCCTAGTGCAGGGATCTCAAACTCAAATCACCACGGGGGCCACATGAGGACTGGTACATTGGCCCGAGGGCTGCATCACTGAAGCCTTTTCATACAACAATACAAAGGTATAGTCAAAAATGAAGAGTAATATAGTATGCTATTCAAAGTCAATGTATTAACTTTTTTAAAACTGTAATGCGAAAAGTCAGTGCTGATTTTGACAGTCATTTCATTTTTGGCCACTTAGCTGGCAGCGTTTTGCATCAACCAGAGCATCAGTATTAAGTTTGACATCCTGAGACGAAACCAATCTCAGTGTTGCTTTCAAATGTTCATCAGTGAGCCTTGCCTTAACACAGATTTGTTAATCTTCATGGAAGAGAAAAACTGTTCACATATATATGTACTTCCAAACATTGCCATTACCCTTGCGGAAGCAGAGAATAACATGGGAAGTCTTTCTTGTGAAAGAAACCGGTAGAATTCTGGTATTCCAGCATCTGTATACTTCTGCTTCAAAATGGTATCACACTGAAGCTCCACTAACTCCATCTGCATTTCCTCTGCAACATTGTCAATTTCCACAGTAAATGGTGTGGAAAAAAGTTGAAAATGTGGTTCAAGTGCATTGAAATCTTTAAACCGCACATCAAACTGTTTGTCTAAGTTAGAAATGATATCTGCATATTCTTTCAAGGATTTGGGTTCAACTATTCCTAAGGAATTCTGAGTTGAGCAATGGACCAAATTGCCAGCAGTCAGCTGTTTCCCCCACAAAGTAAGCTTGACTTTGAATGACTTAACACTGTCATACATCTGCGTTATCACCCGTTTTCTACCCTGAAGCTTCAAGTTCAGTGCATTCAGGTGATCAGTTACATCTGCTAGAAAAGCAAGGTTGCAGATAAAAGTGGAATCAGCAAGCTGTGGAACCTCCTTGTTTTTCATTTTTATGAAGGAATCAATCTCCTCTCTAAGTGCAAAAAAATGCTTCAAAACATCTCCACGACTCAGCCATCTAACTTGAGTGTGATGCAGAAGTTCCCCATATTCGCTGTCCATACTTGCTAGAAAAGAAGTGAACGGTCTGTGATTCAGCCCTCGTGCACATATAAAATTAACGGTTTTAACTACATCGATAACTTCCTTCATTTGTAGATTTTTACTACACAGAGCTTCTTGGTGCAAAATGCAATGTATGCTGGTGAAGCTAATTCCTGGTATATTGAGGCTGTTCAGTTTGGTCTTCAGTAATCCAACCACACCAATGTTTTCAGAGCACATTGATGGCGGACCATCCATAGCCAAAGATACGAGTTTGTTCCATGGCAGCGCAGCTTTTTCAATGCACTCTTCCAGTCCTTGAAATATGTCACGTCCCGTTGTGGTACCCTTTAGTGGCATTAAGTCTAGCAATTCTTCAGTTATATTCAAATTTCAGTCCACACCTCTAATGAACACTGCACACTGTGCGATATCTGATACATCTGTTGTGACAAAGTTCCTCCTCTGTCTTGGTGGGTCCTGCGCTTAGTGGCGGATTTTCTTGCCTCAGAGATTCACCATGTGGGTTGGGGAACAGCCCAGAGACCTTCCCCTCTGGAAGAACCCAAAGTCCAGGTCAATTGGAAGGTTTGGGGGGAACCCGGGCCCGCCCTCTACTCCGGGTTCCAGCCCAGGGCCCTGTGGACTGCAGCTGTCTATAGTGCCTCCTGTAACAACTGCATGACAGCTACAACTCCCTGGGCTACTTCCCCATGGTCTCCTCCAAACACCTTCCTTATTCTCACCACAGGACCTTCCTCCTGGTGTCTGATAACGCTTGTGCTCCTCAGTCCTCCAGCAGCACACCCTCTCACTCTCAGCTCCTTGCGCCTCTTGCTCCCAGCTCCTCACACTCGCACCACAAACTGAAATGAGCTCCTTTTTAAAACCCAGGTGCCCTGATTAGCCTACCTTAATTGATTCTAGCAGCTTCTTCTTAATTGGCTCCAGGTGTCCTAATTAGCCTGCCTGCCTTAACTGGTTCTAGCAGGTTCCTGATTACTCTACTGCAGCCCCTGCTCTGGTCACTCAGGGAACAGAAAACTACTCATCCAGTGACCAGTATATTTGCCCTCTACCAGACTCCTGTACCCCACTGGTCTGGGTCTGTCACACTGTACTCTCATCAAGAGCAATTGAAAATGCTTAGAAGTCTTTTGCCATTTGAATCAATTGTTTTTGCACATTATCTACTAAATCCGTTATCCTGCAGGCAACTGTATTGGCAGACAAGCTTATGCCTTCAAAAACTTTCTTCCTATCAGGACATAAAATTTCGCTGGCCTTCACAAGACATTCTTTTACGAATAGGCCTTCTGTAACAGGTCGTGATGATTTAGCTATCATTTTGCTTATCACAAAACTTGCTCTTACTGAATCTTCGCTAGACTTGTTAATCTCAGAAAAGAAATTTCTTTGCTTGGCAAATGCTGCGTTAAGTTGCCGAACTTCTTCCTCTCGGATTTTTCCGGTGAATGCATCATATTGTTCACGGTGCATCGTATCGTAGTGCTGATGCACGTTATACTCTGTGGGAACAGCAATCATTTGCTGACAAATAAGGCATTGAATTTTATCTTTTACCTCTGAAAAAATATAAATTCTCCCATTTGTCTTGGAAAACTCTCTTTTCTTCCATGAGTGTTCTTTTTTTTGATTAAGTCATTTCTGAGGGGTTTTAATAAAATATAAACACTCAGTAATGCACCTCACTCAAAGGACAAAACATGCACTGACTTCTAGAATTACTTCTGTTAAAGCTCGGCCCCGCCCCCACTCCACCCCTTCCATGAGGCCCCACCCCTGCCCCGCCTCTTCCCACCCCTTCCCTGCTCCTATTCCAACCCCTTCCCCAAATCCCTGCCCCGACCCCGCCTCTTCTCCACCTCCTCCCCTGAGCGCGCGGCTCCCCACTCCTCCCCACTCCCTCTTGGAAAGCCCTAAGCGCTGCCAAACAGCTGTTTGGCAGTGGGAAGCACTTGGAGGTAGGCAGAGGAGTGGAGACATGGCGTGCTGTGGGGGGTGGAGGAGGAAGACAGGGGGAGGGGAGCTTGGCGGCCACAGGAAATAACTCCGCAGGCCGCATGCAGCCTGCGTGTTTGAGACCCCTGTCCTAGGCCTTGGCTACACTTGCGAGTTACAGCGCTGTAAAGCTGCCCCCAGTGCTGTAACTCACTCCCCGTCCACACTGGCAAGGCATTTGCAGCGCTGTATCTCCGTGGTTGCAGTGCTGCATGTACTCCACCTCCCCGAGAGGAATAGCGAGTATTGCGCTGCCGCTGCGGCGCCAGTGTGGCCGCCCAATGCGCTGTGAATGGCCTCCAGAATTATTCGGCAGTATCCCACAATGCCTGTTCTAGCCACTCTGGTCATCAGTTCAAACTCTACTGCCCTGGCCTCAGGTAACCAACCATGTGACCCACCCTTTACATTCCCCGGGAATTTTAGAAATCCCCTTCCTGTTTGCTCAGCCCGGCGTGGTGTGGAGTGCTATCAGCGAATCTTTCCAGGTGACCATGCCTCCACGCGCCAAGTGAGCCCCAGCATGGAGCAATGGCGAGTTGCTGGACCTCATCAGCGTTTGGGGGGAGGAAGCTGTACAGTCCCAGCTGCGCTCCAGCTGTAGGAATTACGATACCTTCGGGAAGGTATCAAAGGACATGATGGAAAGGGGCCATGACCGGGATGCCCTGCAGTGCAGGATTAAAGTGAAGGAGCTGCGGAGTGCCTACCACAAAGCCTGCGACGCAAACGGCCGCTCGGGTGCTCCCCCCGCGACCTGCCGATTCTACAAAGAGCTGGATGCGATACTTGGGGTTAACCCCACCTCCACTCCGAGCACCACCATGGACACTTCAGAGCCGGTGGGGGGGAGGGGGGGAGGAGGAGGAGGAGGAAAACGGGAGTGATGGTGGTGGGCCGGATGGAGACACCCCGGAATCCCTGGAGCCATGCAGCCAGGAGCTCTTCTCGAGCCAGGAGGAAGGTAGCCAGTTGCAGCGGCCAGTACTTGGTGGAGGACAAACAGAAGAGCAGGTTCCTGGTAAGCGGTTTTTTTTTTCGGGAAGGAATTTTTTCGGTGCGGGCTCTTTGGGAGAGGAGGGTTAGGCATGCATGCCTAGATGCGGAATAGTGCATTGATGTGGTTTATCACATCGCGGTAATCGGCGAATGTCTCATCCAGAACGTGTGCAATGCGCTTGCGCAGGTGTATCGGGAGAGCCACCGTGGTCCTTGTCCCAGCCAGGCTAACGTGTCCACGCCACTGTGCCGCGAGGGGCGGGGGGACCATTGCTGCACACAGGCAAGCTGCATATGGGCCAGGGCATTGCAGTAGAAGACCCTCCCTTGCTTCCCAGGTCACCCTCAGCAGCAAGATATCATCCAGGACGAACTCCTGTGGAAAATGTTGGGACAGTGTTCAGTGTAGGTGCCCCCTGAAGCTGTTGGCTCTCCCCAAGGCACAGAAACCGAGAGGACAGTGCAGCCCTGAAACAATCAGTCCCCCTTACTCACCATTTTGAGGCTCCCGTGGGATGTGTGCGCTCTGTTTCGGACGGGAAAATTATGCTATTGTGTAGACCCTGTGTGTTTTCTACTCCTTGAGTGCGGGGGGAATCATTACTCTGTCTGGTATAAACAATGCTGCCTCTGTTAAATGTTGCATTTTGCCTATACAGCTGCATCAACCTTGAGACCTCAGCCGTCCCTCTTATCACCTGCTCAGAGACTGCAAAGACTCAGGAAGAGACTGTGAAAAAGCAAAGAAGACATGCTTCAAGAAGTGATGCGGCAATCTATTAAAGAGAATGAGAAAGCACAGAACTGGAGGGAGAGAGAAAGCAGGATCCGCCAGGAAAATGCAGCGCACCGGCGGCAAAGCACCGGCAGCAAAGCACGGATCGGCTCATAAGCATCCTGGAGCGCCAAGCAGACGCTATCCAGGAGCTCGTAGCCATGCAGAAAGAGGAGCAGTACCGCAAACGCAAACGCCACCCCTCCCTACAGCCCTTGTCCCAAAACTCTTTCCGTTGTGCCCCACTGTCACCTCCAACCCACTTTCCCCAACTTCCATGTTCTTCACGCCACCCGCTGCCTCCAACACCAGTATCTTCACCACCCAGCCCTGAAAACCACAACCCTTACCCTCTGCACTCAACCCCCATCACCATGCAGTTTAGCTGTCCTGAAGTGCAGCACTCACTGCACAGCACACCAGACAGGACATACGCGAATCTGTGATTGTACCGTTCCCCACTCCACCCCCTTGTTTCTTTTCAATAAATAATTTTTTTTTCTTTTCAATAAATGGATTTCTTGGCTTTGAAAACATTCTTTATTATTGCATAAAGTAAAAGACTCCTTAGCCCAGGAAATAAACAGGCACTGCAAGTCTGCTTGTCTGCTAAGCAGACACTGATTCCTAAAGATTGGAACTACTGCACTTCACTCCCGTGCAGGGCACCAGATATCACTGCTGGTTTTCAGCCTCAAATTGCTCCCTCAAGGCATCCCTAATCCTTGTAGCCCCACGCTGGGCCCCTGTAATAGCCCTGCTCTCTGGCTGTGCAAATTCAGCCTCCAGGTGTTGAACCTCAGAGGTCCATGCCTGAGTGAAGCTTTCACCCTTCCCTTCACAAATATCATGGAGGGCACAGCACGCGGATATAACCGCTGGGATGCTGTTTTCGGCCAAGTCCAGCTTCCCATACAGAGATCGCCAGTGGGCCTTTAAACGGCCAAAGGCACACTCCACAGTCATTCAGCACCGGCTCAGCCTGTAGTTGAACCGTTCCTTGCTGCTGTCAAGGCTCCCTATGTAGGGTTTCATGAGCCACGGCATTAATGGGTAAGCGGGATCTCCAAGGATCACAATGGGCATTTCAACTTCCCCTACTGTGATCTTCCGCTCTGGGAAAAAAGTCCCGGCCTGCAGCTTCCTGAACAGCCAAGTGTTCTGAAAGATGCGTGTGTCATGCACCTTTCCGGGCCAGCCTGTGTTAATGTCAGTGAAACGCCCACGGTGATCCACAAGCGCCTGGAGAACCATAGAGAAATACCCCTTCCGATTAACGTACTTGGCTCCTAGGTGGGGTGGTGCCAGAATAGGAATGTGCATCCCATCTATCGCCCCTCCACAGTTAGGGAACCCCATTTGTGCAAAGCCATCCACTATTTCCTGCACGTTACCCAGAGTCACGGTTCTTCTGAGTAGGATGCGATTAATGGCCTTGCAAACTTGCATCAACACGATTCCAACGGTCGACTTTCCCACTCCAAACTGGTTTGCGACCGACCGGTAGCTGTCTGGAGTTGCCAGCTTCCAGATTGCAGTAGCCACCCGCTTCTCCACTGGCAGGGCAGCTCTCAATCTCGTGTCCTTGCGCCGCAGGGTGGGGGCGAGCTCCTCACACAATCCCATGAAAGTGGCTTTTCTCATCCGAAAGTTCTGCAGCCACTGCTCGTCATCCCAGACTTCCATGACGATGTGATCCCACCACTCGGTGCTTGTTTCCCAAGCCCAAAAGCGGCGTTCCATGGTGCTGACCATGTCCGTGAATGCCACAAGCAATTTCGTGTCATACGCGTTACGCGGCTCGATAGCATCGTCAGACTCCTCACTCTCACTGTCACTTTGGATCTTAAGGAATAGTTTGACAGCCAAACGTGACGTGCTGGCGAGACTCGTCAGCATACGCCTCAGCAGTTCGGGCTCCATTTCCCGCAGACAGATCGCACTGCACAGAAACCGTTGAAAGATGGTGCCAAAGGTGGACGGAAACAAAGGGATTTCTGGGATGCTAAGTGATGCATCACGGGGTGTTGGGACAGGACCCAGAATGCCCCGCACCTACACCCCCTTCCCACAACCCACGGTGTCAGAATGGGAAGAGGTGCTCTGTGGGATAGCTGCCCATAATGCACCGCTCCCAATAGCGCTGCAATTGCCGCAAATGTGGCCACAACAGTGCGCTGGACAGCTGTCAGTGTGGACAGACTGCAGCGCTTTCCCTACTCAGCTGCACGAAGTCAGGTTTAACTCACAGCGCTGTACATCTGCAAGTGTAGCCAAGGCCCTAGTGTATATACAGTACTCAGGTTTGCATCCTAGCTATCGCTGGTCCTGATGCTTGGCAGCCCTCTTGAAGCCTTTTACATGTAATTTAAACTACAGAGATGTGATGGAGAAGTCTACTAACTAAACTTGCTTTTAAGTCCCCCACACCCACGAACTCTATTCCGTGGAAGAAGCTCAACATTTTCCTCTGCTACCCAGCCTGTGTAACAACTTGGTTCAAGTATATTGGAAAAAAGACTTTGGTAGAGCTGTGCTAACTAAATGTCTGGTGGTGATTAAAATATGTTCTGCAGTTTAAAGTAAATAGCTTATGGTTAAAGAGTCTTTGCTTTTTCTGGGCTTGTGATATTTAATACAGGCTTTAAAATATGTGAAGTCTAGTAAGTATTTAAAAAAACGTGCTTACAGCCTTTGTGTGACTCCTTTTAAAAATCTGGTTTCTTTGTGCTGAAAACCCAGCCTGGACTTGTTTTTTGTAATCTGTAAGGTGCTACTTTGGGCTGGTCTACACTGGGTGGGGGGGATCGATCCAAGATACGCAACTTCAGCTACGTGAATAGCGTAGCTGAAGTCGAAGTATCTTGGATCGAATTACCTGGGGTCCAGACGGCGCGGGATCGATGGCCGCGGCTCCCCCGTCGACTGTGCTACCGCCGCTCGCTCTGGTGGAGTTCCGGAGTCGACGGTGAGCGCGTTCGGGGATCGATATATCGCGTCTTAACGAGACGCGATATATCGATCCCGGATAAATCGATTGCTACCCGCCGATACGGCGGGTAGTGAAGACATACCCTTTGATTGCATGCTGTAGAAAGCAGGTCAGTGCTTTCAAACTAGGCTGCTTAAAGTTAGGCCCCTAAATCAAAATGGCCTGGTTGTCAGAGGTGCTAAGTAGCCACAGTTCCCACTGGAGTCAGCGGTGGCTACGGGTGCTCAAGCACACTGCAAATCAGGCATGTCTACGCAGGTGCCCAAGCATAGCATCAAGTACTATCTTCGGCACCCTCGTTGGAAAATGTTGGCCTCAGTGAACAAGGATCATTAAAAATTTGAAAAGGTGTCTCCCACAGAGAGAGAGAATCTAGCTGCTTCCTCAAAGTTAGTTAATGGGCATGTTTAGTTGGGGATTGGTCCTGCTTTGAGCAGGGGGTTGGACTAGATGACCTCCTGAGGTCCCTTCCAACCCTGACATTCTATGATTCTATGAAACTGGTAATGAAATGCTTGTGTGCGGTTCTGCTGTCATAAGATATGTCAGTGTGAAAGCAAGCAGTATTGCAGTTTGAGCATTTCTTTTCTTTTGCTTCTTTCTTCAGTAACACCTACCGTATGATTGAACAAGACGACTTTGACATTCACACGAGGTTGCACACCATAGTGAGAGGCGAGGATGAGGCAGCCATGGTGGAGTCGGTAGGCCTTGCGTTAGTAAAGCTACCGGATGTCCTCAACCGTCTGAAACCTGACATAGTGATCGTTCATGGGGACAGATTTGATGCTCTGGCACTGGCCACATCTGCAGCCTTGATGAATATTCGGATTCTTCATATTGAAGGCGGGGAAGTCAGTGGGACCATAGATGACTCAATCAGACATGCCATAACCAAACTGGCTCATTTCCATGTGTGTTGCACAAGAAGTGCAGAGCAGCATTTGATATCCATGTGCGAAGATCATGATCGCATCCTCTTGGCTGGCTGTCCCTCATATGACAAGCTTCTCTCCTCCAAAAATAAAGACTACATGAGTATTATACGTATGTGGATAGGTGTGTATTGCACTTCTGTTCAAAGTTCATAAGATTTCTGTAACAGGCAGACATGCCTTTTTGTTGGCATTCTCATGAAGCTGAGACAGGATTTTATGAAGGGTATAAGCACATTTTGACAGTGCTCTTCTATCCTCTGTCTCCCACCACAGAAATACATATAGACCCAGTAAACACAGACGTAACTGAAAACCTTAGTATGCTGTTTTTCAATGGAATGTTATTCCCTATGTCTTTTCCCCTGCTCTTTTGAAAGCAAAATATCCATGTCCTCTGCCTTTCACACTTTAAGGAAATGTGCCTATTATTTTAAGAACAAAAGCTTTTGGTAAACCAAAAGGAGGAAAAACAACATAAAACTTTCAAATGTTATCATACCACAATAGTCTGTTTCCAGGGCAAGATTAATAACAAGGCCAATTGGTCTGTAGCCTGGAAGACTGAGAAATAGAGGCTCCAACCTCATATATTATTTAACATAATTACATCCCATCAAATATCAGATGTAATGCTTAAATATTCAGGGGCCCCTTCCTCTCTAGAGACCCAAATGTCACATTTTGACTGTGTTGGTTTCTTCAAGAAACTCCTTCATTTCTATAATTTCCGTTCTCATATTTGTAGTCAGGAGAAAGTAACCCTACGTGACCAAAAAAAGTGTAGTCAGAGATTGTCTTTAACATCTAAAACCCTATTGCTGAGTCAAAAAACAAGAGTCAAATTTGCTGAGTTCTTTGTTAAAAAATAAATTAGAACTCAGAACTATTTCTTTGATACACAGAGGTTCAGAATCTTGTTCATATCCTTTATAACCAGACAGCTGGGAGCAGGTCTGACCTAATAATGTTAGAGATTGTGCATGGAGCTAATTTGCAGAAAATCAAGGGAATTTACATGCTGTACGTTGTTTCCTGCACAGTACAATACAGTAGCATGATATATTTCAGAGACTTGTGCTGTATGTCATCCGTTTACTTTCGGATCATTCCATATAAATCAGCATATCTTGTTGGTGTTTGACAGGAAAAATTCTTCAGCCCCTGTCAATTGGGAACTGGGTTCTTGTTAGTTCAATAGTTTAGTCATTTTCAGAATAAAGTAAAATGAACCGGCTACTCTTTATAACAAGTGAAGTATTTATGGTGGTCACTCTCTCATTTCTTTTAAGCAAATGGTGAAAAATCCATCCCTTAAGGCCCAGAAGACTCTCAGGAAACCTGAATAGACTAATGGATTGAAAGGAATACATGATCACAATGAAAATCTCAATCAGATCTGCCTGTTTGCTGTTGTGCCACAGCCTCAGGGTCAAATTCTGCTCTCATTTACAATAGTGTAAATCCAGAATACGTTAATTGGCTTCAACTGAGTTAATCCAGTTTTATGCTGGTGTAACTAGGGGCCTCGGTCTGCGCTCAAAGTACTCTTATAAAGTTGTAGGACCCAGTACTGCAGTTGACTCTGTGCTGTAGCCTTAGACAATAGCAATTGTTCAGAGTCTTACTTACAGTGGTAAACTTCAAACCCATATTCTCCTGTCACTCCCTTATGATCTCTTGTAGTATTGGAGCTCGTGCTAGAAATCAGATTTGCTGTCTAGAACTTGGGGAGGTTTTTGTTTCAGTGGCTTCAGAATCATTCTCCCACCACAACCACCACACTGCTAATAAAACAGTCTCTTTTGGGCTCCCTTTAAACAGGTGAAGATGTAAAACCAAGAGATTATATAGTCGCTCTGCAGCACCCTGTGACCACGGATATTAAACATTCCATAAAGATGTTTGAACTAACGTTGGATGCACTCATCTCCTTTAACAAAAGGACACTAGTTCTGTTCCCAAACATCGATGCAGGTGAGTGAAACAGGTACTTTGTATAAGTGGTTTGGTTTTTATTTTAAACTGGTGAAGAATTGCCCTCCAGATTTTCAGAACTCTCCATGAGTCACTTCACCCTCTGTCTCACTCATAGACCTCTTAATCCACCTGCTTCCATCCTTGTTCATTGCAGCCCTCCCATCTGACTTCCTCTTTCCTCTCTGCATCTTCACTTGTGCTACTTCATCTACCCACATGGAGGTAGCTTAGTGATCTAGGTATAATGTTTGAACTCACTGGAACTGTGTGCTGAATGCAGGATCACCTTCACCCTTCAATCTTCTGAGGAAGATAAAGGGAAAGCATTGCAATTTTGGGGTGACAGACAAGCTATTCTGCTTGCCCACGGGCTCTAAAATGTTTAAAAATATAATAGTAATGAAGAATAATTGGATCTCAGACTCACACTGGAACCCTATGCTCAATGACACAGCTGTGAAGAGTCCTGTGGAGGGCGGGTGAGCAAAGAGTGGTTGGGAACACGTACACAGAGCTGGTGGGGGCAGTCCTAGGAATACCAGTCCGGCTGTTTTCACAGTACTTCTGTGTTAGCATCAATGACAGCAACTAACATGTCATTACAGTGTATACAGTGGCCCCTTCAGTAGCCACAGTGAAAATTCAACTATCAGTTAACATTTTATTCTCAATTGTTGGCTTTTTCCATAGGAAGCAAAGAGATGGTTCGGGTGATGAGGAAGAAGGGCATTGAGCATCATCCCAATTTTCGAGCAGTAAAGCATGTTCCGTTTGAGCAGTTCATTCAGTTAGTGGCACATGCTGGCTGTGTGATTGGTAACAGCAGCTGTGGTGTTCGAGAGGTGGGAGCGTTTGGAACCCCTGTCATCAATCTGGGAACACGTCAAATAGGAAGAGAAACAGGTATGTGTTTGCTGCTAAGTTCTCTGCTAAATTAACTTCCTGGGTGTTGGGTATGGTCATGTGCTTGCATCATTACAGAAGGTAAAGTCAGAGTTTAACAAGCATGTCAGTTTTATTTTTAATGGACATTATCACAGCAGGGACATTTTGACCTATCCGAATAACTTCATTGATCTGTTCCTTCTGTCCTGTTGATTTTTGTAGAAAAGCCTTTTATCCATAGTCCAACTAAAATAAATATATACAGTGGCTTCCACCTGCCAGAATAAACCACTGCACATGTTTTCTTTATGGGTGTAGGTACATGTGACAGGCATAAAACTATGCACTCTGGAATGATCCTGCAATTTTAATATACACATACACCACAACCAGCAGCAGGTATAAAAAGCAAATGTATAGTTTTTCTTCACCATCACACAGGTGCCTCAGATAAGACATGAATAACAGTTTACCCTCCTGTTCTTCTCTGTGTTGTTCTTATATGTGGGAATTACACTGGAGTTAATCAGAATTCTGTTCTCTAAGTGCTTCGCAGGCAGGATACCATATCATGACAATGTTGCTATTGACTTCAGTGGGAGCAGGTCCTAACAGAGCAATGTCAGCGTAGCATCTGCATGTAAGAAGATGACACATACAGAAGTAGGGGCACTATGTGCACATAGGTCATGTTCCTTTTGAGTAGGTGTGAGGCCTTAACACATTTTGCCAGGACACACAAGTAATTGCTTGTTCATTTCAAATTCTGTTCTCCGTTCTCTTCCCCTCCCCGCCCCCCATTATTTATCAAGTAGCTGGCATGCACTAGAATGACATTGCATATTTGATTATCTAGGCGAAAATGTTCTTCATGTTCGTGATGCTGACACACAGGACAAAATACTACAAGCTTTGCATCTCCAGTTTGGACAACAGTATCCTTGGTAAGTACATATATCCGCCCACTACTCTTTAGGGGACCAGAGAAAAGGCCCTTAGTTAGTACTGGGGTGGAGAATAGACTTCACCACATTTATCCAAGGTTAGCTCCCCACTCAAGGAAGAAATAATCATCTTAGATGTCTTACTACATACAAAGGAAAGCGGTCTGTGAATCTCAGAATCATTGTACAATGTTGGCAGCTTGGAACTCATACAGCAAAGCTCTGCTGCTTGATGTCTAGGATTCAGTGTCAACGTCTAGCATTCTTTAAGAAAAAAACAAATAATGCTGTAACCTCACGGACCATGGTTAAATGAGAGCCCAGGGCAAAAAAATGATGGTAATTCCACACTTGTGCGACCTGTAGCTGGATAGCCCTTAACCCCCTCCAGATTGCTAAAGCATCCAACACATCCTGTGGCACACTCACAGAGACTTGAAATGCATTATTATCATGGCAGATAACATGTTATAGTTATTAATAACCTTTGAGATGTGAAATATGGTGGCCTTCTATTTTATAAGTGCTTTACAGACTTGCTGTTTTACTTACACTATAATTGGTGCTTTTTTATATTACAGCTCAAAAATATATGGGGATGGTAATGCTGTCCCAAGAATTCTGAAGTTCCTCAAATCTATTGACCTCAAAGAGCCACTGCAGAAGAAGTTCTGCTTCCCTCCTGTAAAGGAGAACATCTCACAAGATATTGACCATATCCTAGAAACTCAGAGTGCCTTGGCTGTGGATCTAGGTGGAACAAATCTCCGGGTAGCGATAGTCAGTATGAAGGTAAGTACTATTCCATGCCTTTAATAATGTCTATAGACACCATGGTATTCGATGGGAAAGTACTGCATTGGGGATAGTGCAATGCAGTACTGTCCCAGGGGGAGATCCTAGGTGCGCTGATGAAGTGTGCCTGCTGCTGTGCTCCTTTATGGACTGTGCAGCTGGCCAGGTCTGCCGGCCAACGTGGAGCAAGGCAAAGCCATGATCCCACTGGCTCCTTCTGTCTGAGGGGCCATGCACCCACAGGGGAATAGGCAGGGAGCAGTTCCTGCGCTTCCCTGAGCACAGGGACTACAATTCAGCTTGTGCCTTTATATAGACCACACACAAGGGGAGAGACTCCTGGTGCCATTTTCCTCACTTCCCACACCACCCCCTCATATACCTTAGTAATGGACATGCAGAATATCTGAAAAAAAGAAAGAAACTAGACTCCAAGGATAATTCACTGAAGAAGGAACGGATAGTTCAGGTCATGTGATAGGGAGTTTTTCTCCTCTGTCACCAATGAAAACACAACTAGGCCAAAAGTTGTTACTTTCTGATGGCTGTTGGACCAACAGCAGGTGATAGTTGTTCTCCATTTGATACCTGAGAACAGGAGCCCAGCACTCTAAACCATCATCAGAATAGAAGGCAATTGGCACCCAGGCTGGAATTCTCAGAGAAACCCAGGACTGCATGAGACTAACCAACCCCTTTCTCTGCTAAAAGTGATTGTTCCAGAACACATTGAGGCATGTTGTGGGGTAGTGTGGGGAAACGTGCACCATCACAGCCTGCGTGGTAGATGTTCTGTGAATAAAAGACTTCAGTCTCCAGGGCTGTCAGCCCATCATCTTTCACCACCAAAGAATTCATGGAGCGTAGAACATTTTTCTTTGGCCTAGAGTTGCGTGGCTTGTACACAGCTAGCTCATTTAAGTGAAGTTTCCCAGAGTGGGCGGTATGCCCCTGGGGCTGGCATGAAGAACTAGCTGGGGAAGCACAAATAGGCCTCTCAGTTGTTTCCCAGAAACTTTAGCATTAATTAAAAAAAAAAAAAAAAAGTGTCTAGCTGTTCTGATTGTGAAGAAAACCTTGAAAATGTGATCCAGGCGTAACTGATGAAGAGATGTTTGCAAAAAGCCTGAAACAAGAGCTTGGAGGTGTTAACTGCCTCATTCACTTGACTGGGTACAACTCAGGCACCAATAATGATCCTTTAAATTTGGTCACTATTGTTAACGATTTCACCACTCAAAGCATCTAAGACAGGAGAGAGAGTGTTATAATGCGAAGATGTACACAATCTATTCTGATCTACTGTAAGGGTATGTCTAAGCTAAGGAGACCACACTGGCATAGCTAGGTCCCTGTAGCTACAGCGGCATAACCCTATATTGTGGATGCAGCCTACACGGACACAATGAGTTTTTCCATTAGTGTCGGAACACCACCTCCCTGAGCGATGGCAACTACGTCAACTCCTCTATCAACGTAGCACATTTACCCTGGGGTTAGGTTGGCATCGCTACAGTGCTCAGGAGTGTTTGGTTTGGTTTTGGGTTTTTTCGCACGCCTGGCAGATGTAGTTATGTCGATCTAGCCCTAAATGTAGACCAGACCTGAGTGACACCCTGTTTTTGAATATGCGTTTAACAACAGATGGCAGAGCTGAAGGTGCAGTTGGTTTAGTTTCCCTGAAGGGTGGGACTCAGTTTCTGAAAGTTTGGAAACCACTGCAAAGCCAGAACAAAGCGATTACCTTTAAAAACTTCTCTAGTTACTTTTTTTATTTGTTCCTGAAAAAACAAAAACTGGTGGAGGAAACTAAATGAAGATGAAAGGAAAATAAAACGCCATCGTTGATGTAATGCTGACATTTGAGTGAGAACCAGCACTCAAATGTCAGGAAATTCCCAAAGCTGAAGTTGCTTTGGTAACGTTAAGTCAGTCATATGGTATATATGCAGCATGGTCTATTCCTTTCCCCCTTGTTAAATGTAAACCACAGTGCAATATACTGCAACCAGAAAATACACAGGATGTGCTTTGTGACAGAGATAACATCACCAGGGCATACCTTCACTTTGAAATGTATTCACTTCTTAGTGTTTGATCTTGCAAGCTTAACATTGCATTAACTTTCGTTTTCCCCCTGCATCCACACATAATGAATGCTTCCATTGTTTTATGAGTGTTAGGTTATAAAAATCCTCCTCTCCTTCATCCCCCACACAAACAGACGTCAGAGATTACATTACTGCAAAAAAATGTTTCAAAGACTGATATTCAGAGTCAGCATTGCTGTGTAAGAAACAATATTTATAACAGATGACCTTTAAATTCTCTTAACAAGCTTGATAAGACTAATTCCTGCATCTGAATTCCAAGCATGTGTGTCTACTTAAGTTTCCTGTTGCCAGTAAAATAGCAATATTTATGACACCAAACAAACTTTTGTTTAATTGTATTTAAAACTAAAAAACACTTCCTTTTTAATCCAGCCACTGATCATGAAGCTATTTGAGTTGTCCCTTCCTCCCCTTCAGTGCTGGGACAGAGCAAAACCTCCAGCATATCACATTATGGGTTGCTGTTTGCAGCAACTTTATGACAGCCTGTGGCATATTCTGTTGCCAGCTTCAAGGTCCTTGTCTTAGATGTATGTTGTATTTCAGCTTGTAGGGCTTGATTGCAGAAACCAGTGTAGGGCGCCACATGGGTGCAAGGGGCCTGCCCACACAGATAATCTTGCAGGGTCAGGGCCTAAGACTTGTATCTTTTTTTTTCTCCCCAGTTGGAGGTAGAGCTGTGGCCTTTTGCAAATATAAAATTGTTTTTAAAGCTGACGGGTCTGTAATTTAAACAGAAGAGAAGTCATTCATTTTGCAGGGCATTTAAATAAGTGGACAGGCCTGACCGTTTTTCCCTCTTAGGGTGAAATAGTGAAGAAATATACCCAGCTCAATCCTAAAACCTATGAGGACAGAATAGGATTGATTCTCAAGATGTGTATGGAGGCTGCATCAGAAGCTGTAAATCTGAACTGCAGAATTTTGGGAGTGGGTAAGTTAATGAATATTGAATTTTTCTTCCAAGACTTTAAACACTAAATGAGATTGTTCCAGTTGTGTTAAAAAATTGATCCCAGGCATTTTCATAGCTTTTATAGTGACAGTTTTATTCCTTTATTTAGTGCATATGATAAGGGATGCTTTTTAAATGCATGTGAAAATGAGGGGCTGAAAACACAGACTAGAGTCAGCCCTCTCTGAGTAGAAACTGTGAAAGCTATCCACGAAGCTATGCCAATGCACCTCAGTCCCAACCTACAACCCCACAGTATTTCCAGAACTGGTCGTTTCCTAAGAAGAACTTGCCATTCATGCTGATTTCTGTGGCGTTTGATTCTAGGGCCATGATTCTGAATAGCACTGCCTGGCTCGTGTTGCTGAGGAGATACAGCCCTGAGGGTGGTGGGTGGCAAAGGTTGTTTTTTAACCTACCTTGACGTGGGGGCCCAGCCCCAGAATTTGGAAAGCATAAGTTAGAGCAGCCCCTGAAACTGCCACCGCTGACAGACACTTCCTACAGCTGTCTGTGGCGAATAACTTGGGTGCCAAGCCCCTTGACTCACCAGAGCAGCATAAAGAGGCCAAAACACAGTCCAGAAGGGATGCTTATGTCCACAGAGCTGGAAGGCAAGATAGTTTTTCATTTACTATTTCAATTACACTGTAGCAGAAACCCATTTTAAATTATTTTGTTTATACTGTAACCGGTCCCAGCTTCATTCTGCTTAATGACTGACTAAAAGCTTTGTTCTGAAACATTTATTTTAGTGGAAAGGATTCTGTTTAACCAGAATATTAGAACCTCATTCCATTTTGGCCAAAGACAAGTTTTGCTCTAAAACCAAAATTCTGATTAAATCACATGGTAGAAAAATATTACTGTCAACTCTTGAAAATTCTTATTTGCCATAATGAGCCTGGAAAAACTTCAGTGGTGAGTACATAAAAGCAAAAGAAGCAATGTACACGTGTGTGATCCAGATCCCTGAACTGAAGGATTACAAAAAGGCAATTTATAAATTCTTTATTGCCAGAGAGAACTTTTTTGAGAAAATTCCATCTTAACTTATTATACTACTACATTAAATAACGGAATCTTTCAGAATAACGTCAGTGAACAAAAGGTCCTGTTTGACATCTGATGTTTCATTTGGACTAAAAGTTTTCTGTACTTGGCCTCAGAGAATTAGTTTGTGCTGAAGAATTCACTTTAATATAAAACAGTTGTGAGGAGTCATTGAGAAGTCGTCATTCTTAAGAAAATAAAATGCTATTTTTCTACACATGACAATCCCAAAGAAAGAGATGTATTTTGTACTTCAGTTCAGTACTTTGTTCTCAGTCATCAAGTTCAAATGAGCCTTGATGTAACTTTGGAGCTGTTGTAATCTTAATGATGATTTTTGTTGTTTTGTCATTATTAAAATAAAATTGGAAATAAAAAAAATTCAAATAACTTGTTAGATGTGACGTGAAATCGAAAGAATTATAGAACACCTGCAAGGATGTTTTTGGGATATTCTGACTTCCATTTAAACAAATGGCAAAGGGACATTAGGGTTATTTTTCAGGTTATGGAGTGCACACTTCTGAGTTCACCTCAGCTATTCAAGTAATAATACATGCCACCCACAGCAGTAAGCTACAAGGCAAGGCCTCTTCTGCTTCTAGTATTGCAAAGTGTTTTCAAAGTTCTTATTAGATCTTCTCTTATAACCTACACAATATAAATATCATCAGTCACTTAAAAAAATAAATGCACAGTGAGCTAATTCCTGCGCAGTTACAGCTGTGTATCCTTCACTGAACTTAACTTGGTTGCATAGATGGTAACTGAGAGCAGAATTATTTGCAATGTTGGAAAAACAGGACTTACCTGAAAAGTATCCTCCAGCGCTATTTATGGTCGATGTGATGTCACCAGCACAATGCCTGCCGGGCCATCACGCCAAGATGGCTGGCCATTTGCGAACATGAAAAATGGTAACTTTTTGAAATGCCCTAAAGGGAATCGTAACTTTTTTCAGAACATATTTGTGAATCACCTTTCTGGCAGACACTGTGAACCAAATTCTGGGCTGACTTACTCCCCGTGTACTGGGAGTTCATGTGGATGTAAGTCCATGTAGAATTTACCCCTGTATCTATAACTCCTTATTTTGTACTTAAATACTGCAGTGCAAAAGATCACACATTAAGTGAGACTATCCAAGACACAGCCAGATTCAGCCCTGCTGTTATCTTACTGATGATTGACATTAGGGATGAATTTGGTCCAGCAGGACAAACAGAGACCAGGTGTAAATAGGTCCAGCACCTCTGGAAGTCTCCTGGCCAAATTCAGCAGTGACTTAAACAGTGGCAAACTTCCGACGTTGAGTGTAAGGTGGTCAGATATTAGGTGTTAGTGACCAAATGGTGTGACTTGCATGGGTGTGGCATTCAGTGGGTGTGCAAGCGACGTGTAATTTACATGCTGAAAGGGAGGAGAGATGTTAGAAATAGCATCTTATAAGATAAAAGGGTTAATTTCTCCAGTGCTGTGTGCCTTGTCATCCTGCACACCTGTGCAGTGTGTGTGTCAGATGCTACCAGATCAGAGTGGTATTGTGGTACATCCACTTCATTCAGGTGCAAATGATGACCCAAGGTGCAGGGCAGTGGAAAATCAGACCCAAAGACTGTGGGCCTGATCCTTCTCTTCCACTTGTTGTTGGCTCTGTGTGTGTGAGAGGCTGTTTTATTTTATCTCCTCCTCTTAGTTGCATTTCCTGTCACATTTCCCTTTCCTCCTCCTTGTGCAAGTTGTACTCATTTTGCACAGCTACTGAATATTAACCCAGTGCAAGCTGCACTATGTACACCTATTTTTTTGTGATGAGACTTGCACAGCTGCTTATGTCACTGCTGAATTGGACGCAGAATCATAGCTGTAATGCTGAGTTTAGTTGACTTGTCATGTGACTTTTTGTAACTTTTTTTTAATCATTATTGGACTGATTTTTCAGAGGTGCTCAACAATCAAACCACATGTGAATTTGTAATCCTGGTCTGTGGATTTCTGGGCGATACCATTTTTGGAGTGTTCTAATTAATCAAAATTAAATAAACCCTTATAATAATAGAAAGCTGTCCTGTCCCCTTTCATCCTACAACTCTCAGTAGAGGGACTGTTGCAAAGGGTAGTGTGGACGCTGATGGAAGTGAGCACTCCAGCGTTTAACAAAACCTTTGGATATTTTCCCCAAGTAGGAACTATTTAAACAAACCTGTTGGGCCTGATTCTGATGTAACTCCATTGATTTCTGTGGGTCACTCCTGACTTACATTGGTGAGAGATCAAAATCAGGCCCATTAAACTTTTAATTGGCGACTTAAATATTATTAGCTACCAAAGACCCTATTGTCCTTGCACAAATTAACTATCCTAGTGAGTTATCTTTGCTCAATATCTGACTAATGACTTTCTGCTGAACGTTACTTTCCTGTACAATGCATGAATTTATACCCGTGACTTAACTCTTAATCCTTGTATCCAGTGGTTCCTGCTATGTTACGTGTGTGAATGGATTCTGCACTGATTAAATAATGGATTTTCTGTGCCAAGCAAATCTGTTTTCTGAAGCTGCATTCCAGGGTAACCAAGTTAACTGGCTAACATAACCCCAGCAAAATACTAGTCTTAGTGTGGGTTTACAAAACAGGACATCATAAATTAATGCAGGTGCTAAACATCATTACAATTTAACAATATAAAAATTTTGCATACTGCAGCTACTTAAAATGTTACTAGCTGTTGAATTCATTGCGTATAACACTTGGCTGTTTTGGGAGTATGGTTACACATTCTGCTGTATGCATTGTACTGTGGTGAAGAAAATGTAAGTAGTAGTTTGAAAATTTTTGTAGCTTTCAAGCAATTTCTTCTGCATATCTCCATGCTGTAACAAGACATGTTCCCTCTAATTGGGTAGTTTTAGATAAGCATTTTTGTTGGCTTTCTACTACACCCAGCGCCAGTCTGTCTCTGCTGGATATGTTGGAAATCAATAATAACCTTGGCCATAAAGTATGCCTTCTCTCAGCTAAAGCCCTCTTTCATGCATAATGGGGAACATTTATATTTGGCCTTATGACCAAGTTTCAACCAGTTGGATTTGATTTAAAAAACCCACACACCATATGTATATAGTGGTGGGAACCATGTGATAAATGGATGCATGATTCTTTTCCCTACCCATTTGACTGCCTCACCTGCACTCTGCCCACTATTCCAACACTGGCAGGACTATTTTATTATTTAATTACATTACAGTCCCAACTAGCCTGCCTAATCAGTGTTAGGGCCCCATTGAACGAGGTGCCATACCTTCCAAACCTCTGAGCAGCTCCAAGCAACTTCTTTTTTTAGTATAACAGAATACCTTTGCAGAGAAATGTTTCCTCCTTCCCTTGACAGAAATGTTGAATTTGTCCCTCAGTTACACTAGTCTAAGGACCGGGGTCATCAGGAAGTATTCAGCTGTGCACCAGTGATAGGTTCATGATCCAGTACTTTGTAACGTATCAGAGCTAACAGTGGGAGCTTTATTTCATTAGGAAGATTAAAAAGAACAAACTCCATTTTCCAGTAAGATGTCAGATGTTGAAATCCAGATACTGTGATCTATGGAAGTAAAAATGCAAATTTAAGTGATTTTAGAACTTTCTGTCTTAATTATAATTATCCTGTCCATCCAAAGTCTGGGGTGTGAAATAAGAGGAATAATTTTAAAAAAATTAACCATCAAGCACTTCTAAAATAATTTTTCTGTAAAACGTGTGGCATATTCCAAACCCATGGTTAGTGGTATAAACGTTTATTTGCACTCGTTAAGGCTGACCTGTATAACTCACTCTTGTCATTGCCACTCATGAGGAATGCAGCTATTCCAAACTCATGCTGATCTCACCTTTATATCATGCCACACCCTCATGCGTTCTCTGTATAAAAGCAGTGACCAAAATGTTTATACTTGCATATCTTAAGCTAGCCACCCTAGTATTTATTTAGACACCTCAGTAAGTGGACCCACTTTCCGAGGTGCTTTGCATTCACGTTCCCACTGACGTCAGGAGTTTTCATCTGAGTATAACCATTGTCTTCTCAATATAAACTTGACTAATAACTCTTTACTCTGTGTATTGTTCTCCAGGACAAATCCCATTCAGACATGTACTTCAATACTTTACTATCCAAGTTCCACTGTTTCTCTTTCATTCATCCTAAATGTTTATTTATCCACTTTCAGCAGATTTTACTGATCGTAGAATCATAGGACTGGAAGGGACCTCAAGAGATTATCTAGTCCAGTCCCCTGCACTCATGGCAGGACTAAGTACTATCTAAACCATCCCTGACAGGGGTTTGTCTAACCTGCTCTTAAAAGTCTCCTATGATGGAGATTCCACAACCTCCCTAGGGAATTTTTTCCAGTGCTTAACCACCCTGACAATTAGGAAGTTTTTCCTTATGTCCAACCTAAACCTCCCTTGCTGCAATTTAAGCCCATTATTTCTGGTCCTATCCTCAGAGGTTAAGGAGAACAATTTTTCTCCCTCCTCCTTGTAACAACCTTTTATATACTTGAAAACAGTTATCACGTCCTCTCTGTCTTCTCTTCTCCAGACTAAACAAACCTAATTTTTTCAGTCTTCCCTCATAGGTCATGTTTTCTAGACTTTTAATCATTTTTGTTGCTCTTCTCTGGACTTTCTCCAGTTTGTTCACATCTTTCCTGAATGTAGTGACCAGAACTGGACATAATACTCCAGTTGAGGCCTAATCAGCGCAGAGTAGAGTGGAATAATTTTTTGTCATGTCTTGCTTACAACACTCTCGATAGTACATCCCAAAACTATGTTTGCTTTTTTTTGCAGTAGTGTTATACTCTTGATTCATATTTAGCTTGTGATCCACTCTGACCCCCAGATCCCTTTCTGCAGTACTCCTTCCTAGGCAGTCATTTCCAATTTTGTATGTGTGCAACAGATTGTTCCTTCCTGGATGGAGTACTTTGCATTTGTCCTTATTGAATTTCATCCTATTGACTTCAGACCATTTCTCCAGTTTGTCCAGATCATTTTGAATTTTAATACTATCCTCCAAAGCACTTGCAAGCCCTCCCAGTTTGATATCGTCCGCACACTTAATAAGTGTACTCTGTATGCCATTATCTAAATCATTGATGAAGATATTGAACAGAACCAGAACTGATCCCTGCGGGACCCCACTCGTTATGTCCTTCCAGCTTCACTGTGAACCACTGATAACTACTTTCTGGTAACGGTTTTTCCAACCAGTTTTGCACCCACCTTATAGTAGTTCCATCAAGGTTGTATTTCTCTAGTTTGTTTATGAGAAGGTCATGTGAGAAGTATCAAAAGCTTTACTAAAGTCAAGATATACCACAGCTACCACTTCTCCCCTATCCACAAGGCTTGTTACCCTGTCAAAGAAAGCTATCAGGTTGCTTTGACACGATTTGTTCTTGACAAATCCATGTTGACTGTTACTTATCACCTTATTATCTTCTAGGTGTTTGCAAATTGATTGCTTAATTATTTGCTCCATTATCTTTGCGGGTACAGAAGTTAAGCTGACTGATCTGTAATTCCCCGGGTTGTCCTTATTTCCCTTTTTATAGATTTGCCCCTTTCCAGTCCTCTGGAATCTCTCTCGTCTTCCATGACTTTTCGAAGATAATTGCTAATGGCTCAGATATCTCCTCAGTCACCTCCTTGAATTTCATCAGGCCCTGGTGACTTGAAGACATCTAACTTGTCTAAGACTTTGTCTACATTACCACTTTTGTTGGTAAAACTTCTGTCTGTCAGGATCGTGAACCCCCCCCCCCCCCCGACTTATATAAGTTTCACCAGCACAAGTGCTGGTGTGGACAGCGCTATGTCGGCAGGAGAGGCTTTCCTGCCGATATAGCTAACACTGCTCATTGGGGGTGATTTAATTATGCTGGCAGGAGAGCTGTTACATGGGAGACCTTAACAACGGCCTAGCTGTAGTGGTAAAGCTGTGCTGCTGCAAGGTCCGTAATATACACATAGCCTAAATCATTTTTAACTTGTTCTTTCCCTATTTTAGTCTCTGATTCTACCTCATTTTCACCGGCATTCACTACATTAGACGTCCAGTCGCTACTAACCTTTTTGGTGAAAACTGAAACTAAAAAAGTCATTTAGCACTTCTGCCATTTCCACATTTTCTGTTACCGTTTCCTCCCCCCCCCCCAATTGAGTAACGGGCCTACCCTCTCCTTGGTCTTCCTCTTGCTTCTCATGTATTTGTGGAATGTTTTCTTGTTACCCTTTATGTCTCTAGCTAGTTGAATCTTGTTTTGTGCCTTGGCCTTTCTAATTTTGTCTCTACATACTTGTGTTATTTGTTTATATTCATCCTTTGAAATTTGACCTCGTTTCCACTTTTTGTAGGTCTCTTTTTAGTTTCAGATTATTGACGATCTCCTGGTTAAGCCAGGGTGGTCTCTTGCCGTTCTTTCCTTCGCAGTGGGATAGTTTGCTCTTAATAATGTCTCTTTGAAAAACTGCCAACTCTCTGGAATTGTTTTTTCCCCCTAGACATGCTTCCCATGGGATCTTTCCTACCAACTCCCTGAGTTTGCTAAAGTCTGACTTCTTGAAATCCATTATCTTTATTGTGCTGTTTTCCCTCCTACCATTCCTTAGAATCATGAACTCAACCATTTCATAGTCTTTCACCTAAGCTGCCTTCCACTTCCAAATTCTCAGCCATTTCCTTCCTGTTTGTCAAAATCAAATCTAGAACAGCCTCTCCCCTAGTAACTTTCTCCACCTTCTGAAATAAAAAATTGTCTACAATACATTCCAAGAACTTGTTGGATAATCTGTGCCCTGAATTGCTGTGTTTCCAACAGATGTCTGAGTAGTTGAAGTCCCCCATCACCACCAAGTCCCGTGCTTTGGATTATTTTGTTAGTTGTTTAAAAAAAGACTCATCCACCTCTTCTTCCTGGTTAGATGGTCTGTAGTAGACCCCCTACAATGACATCACCCTTGTTTTTTACCCCTTTTATCCTTACCCAGAGACTTTCAACAAGTCTGGGTTGCTTATTTAAGATGGACAAGTCCTTGGTATTATACAGGTTTTTTTTATATATGGCTAAGAAGAGGCACAGAAGGGTTAAG
The DNA here is from genome assembly GCF_028017835.1 of Emys orbicularis. Lineage (NCBI taxonomy): Eukaryota > Metazoa > Chordata > Testudines > Emydidae > Emys > Emys orbicularis. Next base: position 126,391,155 of record NC_088688.1, on the reverse strand, counting down.
CAACTTACCCAACACCGCCTAAAATAAGAAATTGAATTTTCATCTGGTTAGCTGGGACACTGAGCACATATTGATAAGGATGCTAGAATTCTGTTAGTTCTTGTTTCATATCATAACTGATGTAATATATTGCAAGTGAGGCGTAGGACTGTTTTTGTTTAGATTCAGAAATATATCATTTAGTGTTAAAAATAAAAATCCTTTTCCTCACAAGGAGCAAATAAATTGTAGTTCCAGAGTTATTTAGCCTTAGCCTTGATTTTTCTCTCGTGTGTTTTGGGGCTCAGGTATTTCTACAGGTGGACGGGTGAATCCCCGAGAAGGAATCGTGCTTCATTCCACAAAGCTCATTCAGGAGTGGAGTTCTGTTGATCTGAGGACCCCGATATCTGATGCGCTGCACTTGCCAGTCTGGGTGGACAATGATGGCAACTGTGCTGCTCTGGCAGAGAGGAAATTTGGGCATGGAAAAGGAGTGGAAAATTTTGTAACGCTAATCACTGGTACAGGTAAATGTGAACACAGAAATCAAAGCACTGAATTCCTGCTGTCTTTATGTCACAAAACAGCTGCATTAGTGGGAGCCGTCCTCCAGTTCCAACACTGTAATATAATTCCCTTCCAGCTGCAGAAAATGTAGGTCCGATCTGGAGCTGTATGTAGTAGCTAAATGAGGAGCTCAGCTTGACACATCATCCTAGTAGCACATTGTGGCACTTTGATGGTGGGTCTGACATACTTGTTTGATTAAAAAGATATGGACCATTTACACGGGTGTCAGTCACCTCAGCTGAAGAATCCTCACTTGTTAAAAACAACAACAACAACAAAAAGCCCAATCCAAACCATACTTGCATATGCATGGCTAGTATGTCTCTGCTAGTGTAGACTAGATGTTAAAAGACATAATCTGGGCTGATCTTGAGCTAATGAACCTGACTTCACACATCCAATATCACCACCGCTGCATTGCGACATCCAGGCCTGCCCACTGCCATCCGAAATAGCGAGGGAAGAATGCTAATGAATAATAAACAATAGTTTGTAATGCAAACCACAATTTTATACTAGATCTAGGACAAGAATTCTAGATGCACCACATCTGAAGGATGTGATTTACTTTTAGTATTTACAAGTTTTGATAAGATTTTGCTTCTTAAGCATGAATTAAATATTTGTTTCATGCATAAAGAATTTAGGACTACTATGACAGGAATTATAAACTCGCAGGCTGAGACATAATGTCTACATGTGCCCCTCAATAACCCTCTTTGACTAAATATCTCATGAATAAATTATACCATGACATGACCAATGAACTATGCATTATATGTGTAAGTTCACCTTACCATCCAGGGGCTGGGGAGACTTATGCATTTACTTGCACCAAGTGCATTAAGCAGAGAAGAGATTTGTAATGACTACTCCTTTATTTGGTCCTAATACAGTGATGCACAGATACATGTATTTAACTCCTTCCCTTTTAAGATAAGGACATGTAAGTGCCCTGCTGAATCAAGGCCATTATGTTACTGTTCTTTTACTATCAGAAATTTGTATATGCTTATAGGAATTGGAGGTGGAATCATTCATCAACATGAATTGATCCATGGAAGTTCCTTTTGTGCTGCTGAACTTGGACACATTGTGGTGTCTCTAGAAGGACCGGAGTGCCTATGTGGGAGCCATGGATGTATAGAAGCATATGCCTCTGGAATAGCCTTGCAGAGAGAAGCTAAAAAACTACATGATGGTAGGTGTATTTTTTACCCTCTTTTTAATGTAATTGTTCAATCTTCTATAATGCAGCAATCAAATGCAAAGAGCGTCCAGCCTAAAATGGCATTTTAGGCATGCCACTGGGGCAGCCTTAAAAGTTACCTTCCTTTTTACAGTTCAGTAACATAGATTCACACACCCTGTTGTATCGTTATTCCAACTGCAGATTTGTTATTAATGTTTCCCTCCGGGCTTTCTCTTTACCCCAAACAGAGGATCTGTTGTTAGTGGGCGGAATGTCAGTGAAGACGGAAGAGACCATTAGTGCTGTGCATCTCATTCAAGCAGCTAAACTTGGGAATGCAAAGGCTGACAGCATTCTCAGAACAGGTAAGAACCTAGACCTAGGGTGGGAAGCCCACTTAGAACGAGAGAGAAATTCCCAGAGCTGTAGAATTGGTATTTCACCACAGCAGGCCAAATCCTCAGCGCAGCTGTGATGGTTTCTACAGAACTACACTTGAGTGAGGGATCTGGCCCTTTAAGCGTGGCAATCATGGATAGGAGCGGTACCAATGACTAGTGGGGAATTGTGAAGAGAATGGGCTAGTGATCCTGTCCTGTCTCCAACAAACTGTATTCTAGGACCGTGTTAGAGACTTGGTTAAACAGATTACAGATTGCATGGTCATGGGACCCTTCGCTATTTCTTTTGGGATTTCCTGCTCCAGGGGATTAGAATATTAAAACATCATGCTTTTCCTTTTCTTGTGGCAAGCAAAATAGCTCTGGCTTCACACTGAAAAAAAGGTCAGGTTCTGATAATTCAGTATTGGTATGAGAAATTATGGGACACTTCAGTGATGGGCCAATAAATATATATGCTAGGCAGCCAAAATGAAATGGTTTCTATGAAGCGTTGTTCCAGTTTATACAATACTTTACAATGCACAGTTTTTCTGAGTTTTCAAAAGAAGCATTAAATATAACCAGTTTCCTTACAGGTTTCAGAGTAGCAGCCGTGTTAGTCTGTATCCGCAAAAAGAACAGGAGTACTTGTGACACCTTAGAGACTAACAAATTTATTTGAGCATAAGCTTTCGTGGGCTACAGCCCACTTCATCGGATGCATAGACTGGAACATACAGCAAGAAGATATTTAAGAAGTTTCCTTACGTGTAACCAATATAGCAGAAGGAGGTAGAATAGCATTTTCTTTCCTTTGTTTCCCCAAGCACAGCAATATGTGTTGACTTACCTCTCTCATCTATATCATGATATAACGTTACCTGGCTATAAACCATTGAATTTTTCTTTTACTCTCGAAAGAAAAGAGGATGATGAGCCCAAGTGTCCCAGCTAGCTGTCCTAGTATTATACACTAATACTTTCTCTCAAGAAAAGGAATACATTCTGTTGTAATTCTAGTGTTCTGGGCAGAAAATCATAAACGTCTGTCATATGGAATTAAAAGCTTTCCTGACCACAGTATTAATTACTCCTGAGGGAATTCTGCACCAAAAAAGTTAAAAATTCTGCTCACAATATTTTTTAAATTCTGCAAATTTCATTTTGTCAATAAATAAATGTGGAGGCTCCAGCATGGCAGGGAGGAGCACAGGCCACTGGCTGCACAGAGGTGGGAGATCACCCTGCAGGGCCGTTCCCCCCCCCCCCTCCTTGGAACATGGACTTGGCAGTGAGATTGCACCTGACTCTGAGACAGCGCAAGGGCCGGGCCTGCCCCAGAAACACCCCGGAGCCCTGCCCCTCCATGCCTGGCACACCAGGATCCAAGTGTGGAGGGGCTTAGTATGGGGAGATCCAGGTGTGGAGTGAGAGGATTCTGTGTGGCCCAATCTCAATGCACAGGGGCTCATTGGGGTGTTCCGGGTGCAGGGGCAATGGGACGCTGCAGTGGGGTCCAGATGAAGGTGGTTGGGGCTCAACAGGTTTTGTCAAGGTGTGGGGGGATGGGGCTCAGAAGGTGGGGTCTGGGTGTAAGGGGCTCAGTGGGGGGTTGGGTGCTGGGGGAGTAGGGCTTAGTGGGGTTTGGGTCCAGGTACCGCTGTTTGGGACTCAGTGTGGTGGGGGTTTGGGTGCAGGGGGCTCGTCAGGGTGTGTGGGGTGGTCTGGGTGCAGGGGTGGGGGTCCTGATGCAAGGGGTGAGGCTTGGTGGGATGAGGGTTCAGGTGTACGGTGACCAGATAGCAAGTGTGAAAAATCGGGACAGGGGGTGGGGGGTAATAGGCACCTATATAAGAAAAAGCCCCGAATATCGGGACTGTCCCTATAAAATCGGGACATCTGGTAATCTTATGTAGGGGACTCATGGGGGGTGTCTTGGTGCAGAGGGGGTGATGCTCGTCAGGGAGGTCTGGGTATAGGAGGGTCTGGATGCACCAGAGTTGGGCGGACCAGGGAGCAGCTCCCCATACAGTGACCCCTCCCACTGTGGCTGAGAAGCGATGGGGGCGGGAAGCGGGGGGGGGTGTGTGGAGCTTCCTGCAGCCTGGAGAGGTTTCTGGGGGTGGGTCCTTGCAGGGAAAGAGGAGTTGAGACTGGCCCAGCATAGGAGCCACCGGCCGAGGTGTCCCTAGCCCTGCCCCTGTCCCCACTCCCTCCCCCACAGTGATTTACCTTTCCACCGGCTGCTCTGGGCTCCCGAAACAACATGCCCGCACTGCTGGAGAGAGGTGCGTGACTGCTCCTGCAGTTTCCCTTTGCTTCCCTGTCAGAAAGTCATTTTTCTGCGGGGAAGCAAAGAAATCTGTGGGGGACATAAATTCTGTGCACATGCAGTGGCGCAGAATTCCCCCAGGAGTAATTAATGTGTTTAGAGACACTAGGTCAGACCCTAATGTTCAGATTCTTCTGTGATATTGTCTTTTTGCTGTAATGGCTCTTTCCTTTGTTTTCACAGCTGGGACAGCTCTAGGCCTTGGCGTAGTGAATATCCTGCACACCATGAACCCCTCTCTAGTGATCCTTTCTGGAGTTTTAGCAGGCCATTACGTTAACATCGTCAAAGACGTGATCCGTCGGCAGGCTTTGTTCTCTGCTGAGACAGTGGATGTAGTTGTCTCAAATCTGGCGGACCCTGCTCTGCTTGGAGCTGCTAGCCTGGTGCTAGATTACAGTACACGCCGAATATACTAGGTACCTGGGGAAGTTCCAGAAATGCACAGTCCAGCTGTATAACTGTTCTGGAGGGTGGAGGAAATACTGTGCCCAAAGTATTTCCTGCTGACCATCAGCTTTATCTTCTGTAGTAAAGCAGACTAGTGTTTTAGGTAGTTAGTTACTACTTCAGTATTTCCTTATTGTAGTAATACCTCTTTGTATTTTTTTCTACATTTTAGCCAAGTTCAGATGAAGTAATGTGCATTTCCATTTTTTTGTTCACCTCTGTAGCTTGGGAGCTCAAGTGTTGCTTAAGCGATGCTAGAAAGACTTATCCATAAGCACATTCCAGTGTTCTCCCGGGATATATTTGGTGAGGTGTGCCAAGTTCTAGACAACACTTGGGAACCTTGGTCCTGTCTCGTAACTGTGTGAAACTAGAAAAGCCTGCAGACAAGGACTGGTTTGTCTGACTCAGCTTTGAATTTCCTCGCCCTCACGCACAAGTGGATGTGCTGCAATCCTAACCCATAGGGCGTCATCCCGCTGGGTGGAAACAACACAGAGGTTGCCTCTCAGGAGATAACCCTGGCAGCCAGAGCTCCTCTCAGAGAAGGATTCTTTTTGTTGTTATTTATTTGTATTGTTGGTGCCGAGGGGTCCCAGTCAGGGATCGGGGCCCTGTTTGTGCAAAAGGAAAGCCTGTCCCTGTCCATATAAGCTTACACGATGCAACATGTGGCCAAACGGGGGAGTGTGGGAGCAAGGTAGCAGAGTGTCATCTGTGCCTCCTCAGCAATTGCTTTTGGCAGTGACCAGCAGTGAGTTATTTGAATTTGACCTGTTCCACTAATTTGGATGTAGGTTGGGGCGGATTTCAGTTTCTCCGGGTTGCTGGTCTGCCACAGCATGAGTCTGTCCCATGTTAGCATGCCAGGATTATTCACGCCTTTCGGCTGGACTACAGCAGTGCAATAGCCCTGGGCATGAAGCCATCAGCACTCAGGAAACTCAGGCTACCCACAAGCACATCAGCCCTGCCCTCTGCTTCCTAAACCAGCTTCCTGGTATGGAATACTCAATCATGTTCAAGGTCGTGGCCCTTATCTTCAAGGTGCTCCGTGGCTTGAGCCCAAGGTGTCTAAAAGACTGCCTAAAGTTCTGGTATGAAGATCATGATTGACAACTGCGCTCCTCTGGCACAATGAAACTTTCAACCCTACATATCAAGCTTCTCTGAGCAGGAGACACAGCCTTCGCACGAGCCGGCCAGAGACTGGAACAGACTCTACAAGAACTGAGACTATCACAAACCTCCCCACCTTCCGCTCCAAGCATCAGAGGCATTTCTTGGACCATGTCTTCTCTAACATAAATATGCACCCCCCCCCCCGCCCCACCTTTTCCAGTATATCTGTGTGTATGCTAGTATAAAACTTCCAGAACAAAACACACTTCTCTGCATCAAGGGGGGTGAGAAAACCGCCATGTGACAGAGGTTAGTCCCCTGGCTTAATGCACTGCTGGAAGGTGTGCAGTCAAGCCCCTAGGAGCCAGGCATGTGACGTGGGCGCTGAACACCAGAGCAAAGAGAACAGTCTCTGCCCACAAGAATACGGCACTGAGCCTTTAGACTCCAACCCAAGGCTCAGGTGCTGAGTTCTGTTCTCTCTCTGACCACCAGTATCTGTCCCAGAATGACACTGACCGCACCAGACTTGCCCAGTGATGGGCACTGTTCTCTGTGAAGGAAACCATCAAGATTCTACACCTTCTTCCAATGAGACCAAGGTCCTTGCAGGGCCCAGTGTGGCCTCCAAACCTGGTGGGGTTCTTCTCCCCCCCCCCCTTTTTTTTAATAGCAAGAGGACACTTAGCAGAGGATGGGGGGGGGGTGCTGAACAATTCCCTTGGAGCATCCCCTCGACAAACTGGTGCTGTGAACGGGGGACAAATGGCTGCATGTGAGATCCTGCCTGCTGTTCACCAAAGTCCCCTCTCAGCTGCAGTTTGATGGGCACAGGGGGCTCAGTGTCACTCAAAGCTACAAGCGAGAGGGCTTGGCTTCCACTGAGACCTGGGTAGCCCAGGCTGTTGCAGACCAGAACCTCAATGAAGAACTTGTTCAGAGTAAGGTCCCTCCCAACATGGGTGGTTTCACTGCCACTACTCAGGCTTGCTGCATATCGAGCTGGGTAAGGCATAGCTAGAGCACATCGGAACTAAAGCCAAGGAAGGAGCCATGGAGCTTAGTGATTGTATGGGACCAAACAAAGAAAAAACGGGAAGGGGAGGGAGGGTGGATGCTAGGGTCAAAACAAGAGCATGGGTTGGGGACACTGAGCAGAGACGCTTGCGTAGCACCCACCACTGCAAAGGAGTCTAAAGTGGCAGGGGACACTGCACTGAGCTGTGGGATAGGCAGGCTCCACTCAGAGAACATCCTTGGCAGTGGCGTAGCTAGGTCCTAAGTGCAGGGGGAGCAAACCTAAAAAAGGCGGCCCCCCTTGGCTCCTCCTCTGGCCACGCCCCTCCCCTTGGCTCCTCCTCTGGCCGCTCCGCGCCCCCCCCCCCCCACTGGCTCCTCCAGCCGCACTGCACACACACACACACCCCTTGGCTCCTCCGGCCATGCTGCGCCCCGCCCCCCCTCGGAGGGGCTCGGTCCAGGAGGAGGGGGCCGGGGGCGGGCTGGCGGCGAGGGCTAGCTGGGGCTGGCAGCTCCCCCCAGCGGAGCAGCAGGCACAGCCTTCGGGGAGGCCGGAGGGCTCCTCATGGCAGAGGTGGGGGGAGAGCCGTACGGCTCCGGCCACGTTCCAGGAACCGGGGCCGGTGCCCTGGGGCCTGAGCCAGGCCGGAACTGCCGGGACCGGGCCGGCGCACTCGGCCGGAACCGGGGCCTGAGCCCGGCCGGAGCTGCTGGGGCTGGGGCCAGCGCCCCGGTACCAAGCCGAGCCGGCGCTGCTGGGGCCGGCCGGGGCCAGACTGGGCCGTGCCGCACCTCCCCAGAGCCCTCCTCCTTGCGTTTCCCCCCCCCCGCCCCAGTTTACCTGCTGCTGCTGGCCTGCCCCTGCTTGTTTTCAGACTTCCTGTGAACATGTGATTCGCGGGAAGCAGGGGAGGGGGAGGCGCAGGGGGGGGGGGCAGAGCGTTCAGAGGAGGGGGAAGTGAGCTAGGGGAGGGGTGGACAGCTGCGGGGCCCTTTTAGGTGCGGCCGGCCCTGCTCAGGCGCCGCTTTTGAAAAATGTGATGAGGGGAAGCGGCCACTTCCCCTGCACCCCACTAGCTACGCTACTGAGCCCTGTGAGCTCCCTCCTCCTATGGTGGGGGATGCCAGCTGGGCCAGTGGCAGGAAGGTGACAAGGAGGCCTTGTGCCTGCAGCATGGTGTGCACAGATAAGGAGAGGTGGGGAGATGTGAAGCCAGAACCTCAGCAGGAGGAGCCACAGAGGGGGAAGTGTTGGGACTCAGTGAGCCACACCCAGGCCATGTCTGGGCTCATGGCTCCAAGGAGTTGCTGATTTATGAGCCTGCCAGGCCATGGAAGCCAGTTGGAAAGACATCACTTAATGCAAGATGGGCCCTCAACCTGGAGCACAGGCCACCCTATCATCCTTAAACCAGCCTTGCAAAAGCACCCTGCAAACACATGGTCCAAGGCACAAAATGGCCTTGCCTGCCCTCTGCCCAGTGCTTAGGAATGGGGAAGCTGCCAGGACCATCTGTTCCTGTCCAACTCTCAGGGGCGTGGGAGGTAGGAGTTGCAAGGCTGCTTTAAGCGTTCAGTCTGTGTTAGCTTGAGTGTAATTTCTGGGTCCAGTTGTACTATACGAGGCTGCAGTGTTGGTAGCCCCAGGAGTGGGGGAGACAGCCCAATGGTGCTTCATAGTGCCACCTGCTGCTGGGCCAGGAATAGCAGCCAAAGGGCTCCTACCTAAGGGGTAGTTATGATGACAAAAGGCAAAGGAGAAGATATTTCATAAAAGGGGGGGGATAAGGGCTGAAGAAAGGTTTGATCAGACCTGGGATTTCTTGACACACCCCCCCCCCCCCCCCACACACACACACAAAGTTTCTTCCCTTTTGGTGAACCTACTGAAGGGGTATTACTGGGCAGCACTAGGGGATACACACAGTGGCATGCTAGTAAAGATCCAACATCTCAAAAGTGCCTAAATCCCATTGATTTCAATACTAGTGAGGGGCCTAGGTGCTTTAGAAAATCCCACCTGCTATCTGGCTCTTAAATACCTTTCAAAATCTGGCCCCCAGTGACTTGGGCACATTCAAAAATGGGACTTAGCTGCCTTTGAAACTGTTACTCTCTGTGGTGATTGGGTCCCTAGCACCTCCACTGAGCAGGATCTAGTCTGTCAGTGCAGCTGCTACAAACATTCTCCTGGGATTTTCCCTTTAGAAATCAGTGATGTTGCACAAAAAGAGTCTCTTCAAGTAAATAATTGGGTGGGGCTTTGCTAGAACAAGATGGTTCAGCTTTTGAATGGTGTTAAAGCACTTTCCAATCACTTGCCCCTCTAGTATGCCTGAATTACAGCACGTTAGAGGGTATTGTTGCACTTGAATAAAAAACAAAAAAAAGGTATAAAGCTCACACCCCTCAGCAAGTAACATAGGGACAAGTGTTCTCTTGTGAAATGAGAGCTGTATGTCATGTCTGTTGTGTGGGATGCTGTGGAGTAGCCTGTGCACTGTGACAGACTAGCTGCATGTATTGATTGTGTATCTTCATAGAATTTTCAAGCAGTTGCAGGTAAAGTCCTTAGTCAACAATGTTATGGAGAACGATTGATGCTACACTGAACTTCTACAAGGAACGTTCCTTTTTTAGACCAGCACCAGCGTTATGTAGTAATGCACTAGGAGCGCCAGTGGAAACACTGAAGACAAACATGGTTCTTGTCTATTTAGAGCTATTTTTAACAGGTAAGCCATCTGTAACTTAATTGGTAATGAGAATCTAATTTATTCTCATTAAGGCACCTCCTACAAATGGTAAAAGCGTGTACTGGTCCTTGCAGAATATGATACTTTTACACCACACTGTTTCTATATAGCAACTCCGTTGAAAACTGGTTTAGGAGGCTTGCTCACTCATACTGAGCAAGATGAGTGGATTTACTCATTCACACCAGTTATCATCCTACTGCTTATTGTAATTATACTTTAGGGTTTCTGGGTACTTGTTAAACTTTTAGTTGTTGGCTGGATAGTTCACACATTTCAATTGTAAAGTTGCATGAACTGGCACCCTGCCCGAGCTGTACTTTGTAACAGACAGACTGCCTGGATATTCAAAATGAAGTTTTAAATAAACACACATGGACTTTTTAAAGTTTTTTTTTTTTTTAATTGCTTAATAAAGAGATTAAGCGTTATCCTTTCTTGTATCTCACTTTTTCTGCTTGTCTCATGAACTTCCCTTCTCCTAACAGAAGGGAGTTGGTTGAACGCACCTGTACTCAACCACCACCACTACCTAGTTCACTTGCCTTCCAGCTGTTCTACAAGCTAGTGGAAAGAACCAGCACTAGCTTGAGCTCTCAGTAATCGCTTCTACATAAGGAAGCTAACGTGGTTGGCAGTTACGGTAGATCCATACATCCTGGCAGAGACAGAACAGTATGAATGAATCAAGTGTATATGCTTAAAGTGAATGACAGATTCTCCACCCTGCCCCTTTTATCATCTACATTTGGGCACTCTTAGGGAGCAATTGAAAATATTGGGAATTTTCCTCCAAAAGGCAAAACAAGAGGGACTTGATGCAGTGATAAGCTCTTGCTCTACCTATCACACAAACTAGGGGCACTCAACACAACTGACAAGTGCTTTTCCATAGATCATTATTCTCCCCACCCCCACAGTATCTGCACACTTCAATGTTTAATGCCTTTATCCTACCACCACCCTGGTAAGGTCACCCCCTCACTCCCTTTCCTCAGCCACCCCAGCTGTGCCTACAGGACACAGAAGCATGAAGAGCAAGCCTACCAGCCTGCCCCTTCCCTATTGCTGGCAAGCACCTGTCTCTGAAGGGGCAGGAAGGGAAAATAAGCAGGGGCTTCAATGTTAGATCAGCAGATTGTCTGTGGGCAGCATGGCTCTATAGCTGTACCTTTCCTCCAGAGCTTCCATCTGGTATGCTGGTTAGCCATGAGCCAGGATGGAACTAATGTTCCCAAATCAGTTTCAACTGGTGGTTGCAGGGAGGTTCTTAACTTCTTGAGATTAGAGCCATAGGGGGCTTTAAAGGTGCAGTCATTGCCATCAGGCAGCAAGGTGGATGTCCTGCACAGCTGTCTGTCACATCACTAATTCCACCCACAGTGGGTGAGGCTAGTGCTTTAGATCTTCTTCAGCTGCCACTCTAACGAGGCTAGAAGTTTGCTCCTGGACACTATCTGGATTGAAAATGTCTCCTTTGGAAGGGAAGGTGGGGAAGCTACCTCTGTCTATGAAAGAGGACACACACGTAACTGTTTAACAGACCTTTAATATCAGTACAGTTGAAAGTGACATCTCAGTGCACAAGAGTACAGAGAGACTACAGTTCTGGAGGTTCTCTCCTCCCATTTGGGACAGAGGAAGGAAACATGAGGAAGAACATGCAATCACAAACAATGATCAACTCTAGATACTTCATGAGGTTTGGTCCAAAAAAAACAAAAACAAAAAAAACCACATTTAAACATAATTAATCCAATTACTGCAAACACAGCTTCTCTGAGTAAGGTTAAGATATTGCATTTGTAGTGTTTCCATTGTGCTTTTCCTTCAGCGAACCAGCGGAGCCTGCTTGAGTGAAATAAGGATGGAGCGCATGCGGGACACATCTTTTGCCTGCTTACTAGACTTGGGATTAAAGTCACAGAGCCGAGCCACACGTTCCCACTCTGTGCCTGGGGAAGTTTCTTCCACATCATTCACAAAGGCTTCTTCAGCTGCCCTAGAAGCAATGCAATACTACATGTTAATGTCAGATCTGTACACCCCCCGGAAGCCACTCCTTTCCCTCCATAGACTATGGTTCAATTTTACACGTTTCATAGGAGAATGTAACCTGACAGCTGCTTGAGAACATTAAGGCTTGTTAAGCTCCCCTACCCCAACCTTGGAGATGAACAGGTTGCAGTAATCTGCTATGCACAAGCAGTGCAGAAAATTGCTGTGTAAAATGTTGGAATACAGGTGTTTGGTTTAAGAGTAGTTAGTCAATCGTGGCCTAAGTACGCACACAAGTAAAAGTTTCAGGCACTCTGACGTAGGCATTTAATTTAAAGCAATGCCTTGGTACATTAACTATTGTTTTTAAGCCTTCAACTCTTATCAGTTTGCTTTGGATATTTGCCAACTGGAAGTTTACCATCTACTGAAGTGCAAGATTGAGGAATAACTTCCATTTGGTTTACAGATACTCCAAGGCGTGCAGGCCATCGTAAAACTGTGTGCTGATGGTTCCCAATGGTGTAGAGAAGCAGCGTGGATCGAAGAGGAATTTAAGTCATAGCTCCCATGCTTGCATCTGCTATAGACTTACGAGGCATGTTTTGGCAAAGGGGAGGGTTACACTGAGTTCCGCTAAAAGGATAACAGTTCCCCTGCTTTTATCCCAGATGTACTCAGTGAATTCTTTCCAACATGTAGGTTAGCAAACCATAAGCATCAGTGTTATCCTTTTGGCATCCCTGTGCTGCCAGCAGCATTGCTCCAAGGCACATGTAACCCTTTGATGCCTGGATTAAGCAAATTGTGGGTCCCTGGTAGCCACATAAGGGCAAGAGCAGTAAGCACTTTGAGAGAAATCAAACCAAATCCATCTACTCCAACAAGCAGTACAGAGAAAGCAATGACCGTGATCATCCTATGGAAGGGAAGGGGCAGCACTGGGCCCAGGGATGATTTGAGTACAAACACCACTGAAGACAAGGGTCACTACAACACTGCTACTTCATGTGACAAGACACTTAAGGGGGGCAGTGAAGATTTTTACTTAACTGTTCTAGGCTGTAGCAAGGATGGTTTATGTTTGTGCTTAAAGGTGAAGAGAAGGAAAGAAACAAGGAGAGAAAGTTTAAGTCAGATATAGAAAATGAGAATGAGCTTAATGCAGATGATAAGCTAGCTGGACATGCACTAGTAGCTCAGTCTACATTCAGGAAACATGCTGCCAGTTTTAGTCTGCAGCCGTTACACGGCACGTTTCCTTTTGCATTGGCTACATGGAGACTGGTACAGGAAACAAGTGTTTTAATTCCACGGCTTTCAGTGGAAACTTCGGAACAAGATCAACCACCACCTGTAAATCCAGCATTTCACAAGTCTCGGCTTACATCCACCTACAGTTAGGCCATCAATTCCACACTGGAACTTCAATCTGAATTCCCTCAGACAAAGCCATTCTACTGTTCTCACCAGTACACCTTTAAAAGGGGCTTTAGTATCTGAAAATGGTCATCTTTGAATTCAAGTCTATAAACGTAAAGGAAGAAATTAAAGCATATGAACAAGCCAAAAAAGCCACATTGTAATCCTTAAATCCATTAGTGAAAATACCCATCATTCCTTGGGGGTTGGAGACCAGGGCTTTCACTTAGAAAAGCAGAGCTAGATTGAAAGGCCCTTGGGCTTACTTGTCTGTCTGCACACACAGCATTGTTCTCCAATGTTCTGGCTGTCTGGTTTCATATGTTGCATGTAATGGAGCTTTCACCACTCTATCCTTTGGGAGATTACCCAAATGGGAATACACAGATGAAACTGGGCAAACAATCCTAACTTCCTCCCCACCACCCCGATTGCATATTAAGGCCTACTTTTTCCACAGTTGAGTGCACAGAGTTAAGCACTAAAGAACTGGCCTGATTCTCAGAGGTGCTGAGCATCTGATGTTCTCGCTGACTTCGACAGGAGCTCTAAGTGCTCGGCACCTTGGACAGTCAAATTAAATCCTTTTATACCTCCCTCAAATCAAGCCTTCCAGCCTCAAGTGTTAGTTCATAGAAAAGCAACTTTCCTATTTAACATCTTGTCTGTAGAGGTGGTTAGGGCCAAAAGCAGCATCTGGGTGAGAAAGCACCAACACCAGAGAGGTTTGTTACCTCCATGCTCATAATACACCTTAGTGTGCAACCAAGCTTCCACTGGCCTGGAAGCAGAGTTTAGTCTTGCTGTCATTTAGCTGGTATTATGCTTTACCAGCAGTGTATTATTGGTGGTATGCATGCTGCATGGGTTAGTACAAGTGGCATCCAGTAGGTCTCCGGAGACCCTCTACAGATCAAGGTGACATTTCACTTCAGTATTGCAGCTCAAATACCACACTGTATTGTAGGAAGAACTACTATATCTACACCCATCAGCCTTTGATGCTGGACTCCAAATACTCAGTTTAATGTAGTCACCAAATAGAATGTTAACCGTCTCTGAAGGATACAAAGAGGATCAGACAGACAGATAATTAGTAGTTAAGCAACATACACATAACCAATCATGTCAGCGAAGGGTTGTTTGTAGAAAGCTTCATCTGCCACCCTAGGCAGCAAGTAGTCCAAGAGGAAGGCAAGCAGGCAGGAGAAAAGAGAGAAGGATGAGAAGCAGAGAATATAGCGGAAGACAGGTTAGGTAAAACAAGAGAACGGTATTAAACTATACACCAAATCAGACTGAATCTGTAGTTAGAGGCAATACGCTGAGCTGGAAAGTGACTAATATTCAGTTGAATGTTCTGCATCAAGGTTTCCCCATGGAGGAACAGCTTGACAAGCTTTGAGATACCTAGCTGTAGACTCAACTAGTTCAGGGAGTTAGATCTGGGTGGACTCATTTAAATCAAAGCTGTTTAAATCAGGAGGAATGATTTAAGTGAATTAAAAATTGTTTTCATTTGTACTTTAATTATTTTCATAGAATCATGGACATGTAGGGCTGGAAGTGACCTTGAGGGGTCATCTAGTCCAGCCCCCTGCACTGAGGAAAGACCAAGTAAACACAGACCATCCCTGACAGATGTTTGTCCAATCTGTTCTTAAAACCTCCAATGACGGGGATGGGGATTCCCTTGGAGCCAATTCCAATACTTAACTATCCTTGCAGTTCAAAAGTAGCTAACTTAAATCTCCCTTGCAGCTGATTACACGTATTACTTTTTGTCCTACCTTTGGTAAACATGGAGAACTGATCACCATCCTCTTTTTAAGAGTCCTTAACATCCGAGAACTGCTACTAGATTCTCACCCACCCAAAAAGTCTTCAAGACTAAACATGCCCTTCTTCTGGCCTTCCCTCACAGGTCAGGCTTTCTAAAGCTTTTATTTTTTTGTTGCTCTCTGTGATTCCCAAAGGTTGAGTCTCATTGGTTGGTGGCCATTAAAACATTTCTATGGCTAAATTATAGCCTTTACACTAGATTTGGTGCTTTCTTTGGCAAGTACCGAGAATATAATGCATCTATACATCTTTAGGTAAGCAACTATATAGTTTAACGTGATACATTAGCAAACTTCAGGTAGTTTTATTCATTTTTTAATGCTGTTTTTGTGCACTTCTAATTATTTTTGAATTTCCATCTAGATAGAGCTTGACACGTCACAAGTAATTTTCTTAATCTAGTATATTATCGGTGATACATTAAAATGTATCACCGATAATATACTAGATTAAGAAAATTACTTGTGACGTGTCAAGCTCTATCTAGATGGAAATTCAAAAATAATTAGAAGTGCACAAAAACAGCATTAAAAAATGAATAAAACTACCTGAAGTTTGCTAATGTAAGAAAAACATCAAAAAGCTTATCAAAACATTTGCATTTCAAACTCATTTATTAAACAGGAGGTATTTGTAGTTCGTGAACTATTTCTAGTCGCCATGCCCTTTGAGATTTTAGAGCTAGTAGACCCTTGCACATCTAGTTTTTATTCATAGATCAGAAGATGAAAACAAACTTTCCTGCTTTTTCAACTCTCAATTGGTTTCTTAATTTTGAATGAACTAGTCATTGCACTGAACTAATAGAATAAACTGAAAAGAAAGAAATATTGTCTTTTGCAGGTGCAAAAGACAACTGCTGATGCAGCACTTCAACAGATTCTGGTTTCAAGTGCTCAGCCAGTGACTTCCACCAGCTCAGTGATTTGACTCTTTAAAACCTGGCAAATAGGTTCTAGATTTTTGTATTTAAATTACTTTTAATAGATCTATGTTAGGGCCTAAGCTTGGTTTATTTAAAAAATAAAAAAAGCTTGCAATTAAAAATCTGATTAAAAATTTTTTTTTAAACCACTCCACACACTTATAGATTCATAGATTCTAGGACTGGAAGGGACCTCGAGAGGTCATCGAGTCCAGTCCCCTGCCCGCATGGCAGGACCAAATACTGTCTAGACCATCCCTGATAGACATTTATCTAACCTACTCTTAAATATCTCCAGAGATGGAGATTCCACAACCTCCCTAGGCAATTTATTCCAGTGTTTAACCACCCTGACAGTTAGGAACTTTTTCCTAATGTCCAACCTAGACCTCCCTTGCTGCAGTTTAAGCCCATTGCTTCTTGTTCTATCCTCAGAGGCATGTACGTCCACCATCTTGGAGACCTGTTTGGGATCATTGAAAGTTACTACTTTTCCACTTGGAAGTCTTACAGAAGAGCCATCCCAAGGCTGTAAAGACTGTCAATCACACCCATTTCGGCCAATGCTCTTCCAAGTTCACCATTACCACAATGGAGGAGGGGAATGAACGCCTCTTCCTACACTGTGAGCTCATCCCCAGTTACAAGCAATTCACATCAGTTATCTGAGGGTTTAACAGTACCTGAACTCCAGGACTCGGCTAAAGGAGAGACTTTTGATGACATTCTCAACTTCACTGTCCGTCTACCCAGAAATGTGTTACTCCTACCCTCAGCCGCAAGATGTGAGCAGTATGGAAAATTCATTTGCATGAGAAATGAAGAGTAGGGGTGTTGCCAGAGTTCGGAGGGGAAGTCCCAAGCCCACCATTTGATTAGTACAAAAATATTACTCTTCCCAACCCCATGGGAGCTTCAGCTCCTCTTCCACCTCAAAGGACCAGGCCTGCCTCTCTTGCTCCCATTATGCAGAGGCAATGGTTAGGTGAGGGAGAGATAAGGAGTTAGACTGACCCCTTCCAATGAGGGAGTTGCCCCAGGAAATTCCCAAGTTTAAAGAGACCAAGTGGACCATTTGACAAGTCCCTGTACTTCTAACATAGTTTTGCTATCTAGTGGGCAAACCATTGGCTGGTATGAGATGTTTATTCTTAATTTTTAAAATGGATATAGAAGTCAGGTTGTTAAGACCATAGTAATGACTTTATTTAGCATTGTTCAGCAGCCAAGAAGGGGTTATGGATCAGCGTTCACGTCTCATTCCCGGTCAGTACCTGGCCCAAGCCAGAGAAGCTAATGATGGACCAGATTCAGCGATGAATCCTGGTCACATGCCCCCTGAGGCACGCTACACATACGCAGAGAGAAACAGAGAGGTTAAGAATTATTGGCCAAGTTTACAGCAAATCAGTGCTGGGTTCTGCTCCCAGCTTTAAGACTCATCTCCCTGCTCCAGCCTTTAGAACATGGCTACAAATTCAAGAGGTCAGAATTATAATCAGAGAGTCAGATTTTGGGTCAAAGTCTGCCACGCCACCATGAATCCGGTCACTAGAACGTTATCTAGGATAGGTGGTCACCCCTCACTTGGGTACGGACACCTTCCATTATCAAAAAAATCAAGTCTCTACCCACCCAGTTAGCAAGAACAAGATGATTAATTGTTGGGATTTGTTTAACCTATCCTGTGGGGTGCCGAGGTATTGAGAGGTTATTGTGGGAAAGCCAAAAGAGATGTTCTTGCCAGCGAGGTTGAGCAGACCATTCAGCACAAGTTAAAAATCTTACCTTTGCTAATTATGCTGGCTCTAACTACACTGATGCACTAGGCCACATTAAGCAAGGTCACGTCTCCAGGTACCAAGAACATCCTCCTGGAACTTACCATAAGATCTCTGATAAGATGAAGAAACCCACTTACAACTAAGAACCACTTTCACAAATTGATCTCTTACTGAATACCTAAGACAGTTTCACTGGTGGTCCAAAAGCACTGGTGTATCTTTAGTCTATATCCATTGTCAGACAAGTATACAAGATGCCAACAGCACTCTGGCTACATTTCTATTCCTTCCACAAACCTCAACCATTCCAAAGAGCTACAGAAAATCCTTACCTGTTGTTGACTTTTGTTTTCTGTAGCTGTTCATCTTGCCTTGCATACCAGTCTTCCAACTCCTTTATTGCCTTCTCTTTCCATTCTGCTTCCTGCTTTCGAGAGTTAGCATCTGAAGATTTAAGAGACACCATAACACGGCTTGTAAGCCGACGTCATGCATTTTGGGGCTCTTACAGTGTTTGAGACCCAGGAACCTCGTGTGAGGATTAAAACGGTGCACCAGTTAAACGGTACTGTGACCAAATCTGATCAGACAAGGGAAGTGTAAAGATGTTAGGCATCTCCCTGGACATCTCCACACCACAGAACCCTTCAAGGAAGGAGTACCTTGTGCTACTGAGCCGGGCTAGTGAAGGCATGCTGCAAAAGTGGACACATGCGATAGCCTTGTGTTAATCCTATTTGCAGACTAGCTAAACTCTATTCCCCATGCTCCCAACAAGTCTACTCATACACAGCTAATCTGAAGCTGGATGCAGTTTGGCTGATTACTGCATTTCCTTTTTTTGATAAAGTATTTCCCCAAAGGGTATAAAGTAATGCAGTTGTCTTGCCTAATGCATTTCCCCAACTTCTCCTGCGTCAGCTCTACCAGCACCAGAATGGTACTTATTCGGCATCAGTGAAGCAGAAGCTGGCCACTATAGATCTTTGTGGGGCTTAGAATTTAGAAGAGCAAGTTCAGTGAACGTGCCAGGGGCTTTCATCTGGTCGGTATCTACTGAAGAGAGCAATTCCATTAGCAGGCCACTTTAAAAACCAAGATGGTACTTGTCACTTTCCTAAACTAGGTTCTCAAAATACCTGGTTGCTAGCCATACTTCTGGCAAGCAGCCATGGCAGAGGAGGACAGTGCCAGCCAGGCAGTGCGGGAGTGATCCCCTTTTCTCTCTCTATGCTGCTAACAGCGTTCCTTAAGTCAAATACCTCTTCAATGCCTAGTGAAGCAAACTCTGGGGCCCTGGTACTTGCAGAAAGGCCTAAAAGAGGCACACACTTATCTTTCAGATAAGGCCAACTCCATCCACTCCAACAAGTAGTGCAGAAAAAGCAATGATATTATCCCACTGAAGGCAAGGCTTGCTACAACACTGACTTCAGTAGCTTTCCTGGTATCTCATGAAGTACAACACATTCTCCCCCGCTTGAAGTGAGAAGCTGGCCAGGTTGACCTGCTTGTAGACTCTTTGCATGCCTAGGTGATAGCATTCACATCGCTTGGAAGGAATTCCTCAGTCATTTGACAGGTCACTAGTTGATACATCATTTTGTTTAACTCGTTTTAAACCAACCGCTAAGATCCTTTTGGTAATAAATGACTTCAGTGCTCTATTAAAGACTGGGCAAATAGAGTAAATGGTAATGAGAGGCAACAGGCTTACACGTGGACTGGCCCTATGCTCACCACCATTTCTTGCTGGCAGAAGGGAGGCTGGATTTGTTTTCCTTTTGACACCCGTTAAAACATGAGGCAGGTCACGAATATGTGTGAGCTTCAGTTGAACTCCTTATGAAATTTGATCCAGCAACAGACCCCAAAAGAGAGACAGCAAGGGGGTGGTCCATGTTTAGCTAACCTATATAAGCCACACTTACACCATACTCAGTATTTAGAGGCAAGGCCTTTGTCTTCCCATTGCTGCCGGGCAGGGCTGAAGTCTTAAAGCAGATCCTTCCACCTGTCACCCCAAAGGTTCTGGCATGTAGCAGTGCTGAAACCCCTTCCAGGCAGGCTGGAGAAAGAGGCTGAGCAGAGGTCCCTCTGCTCTTCACTTTCCTTTCAGTAGGGCTCTCTCCATGACAGAGATCAGGCAGAAGGGTGCTGCTGTGTGCAAGACACCATTCAAGTCTCCAGACGCCAATATGAAGGTCACTATTGGTTAAGAAGGAGCAATTTTGTAGTGGCCAGGTTTTCCAGCTTTAAACAGAGCTGGAAATCTCAGATGCCCAAGCAACTGGGAGATTTTCCCCTCCAGTGGGCAGCATCAAGCCAGCTCCCCATTAACAGGGAGTCTGATTGGGTAGCGTGTTTGTCAACAAGAAGAACTGAGGGTTAAGAATTTAAGATGGCAGATAGGCAAGTGAAATTTAAAAATTCAACTCTTGTATGAAGGAATCAAGGTAGAATTTGAATAGCAAGCCCTGCAGAGAGACAGAAACTTCACGCTTTTCCTTACCAAGGACTTCTAGGCGTTCCTTTTGCTCCTCTCTCCATTTACGGATACTCTCTGGTTCTGACTGCAGTCGATCCACATGTGAAATAGCGGCATAGCAGTCTGTTGGCCCATTGCTCTCCTTAAAAAGAGGAAACAATTGGAAAGTCTCATACAAGAATATGAACACTATTTTAAATACCCTAAACACAAATGGAACGTGTGCCTTAGCACTTGAGAAGGCTATTCTTGGGTGTTTCTAACAGGGCATGCCAGCAACAGATGCTGCTAGTGGATTATGAACAAGGGTAACTAGCAAGGAGAGGTTTGCAGTAGGATTAGTGCTTTACTAATCCATTGATTTCCATTGATAACTGAAGTTAATAGATGGACAAAGAAGAACTAAGTTGTCAAGTAACATTTCTAAGGATATTTACTTTGCATATTTTGACATGTGATGTCAGTGTTTTAATGGTGAAAGCTTTAACTTGTTGAATCTCAACATCTACGGTCATTAAATAATTGTCTGACACACACCCCATAAGTCCCCACAACTGTGAAAATTTAATTGTTTAAGCATTTTTAAAGTTATAAAAAACAAAACACTGAATTCTGCCCAAATGAATTCTCCCCTGCTCTTTATGGAACACCACAGAATCTTTAGCTTGTGCCTAGTCAATGCTGACCATGATTAAACTTGTTAGTCGAAGCACATCACCTCTAGTAATGCAGTGCCAGCCCTAAGTATCAACTCAAGTCCTAACATGGGACCTGAGTACATGGCAGTCTTCCCAGAGGAAGGCATGTTACCAATTAAAATATGATGTCAACGTGGATTTTTGATGTAATTTGTCTTCCACCCAAAGATGGGAGTGTACTCTAATTGCCTGGCAGCTATGGAATCTCACAGAGTATTACAAGATTAGAGAGTGGATTAGTTTTTCCCTTCATTAATAAGTCAGGAGATTTAAGTCTAGTAAAAAGGCAAACAGTGGGGAACATTTCTATTTAGATTAAGAAAGCTAGTTTAACCTATGAGTAACCCTACTGTAAGAGGCTAGAAACAGCTTTTGAGAACTCACTTAACATTTAGGAGGTACAGGTCTGTCGCATCTTACGCGCATTTAACATGCGCAATTTCAGCTTTACGCAGTCAGCAAAAAACAAACAAAGAGAAAAACAACAATTTTAATACTGTACCTGTAGTGCGGGCGATTCCGCCCGCCATTGAACTCAATGTAATTTTGACTATACGCGGTTTTCGCTTTACGCGCTAACCGCGGAACGGAACCCCCGCGTAAGATGAGACAGACTGTATTCTAAATTCACTCAACAGGTTTTTATTGTTCAAGATAGATATCCTTTCATTACCTGATAGAGCTCTCCATTCATCACCCCATCAACAGCATCTGTAAGGTAATGGCGACTGTAGGTTAGACAGGTCTTGGAGCAAAAATTAAGATCACAATACCTAAGCCTTAATATGATTAAGCTCATTAGTTGTAACATTTGCAGACAAAACTGTCTTGAGTAATTTTGTAAAGTCCAAAGCTGACTAGGATGAGTTACCAAGGGATCTCGCAAAACGGCAGATGAAATTCAGTGTGGATAAATGCAAAGTAATGTAGACTGCAAAATGTACTCCCAACTATACATACAAAATGACGGGGTCTAAATTAGCCGTTGCCACTCAGGAAAGATATTTTGGAGTGATCGTCTATAGTTCTCTGTAAACATCTGCTCAATATGCAGTAACAGTCAAAAAAAAAAAAAAAAAAAACACGACTAGTGAGGGGGATAGGAGAGAGGTCTATAAAATCATGACTGGTGTGGAGAAATTGAATAAGGAAGTGTTATTTATCCCTTCACAAATTAATTTCAGGAATCAATTCCAATGGAATTAACAACAGGCAGGTTAAAAAAAAAAAAAGTATTTCTTCACACAACACAGTTAACCTGTGGAACTCTGTGCCAGGGAATGGTGTGAAAGCCAAAATATATAACTAAATAATTCATGGAGGATAGGTCCAATCAATGGCTATTAGCCAAGATGGTCAGGGACACAACCCCATGCTCTGGTTGTCCCTAAACCTGACTGCCAGATACTGGGATTGGATGACAGGAAATGGATCCATTGATAAATTGCCCTGTCCATTCCCTCTCAAGCATCTGGCACCAACCACTGTCGGAAGACAGTATACTGGGCTAGATGGACAATGGGTGACACCCAGCACAGCCATTCTTATGTTCTTAGATATTTAAGAAGCAGGTAAGGAGTTGCTTAAAGTTTTGCTATAGTGTTGTTGAAATGTGTGTACAGTGATTCATGTGATCCTTAATATGCAAGTTTTGCAAGGAATTTCTGTTCTCAATAGCTACCATTCAGTGAGCTAACGAGGCAGGGGTCCTGTGGAACATGTGATCATGTAATTACATACACATTAGAGAGCCAATTAAGATTGCACAAGCAACCTTAAACCTGGAGTTTAACTTCTGAATGCTCAACTTTGCAATTTTAGCGTTTTTAATGTAGCTTTAAGATGCCATTGTATATTAGAGAGAGAGACTTTAAAGGTCACTACAGCACCTAGATACTATGGGGAGGAGCATTTTGAGTGCATATATTGAAAACTGAAGTTTTCATGTATAATTACACCGTTGCAGAAACAGATGGCCTCTGCAGATGAATTTCAATACTATATATTAGTTAATATTGCTGACTAGAACTATGACCAGAATGTCCCCAAGAAGGATGTATGTGCACCTTTGCATTTTAGAACTATTTTTGTGCCTAGACATTGTAAAGCAATCCTCTTAGCATTAGAAAGCAGTAAAGACAGAAGAAAGCAGTGAAAATGGTAGTAAGTTACTTTCTGCATGTTAGTTCTTTGAGCTTCTCAAAATTTGCAACTGGAATACAAAGTTGCATACTGACCCCCATCTCATCCGTGCATACCACCATTACCTCTTTTGTATACGGTACCAATATTCACCACAAGCCAACACAAAAGCACTAAAATAGAAGCAGTACTAGAAGCCAAGCATTCTCTTATTGCAACTTTATTCAGGTAGAGTGTTTGCATAATTCAGTATCAACGGTTTGGAATAAGTGTCTGCTTGCCAGCCTTGGGACCAGTACAAATAATGCTGGAGTTGTGCAGCAGACAGCCTTTGCTCCGGAAACATGAAGAGTCTGTCTGCTTTCCTTAGGAGAAAAGCTTAAATATATCCTGCCTGGGAGCCTTTCCATCAGCCAAGAACAATACCAAAGCCGCTCAGTGGCTTTGGAGCCAGTGGCAGATTTAGACAGACAGGCTACAAGAACTGCCTGTGCCATTGCATCCTGAAGAACCTCCAGTAACCAATCCTGTTGTGCATACTGGCACTTTGAGGGACCTAATCTCTCCAAGCCGAGACTGTTACAGCAAGGTGGAGATCTGACACTCCGGTATGCAATGCATTTTGAGATGTAACAAATGAACCCGAGTCAATTAAATGGTAGTGGATCTGGGCTGTAGAAGACAGTGGCAAAGCCTGAAGAAAAACACTCGAAACTCTGAGAGGCTGGAGTTAGGGAGAGAGAGAACTTTCTTAGATGTCCCACTATGTGGTTGGGGGAGAAAGAAGAGAGTGCAGGAAATGAGTCTTAAGAGCCCTGAAGAATTTCTTCTGCACATTTCAGAGGTCAGCAGCATATGCTAGGAAAGAGACAAAGGCCAAATGAAAATATAGGGCTAGCTTAAAGAGGGGAGGAAACACAGGTCCTGAAAGAGAGACTTAGTGAGAAAATACCTCTACTCCGATATAACACGACCCGATATAACACAAATTTGGATATAATGTGGTAAAGCAGCGCTCCAGGGGTGGGGTGGGGCAGGGCAGGGCTGCACACTCCGGTGGATCAAAGCAAGTTCAATATAATGTGGTTTCACCTATAAATGCGGTAAGATGTTTTGGCTCCCGAGGACAGCGTTATATCGAGGTAGAGGTGCATTTTAATTCAGATTGCAATAAACAGGCATCTAGAAGAGATCAAGCAAAGCAAGGAAATGTCTCTGTAATGTTTGCTATCCCAGCCCAGCCTCTGGGGCAGCTCTCAAATCCGATTTGTACATTTGAGAGTTAAGGCTATGTCTTCACATGGGGCAGTTTAAAAGAGCCAAAGGCTCTTTACATAGGGCACCAGATACCCCAAGGTAAGGCCCAATTGGTAGATCAAGGATCTCTTCATGAACAGTTCAGAACCAATTTCATCGTGTTTCTCTTTAGTATGACACGCTGCTCAATTACAGACACAAAACCACACACTGTTGACATGAAAGTCCATGCCAGTTAGTGCTATCAACTCCCACTCTGCTTTGTCATGCCCTAGTGACAATTAGTATTTAATCCAGTTACTTCCAAAGTGTTCAGTGCAGTGCTCTTAATTTAGCCCAGCCCTGACTAACCAGGGTGGCTTTCCACAGCCCTGTCCAATGTGTCAAACACTATACTCAAGACTTCACACATACAGCTCAGATTTAACATTTTTCCAACTTTTGTTCCATTACTCTTAATTGCAGCTGCCTTGAATACTCCTTTCCTTGAGGGGTTACTCTTTTGAATACCTGTTCTAATCCCCACTCCAATCTCTTAATCTATTAAACTAAGTGTTCCCCTTCATTACACAGAAAAGCCCCACAGCACATGGAAGTGATTCTGTGGCATGCTCTCCTAGCAAGAGGATGATGAAGTCCTTTCATATGAAAGCTGCTCAACTGGGTCTCTACACATTCAGGAAGGGAAGGGTACTACAGCCACTCACTGTCCTTCTGAAAAAGGGACAGGGGTTACCTACATCAGCAAACCATCCTATTCTTCACACACACCCCCAGGGCTTGCTGCCAATTTAGGAAAGCAGTCCCCGCAGGGACCATGGCAGTGCAGCCAGGAACCCAGGATGACATACAGTAATTCTGCAGATGGCCATGGCTTCTAACAGGTGTTCACAAGATTTGCATAGAACCCAAGATTTCTACAAGTTTAGGGATTTGAAACCCCACCAGTACTGAGGCAACCCACTCAAGAACGGGGCAGGTGAGGAGACTAGGTGGCAACTTCAAGTTTCCTGTCCTTTAAACAAGTTAGTCTGCTACCCAGTTTTTCTGAGTAAAACATCTTTTTACAGTTATCTGAACCTTCCTTTCTAGTGTACTTCTAAAAGAGTTCCCCTAACTAGATTTTGCAGGTGACACCACCATCTCGTAAGAGTGGTCTCTATGTGCCTCATCAGAAAAGAAAAACCTAGTGGAATTAGGAAATTGAAGACACTTCTTGCCTAATGTTAAATTATTAATTTAAACAGAAGTAGCAGAACAAGGGTTTCATTTTCTGACAAATTCCTTAAGAAAGCTGAAATAGTTGTTTAAATGTTTTAAAAAAGCCAAGAGAAGTCACCACCATGTTACCCTAAGTAATTGGCAGAATTTAGCAACTGTGGTAGGAACACAAGACCTGCTTTCCTACTCAAGCTGTATGAAAGAGCTAGAGCTCATCTCCCCTACAGAGGGGCACTATGCCACATAGAGAGCTCAGAAGCTCCGTTTAATTATGACATCTCATTTCCCCTTCTGAGATGTATTAGTTTGATTGTGAAACTTGACACTATTTATAGGACCAGAATTCCTTTGAAGGGCTACAATGGAACATACCCAGCTGATACACCTAATGTTAGACAGTTCTCTTTGCAGTCATGCTGTCAGACTACTCTGTTTACAGTATTAACTGGCTGGCTCCTTCCTAGGAGTGCGCATTGCTGGGTAAACTATCTGCAGTTAGAATGTTATCCTCACTACAGCAAGTCAACGCAAGGGCTCACTAGTTAAAGGACAGACAACACTGAACAGTAGCTTTTGGAGATGGGCCTTTCCACTTTGTCAATGTCCCATTTAAAAGTATTATCTAATTAACATGGTTGAACTGTTTTTCCTTCCTTACAAATTACACTAGTTAATAGGACATACAAGTTTACTCAAGTGTGATGGACATTAAGCTGTAACCCAATGCCTGGTAAACCTGCAAGCACCAGAAATTTTAAAGAGATTCTAGAAAAGGTCAGCTCAGCAAACACCCTGAGACTCTTGCACTCTAACAGTGACACCTTTGCATTAACCCCAGATCAGCTTCATCGTCATGGGGGGGGGGGGGGGGGGAAGAGAAGAGAATTGGTAAATGCACTTGCAAAATAGTGCATTTGGGATATGCTCTTAGGAACACTTGATTTTTGTTTTATTCCACGTCTCTCCCCCAGCTTTCTTCATCTCAGCCAGCATTGACGAGTTGCAGTAACAGAAGAGCAAACAAGCCAGACAACAGCCCAAATCAAGACTATCCCACCTCACCCCCTACACAAGCTTCCACTAGCGCCTCCATTTCTTTTCTTTTTTTTTTTTTTTATTAACTTTTTTTAGAAGCTTTATTCTTGGTAGGCTGCAAGTTAATACCCGCTCCACAAGATTCTCTCCTGTGGAAGAGGTAATCAAGTGAAGACTCAAGTATCCCAGCCACACAGTCAGTCATTTAGGAGGGAGCCCACCTAAAATCTTCTGCTTTCTCTGACCCCACAAACTTCCAATTTCAGTTATGCCTTTTTTTCCCCCCGCTACTAAAGATAACTGCAAGCAGAGGGTCTACAAAGTAGATTCCAGACCCTGTTCTCTCCCCAGAGAACAGTGAGTTACCCTTCAGATCCCATTAACTCTTACCAGGTTTTCAAATACAACCCCTAACTCATAAGAGGGCAGCTGGAAGTCTACTGCTGGCCCCCTCCTCTTCCAAATGTTTACAGAGGCCGTGGAGGGAGGTTATACAGACACTCCCAAATAGCAGGTGTGTGTGTGTGTGTAATATATATATATACATATATACATATATACACACACACACACACACCCCTCTACAGTAGTATAGTGCACACTGTAGTTTAACTTTACAATTGCAAAAGATAGGTCTAAGTTCAGAAAAACCAAGTCAAAAGCGTTATTTGCAGAAGCAACTGCAGACAAAAAAAAAAAAAAAAAAAAAAAGGGTGTGTGTTAAGTGGCTATTGTCCCCTTAAGCACCCTGCAAGCTATATCAGAATTACAACCTATCATACAGGAACAGCCACCTTACATTGCCTTGCAGCCTGAAGATAAACATACAATTTACTGCCTAAATTAAGCATTCCACCAACTTCAAGCCACATCATTATGCAACAGTTCCAGAATAGTCACTTCACACTCAAAGAACAGTAATGAGGTAGTCCAACTCCCTGTGAAAACTGTGAAAGTGACTGGAAAGAAGATTAGCAACCAGAAAGTGCCCACATAGCCTTCTTTAGACACCACTGACATCCACAGTAGGGTACACCAGTAAGCAGTTTGCCCAACTCTGCAAGTAATCATGTTATATTTATTATTCTCCCATTAACTGAGTAGCAACAGTTTTGGAATGCACTGTACATGAGTAAGGCTAAGATTTTGGTCATGGATATTTTTAGTAAGTGATGGACAGGTTATGGGCAATAATGAAAAATTCACAGATGCCCATGACCTGCTCCTGACTTTTACGAAAAATATTTATGACAAAATGGGGAGCCTGGGCATCTGCCATGGGCTGGGAGCTACAGGGGCCCCCAGCACACATGAGGGCCCAGAACTACAGGGTCCCCCTCCTACAGCAACTCCCAACTGCAGGGCCCCTGTCATCCAGGGGCTCCTGCCACCTGGGGTACCCCACAGCTCCCTGCCTCCACAGGCAGCAGGGGACACTGCAGCTCCCAGCAGAGGCTGGCTGAAGTCACAGAGGCCTTTGGAAGTCATGGATTCCATAACTAAATCGCAACCTTATGCATGAGCCACCAATATAGCTTAGCCTGGTTTCCACAGTGTTTCTTATGGAAAGAAAAAACATGCTGACATGTTGATGCAGTTAACTTCTATAGCAAGAAAAGATCAATATCCAGGCAGTTTGTTTTCATAACGTGAACTGTACTTCCAAAAAAAGGCAAGTCTTTACCCTTTGTTCTACTGGAAGGTCTCTGCAACCTTGGAAGACAGGAGATATCAACTTATGAATAGTAGCTTGCTCTATGGAAAACTAAAGGTTAATTCTAGCTGGAGCTCTCCACAGATAACCAGGCAGTTACTGCAGTTCAGCTGCTAGTGCTCAAACAGATAACAGTGAATCCTTTTGTTGCTTTAACCCTTTCCCTGTTATGTTCCTATGGCAGAGGAAGTCTAAAGTAGGGTGACCAGATGTCCCGATTTTATAGGGACAGTCCCAATTTTTGGGTCTTTTTTTTAAAATATAGGCTCCTATTACCCCCCACCCCCGTCCTGATTTTTCACACTTGCTGTCTGGTCACCCTAGTCTAAAGCAGGGACCAACACCCAGTTGGCCTAGCTGTGGGAACAACTAGTAGATGGGGATGCTGTGATCTGGGGAACCAGGGAGATAGTGGTGTGGATTGTACGATTCCACACAGAAAAATAGGCACAGGCCTGTAACTGGGGAAGGGGTGCCTAACAAGAGACATAACGAGGGTCAAAATTGGTCAGAAGTTTGATATGGCTCCATTTTTACACTTGTCCCGTGTCTTGAGAAATCTTGTAATGGTAATGTTCCACCTTTCCATTGGTTTGATTTTTAACTGAGCAAGACTGAACATAACACTAAAGTGGAATTTCTTTCACATGCCTGAGCAGACAGCCGAACACTGCGCTATTATTTAAAAGCACACTTACAAGCTGCTCCAGCATATCCTTTCACAAACACCCAAGCTGAAGCTGGTAATTACTTTCCACTGCATAATTTCATTTCTTACATTGTAGTTTGTTATTTCCAATGGAGGTACCTATAACTTCATTTCATGACTATTATATAAAGTCAGATTTTACTCTGGTAATACAGAGTCTTACATATAACTCATCCTATTTGGTATGATCTGTAAATAAGGCAGTTCAAATGGTTAAAGTTAAAAAAAGTAAATCCACAAATCCCCTGCTGCTGTGCTTAAGCATTTAAAATTAACACAGTGCAAAAAGCAGTTTGCTTGCAGTTAATTACTTCTATTGTGTATTGTACAAAACTATTACATCTCACCAAGAAGAATTTGACAGCTGTCCTGATACACCTTTTGTTGCAACCTTTATGCAATTTTATAGTCAGAGGTGGAACTAAGGATTCCGAGTAACCTCACCTCCCAGAGAAGCAGGTCAGTAGGAAGGTTCAAATTCTTGGCATCATCAGAACTAATTACAGCAGCTCAAACTGAAAGTCAGCCTTCTGTACTGGATTTTGGGGAAAACACCTATTACATTTAATTCGAGTGGAACTGAATGACCGATATTCCCAACTAAAATATGAAGTTCTATTTTATAATCCTCGTCTACTCATTTGCTCTAGAATCTATTAGCAACAGAATTCTGTCTTTTCTATATGGATGTCAGAAATGTGAATTTGTCATTTAAAAAGAGAAGCTTACTAAAAAATTAGAGTTTTTCCCATGTCAAGCCAAATTAATTTTGGAAGGTTCAGCAGGTTCTCTGTATTAGAGAAGGAATCATAACAGTGAGATGGCCACACTATGGATGTGGAGCAGAGGCTGACTTTAGATCTATTTATTTCAGAGTTGCTCTGCTGGAGACAGGAAAGATTATAGGGGACATGAGGAAGCTTCCCATAGAGGAAGTACTTTTCTGTAAAAATAAAGAAATTGTTTCTTGCTTTTTAAAGAAGTCACTTAGGCTGGGAAGAAGTTACAGCTGTATGTCATTTAGAGATCTACTCATTCTAAGACATCAAAATCTATGTCAACATCAATTAGGTTACCAAAGACTTCATGATAAAAACAAAGTGCATGCTCCTTATAAATTCATCTGCTGCTTATTCCTGGTTGAAGTCGGAGTGCTCTGTGAAGTCGCTCATCTATACATGCACTAATTGCTATCAGAGCAGGATGGACTTGGGGCAGGAAATAGAAAACAGGACCAAACACCAGAGCGCAGGAAGTTACTCCCATGTAAACATCCCTAGTAGAAAGTTGTTAGAATACTCTACAAAGAAGAGTTTATGCTCCATTATGAATACTGACAAAGAAGGGCTGCATCCGTGACTAGCTTAGAAGTAGCCCTTAATGGAATAGTAAGCACCATGGAAGCTTTACGTTTGGAAGTCTCATGCTCTTCCAGTCCACCTAGTCATCCCAGCTAGACTCTACAGTGTCTTCAGAGTAGAAGTGTTCAGTTAAGGGACTATACGAGATAGGAAAAAAGCAAACTTGATCATTCAGTAAATCTCCAACTTCAAAGCTATAAAAAAGTCCTATTTCTGTATATTTGAGATGTTTTAATCCATCAAGTACTTTTAAAAAAAAAAAAAAGAATTACATTATTCAACTTAAAATATGGAAACAAGTAGCAAGTCTAGCAGAGTTGGAGTATCCATAAAAGTGTAATGGAGAAAAATAGACACAAGGTGGGCAAGGTAATATCTTTTATTGGACCAACATCTGTTGGTGAGAAGGTGGTCACCTGAAGAACTCTGTGTGGCTTAAAAGCTTGTCTCTCTCACCATAACCTCTCCCACCTTGTCTCTCTACTATCCTGAGACTGACACAGAGCTACACTGCATACATACATGGAGAAATGTGTAAGACCAACATACTCAATATTTCAACAAATTCTAGCTTGCTAAGAAATACAAAGAGCACCTTTCCTTGAAGAAAAAGCAGCATGTATTATGCAAAGGCAATTTTTCCAAGTTAGAAAGAGGTACAAAGGTTACTAAGAAACAATGACTGAAGGCTACATAAATTAAATATTAGCCCAGTGGCTAAAAAACACCATACTGAAAGAGGCACTCACAAATGCTTCAGAGCTTAGCTTGTCCTTGGTGGAAAGGATATAGTATATACTGGATCAGTCAGTCTCATCTACATTTTTCAGACAAGCTCATCAGCTTCTGTTTGTGCACCTAAATGAAATGGCCAGATTTTCATAAGTACTCAACAGGAACTGCTCTTTTCTACATCTGGTTCAAAGCCTCCACTTCTCATTTAAAGAAGAATGTATAACTAAACCCGGGGGTGCAACTCTAGTATTGGAGGTAATACTGGAGCTTGTCATAGTTATCAGAGCTTCCTCCGTTAAATCTTTTCAACTTTATAGAAGGTATTAATTTAGTGACATCAAGCCTGCAACTTCTATGCATCCTTCAGCTAATCTCAGGGTTCCAAGATCCATGGTACATTGGTCTATTTGTGTGTCAAGAATCCTGACCAGTTCAGAGTAAAGCTAAAGATTCACAAAATTAAGACTGAAGTGTTAAATACAATACAGGACCATCATGCTGTTTTAAGCAGCAAATATTTTGGTTTGCAAGTCCATAAACTGAGGCTAATAATGGTTCTTTCAACCCAATCACAAATAGATGGAGAAAGTACTGTTATTAAGCTATAGGTATAGCACTGAAGAATTTGTTTTGCAAGATATAAGGAAAGTTAAGATATTCTTAAAATATTAAACAGAATTCACTATTCATTTTAAAGCAATACTAGCAAACCAGAAATTTACAATATTAAGTTTAATTTGTAACTGCTAAACTTCATTGATTTAGTAATTTTAAAAAGGTACTATTTTCAACACTTGCAGGAGAAAGGAGAATATGAAAAACAGTGCAACATACTGAAGTGAAGGGCTAAACAGACATTTTTTTCAGGACAGGGCGTCTGCCTACTGAATACTTTTCCCTGTGAAATTCTGCTTTATAAAAGATGCCTATTCATGTAGTGTACAGCCACTACACAAAGCCAGACACGTTGCAACGACTGCCGCTCTAAGAAGGGGAGTGATGTTATTAGCCAAAACAAGTTTTATCCGTTCAGCTAGAGAACTGTAGGGGCAATTAGGAAGCTCCCAGTAGCTAGCACGATTTAACAGTGGTTACCCTCCTTCGGCACTCAGCTACTCAAATGCAACCACGGAAGAGATGAAAAGGCCCAGAGAACTGAAGAGGTCAGAGCCCCCCCAGAAGCCAAAGCCACATGCCCTGCGCCACTGTGGCTGGGTTGGCTTGGGCAGGTCCCGGCTCCCGGGGTGACAGCGGTGGCTACGGCCCGGCGTGCCACGTCTCAAGCTTCGCTACAGAGCAGCTCGAGAGCGGCCCGTTTGAGGGCTGTGGAGGGGGGACAGCTACTGCGGCGGAGCCGCTGCGCCTTGCCAGACAGGGCGCCCCTGGCCCGGCCACCAGGGAAGGGCCGGACGCGGCTCGGCCCAGGCGCGCCGGAGACCCACGAGCCGCCCAGCACCGAGGCCCTGGCCCCGCGGGAATCGACCCCGAGACCAGCCCCCCCCCGCGGAGCCGGAAGAGGGGCCCTACCCGGCGCGGGCCCGCCGTGGCCCTGCAGCCCCGCCGGCACCTCGCCGCTCTCCAGGATGCTGAAGCCCTCGTCGTTCTCGATGCCCGCGATCTCGCTCTCCTGCTGGGCCAGGAAGGCGGCGGCCGGGTCCTCCTCGCCGCCGCTCAGCGACCCGTTCCCCACGCCAGGGCTGTCCCCGGCCGGCGGCTGGGCGGGCGGCGCGCCGAACAGATCGAACTCGGCCATGGCAGCAACGGACACGGAGCGCGACGGGCAACGGCTGGGGCGCGAGCGAGGACAACTTCCGGTCCGAGACCGACACTTCCCCTTCGCTCCCCCGGAAATCTAACGCCGGGGAGGGCCCGGCGGGGACTGAGGGCGCCACTCACCAATGAGCTGAGAGCACAGAGGAAACACTCAGCCAATCAGCAAGAGGCAGGAGCGGGGGATGACAAACCCGCACGTAACTCCAGCAGCGCCCTGAGACGGGTGAGGCAGGGACGTGAGTGGCGCTGGGACCAATCAGCATCCCCCACTCCATTCCATTCCCCCCTCCCCTCTCCCGCTAGGAGTAGGGGCGGGTGAGGTGCTACACTGTACGGAGCTGAGTGTGTTCGTGCGCCCCCAGGGGCATTGCACAACTGTCTTGTGTATACACGTGTCCTCTGTGGGGGTTACATTGTCTGTATTCCGTGTGGGCGGGTGTGACAGTGTGGGCGTGTGCTCTGTGTAAATATGCGTGTGCACTCTGCTTGCACGCGCGTGTGAAACGCGGTGTGTCTGTTACATTGTGCATTAGAGACAGAGGCGTGAGAGGGCCGGTTCTCCAGCTGTGTACGGCTCCGATACTGTTCCAGACTCCCCGTGTAGGGATAGCCACACAGTCAGCTAAAAACAAAACTGTGGAAGTAGGGTGCCTGCCTCCCTTGTGAGTTTGTTAAAATGGGATGGGACAACTAGTATGTTGTGATGTCATCACATACCATCAAAATGTCATCACCCGCCCAAAGGAAATGCAGACTGACCATTCCCTCCTGCTTCAGATGTGTTGTACTAGGAAATAAGTCAGTAAACACCGGGCCAGTACGGCAGAAGAGTTTTCCCCAAAAGTGTAATAAATGAGTATTACACGTTCTGGTGCCTGCTGTGGAAAGTCAGAGACAACAATGCAAGATGCTAAATTTGCTAGAGGTTTTGCAATTCAACTCCAACGTGAAATCAGAACAAGGATGCATTTCTTTTAAAAAATAATCTTGTGAAGACAATACAATAAAAATAATAATTCCCATTGCTTATATATAACACTTTTCATCCATAGAACTCAACGCACGATACAAAGGAGGTAACAAAGTTCAGTGGAGTGTATTCCATGTTCCTCTTGGAGTTCTAAGTGACCCTACCATATAGTTTGTTCTCACTTCACAATTCCACCCTTTTAAGGCCTCATCCACCATTCTTTCATTCCTAATACCTTCCCTTAATCAGCTAGAGCAGGGGTCGGCAACCTTTCAGAAGTGATGTGCCGAGTCTTCATTTATTCACTCTGATTTAAGGTTTCACGTGCCAGTAATACATTTTAACATTTTTAGGTCTCTTTCTATAAGTCTATAATATATAACTAAACTAGTGTTGTATGTAAAGTAAATAAGGTTTTTAAAATGCTTAAGAAGCTTCATTTAAAATTAAATTAAAATGCAGAACCGCCCAGAGCGGTGGCCAGGACCCGGGCAGTGAGAGTGCCGCCGAAAATCAGCTCGCGTGCCGCCTTCGGTACACGTGCCATAGGTTGCCTACCCCTGAGCTAGAGTGTTCAGCCTTCCTCTCTCTCTTTCTCCTGATGTCCTGTGTCTCTGAGAGAAACTGCTGGCTCTACACCACTGTGTATTTCTTTGGAAATGATTGCATTCTCACAAACAACATGATTGTGAGGAGTCAAGATCAGGAAAAGAAGAATTCTTAAGAAGGTCCTGATTTCTTGCAAATGCTTCTAACAACAAAGAATACGGAAGATGGAATAGGGAAGATGGAAATATATAACAAATAACCAGAACTGTCTCTAAATACGTTTTGCATAAGATGCCAGTGAATCTTTGAATAGTTTTCACATTTAGAGCACAGGATAATTGCTATCTCATCTACATCAGAATGGCTTAAATTAATCTGTGGTTTAAAAACTGATGCTCTGTGAGGGGGTGATGAAGAATCCCCTCCATAAATGATTTGACATGACTCAGGGCTGAAGGATGCAAGTGGAAACATCTCAAATTCAGATGCATCTTGAAATATTTTTTGCATCATTCTAACAACCAACTTCTGCTTTTGCTGTCCCAAAGATAAGTGATTTGGGAGGTGCACTCCATCTCCATTGCTGAAAGTTGGGCCCCCCTTCTTCTTACATCCACTGATATTTCACACTCGCAGGTAAAGCTTTGTACAGGGAGGTTAAATGAGTAACTCTCAATAATATAAATCGTAATTGAGCAACTATATTCTTCAGGCATCTCTGAGAATGTGGGATTTGTAAAAATGTGCCCACTCTCACTAGAAAGACACTGTGTCGATGAAGTCTTTACTTAATGTTTCTGGCAGTGGCCAGAGCCCCGGGCCCTTTAAATCACCACCAGAGCCCCGGGTGGTGCAGGCCGGGCAGCGTGGAAGGGCTGTCAGGGGGAGGCTGATCCCCCCGGTCCCAGCCCTTCCACCTGAGGCCCCGCCCCTTCTGGGAGCCCGGAGCTGGGCCCCCGTACTCGTAACTAATTTTTCTTACTTTCACCCCTGCCTACAACTGGCATTTATCTAGAAAATGACTGGCATTCGCAGAACTGTAATGCACAAGAGCTGGGGGGGGGTATAGAAATAAAAAACTGATGACAGTTAACATTAAGTGGGCATGGGTGACTAGGGTCTGATCCAAAGCCTATTGAAGTCAATGGAAAGATTCCTACTGTCTTCCATGGACTATAGATTATACTCCTAATCCTCATCTTTTTTAAAATCTGTGACAACTAATTTGCAACAGAGGGTCCTGTGGCACCTTTAAGACTAACAGAAGTATTGGAGCATAAGCTTTCGTGGGTGAATGCCCACTTCATCAGACGCAAGGCAGTGGGCATTCACCCACGAAAGTTTATGCTCCAATACTTCTGTTAGTCTTAAAGGTGCCACAGGACCCTCTGTTGCTTTTTACAGATTCAGACTAACACGGCTACCCCTCTGATAACTAATTTGCATATATTCCCCAGTTTAGCTAGAGCCATTTGATACATACTTTGAAAAAGATGAGACTCTTTGTTTATATCAGATTTTCTTTCTTTCTTTCTTTCTTTCTTTTTTTTCGGAAACTTTTTATTAAAGCAAAGATACAATATAATGTTAACATACTATAGCATATAATCCTTATTACCTATTCAGAATCAAGTTAATATTCAATGAATCTGGCTAAAGATTCTAGATTCTCTGAGTACGCTTAAAAGAGTGATCCAATTTCTAAATACCTATCCTCTTTTTGGCACATCTCTTACGTATGTACTTGCTGTGAAAGCTTTTCCTTTACAAGGACAGTCCATATTTTACTTACCACACAATTCTTTTATATCCGTTTCTTTCCACTACAATTCCTCTTCCCGCTCCAGTGGACCTGGATATGACACAACTTTTCAGATAGATTTGTCATCTTGAGAGTTAATTAAATGTAGATGACTAAGGCTACATCTACACTACGGGGGGGGTCGATTTAAGATACGCAAATTCAGCTACGCGAATAGCGTATCAGATCCGCGTGAGGATGGCGGCAAAATCGACTGCCGCGGCTCCCAGTCGACGGCGCTTACTCCCACCTCCGCTGGTGGAGTAAGCGCATCGATTCGGGGATCGATTGTCGCGTCCTGACGAGACGCGATAAGTCGATCCCCAAGAGATCGATTTCTACCCGCCGATTCAGGCGGGTAGTGTAGACCTAGCCTAAACCTCTCAGTCACTATTCTCTGTTTCTCACAGTGCCTACAATGTGCTAATCACTTTCCAAAGATAAAAGGCACAGTTCCTACTCAAAAGAACTCACATGGATGGAAGGTGGAAAAAGAAGGATAATATACAAATAAGTAAAAGAGCTTTATGGTCCTAAGCAACATTTTGATAGTACTAAGTGATCCAGAGTGGGGGTATGGTCTTTCTTTTTGGCATAGACATGTAGACTATCCCAAATAACTCTGTATCCTTGCTGTTGTTATAAACTGGTTAGGTTTTGGTAGTGGTAACAATAACAGTGTGTTTTCAGGAGGTATGCGAATGAGGAGAAAGAAGTGGATCTGTGGACCAGCTCAGAAAGGGCATTCCATGCATGAGGGGTGGTGTGGAAAAAAGCACAGAGATAAGCAGTCAAGTGGCACCAGCAGCAACAGGGAGGGAAGGAGGGTGATGTGAAAAGAGGCCAGGAAGAATAAGTAAAGAGGGTTTTGAAGGCAAGGACAACAAGCTTGAAGTAATGGAATGGAGGCAGGGAAGCTAGCGGATGAGTCACAGAGGGAGTGACATTGTTTCCTTGCCCGGTAGTTTCACAATCTTAACAGCTGTTCTGTGACTGGACTGGAAGAGGCCAATGTGAGTGTTTGGGCGTGCAGAGCGAGTTACAGTAACTCTATATAAAACGCTATCAGCTTGAAATAAATATCTACTAAGAAACAAGAGCAAGTTACCTGTTTGCAGGCATACCTGAAGCACTTTTTCAAGTAAAGCAAATGATCTCTTCCTCAGGGGAAAGGCTGAATTATAAAGAATAAAAGTACTAACCGGGGAATGTAAACAACTTCAACTTCCCATCTAAATAGACTTACTTTATCCCCAACCCCACAATAGGAAAGAATGCACAACACCAGTGAATCTAAATATTGACAGTGATATGGAAATACTTCCTTACTGAGGAGTTAGTGAATTAAATCCGGAAAAGATAACACTGAGGCTCCATTCAGCAAAGCACTTACATACATGCTTATCTTTACACATGTGAGTAGTCCTATTGATATCAGTGGCCTGAGTAACAACAGTGAAGACTGAAGTTCTCCAGCTAAAGGCTGGCCTGCCAACTTGCTTCAACCTTGACCTGAGTGGGAGAGTCATCCTCCATAGCATTCAGTTCTTGGGGTCTCTGCTGAAGCTGCTAAGGACAGTGCTGGTGGTTTCTGATGTAAGTACCTATCTACTAGTAACAGGACTGATACCTCAACTCATGTCACGTAATCCAATGCCCAGCCGGCAGAGAGTAAAGAATAAAACTCCATCTACATTGGGAAACTGGCCCATTCCTGCCAACACTTGTCCGCAATGGAACCCTCTGAAGAACTGGTGATGAAAAGGGTTTTACTTCTAGTGTAGGTAGGATAAGAGCAATTTCAGCACCACTGCAAATAACTGCGTATTGCTTTATTTCCATCTCCTTTAGGGTATGCCTTCACGGGATCTGGAGGTGTAATTTCCAACACGAGAAGACATACCAGCTAAAACAGAAGTGTAGCCACAGCAGCAGGAGGAACTCGCCACCTTGCATACCTAGGGTCTCAGATGGGATTGTACGTGGGACTGCTACACTTCCATTTTTAGCGCATTAGCTTGATCACACCTAGCGCAGGTATGTCTCCTCAAGCTGGAAATTACATCTTCCAGCTCTATGGTAGACGTGCCCTTACTTTCAGCCTTATGTCTCCCTCAATAAAGTAAGCAAAAATCCTCATCAATCCACCTACCATACTCCTTCTAGGTCTCTAAAATCATTCCTGAGTCCATCAAAGCCTCAAATATTCTTGGTAAGTCTCAATCACACTTTCTGTAACTGTGAGGAAAACAGTTCTGTACCATCGACACTAGCCATGAAAGCATTCTCAACATTCGTTCGGGAAGATCCATTGCTGGCAGCCATCATCACTTTGTAGAATAGACGAGGCTCTTGAGTCACTTCAGGACCCTGGGTCAAGCTAATGACACATTCCATATCCCTGTACCACTCTCTGGCCACCTCTGTATTTTTTAAACTCTGAGTTTTCCCTGACTACCCAACCATATCAACTAAATATACCTCCTTTGAATATTAACATATCTTCTAACCCCCGACCTGATCCTACTTCCATGTAAGTCAATGGCTAAGCATAAGAACATAAGAATGGCCATACTGGGTCAGTCCATCTAGCCCAGTATCCTGTCTTCCAACAGTGGCCAATGCTCCAGAGGGAATGAACAGAACAAGTAATCATCTAGTGATCCATTCCCGGTCGCCCATTCCCAGCTTCTGGCAAACAGAGGCTAGGGACACCATCCCTGCCCATTCTGGCTAATAGCCATTGATGGACCTATCCTCCATGAATGTATCTAGTTTTTTTTTAAAGTAACTATTGACTTCCATGGGAACAAGAGCAGGCCTTTGATTTGTAAATAGATGTAGATATCCTTTGTTGCACAGCATTCTTTTGAACCTGGCCAGACCCAAATATGGAATGCAACGTGTGACCGAGACCCAAAATGAGGGGCACCCAAAAAATATTCATGCATGAAATTTAAAACACCGTCAGACTCCTTTCAGTTTAAGAACTCTTTCTATAATCTCAGGCCCATGATTCTCTATTGCTGAAATAAAGAATCTTCAAAGTGAAGGAACATCAAATTTGTAATTTTGGGATACAAATAAGTGACTGTTCCTTGGAATGAGGGACCACTGATGGGCATGCTAAATAGTAACATCCACTGGAATCTGCTATGACATAAAGAAACAAAGTGAATTAATAATGTATCATTTGTTTGTATCAGCGATTCAATCATTCTTTATTGCTAGGAATTGTATTTGTTTTTTTCCAAATTAACTTATTACAATTTTTCGGAGAATCTTGCAAGGTAGTTTAACTGTACAGCAAGCTGGGCAATCCAGAGCTTCCGGAGGATCGGACAAAACTTTCCATTCCCCTGTCTTTTGGTCTAACAGGTAGGCATTTGGATTGACAGAATAATCTTCAGGACGCTTGTCACCTGCACAAATGATGCCTCCACACACGAACACCTTGTTGTCACCAATAGAGCATACTGCATGAGACAAATCCAAAGTATAGTTATTTGGCAAGAGAGGCACAGTGTTCGTGGACTTGTTGGCTTTAAGCTTCTGCAGGTTTATGTTCAGACTTTGTTTGTGGCTCTGTATGCTCAGGATGTTGTCCTGTTGAAAAGACAACAGAGGTTTGTGATTGAATTCAATGGGAAAGGTGAGGTACTGTACCACTTCTCCTGTCTGAGTGTCAAAACAATCCACCACCCCTACTCGGGAGAAACGCCCATTGACCAGGCATCTTCCCGTCACAATATAAATAGACTTGTCTTCCTTTGTGATCAATGCAGTTGCATCCATAGGAATGCTCATCTTCCCAGCCAGTGTCCACTTCTCTTTCCTCTCGTCATACTTGTAGATATTAGAGACATATTTTCTTGGGGCTGTGCTGCCTCCTACAGAGTACACCACTCCCCCACACGTCACCATGGTATGGAAGACCAAACCTATGGGCAGATCAGGCAGTTTAGTCCAGGAGTTGTTATCTATATCATACCTCCAGGCAGTCTTTAAGCCAGATATCTGCTCCGTTGTTCCTCCAGAGACGTAGATGTACCTTCCTACTGCAGCTGCACTGAGAGCGGCTGCTTTATACGGCATCTCCGTTAGTTTTAGCCACATGTTCTCCTCAATAATGTAAGCAAAAACCCCATCATTGAATCTACCATGCTCTTTCTGACCTCCTAAAATCACCACTGAGTCCATTAAGGCCCCCTTTCTTTGGAAAAGAAGCAGACTTTGAGGAGTTTCTTGCTTTCTGTCACTCAAAATGGTCTCCATCTGGGCCAGGGGGCCAGAGTGACTCTCAAACAGCAGCACTTCGCGGCTGGCAGCCAGCAGCGTCTTGGTCGAGACACCAGTTAAATGAATGTAGGGGAAGAACTTTTTGAAATACTTATCTCTTTCTCCCCGTTTGTGTTTCACCCACTGGAGCAGGGCAAGGAACGCTTGATCCTCGTTCTGCACGTGAAGGTTCTCGTCCTTTAGCAGCTTGCCAAAGATCTGGTGGGGGCACTGCAGGAGGTCTGAAATTCCCTCTGGGCCTGACCAGTAGTGGAAGTTGTCACGGATACCAGCATAGGCACTGTTTGCCACCTCTTTCAGCTCATAAGTGTTGGCTAGGAACAGGTAGCACAGGCAGTTGTTCTTCTTGAGGGACCTAAGGAGGAAGTCAGAGCAGTGGGCTCTTAGAGACTCCGAGCTGAAGTAGTTCGCCCCCTTCAGCAACTCCTCCACATTCTTCTCAGACACCAACACCTTACCAGTGTAGAAATAGTCCAGCAGCTGCTCCACCAAGGTAGGATTCAGGAAATTAGCATCGATGATGATAAAGAGCTCATCACCTATCTTCATGTCATTGCTTGAGATCAGATTCTTCACGTGGGTAGACACAGCTGCCAAGACATTGAGATGGGCAGAGAAGACCTGCTGGTCCACACTGAGTACCATGTCGCAGAACTCCCTATTCTTTCTCTGCTTGTTGAGGGCCTGCAGGACCAAGCTGTTGTGGTTCTTTTCTGTGAACTGCATCCTCATGTTCTTAGTATGGTTGGGCAAGAAACAGGGATGAGAGTGCAAGCTGTAGGAGGACTACTTGTCAGGTGTTATGAAAGCCCCACTCGGTGACAGAGGAGTGATGTCATCAAGTATAGCGGCCAGGTCACAATTCAACACCTGTGACATGTAGAAAAAGAGTCTTTTAACAATCTGGCTAGCTGTGATATAGAGAGAGTATGAATTGCTGTAGTATCCAGGCATGGAAATAGTAAAATAAGAGAGGCACAAGACAAACCAGACTGGGCTCTTCTCTCACCTACCTGGGGTAAGAGCTATATATGCATTTATATAAAATCATTTTTGCCCCATCACTATGGCTAGGTTAGGCATTTGCAGGAACATGCATTTTGCACTGAGCTTTCAAGGTGGTGGATCTGGAATGCATTCTGGTCTCCCCTGGTAGATTATTTCACTGTGTAGGGTCCAGTACCCAATTCACCCTGCCTTCAGCTGCCAATATTCTTACTCTAGGAGCATCTGTGTCCCCAAGAAGCACTGTGGTCTTATAAGCAGGTAACCTGGCTCCAGCCCATTAAAGACTTTGAGGTTAGGACCGGATATTGAAGTGGGCCCATTCCCAGAAGGGGAATGTGGAACTCTGGTGTCATGTGTTCCTTGCAACTCAGTAACAGGCTGCTGCCAAGTGAAAAAGCTGGAGTTTTGGGTTGGCCCTCATCGATCACCCCAAGTGGAGGGAATTACAGTCACACGATCTAGAGGTGACAAACATGGATTGTGAGATCTTTGTCTGATCAAAGAGGTGAAGTCTCCTGTATCTGCAGAGGTGGAAGAAGGCATTCCTGG
The DNA here is from genome assembly GCF_028017835.1 of Emys orbicularis. Lineage (NCBI taxonomy): Eukaryota > Metazoa > Chordata > Testudines > Emydidae > Emys > Emys orbicularis. The sequence continues at coordinate 126,349,068 of NC_088688.1, read as the reverse complement.
TATTGTTGTTACCTGATTCCCAAGAAGCAGGGATGAGTCTTGCAGTGCTCCAATGCTTCATGTTACCTGGGTAATCTTGACAGGTGCCTTTGGTCGTCATGTTTTTTTAAGATCCTCAGATTGTTTACCTCTTCCTACCAGCTATCACTTCTGTCTCACCTGGATTGAGCTTCAGTCAGGGGCTTGTCTCCTGTAGGCATTGTGATGTCTGTGTCTCATCTGTGGGCTTATCTCACATAGGCTTTGTGACACCAGCACTGCTGAGAATGAGCTGTAAAGCCTGTTGTTGACATCAGCACATTGATAGCACTGGAGTCTATGATGCCTAATGATTTTTCCTAAGGTTGTTGAAAAGGAGAGGGCAGGACTGATCCCTGTGTGAGAGCTTGGAGACAAGGAGCTGTTGCCCATCACTACTCTCTGATCTGTTGGAGAGAGGCGACTGGATCTAGATTTGAATTATACTGCTCACCCAGACAGGTGATGAAAGCAGGTCAGTAAGACCTTGCAGCTGACGCCTGTGAATCAGTCAAGAAGTATGAGCATGGAGGTTTCAGCTCCGGCCACAACAACAAGGAGACCATAAGTGCAATGAAACCCATTTCTGTATTGTGACCTGCTCTGAACCCTGCTTGTGAAGGTTCTTGGATGCTGGCAAATGTACATTCTATTGGAGTTACATCATTGATAATGTTTGTATGATTTTACTTAGGTAGGGCAGGTGGTGATCTGTGAGACTGTTGTTGTCCAAAGCTGGTTTCTGGAAAACTGGCTGGACTATTAGATGCTACAGGAATGTGGGCAGATGGCCTTCCCTGTTAAAAATTTTGACTTAGCTAGTTTTTGCTGGATTTCACCAGCCATGATGAGTAGGGATATGATTCACATCCACATCCACCCTAATTGAATTGGCCTCGTTACCACTGACCACCCCCCACTCGGAAAGGCAACTCCCATCTTTTCATATGCTGTGTATTCATATACCTGCCTACTGTATTTTCACTCCATGCATCTGATTAAGTGGGTTATAGCCCACGAAAGCTTATGCCCAAATAAATTTGTTAGTCTCTGGATTTATGTTAAATAAATAAATTAATGGAGATATCCTATCTCCTAGAACTGGAAGGAACCTTGAAAGGTCATTGAGTCCAGCCCCCTGCCTTCACTAGCAGGACCAAGTACTGATTTTGCCCCAAATCCCTAAGTGGCCGTGTAGCGAGGCGGTGGGATACCCCACAGCCCCGCTGAGGGCCGAACCTCCCCTAATACCAACGTGGGCGGAGCCACCGGGTCCAGCGCCCGCCCCTCCGAGGTCACGGCCCCGATCCGGAAGTATAAAAGCCCGCCTGCAGAGCTCAGTGGAGCCCAGGTCGGCGGAGAGAGCAGACGTCCATGGCCGAGCTCCCGCTTGGGAAACAGCCGCAGGCCGTGACCGGCCTGCTGACTCACCGGGCCGGTCGAGCCTACCTCTCGCCCGGTACCCTGAGGAGGACTGGCCAAGCCTGCCCCGTGCCAGGTACCCTGAGGAGGAGCCGAGCCTGCCCTTCGCTACCTACCCGGAGGAGCCGATGCTGATGAGAGGAGCCGATGCTGGTGGAGAGCACCGACGACACTAAGACGGCCCAGGTACCATACGAGGGGGAGTGTGGAAGTAGCCCAGGGGCAGCCGACCCCAGTCTGGCTGCTGTACTGCCAGAGCTGATGTCAGTGTGTTGCAGCCAGGATCCCCACTGACAGCAGCGAACGTCCATCACTGCTAGGGCCCCGGGCTGGGACGCAGTGGAATGGGAAGGTCTGCATCCCCCCTGCCACCCACTCCTTGGGTGGCAGACTCCCCCTTTTTCCCTGGCCTAGAGAGGCTGGGACCTGCTACAAACCCTGACCCAGCCCCTGGTTAAAGGCCTGGGTTACTGACCGACTATTTGCTTGCTGCCCCGCCCTGCCCTAGGGCCGGGACTGCTATAGACATTGCCTCAGCCTCTGTGTAGCGAGGCGGTGGGATACCCCACAGCCCCGCTGAGGGCCGAACCCCGGCCGAGACTGTTACACGCCCCCTCAAGGATTGAAGTCACAACCCTGGGTTTAGCAGGCCAATGCTCAAACCATTGAGCTATCCCTCCCCCCTTACCTCTACTTGTTTCTATTTGTTAGTCTCTAAGGTGCCACAAGGATTCCTTGTTGTTTTTATTTAAAACAGAGTATTTCATAGAAAATAAAAGAATCAGAGATTAAAGGGAGTGAATAAACAATTCCACATCTTACAGTCACACAAAGTTCAATCAAGGATGAAGTTGAGAGCGGGATCATTCATCAAACAGAGATTCCAAGTGTCCACACTTTAACAAGTATATCATTTTTTAATCCCAATTAAAAGATGTTCTTTTGTACTGAATGATCAATGACACATTAATTTTTCCTGAGGTTAAAATGCAGTAAATGCCAGTAAAACACTACCACACCCAACAAATGCAAATATACTGCTCATTATTTCTCTTGTTAACATAGCTGACCTGAATAACTGACTTGTGTCGACTCAGAAACCTGCTGTACAAATGTAACAATCAGCTTTTTATCTCACTAATGCAAATGCCTACCACAACGTCATCATTCTTTAAAGTTTTGGGTGGAAAGTCAGTTAGACATTAGTATTTTCTCTTGCTACAGTCTGAATGGTGAATCCTCATGGAAGAGGAGTATTTTCCTTACATCACCTTTGCTTCTGAAATAAAGCCTTCACACATTGGTAGAAAAGAGCTTTGGTACTAAATCTGCAAATAAAGAACCCAGCCTGGAATGACTGGACCTAAAATACTTGGAGACCTGCAGGGGCAGAGTAAAATGGAATAGGGCCCAGCTCCCTCAATATGTTAGGCTTCCTTACTCTCCTTTCCCTCCCAATTCACTCAGCTGGAAAAACTACACAAAGTTCAAGGCAGTGGAGAATCAGGGCCCGGGGGCAGCTCAGGCAGCCCGTGTGCCAGTCACATCGGCCGCTGCTGGGGCAATCTCGAGCTACCGCCCCTCCCACCTCAGCAGCAGCAGAGTTTGGGTGTGGGAGGGGGCAGGGGGTTGGGGCACGGGATGGGGTGAGGTGGGCTCTGGGTGGCGCTTACCTGGGGGGGGCTCCCCGGAAGTGGCGACATCCCCCTCGCTGGGAAACATTAAATAAAACACAAACCAAAAACAAAGGGCCTTATTCATGACTGACAAGATATTTGAAATTTCAGAAACATACAATGTGAAGAATCTTATCTAATATTTCTGAGGTGCTAGGTTCCAGCAACAACAGGTGTTTTAAACCATGCTTCGTCAAGATTAGAGTGGGATGTTTGGGGTAGAAAGGTATGTATGGGAGTGTGCCATCCATGTATCAGGAGACCCCACCTAGTAGCTTGTTTGGACTATCTGCAAATATCTTTAGGAAATGCAGATAGATCGCAAGTGGTTCAATTACCAAAGTGTGTGTGTGTGTGTATGTGGGAGGGGGGTTTAAAAAAATTCCAATGGAATGTTTCCATTCATATTATTTCATATAATTTGATCATGCCCCTCTTATTAACAATTCTGTCCCCTTTAGCTAACAATTCTGATTATGACATGTGAGCCAGAAAAGAATCCAGATGGCTCTCCCATAGCTGCATTACCTTTCCAGGAGAAAGTAGTAAAGTTGTCCTTTTGTGACTAAAGTAAGCAGCCAGGACTCTGAACACATACTGGGAGTGGGGCTAGTGAGTTAGATGACACCATTTCAATAGTCACTTGCCTGAGCACAAATAGTTCCTACCTAGGGTGACCAGATAGCAAATGTGAAAAATTGGGACAGGGGGTGGGAGGTAATAGGAACCCATATAAAAAAAAAGCCCCAAATATCAGGGCTGTCCCTATAAAATCGGGACATCTGGTCACCCTATTCCCACTCCCATCCCCCAAAGGAACTTGACAATGGGAGGGGAGGCTAAGAGTGGGGACCAAGTGGAGGGTGGATGGGGCATTAAGTGTTTAAATTGCCTGGCTCACTGGTGGTGTCAGTGCTGTCAACCGCAAACATTAAAAATCATGTCAGCCTCCCTCTGCCCAAGAAATCATGAGACTGGCTTTAAAAAATCATCCATTGCTGCATGAAGGGTAATCCTTGCTACCATAGGTGCCGATTCTGTGGGTGCTCCAGGGCACCCACATCCTCCAGGGCAGGAGCACCCACGGGGAAAAATTAGTGGGTGCTCTGCACCCACCGGCAGCCAAGCTCCCCTCACCCCCTGCCCCACCTCCTCCTCCCCCTGAGCACACCACGTCCCCACTCCTTCGCCTACCTCCCAGCGCTTCCTACCCGGCTGCCACCAAACAGCTGGTGGCGCTAGCACGCTCCCGGGGGGGGGGGAGGAGCGGGAACGTGGTGTGCTCGGGGAGGAGGCAAGGAAGAGGCGGTGCCAGGGCAGGGATTTGGGGAAGGAGTTGGAATGGGGGCGGGGTGGGAAGAGGCAGGGCAAGGGCGGGGCCTCATGGAAGGGGTGGAGTGGGGACGGGACAGGGACCGGGGGGCGGAGAGGTGGTCCAAGCACCCAGGGAAAAGAGGGGAAGTCGGCGCCTATGCTTGCTACCATGGATGTCACGTCTCTATACACCAGTGATAGTGTAGCTGCCTGCCTCAAATATTTACAAAACAACGGACAACCCTCCAATATCCACCCCAAACACATTGCCAGACTCATCCATTTCATCCTCACCCATAACAATTTTACATTCAACAACAAACAGTTTGTCAAAACCACGGATAAGGGTTCCCCAATAGGTCAACCTCTTCATGGACCACTGTCATAACTGTAAAGGGAAGGGTAACAGCCCTCCTGTGTACAATACTATAAAATCCCTCCTGGCCAGAGACTCCAAAATCCTTTTACCTGTAAAGGGTTAAGAAGCTCAGGTAACCTGGCTGACACCTGACCCAAAGGACCAATAAGGGGACAAGATACTTTCAAATCTTGGTGGGGGGAAGGCTTTTATTTGTGGTCTTTGTTTTGGGGGGTTGTTCCCTCTTGGGACTAAGAGGGACCAGACATCAATCCAGGCTCTCCAAATCTTCTGAACAAGTCTCTCATATTTCAAAATTGTAAGTAACAGCCAGGCAAGGCGTGTTAGGTTTATCTTTGTTTTCTCAACTTGTAAATGTACCTTTTGCTAGAGGGTTTACCTCTGTTTGCTGTAACTTTGAACCTAAGGCTAGAGGGGGTTCCTCTGGGCTCTTTGAATTTGATTACCCATAAAGTTATTTTCCATCCTGATTTTACAGAGATGATTTTTACCTTTCTTTTCTAATTAAAAGCCTTCTTTTTAAGAACCTGATTTATTTTTCCTTGTTTTAAGCTCCAAGGGGATTGGATCTGGACTCACCAGGAATTGGTGGGGGGAAAGGGAAGGGAGGGAATGATTAATTCCTCCTTGTTTTAAGATCCAAGGGGTTTGGATCAGTGTTCACCAGGGAATTGGTGGAGGAGTCTCTCAAGGCTACCCAGGGAGGGAAAGGTTTTGGGGGGGAAGACAGAGTTTCCCAAATAACTAATAAATCATTTGGGTGGTGGCAGCAAAAGCAGATCTAAGCTGGTAGTTAAGCTTAAAGGTTTTCATGCAGGTCCCCACATCTGTACCCTAAAGTTCAGAGTGGGGAAGAAACCTCGACAACCACCTTGAAGAAGAATTTCTGGACAAACGTACCAGGATCTGTATGACATATACGAGAGAGGTCGATGATATTTTCTGGACAGATGGTTTAAACGCCCTCATAGATTTCCACCACAACTCCAGCAACTACCACCCATCCATTAAACTGTCTCTGGGACCCTCCCACACCACTTCCTGGACAAAACTGCACATGGCAGCAGGGGCTCCGAGGAGAAAGGCCTTGGCAGGAATGCGATGCGAAGTGAAGGCTGAAGGGACCCGAAAGGAGGCGCTGACCACAGCCGGGGTAACACGTGCTTTGGGCGCGTTGCCAGACTCCGTTGTGACCAGGTTTAAGCTGATAAGGATCACGTTATTCAGAGTTCTGGCTGAGACCTTTTCTCGGGACCGCGTGGGCCCCGCTCACCACGGCAAAGCGCTGCCCGTAGCTGGGCTAGGCCCCGGCTGGGTTACCTAGGCAACCAGCCCCATCGCACCTGGCTGGCCGAACCGGAACCGGACCTTCCTTAGCCCCACCCTGCCGTGTGCGCATGAGCCGCTCTGATTGGCTGGGCTGCGCCGGCGTTCGTTCGCGGGGATTGGCTGAGGCTCGGCGTGACGTGACCCGGGCTCCCTGCCGGCGGTGGCGCGCCGGGCTGGGGCAGTAGCGGTTGGCGGCCGTTGTTCCCGGGGCTCGCGCGCGCTCGCTCGCTCGCCCGCCGCGATGCCGCTGGAGTTCGAGCTGTGCCCGGGCCGGCGGGTCGGGGGGGCCCAACCCTGCTTCATCATCGCCGAGATCGGCCAGAACCATCAGGGGGACCTCGCCATCGCCAAGCAGATGATCCGCATGGTCAAGGTGCGCGCGGCCGGGGCGGGGCTCCGGCCTGACCAGACCCGGGCTCTGCTGGCAGGGAAGGAGGGACTAGGGGGCGGGGTCACCGTGGGGGGAGGGGTCTGTAGGGGGGAGGGGTCAGTGGGGAGCGGGTGGGGTTCGGAGGGCGCTGGGGGGAGGGGTCTGTGGGGAGCGGGTGGGGTTCGGAGGGCGCTGGGGGGAGGGGTCTGTGGGGTGTGGGTCAGAGGGCGCTGGGGGGAGGGGTCTGTGGGGTGTGGGTCAGAGGGCGCTGGGGGGAGGGGTTTGTAGGGGGAGGGGTCTGTGGGGAGTAAGGATGCTGGGGGCAGTGGGTGGGGGTCGGAGGGTGCTGGGAGGAGGAGGGGTCTGTAGGGAGCATGGGGCTGGGGGGAGTGAGTGGGGTTGGAGGGCGCTGGGGGGAGGGGTCTGTGGGGAGTGGGTGTGGGTCAGAGGGCCCTGGGGGGAGGGGTTTGTAGGGGGAGGGGTCTGTGGGGAGTAAGGATGCTGGGGGCAGTGGGTGGGGGTCGGAGGGTGCTGGGAGGAGGAGGGGTCTGTAGGGGGGAGTGAGTGGGGTTGGAGGGCGCTGGGGGGAGGGGTCTGTGAGGAGCAGGGGCACTGGGGGGAATGAGTGGTGTTGGAGGGCACTGGGGAGAGGGGTCTGTAGGGGAGCAGGGGTGTTTGGGGAGGAGCTAGGGTGCTGGGGACTGTAGGGGTGCTAGGAGTGGGGCAGGGTTGCTGTGTTGAAGGGTCTATGGGGGAGCAGTGGTGTTAGGGGGAGCAGGTTTTAGGGGCAGGGGTGACCCCAGAAGCCCTACAAGGGGATGAGGTGTGCTAGTCGCTGCTCCCTGTGAGCAGTGAATTTCAGCACCACTCCCCAACAGCATCACTGCCTTCCCATGTACCCTCTCCAGGGATCAGGGGGCCCTGGGAGTGCAGGTCAGTGAGAGCCCTTGGGCATGGATTGGCACAGTGGAGCTCTGAGCTCGCCTAGGTGCCCCACAAGATTAGAGGCAGGACAGCAGTCCTCTCCCAGCTGGTGATGTGTCATATTGAAAAAGATTTATCTAAAGCTGTATTACAGGTTAGTGAAGTGACCTCAAAAGCAGGAAGTGGCCCAATTAACCTAGCAGGGTCCTCCTTTGACTATATGATCGCATACTGTTTATGCAGGATCCTTCCTCATTCACCACATGACTGAATACATGCGTGGAGCCATTTGTATGGTGTCAGAGTGTTATTTGTATAATAAAAGTCAGTGTGTAATTGTGAAGAATGGAGTTGTTTTTTTTAACCCTTATCCCTCTGGTAAATCAGAGCTGATTTGAATCGTATCCATGAAAGGCAAATTTGCCATTTGGCTCTATGTCCCTGTCAAATTTTAAGTTTCTTTCATCTCCCACTGAGGTGCCAGAGCTGCTGGGGGTTTTTTTTTAAGCTGCATTTTTAAATAGAAAATTAGCTTATTTCCCACACTATTTGTAATTGAAAACATCTGAACCATTTTCCCAACTTAAAAAAAACATTGATCAGGGACTGAACAAGTGTGTCAGATTTTAGCTAATAAAACAAGAGATTGTAAAAATCTTATAAGAAACTGAAAAAGTCCTACCTATACTATATATGCTAGTGTATGAGTGATTGCTGTCCACTTGGCACTGCAACTTTGACTTGTGTTATTTTAGCTGAACTTCCAAACAGCACTCTTTATTGAGGTGAACCTCTGTGATTTACCAGCTCTTCTTTCTCTCTTGATAGTGAACTCAGTGGAGTTGGGTTGCTTTATATATATATTTTTTTCTTTAAAGTTTGAGCTACAATCAACCTCAGAACTTTCCTTGATTTCAGTACCTATAACAGCAGCTATTAGAGATTGGCAGACTGAACTTGGGGGAGAAATCCGAGCAGAATTTATTTGGACTCTTGACCTTATGTAAACACTATGTACTGGTTTTAGAGTCCACATTTACAATAAAGGTCAGATTGAGCAAATCCAAGCTAATAAATCCCCAGATATTTTTATTTTTCCTTCCAGAATCATTGGACCTTGATATAATTAGAAATCTTGTTAAAAGTTACATTAGTAGTTTGGCAGTTTATATTACCGCTGTGCTCTTTTTCAAAGTCTGGGATATATTGGTTAAATAAGAAACGCACATTGCAGGAGAAGTCTGAGTATTGATTACTTTAAAAATATATATCTAAAGGGAGGGTGACTTAACTAAAGGAAAAATGCAGTTTCAGTGTTGTTTCTCTCAGATAATTGCTGCTCTCCTGGGTATAGTTCTTTGCATAGTGAAGCACAAGGCTAATACATTTTTTCTTACCATCATGTACTTACGCATTTACCAGGCTGAGAGTATGTCTATAGAGGATCAGTATTCAGTATGGAAATAATTGATGTGATTAGCTGTCAGTACACATACATGGTTTTTTAAAATGTTTGTCTTTGTTGCATGCTATCCTAAATTATTTTTATGGTCACCCTCACACAATTACTTACATTAGCTCTGTCAAAGATAGGAAGACACTTATTTTGAGACTTATTTTCACGTATGAGAACGTTAGCCAGACTTACTTTGGTTCTGTGTGTTTCTTTTCAGCAGTACTTACGAACTATAGATTCAGTGGCACCTGTCTTGTGCAGATTCTAAGATGATGATATGTCTTGCAGGAGCGTGGAGCAGACTGTGCCAAGTTCCAGAAGAGTGAGTTGGAGCACAAATTTAACAAGAAAGCCCTGGAGAGGCCCTATACCTCCAAACACTCCTGGGGAAAGACTTATGGAGAGCACAAGCGCCACCTGGAGTTCAGTCATGACCAGTATCGAGAGCTAAAGAAATATGCAAAGGAGATAGGCATCTACTTCACAGCCTCTGGCATGGATGAGGTACATGAGCTGTAGTGGTACAGAAAGCAAAATGCAATTCTTGCATTAATACAGTTGTAGTGTTGTGTAATTCATACATAAAACTATCATCAAGGGTCTGGACTCTAAATTACAAAACAAATGAAAACTAGTGCCAATGTACAACTTTGTCTTTAATCAGTCCCATTGTGTGTCAGGGCTTGTCTACACTGGCACTTTACAGCGCTGAAACTTTCTCGCTCAAGGATGTGAAAAAATACCCCCCTGAGCGCAGCAAGGTTCAGCGCTGTAAAGCACCAGTGTAAACAGTGCACCAGCACTGGGAGCCGCGCCTCTCGTGGAGGTGGTTTTTTTTGAGCGCTGGGAGAGCTCTCCCCTAGCGCTCTGCCATCACTACACAAGCCCCGGCAGCACTTTAGCGTTGCCAGTGTAGACTAGCCCCCAGTTACAGTTGCATGTTTCCTACCCAAAAATGTCCCCCAAATACATTTTCTCATATGCTGAAGTGCCTACCCACAGTGGAGCAAGTTAAAGAAAAGGTCTTATCCAGAACTCTGAATAACTTGATCTTTATCAGTTTAAACCTGGTTACAACAGAGTTTGGCAATTCTCCCATATTAGATGTTACCCTCTCTATGGTCAGCTCCTCCTTTCAGGTTCCTTCAGCCTTCACTTTGCATCAAATTCCTTTCCTGTCAAGGCCTTTCTCATCTGAGCCCCTGCTGCTATTTTGCAATTTTCTCTGTTTGCTATCCACCATACCCCCTTTGCTTGACCCAAACCACGAAACTAATGGTCCCTTTTCTTGTCTTCTCTTACTCTTTGGTCAGGAATCCTTCCATCCAACTCCCTCCTCCTAAAACACCCTGATCCCGTCTGACGGTCTCTCAGCCACTCTGCCTTCAAGTCCTCTCCTATAAACATATTTTCTCCATGAAGCCTATAATTCATACTGCTTCCATCAAAGGGGTGTGTGTGTGTGTGTAAAGAAATAAAAAAGCCCTCTATAATCCTCAACTGTTGTGCATAACTGACCTCAGCAACTACATAATCTTGATGTTAACATAATCCTTTGAACATGATGTATAGCTGAAATCTGGTAACTGGAAAATTCAACAGGTACAGTCTTATTTTCAGTGTGTTTCAGCTGAAGTGCCCGATAAAGTTTCAAGGATTACTTTGTTTTTCAATTTTGGCCTAGAAACAGATGAGCAAAAATACTGTTGTGGGTCACTTCATGCTGCCTTCAAGTCAAGGAGGCTTGCTAAATAATGGATATTGAACTTTTACATTAACAAATAAAACCCAACAATCCCTCATGTGCTCTTGCATCTGGGATTTTAAAGTGGGATTTTCAAAAAGACACTTTTGAAAACCCCACCCTTCATTCTTTGGTGTTTGATCTACAAAATGTGAAACACTTACCATGAAGGGCCGAGCCCCTTCAACTCCCAATGGCTAGCTGAAGTTGTTTAGCACCTTCCAGGAGAAGTTCTTTTTTTACTTTGGATACTGATGTCTTGTGACTGAGGCAGCCATCCTAATTTAATTGACAATATTGACCCGCAAAAATGCATAATGTATTTGTCTAAGAAGCTGCCTGCAGCTCTCATCATGACTAATGTGTTTTGACTATAAATGCTTCATGCCGTGAAATAATATTTTTCAATTAGTAATATTAAACTGAACATAACTAAATGGAATTTTGTGCTATAGAAGATGTAGAGTTAAGTTTTTAATAATATGAGGAAGAAATTTTGATTAATGTAAAGTAAATATAAAGGAAGTGAGTGACTCCTTTATATACTCTGTTCCAATTTGTAGTGAAGACAAAACAGAGTCCCAGTGAACCACTCTGTGCACCATGTGCGTCATTCAAGGTTATTTCCCGTTCCTTGAATCTCTCCCATACAACTTGCCAACTTTTCATAAGAAATGATTCATAGATTCCAAGGCCAGAAGGGACCATTGTGATCATCTGGTCTGATCTCCTGAGTAACACAGGCCATAGAATTTCCCCCAAATAATTTTTAGAACATATATTTTTAGAAAATGAGCACAGAGTTAGAAAATAGCGGTTATGCTTAAGAAAGGTTGGGCTCCATATCTCTCTCTTGTGTAATCTTCCCCAAGCCCTTTCAATGGTAACAGGGGGCCACAAATCTAATTTGTTTATTTAGTTCAAATAATTATGAAGATCCACAACAGCATAAGCACAAGAAATTTGATTTAGCATCATAAAGGTGGGACAAATTAGACTAGATCATAGTTGCTTTTGTCTTTCCTCTTTCTGGCAGAAATCCTAGACCCAGATCCTGAAAGATATTTAGGCACCTAACTCCTGTTAATTTCAATGGTCTTAACCTCTAAATAAACACCATAACTACAATGAATGAGTTGCAGAATTTGCTGTCCTTTCCAGCATTGACAAAGTTGTGTAGCTATTCTAATGTCTTCCCAAAACAGAGCAAGTGTGGAGGAGTTTTGTAACAGCTCTGCTGATTAAATGGTTTTATTTTTAATTCCTCCAGATGACTCCTCTACTTAAAGAGGCCAGTTACAATTGGAATGGCAGTCATTGCCTGATCTCTGATAATACCTGAATTATTTTGTCTGCAGCACATAAGTTTTTAGAAGAGGGTTGAGTATAATTAACATTTCAAAAAGCTGTTGCTATTTCATGTGTTCTGGTGCAGCTTTATATTTATCTTCTTAGTTTTAACTACTTCTAACTACTGAATAAACAGCTCTTAAATATACCATTATAGAACCTCTCAATAGTTTTGAGACTTGTAACATTTTCTATTCTGACTTTTTTATTTAAAAAAAATGGGCGGGGGGGAATCACTTCTCTTTAGAAGGGAAGCATTCTATAAACAAAAGCACCCACCTGGTAATTTACATCTGGGCCTCCAGAAAACAAAGTCCTAAGAGAGGAGTTGATCACTGGTTCAGAAGGTTGGTGATACCTTTCACCTGTGGGGTCATTGATTCAAATCCAGCCCAAGCTGATAACTGGCTGAAAGTTGTTACCATTTGATGAGTGAAATGAGTTGATCTCAGTCCATTTTTAGTGGACAAAGGTCCACATCACAAAACTCACCAGCAAGCTCCCCATAGACCAAGACACATCAACTCAAAGAGGCACCCAGACCCTCTCCATAACAACAGATGCAAAACCTGTAGACCTGTAGACCTATCTCTACTGCTACGATGATCAATACCTCCCTACAGCACACCATTCAAAATCCTTGGGTCCTACATATGCCATGTCTCATCCGGTGCACTTAATGCCCCAGTAACAACTATGTGGGTGAAACCAGACAATCACTATGCTCTAATCACACAGAAAAATAAGTCAAAAACACCATATTACCTCTGGGTGAACACTTTTCACAAAATGATCACTCCATATCTGACCTCTCAGGCCTCATCCTCAAAGGGAACCTGCCTAATACCTTCAAAAGACATGCCTAAGAGCTTAAATTCATAACTTTGCTAGACACTAAAAATCATGGACTTAAGTCATAAATCCAGTGTCTTTATTATTACAACAACCTGTAACCCACTAACTCTTCTTTGTCTTATGACCGTGGAAGTGTTAACTGGCCACTTCACCTTAACAGTCTCTTACAATATGTTAACAACATATGCTAAACAAATGGTTCCATCTTGTATTTAGCTGTGACACACTGAGTGCCTTTCCCAGACCTGAAGAAGAGCTCTATGTAAGCTCAAAAGCTTGTCTCTCTCACCAACAAAAGATATTACCTCCCCCCATATCATGGCTACACTACCACCTGAAGCAAAAATCACCAGCTCAGCTGAATCTGATTAACACCACTTGAGAGAGGCCAAAGATTAAAAACACCTGGAAGCTGCACTACTCTCTGATGCCTAGAGGTGGGACCTTCAGTTCATGGTGGAGGCACATTTGGCAAATCTATGTGGTGAAGTTAGTGCTTTTGCTGTTCATTCTGTGGATAGCAACATGGATACTTTGATATAGCACCAAGGATCTCAAAGCAATTCACAGACAGCAGATATCAGTCTCTAGCACTATCTGTCCAGTACCTTTCCTGACCAGTAAATTCCATCACACCATAGACACTATACTTAATCTTGCTAGACTTAACTTCTTGGGCCAAATTCAGTGCTGTTTGGGGTTTCACAGGGTGTTAGTCTGCAGAATTTGGCCCCATGCATTCAATATGTTGTCCCTGATCCAGGAGTGGAAAGTGATGTGATTGGTGCTATAGGGTAAGTTTTCATTGGAGTATGTGTGTGCATGGCCTTGAACTTTCAAATACTTTTGTTACAATTTCCTAGTCTTTCTTATGGAAAAGAAGGGCTCAGTTATCCACTGTGGGTGATTCTTTGTTGATGTTGAGTAGGACGACGACTGGTAATTTTAGGAATTCAAAAAAAATGTGTTCTCTTTTCATAGATGGCGGTCGAGTTTCTGCATGAACTGGATGTTCCATTTTTTAAAGTAGGATCAGGGGATACTAACAATTTTCCATATTTGGAAAAAACAGCAAAGAAAGGTGAATGGTTTTATTTTTGACTGTTTTATTAACCTTCACTGAGTCCCAGCAGATTAGGTCCCAACCATTTCCCTCCCACTTGAGACAACGATCTGAAAGTTTCAGTAACTTCTCAATTTCAAGTTATGTCTCTTTGTGAATTCCTTTAGCTATCGTCTGTTACAGCCTGGACCAATCTCTCTCTCTGACTGGACCACCAGTCTGTTGTGCATGAATCCAACTGCTGGATCCCACATACTTCTAAGCCCCTGGTTCTAGCTCTGGGTTTCTCAGGCACACTCTCAGGTGTAGAGTGCATGGCTAACATCCTTCTTGGGCAGTGGGACCCTGCAGTCCAGCCACGTTAGACCCCAAAACCAGTGACCTAGCTCTCCCAAGCCCTACCTCTCTGTGGGCACTCTGAGCTTCTTTATTAACCCCTTCAGTGACCGCATGGCAGGAAAGCAAGGAACACAGGCATAGTAACGGGATTTCTTAATCCCAAACAATTTACTCTTAACAGTACAGTAGAGAGAGAGAGAGATCTTTAGAAAAGAACAAACAGTCCTAAATGTAGTGCCCCTTCCCCCCCCCCCCATGATTTCACCCATCCTATGAGTCCTGGGTGTGATCAGCATCCATAGGCTAGTCAGCCTGTCCTGCCTCCTTAGCCTAGTTTTCTTGTATGTCTCTGTGGTCTGGCCCCTTTCTTAGAGAAGCTCCTCTGTTTTAAAACAGTCTCTGTTCCTCTTTTTCCCATGTCCTTTAGCTAGGAGCGTTCTGGGTTCCAGCTGCCTCCCTGCTCTCTCCCCTCTTGGCTTAGAGCCCATGAAACAAAATGGGGTTAGCAATTTAACACAGACATACCCCCAACCTGTCACAGCATCAGTTTTAGCAATCAGGCACACTTAACGTAATGCATCTTTAAATAGAATGCAATTGCTTGCAGTGTATTTTAGCGTTAAGTGAACAACAGACATGGTGTTTTTGTTGCTGGCATAACATTCTTTCTAGTTTAACTAATTTCAGTCAGCAAAATGAAATCCTTGACAAATGCTTAGGTGCGGTGATCTAGCAGCTATGACATCTAAGGGATTGTCTACACACATAGTTGTTCTGGTTTAACTAAAGGTGTGACTTTTTTTTTTTTAACTGATTTAGTTAAACTGGAGCAAAAGACTGTGTGGACACATTTAGTTTAGTTTAACCAGCCTTATATTGCTTTAGCTTAAATCAGTTTGGAACAAGTTTCAGCTACATCAGAATAAGCTACTCTTGCACTGAAATAGTGGTAGTCAACATTTTGCACCGGTTTAACCGAATCTGTTTAAATTCACTCTTATGTTAAACCAATGCAACTTGCATATATAGATTAGCCCTAAGTCATGAAGCCTTGGGAGAAAAATGACTGTTTGTTTTCCCGGCTAGGTCGCCCAATGGTAATTTCCAGTGGGATGCAGTCAATGGACACAATGCACAAGGTTTATCAGCTTGTGAAACCGATCAATCCCAACTTCTGCATTCTCCAGTGCACCAGCGCTTACCCTCTTCAGCCTGAAGATGTCAACCTCCGTGTGATAACGGTCAGTGAATCACATGTAATGTACAGGGTATAGGGAAGGCAGGGCACAGATGAAATAATGCACTTTTACTTAGATTCCTAGATCTTGGGGATGCTGGTATTTGCTGCTGAGAGGGCAGAAAATGTCATGTTTTTCTAGTTCCCCTAAGGATCAAAGTAAAAGCTTCTGCTGGAGCCCTGATTGGCAGAATTTGGCATCAAGGAATTTGATTTGATTAAATTTGATTAAAATTGATTAAAAAAATTAAAATGGAGATATCCTATCTCCTAGAACTGGAAGGGACCTTGAAAGGTCATCAAGTCCAGCCCCCTGCCTTCACTAGCAGGACCAAGTACTGATTTTACCCCAGATCCCTAAGTGGCCCCCTCAAGGATTGAACTCTCAACCCTGGGTTTAGCAGGCCAATGCTCAAACCACTGACATATATTACCAGTCGACACATGCACACTTAAACAGTGCTGGGTGTGAAATATGCATGGAAATATTATCTTGTGCCTGCACTCTGACGTGGCATAAGACAATAATGTGTAGGCAATTAGACACTAAGAACCTAGATAATAGGTCAGGTCAGAAAACTTTTAATTAAAAATATTTCCAATGAAAAGCAAGAATGTGACTAAAATGCATCTGTGCCCTGAGGTAGTATGCTCCTGTTGGTAGTAGGCACATGGATATTTATGATTACTAAGGATACTACAGTAAGAAAATAAATGTTTGCAAAACTGTGGAAAATATTTAAGCACATGCTTAACTAAATGCACACGAGTAGTTGTATTGTTTTCAGTGAGACTACTCACTTGTGCATATATAAGCACTTTTAGGATCCGGTCTGAAGCATCCTCTGCTGCAATGTTACATGTGGTGCTTTATTTTAAAGTTAGTCTGTATCCAAAGGATTTTATAGACAATTTTAAATTGGTTCAGTCCAGTTGACTCTTGGATGGGAACAGAGAGACACATTGTTAGTGTAAGCCACTATCTTTGGGGTTTAGGTGCTGATGGATACAACTTAACTAGGAAAAACACCAGAGAAGTTTGAAGGTACAAGGAGCCTACCCTTCCTTACTCATGCTGGTTGTCCCAGTGAACCCCTTAAACAAAATCAGGCTAGTCACTAGTGCAGTGCAGTAGTTCGTATGAACTGAAAGCAGGATTTACCTGTTAAACAGCCAACCGTTTGTTTTATGACACTAGTGGTCTGTATATTCACGTACAGTCATTGTTACATTTGTTCTCTGTGACTCTGAAATTGATATCCTTATAATTCAGATCAACTTTGTTGTCATTCAAGGCGTATCAGTCAGCTTTTCCAGATATCCCCATTGGCTATTCTGGACATGAGTCTGGCATAGCCATTTCAGTAGCAGCAGTTGCTATGGGTGCTAAAGTACTGGAACGCCATGTGACTTTGGACAAAACATGGAAAGGAAATGATCACCAGGCATCCCTGGAGCCGAATGAACTGGCAGAATTAGTGAGAACAATCCGTCTGGTGGAAAAGGCAATGGGGTCTCCAGTCAAACAGCTCTTGCCCTGTGAAATGGCCTGTAATGAAAAGGTAACTTTCCTTTTGAATTCACATGTAGCTAAAGGCCAACTAGACTGACAACTAATTGTTCTTCGTTTAGTATGTAGGAGAAGCAACTTGCAAACTGTAACTGCAGATACTCTTCTACTCCCATTAATATAGCTCCTTCTGCCTCCCCATCCCAAACCCTTTTGCTGCTCATGTGTAGACACTGCTAATGCTTCAGTTTTTCTTAGCACAGACTTACTACCGCGTATAATTCATTCATTCGTTTTGTCAGCATATAAATATTTCTACTGATAATCTTGCCAAGGCGGGCAAGTGCAGTGCAGCTCCAGTTAACCAAAGGTTGGTTACAGTGCCCTCTGGTAGTCAGGCTTGAGCCTTAGGCATTCGTAGACCTCTTCTCTTCTAGTAACTTGACCAGTCTTGGGGAAGGCAGCAGGCTCTCTTCACTGTAACTAGAAGAACCCCAGTCAGTCACACCCCTGATTCTAGAAAGGATTTGAGTGACACCTGTGCCCTCAATACAACGTGGCATTCAGCTGTATTTACAGTGAAGATTTCCATACTAAAACATCTTCACTAAACTGATTTGAAAGTTTAGTGAAGTGAGTGCATTTGAAAGTAGAGCAGACAGGGGAGAGGAAAGTCAGTGAGTTTTCTTTGTAGCTGGTAAGAAAAAAGAAAGACCTCATTTTCAATCTTTCGCTTGTCCTTGATACTTTATGAATTAGAATGCACTTGGTTCAATAAACTAATCCTCTTCTGTTGGTATTTCTGTAGCTGGGGAAGTCTGTGGTGGCAAAAGTGACTATCCCTGAAGGTACGGTGCTGACTCTTGACATGCTCACAGTGAAGGTGGGAGAACCTAAAGGATACCTCCCAGAAGAAATTTTTGATCTGGTTGGCAAAAAGGTCAAAACAAACATTGAAGAAGATGAAACAATCACTGAGGATGCAATAGAAAATCATGTTAAAAAAGTGAAATGCTAAATGTAAGCATTCACATCTGTATTGTTCATAACATGCTGTGCAGGACAGTACTGCAGCCATACTTTTTGGAATTAATAGTGTGGTAGATTAGAAATGAAGGGATTTAGGTATGAGAATCTGAACAGAATTTCTATTTCATGTTGGCAAAGAGATATTTGCTGCAAACTTACATGAAATTATGAACCCCGTTTTATTAAAGTTGTGTAATATTGTGTTTAAAAAAGGATGTAATCTTCAACATCACCAAAGATCCTGTTCAGAAGCATCTTGTATGCTGCTCATTGTCAGGATATCACGGTAATGGTTATTTGGGTGAGAAGATGAGTGTGTGGGTTTATTTCAGGTTCCTTTTGGGATGATCTAGATCTAAGATGTCAATATGTGCATACCAGTCTCAGTAGCACTAGCCTAGCAGAAACTTCTCTCATTAGACAATTATGCAGTAAATATTCCCGGTGGCCCCTTTTTTTTTTTAAACACCTTTCAATCATCTGATGCTAGAGCCTGGATTACATAAGAACGGCCATACTGGGTCGGACCAATGGTGACCCTAAAAGGTAATTATCAAGTGATCTCTCTCCTGCCATCCATCTCCACCTTCTGACAAACAGAGGCTAGAGGCACCATTCCTTCCCCATCCTGGCTAATAGCCATTAATGGACTTAACCTCCATGAATTTATCTAGTTTTCTTTTAAACCCTGTTGTAGTCCTACCTACAGCACTGCTGCTCCACTGTGACAACTCATTTGTGTCTCCCTGCTACCTTTCTGCCCCTTGGTCTGTTGCCTCCCCATCATCTCCTTTACCGTGAGAACTGCAGCCTCCTGCTGCGGCAGCCCGTGCTCCTCGCCAACTTGTGCACTGACTAATGCCTGCTGCTTCGCTCCTGCATGAAGGAAGCAGGGTTACAGGCTAGAAGAAATGGCAGCTGTGGGCTGCCAGTCATACGCTCTTCAATTCCCTTAATAACTGGAGCAATACCTTATTCGAATTCATGTTAACTAACTGATAGCAGAAGTCATTTTTATCAGTGAAGTTGATGGAACTTTCTGCCTCTTATGACTTTAGGTATCTTGGACACCCTGACAATATAAGCAGAGCTGTGGGCTGCTTAATGTTGATCTTAAACGTACTACTGCAGTGCCAGGAGACTGTATGGCTATACATTTAAGATGGGAAGAGGTTGTTTCATTCAGCTTCTTGCTTAAATTGTATGGATCGTGCTTGTGAGCTTCAGTTGATGCAGCATGCTTGCCTTAATAGAAGATGATACTAAATGATTGTTGAAAGAAACATTTTTATTGAAAACAAACAAAAATAAATCAAGTTTGTCAAACAAAAGCTGCTACTTTGCCATTTCATTTTAAAGAGGAGACCTAGCCCTTGCATTTTCTTAATATCCCATGCACAGAACATTATTGTAGGCGTGCCTCTGGCATTGGAAACCAAGGCGTGTTCTAGGCCTGTGCTCTCACAAGGTTAGCGAATACAGTAGTTAAAGCACTACAGGTGGCTCTACACTAGAAAAAGGACTTCTGTGGATAGAATCTAAGAAATCCTTCTGAATTTAAAGTATTATGGATTTGGGAAAAGAACAAACCACCACTCTTATGCACATCCAACTTTAAGAATACAGTAACTTTGAGAGCAACAGTCATAACAACCCGCTTGCATGTGAGTGTGGTAAAACACTAGCAGCGCTAATTGAGTGCCTTTGAAAGTAGAAAGCTAGAGAGAAATTAAAGTAGTATCTCCCAGCTCCATAAGCTCTGCAATGGAAGTGACAATGCAGCTAGAATCTAATGTGGAGATGGTCCTTTTCCACATGCCTCCGACTTCCCAATGGGGAGTGATGGGGCTGTACAGCATCACAGTGCTTCCTCTCGCACCACCTTCAGAACGGCTGCGGTGTGCATTTCTGGAGGAGGAGTGCATCTAAAGAAAGTTTCACTGTAAAACAGTAGGACAGGCTTCCCTCAATGACCAGTGTGCTGTACTACTTAAATCAGTTCAATTCAAGCTCTACTTACTGGACCCCAAACACCACTAGCTAGTTAGTGTCGATATAAAAGTCCTCACTCCAGGAAAATCTGAAATTAGTTTTAGGCAACAGTGAAAGCAACCCTTTGATTGTTCTTGGAAGTGGATGAAGCTTTTTACCATGAGCTATTTCGGTTACTGGATCTGTTCTCCAAATTCAAACTGAAATAACAAAATTAAACTAAAAGTTGCATCTTACATAAGCCAAGCTCAGAGTAATACCTATGCAAGATGGTAATCTCTCCAGCCAGCTGGAGGTAGGGTAGTAGTTTAATAAAATGGACTACTAGCTCCTGTTCCAAAAATCAGTTGCATAAACTATGACAGCTATCACGTAATTAAAATAGGACTGTGTTCTATTTTGTAAGCCACAATCCACTACAAAAATACAGTGTAAAATTGCTTTAGTCTTTTAGACACCCTGAGGAGGATTCTTACAATTCCATAACCTGAAGTGCCATTCATAAATGGCAGAAGAGCACTTGGAAAATACAATCATGTAAAAATCACTCATCTATAATAGTATCTTCTGGGGTATTTGATTTGACAAAGACCTGAGTATTTATCTATACTGGGTACTGAGAATCACATTTTAGTGATCAGTATTGAGTAAGAAATGTAGCTAAAGCCTTTAAAGCCTTACAGCGTGGTTGCTGTAATCTGTGAGAATTAATTTATAACTCCTTTTAAAGTGGTTTTACATACAAATAATTGCAAAGCAGGCTCTAGTTCATGTCTTTGTCTCATCACTTCTTAAGTCAGTTTGCAGATTGTTATTGCACCTTCCCACAGCCTAAGTGCTGGGTAAAGAGGCTCTGTGAACTTGCAGCGGAACGTATGCAGGTGGGCCATACCATCTGTTACATTATAGAACGAAAGGATGCCAGCCTCGTAATCCAGGAAAACACCAATTCGTTCTGGATCGTCATTGATCAGGATCAGGGTCCTCTCTCCCTTGTGAAATGCCCAATATTCAAGGTCAAACCTTTTTATACACCAGGATGCTCTGTTCCACCCTAATCGACAAGTTTCGGCGTCTCCATGTCTCTTGATGGAAGGGTACGCTGCTCCAATCCACCATCCTTGTCCAGCGTGAAGCACGTCCACTTCCCAGTAATGGCTCCCAGAGAAGAAAGCATCTTTGCTCAAGACTTGCCATAATTTATCAAATCTCTGGGGGCTATAAGGGTAAAATTTCCTCCTCCAGCTGCAGCTTACTGTAAGACGATCCTCAGACAAACTCAACCTGGGATGAAGGCTCTCGTATTCCAAGGTTGGAGATCTCGCATCTAGAACCAAAACCGTAAGTATGTTACATGTAATTACTTGAAACTTGCATGAGTGACTAATAGAGATCTCTTGAGACAAGTCAGGCCTGATTCCTGTGAATGATGGCAAGTCTATCAGACCGCTGAAGGTAACTGTGGTAGAGGACTGTAACTTTGTTGGGAAAATGCAACTAAAAAAAAAGTGGGGGGGGAGGGAGAAGGAAAACTGCATTTTTGATTACTTGTAGTTTAAGAAACTTGTCAAGGGAGAGACCCTAAAAACAAGCTATAAATTTACATACTAGTTTAAAACATTAGTAAAATGTAACCAAGGAAAACTGCTTTGCATAAGACTGGATGGAGGACATGCAGTCTTATGGGAGAACCAAATTTTAACCAAATTCAGTACATTAAATAACAAATAAGTATATAATATCATTATATATATAATACCAACTATTGCTGTAGATTTTTAAGGACAAGTTTATTTTTCTTAGAACTGATTTTTCTACTTGACTCAAATGGCTGCAGATGCCTCATGGAAAACTAAGTAAACAGTCTTATTAGTAATGGTTTTGCTGCTGCATGCCATATTTTCTGAATTATTTTTCCTCCCTGCCTCTCTCTCTGAAGATTATCAGGATATTTTGCTTGTAAATAGGATCTGTGGTCTTTAAACATCCACCTGTCTTTTAGTGTCACACATGATAATACTGTGATGACGTATTTGGGCACTGACGTTAATAACTAGTGATATATAGTAATTACACAGTACTTTTCGTGAGCAAAGGCCAGAATAAGGATGTGAATTTACATCAGCTGAAGATCTGGCCCTAGATTTCAAAGCTATCTACAAAATTGGGCAAGTATAATTTTTCTAGTTTTATAGAAGGGGAAACTAATACAATATGGCTAAGTGAGAATTAAACAGCAAGAGCTTGTGTTTTTATGCAAACAGCCTTAGTAATAAAAAATGACAGAAAAACAGATTTTTTTTTCTACACACATGCTTTGTGTGTGTACACACAATAGTTATACATATACACATTGTGGACCTGATTCTTCCAATGACCTTATGTAGTCATTTACACCAGTGCAAGCTGAGTCCAAAGTGGGTGTGAGAAGCTACCATTCTGATTTAGTAGTATTTTACTTCAAATTTGTAGTCCGTACAGGTGCAAATGTCTAGAGAGCCGATTTGTCACTTCCTTGCACAAAGTATGTGTTTATCAGTGTGTTTTCCAAAGTGAAAGTCTTTTACACTGTCTGAAAAAATTAGGCCTTGTCTAGACAAGGAAAGGTGGTTGGGCTTAGCCAGCTCATGTTAGCTGCTCTAACGTTTTTCCTAGCCTACTTAAAGCCTCATTAGCCCTTACTTTAAAAAGCAAAATGACACAACTTATTAAAGGTGTTCGCCCAAAGCAGCACTCACATGCTTTCTTAGCAAATAACTTTGTCCACAAAGCCTTGAGTGACAGCCAGAGACACAAGTGCTTAGAATTTTTAACAAACTGGATTGTTTTGTGATTTGATCTTTATATAGTCACCCATATATGTGTGTTTGTACTGTTTCCTGTTTAGGCGGTCAACTCCTTGGGCTGAGGGTTATGTCTTCCATTATGCTCCATACAGGGCTGAACACAATCAGTTGCTGTACAAGCCTTGGTGGTTAGGGCTCACGTGGGATGTGGGAGACCCAGGTTCAAGTACCTGCTCCTAATCAAACAGAGGAGAGACCAATGTAATAGAAAGAGAGAGCCTGAGACATTAGGTCTGGTATGAGGCCTGAACTAAAGTCAGGCCCTGTTACAAAGCAGATACCTGCTTGCAGGTTCAATATCTGATACATGAACTTGGCAAGAACAGGGCTGGTATTGCAAAAACACAAGCAGTCCTAGGCACTAGGTATTCACGTAAACACATTCCAGCAGGATAGTACGAGAACACCCCGATACAAGGGTATGGTGTAAACACACTCCCCAAAGATAATACAGGGACACACTGACCTCTCCTAAGGATGAGGTCAGGATGGCAGGGTGAAGGATAGAGATGTTTTGATTGAACCCACATGTACAAGGTAAAGAGTGTAACTACCTATGTCAGAGGGGCTGTGATAAATGAAGGTGGGGGAAGCTCCCTTTTATGGACCCCCCAGTTAGCTATAAAATCCGTTAGTAGCTGTTCTCTACTTGCTTTACCTGTAAAGGGTTAAAAAAGCCCATAGGTGAAAGGAAGGGAGTGGGCACCTGACCAAAAGAGCCAATGGGAAGGCTAGAACTTTTTAAAATTGGGGAAAAAACTTCCCCCTTTGTCTGTCTGGTTGTTCTCCCGGAGAGCAGGGACAGGGCTGGAGCTATGCTGTAAATGCTTGGGCCAGGTATGAAAATCATCAGCTCATACCTAGAAACTACTCATTTGAAACCCCAGATATGTAAGTAGATCAGGAAATGTCTAGGAAGATGCGATTAGGTTTATCTCTTTATGTCTTGTGGTCTCCTCTGTGCTAACCGCAGGTGCTTTTGTTTTGCTTGTAACCTTTAAGCTGGACCTCAAGAAGCTATCTTGATGCTTAATCCTTGTAATTGGGGTTTTTTTTAAACCTAGCAAAAAGCTGAAGTTCCAGATGTATTTTCTTTCTTTTTGTTTTTAATAAAATTTACCTTTTTTAAGAGCAGGATTGGATTTTTGTGTCCTTAAGAGGTTTGTACATGTTGTTTAATTAGCTGGTGCAACAGTTAACATAAGAACATAAGAAAGGCCGTACTGGGTCAGACCAAAGGTCCATCTAGCCCAGTATCTGTCTACCGACAGTGGCCAATGCCAGGTGCCCCAGAGGGAGTGAACCTAACAGGCAATGATCAAGTGATCTCTCTCCTGCCATCCATCTCCATCCTCTGACGAACAGAGGCTAGGGACACCATTCTTACCCATCCTGGCTAATAGCCATTTATGGACTTGGCCACCATGAATTTATCCAGTCCCCTTTTAAACATTGTTATAGTCCTAGCCTTCACAACCTCCTCAGGTAAGGAGTTCCACAAGTTGACTGTGCGCTGCGTGAAGAAGAACTTCCTTTTATTTGTTTTAAACCTGCTGCCTATTAATTTCATTTGGTGACCCCTAGTTCTTGTATTATGGGAATAAGTAAATAACTTTTCCTTATCCACTTTCTCAACATCACTCATGATTTTATATACCTCTATCATGTCCCCCCATAGTCTTCTCTTTTCCAAACTGAAGAGTCCTAGCCTCTTTAATCTTTCCTCATATGGGACCCTCTCTAAACCCTTAATCATTTTAGTTGCTCTTTTCTGAACCTTTTCTAGTGCTAGAATATCTTTTTTGAGGTGAGGAGACCACATCTGTACACAGTATTCGAGATGTGGGCGTACCATGGATTTATATAAGGGCAATAATATATTCTCAGTCTTATTCTCTATCCCCTTTTTAATGATTCCTAACATCCTGTTTGCTTTTTTGACCGCCTCTGCACACTGCGTGGACATCTTTAGAGAACGATCCACGATGACGCCAAGATCTTTTTCCTGACTCTTTGTAGCTAAATTAGCCCCCATCATGTTGTATGTATAGTTGGGGTTGATTTCCTTTGTTTTCTTTCTCAGCAATTCCTGGGGGGAGAGGGAGGTGAAAGGGCTTGAGGGTATCCCACAGGAAGGAATTCCCAAGTGCGCCTTCCTGGGCGCTCAAAGGGGTTCTGCACTTGGGTGGTGGCAGCATCTACTCATCCAAGGTCAGAGAAAAGCTGTAACCTTGGGAGTTTAATACAAGCTTGAAGTGGCCAGTATTAATTTTTAGAATCCTTGCGGGCCCCCACCTTCTGCACTCAGAAGTGCCAGAGTGGGGAATCAGCCTTGACAGGGGCAATGCCTAACTTGTTTGTATCAGTGTATAAAAGAGGGGTCACAGAGGGGGTGTCTTTGTCCAGCCGAGGGGGAGCGGAGAGTCCTGCCGCTCACTGAGCCGAGTCCATTGTCACAGGCATATATGTCTTAATATCCCCATAGAGTCTACCGGGTGCTACTCCTGTGCTTCAGTGACGATAAACCTGGCTGGGCACCTTTGCTACTGAACGGAGTCGGTGGTTTTCTTGGGCAGTTCGATCAAGGTCTGCTACATCCGCGATCTGCACAGCGCTGGTGCAGCACACAGAGAGCACACACACAGAGCCAACAACTGACAGCAACCTGAACCTGGGTCTCCCAAAACACAGGTGCCCTAACAACCTGGCTATTCTGGTGTCTACTCCCCTACCCCCCATGCCATCCTGGACCTGAGAGACATTCATACAAAAAGTTTTGGTTTCAAAGAATCAGCATTTTCCCACAAAAATCTTTCACCAAAAAATTCCCAACCAGCTCCAATCTTGAACACACTCTACAATAAAAAGGAAAAGGGTTTTGCCCTGGGCTAACTATCAGCATCAGTGCAGAGGAAGCTACTGCTGAATACTGTGCCTGGAGAGCAAACCTACCAGCTCTGTGCCCCTGTTCTTCCTTCAGACACTGGTTAGAGCAGTGGTTCTCAAACTTTTGTACTGGAGACCCCTTTCAAATAGCAAGCCTCTGAGTGCGACCCCCCTTATAAATTAAAAACACTTCTTTATATATTGAACACCATTATAAATGCTGGAGGCAAAGCAGGGTTTGGGGTGGAGGCTGACAGCTCGCAACCCCCCCATGTAATAACCTCGCAACCCCCTGAGGGGTCCCGACCCCCAGTTTGAGAACCCCTGGGTTAGAGAGAGAGAACAGTATCTGCCTGCAGTGGATGTTAATTGATGCAGAATGTTTCTCTAAACAGAAGAAGCAGCTGACCTGTAACCATTATTGTTGTGTTACTGATATTTACATGGCCGTGATTTGTAAACCTGTTAAAACTTCCTAAATAAATAAATAGTTATAAAAAATACATCTACTGCAATTCCTCTTGGCAGTCTCTACTGCCATCCACTGATGCGACATTGATGACAAAAAGAGACTGAATTGGCTTCATTAAGTTGCACAGACCTACCAACCAGGCCCAAATGTGGGATGCAATTTGTGACAGACACACCAGATGAGGGAGACAAAAAAATTACTCCTGCAGGAAATGTAACAAGCAGGAGGAATCCTTCGCTTGGTGTAAATAACTCTCTAGAATCTCTGGCTCAATGAGTGCATTGCTGGGGTCAGTCAATTTTACCAATAAAAAACAAAGGGATGCTAATTTGTATAGCATGCAGGTAACTCTGGGACTAAAAGGGATGCTGGCCCTCAAAAGGAGAAGCAGTTGAGAAGTCTGGATCCAGTTACTCTTTTTCTAGTTACAGCTTGTAAGGTTATAAAAATAATTGAAGGAATATACTGTCAGGTCAAATATGGCTCAAAATTTGAGATAAAAAAGAATGTAAAACCTAAGTTAAATATTTTCATGGGAGAAAATGGAGTGTGTGTGTGCGCACGTGCGTGTGTACACACAAACATTCCACTGCAGGTTAAGCTCAAAATTCCAGCAAAGTGCTCAAATTGATTTGAACAAACAAAAGGAGCTTGGCTGTTTTCATTCTCCAAAGGGAGAAATGCTGTTTGTTTATTTGTGCGTTACGGGTGAAAGGTAAAGTGTATTATTACTAAAACTGGAAGAATTTTAATAATCCAGTGTTATTTGTAACTAGGACTTTACAAATCCACCAGCCTGTGGAGCACTGAACACCTCCCCTAGCAACCCAGCATTGTCAGCTTTGTGTAACCAAGAAATTGTATTTCTAGCCCGTATGATTGCAAAGGTAACTTCCCAAATGCAAAGTGAATGTAAACCAATGCAGTGCTGTCTTCCTGACTCTGCAAACACATCTCCTGAAATAGAAAGATGCAAAATGCCAATCACCCAAATCATGGGTCCAAGTCAGCTTGACAACACCTAGCTCTGCTTAACCTTAATATCAAATGCTCAGAGTGACACCTCCCAGCAGATTCAGTGCCTAAGCAAGATCAGTGTCTAGATCAGGGGTCGGCAACCTTTCAGAAGTGGTGTGCCGAATCTTTATTTATTCACTCTAATTTAAGGTTTTGCGTGCCAGTACTACATTTTAACGTTTTTAGGTCTCTTTCTATAAGTCTATAATATATAACTAAACTATTGTTGTATGTAAAGTAAATAAGGTTTTTAAAATGTTTAAGAAGCTTCATTTAAAATTAAATTAAAATGCAGAGACCCCCGGACCAGTGGCCAGGACCCAGGCAGTGTGAGTGCCACTGAAAATCAGCTCACGTGCCGCCTTTGGCACGCGTGCCATAGGTTACCTACCCCTGGTCTAGATGAAAAGCAGGTAGTAGTATCTGACCCCAGGCAAGACAGAAGTGGTGCAAGTGGAAAGAGAACTAACCAAGAGCATATCCTTCTCCATAGAGAGGCTTTGCCACTGCTGCTGGATTCCCAAGCAGTAACAGCTGCTGGAAACCCATTCTTCCATTTCTGTCTGGCCAGAGGCCATGCACGTTAGCCAGAGAGATCCACAATGTCATGATTTACAGGCTAATTTAGTGCAGTGCAACAGGGTTGGGATGAAGGCATCAGTCCCAAGACTGCTCCACTGACTCAGAATATGGCAGCCCATCCAGTAGCTAAGCAACACAGGACAGCATGAGCACATCACACTCCCACTCCCGACACTGCACTGACCCTCCAGTGTGGATCCAAGGTTCTGTTTCTGAGATTCATGGTCCAAAATGGGTTGGGTCCAGGCTACTCTGACCTTCTGCCATCAAGGACAATGGAGTTTTTAACAACCAGGGTGAAACTTAGACGAGCAGGAGACAGCTGTTTCTCAGTGACTGGCTCATGGCCTTGAAATTGGAGTAGCCACAAAACCCACCATCTTCCGGATAAAATGCAAAACTCAGAACGTTACCACAACACACACTACTGATAATAATAAATTAAAGAAACCAATTTACTTCATAGCCTTCCTCTGTATTCTGGGAGAGAGAGAGACACCAAAAAATCAACACCAAGTAGGCGACATGGGGGACCCATGTAATTCCGAAAGGTCTTGTCTATGTGGGGAGTTATTCCTGAGAAACTCCATGGGGGGCTGCTCTGCTGAATTTAATTAATTCACACCCTACCTTATTCCAGATTAACTTTCAGATGTAGACAAGCCCTAAGAAAGGCAACTATCATGAGGGTGCGCAGAATATGAATATCTAAAGAAGCTACATTAGATACACTAGCCAGTTCATAGGCTTGCAGGTGTAAATATAAATGCTGGGTCAAGATTTTCAAAAGTGACAGCAATTTTTGTTTCCTGACATGAGACACCATAGAGGGGTCTGATTTTCAGAAAGTACTGAGCATCCCCCTTTGAAGGTGTCTCAAGATAGGTCCCCAAAAACTGAGGCATCCAAACTCAAGGCACTTCTGAAAATCCTGACCTTCGTTATTAATTCTGGGAACACAGGAAAGTTCGGTTTAATGTTACTTACGTTTTAAAAATAACGATCGATCAACTGTAGATGTTGTTTTCAGCAACGCGCCAGGTTCCTTCTTTGAAGTGGCATTGAGGCTGCTGAAAATGTCTAAGGCACAAATGAAAAGAAGCTGTTTAGAAAACGTTCTTCTTGGGAAGACATATCTGCTGCTTATAAGGGGAGTTTGCAGGGAAAAGTGCTTTAAATTCTAACAGCAATCTGGGCTAAGCAAAATTTCACATTCCCTTTTTCCAAGTTGATTGGCTGACAATTACTATAAATTATCTTTACTAGTGGAAGGGGAGTTTATTTTGTACAAAATTCTACTTCCCACCCTAAGTCCATTTGCTAGCATGGATATGCATAACACACAACAGAGCCAGTCAGAGAGTCTGGGATGCAACACACTCCACTAATCATGCTACAGGACTGAATCTCTGGTTTCTAAGCATCCAGGGGAAAAAACACAGCAGAGAGCGTATTCTCCCTATACAGATGATTGTGAAATGGAACGTAGCCAGACAGTTGATGATTCATGCAAAGGTGCTGTGATCCCAAAGGCGGTTACAGGGTACTATCACTCATTCCCTTCATTACATCACCAATAAACTTCCAGGATTCCCCACTGCTCCTGAAGCCATCCTGTTGTATCATGCCATACTTGACTCAATGTTGTCTAGTGCATCTTTCACAACGGGGTCAACTCAGGGATAACGGGGCGGCCTGTGATATACCAGAGGTCAGACTAGATATCTAATGGTGCCTTCTGGCCTCGTAACCTATGACTCTATAAACAGTTGGGGTTTCCATATGGCTGGGGTGAGAAGGTTGTTTTTCTTCATGGCCCTATATTCCACCAGGGGTGCCCTGTCCTTAAAAATGCATATCAGCCACATGTAACAAAATAAGCTAGCTCAAAAAGTGTTCTAGTTCAGAATGCGTTCAACACTCTGGGGAGAATATCTGTTATTATAGCACTGCTATTTAACGGGATTACAGAGTATAACCTTGTTTTACACACTGGGCTAGCCACAGTGTGATTAGGAGTGAGATAGTGCAGCTATGGGAGCTGGGCCTCCTACGTTCAAATTAGGCAGCCCTTCTTAGGAGGCTTTAAACTAGGTAGGTTATTATTTAGATCTGAAGCTCTTTGGGGCAGGGACTGTCTTTTTGATCTGTGTTTGTACAGCACCTAGCACAGTGGGTCCTGGTCCATGACGGGCTCACCAGCTTTACTGCAATACACGTAATAAATAACGCCATGAATAATAATAATAATAATAATAAAGGGGGAGACTGGGAGCTCTTTCAGTTAACTCAGTAATGGGGCACTTCTAACAGAGTATGGCAGAAGACAGAGTTGATCGAAAACAAAAGCAGAAGACAACGCTCAGTGTATTGGCATAGCCATCCATTTGGAACATGGAAAACAGGCATGAGAAATGTTGCTAAGCTATGGCCATTGGAGCTGCGTAGGAGGAGTCTCCCAGCAGGCATGTCAATACCGACAGGTAGACATTATGTAGAAAAAAACAAAGGGAAGAAGGGGCGTGTATTTATCACTAGAATAGCTAAAGTACTTATAAGGCCAGAAAGCTCTAAACTGCTGTCACAGAGAGTGTCGTGGTGATAAAAACAAAGGAGAGATGCGCATGAGCAACTGCTCTAGGCTAGTAAGGCTATAGGAGAGACATTTCTCAAGTTACTCTTGCCTTCCCTAACACAGCTGCATATGCATTTAAGGCATTCCTAAATAATATAGGAGACAACATGCAGATGAAATTTAGTGTATATGTGATGGCTGGCACATGTGATGGCTATAGCGCTAAAGAGCCAAGGCTCCGTAGCTGGGGGCTGTAACAACTCATATTCTCTGTGGATTGGCACAGAGGGAGACCTGCATACACATTCACCAATAGGTTACAGTGAGATGCAAAGGAATTCTGGGAATAATCTGAACTAATGGAACATCTTACTGGGTTCTACATTACTAGTCACAACTCAGGAGAAACATGTTGGGGATTGGTCCTGCGTTGGAGTTGGTCCTGCTTTGAGCAGGGGGTTGGACTAGGTGACCTCCTGAGGTCCCTTCCAACCCTGATATTCTATGATCCTATGAACCGCCGAAGGGACTGATTCAGGAGGAAAGATTAGAAAAGCTACATATGGCTAGCTTGGAGGAGGAGATGTCTGCCCTACAATCAGAAGTGTGACTGCAGCATGAGTAAACACTCCGGAGCTGGCTGGATCGAACGAGCTTGCCCAACAATTGCAGGGAAGCTGCAGCAGCATGGCTGTACAAGCCCACCCGGGACCCTGGGTATGTAGTCAAGTAGCTAGCCCATGCTGCCCCGTCTTCAGGGCTATTGTTATTCGAGCTGGCTAGCTCAAAGCTAGCTTGGGTATGTCTACACATGCTGCAGTCACATCTCTGACTGCAGGGTAGACAGACCCTATGAGGCAATTAAAGGGAGGACACAAGACTACAAATACGTGAAGGATGCCAGCCCCAAAGACAGACAGGAAATAGTTAGGGCCCTACAAGAGCAATGAGACAAAATGTAACAGGGAAATTTAGGTTGACTATCAAGGAAAACTCCCTGATGGCGAGATTGTGGAACAGTCTCCCCAAGGTGACAGTGTAAATTCCATTGCTACTGAAGGACCAGTGGTTTTCACAGGCCTTTCCCAGCAGTAAGTTCTGTGAGCTGGCTCTCGTTCCAAAGGGCTGTCACTCAGCACCCTTTCCTCTCTCTGAAGGCACTGGGACTCCCTATTTTCAGTAGTTTGTAGCTAGACAGAGGCCAAAGCTAGAACCATTTATCCTGGTGGCTTTTGGGAAATGGAACCTGCATCTTAATCCACCTTGGTTTACGTTTGGCCAAAAAGAGCAACAGAAAAGTCAAGACCAATGAGGTTTTGCAGAACTGCCAGCAACAGGCAGACACATATCATAGAATCATAGACTTTAAGGTCAGAAGGGACCATTATGATCGTCTAGTCTGACCGCCTGCACAATGCAGGCCACAGAATCTCACCCACCCACTCCTGTAACAAACCTGTGTCTGAGCCATTGAAGTCCTCAAATCATGGTTTAAAGACTTCAAGGTGCAGAGAATCTTCCAGCAAGTGACCCGTGACCCACGCTGCAGAGGAAGGCAAAAAAACCCCAGGGCTTCTGCCAATCTGCCCTGGAGGAAAATTTCTTCCCGACCCCAAATATGGTGATCAGCTAAACCCTGAGCATGTGGGCAAGACTCACCAGCCAGACACCCAGGAAAGAATTCTCTGTAGTAACTCAGATCCCACCCCATCTAACATCCCATCACAAGCCATTGGGCATATTTACCGCTAGTAGTCAAAGACGAATTAATTGCTAAAATTAGGCTATCCCATTATACCATCCCCTCCATAAACTTATCAAGCTTAGTCTTGAAGCCAGATATGTCTTTTGCCCCCACTACTCCCCTTGGAAGACTGTTCCAGAACATCACTCCTCTGATGGTTAGAAACCTTCGTCTAATTTCAAGTCTAAACTTCCTGATAGCCAGTTTATATCCATTTGTTCTTGAGTCCACATTGGTACTGAGCTTAAATAATTCCTCTCCCTCCCTGGTACTTATTCCTCCGATATATTTATAGAGAGCAATCATATCTCCTCTCAGCCTTCTTTTGGTTAGGCTAAACAAGCCAAACTCTTTGAGTCTCCTTTCATAAGACAGGTTTTCCATTCCTCGGATCATCCTAGTAGCCCTTCTCTGAACCTGTTCCAGTTTGAATTCATCCTTCTTAAACATGGGAGACCAGAACTGCACACAGTATTCCAGATGAGGTCTCACCAGTGCCTTGTATAATGGATTTTCTATTTTGTTGCAGCCAGGCACCTCACATTTGGTTCTCTGTCTCCCTGCCCTGCCAGGACCTGCCTGCAGCTTCCTTTACCTCCAGTCTTTCCCACAAGTGGGAATTAATGCTCCTTGAATTGTTCCATGGAGACAGACAGCCCCGGGGGGGGGGGGGGGGGGGACAGTGTCATTGAACTAAAGCTGGAATCCAACTTTCACCCAGGAAGCCAGAAGAGGATGAGGGGAAAATCAGAAGCACTGACTGGTGAGCTGAGCTAGTCAACTTGGAAAATAGTACAGCAGTAAAGACCTAGGGAGCCAGTTTGAGGAGCTGCTGAAGCTGGTTATGAGCTCCCCCATTTCCTGGCACAAATGCAGAGGAAAAAAGTTTCTGAGTCTGACCAAATGGGCAACATGATGGAAGCCTGAGAAGTGGAGCTAGGATACGTAGAGAGCATAAAGAAGAAAAATCCATACTCAAAAATAATCACCGTTGAAAACAGTAAATGAATCTCATGTCAATTAGTATTTTTAACTATGAGCCATAATTGCATGTTTATATAAGGGTGGGAGATACAAGAGATTAATGTTGCTGTGGAATTTAGTCCCATTGTGCCACAGAGTATACAAGGCCATGATCATAAAACACATGCTCTAGGGGCAGAGATAAGGTTGCACATTCAGCCTTAAATTAGGTCAATCCTGACTTTTCATGTCTTTACTGTGCAAACGTAGCATTATATGAATATAGGTTATTTTAAATTTAAATTTCTTAGGTCTTCAAGAAGTAAAAAAATGGGGTAGGGAAAAGAAAAATCCTCAGGAGAAAGCACTTCAAACTCCAGAGCTTCAAAGTCCTGCTATCTTGCCAAAAATTACAAACTGCACATGTGAATTTCATAAAGTGGAACTGTTTGCGGACACTACCTAACCTCTGCAATACTTGATCAAAACCACCAGTTGACCAAAGTCAACTGTGTACTGACAAAAGTATAACTCTTAATTTTTATTTGGCTACATGATATGAATATATATATATCAGAGCTTACAATTTTACACCTTCTTAACATCTTAATCACCATTAAACTAGTTGGCATTTACTAAATTTATACCGGAATTAAGGTAATCATCATTCAGCTAACTCAGTTTCTTGGGAAATGACCCAACAGAACAGACACCCCAATACACCATGTCCTTATAAAGCTCAATATATACTGCAACTTCTATATACACCAAAACACTTTACACATTAACTTCAATTCCACTACTCACATTTTTAAAGTTAGGCATCGGCATCAATACATTGCAGAATTGGGGCCTATATACAGACAGCATTATGGAATTGTAGCAACCACGATTTAACTATCTTGAGGTTGAAAATCTAATCCAACTCAGTTTAGACTTCAACCTTTTGCTCCCGGGAAACTATATTTGAAACTGGATGTTTAGCCCACTAAACCCTCAGCCAGAGTCCAAAGATCCACCACTATTCTAAGTAGCTTCTCGCTATTTTCTTTTCTTTCTAAAAGTCAACTTCTCTCTTTCAGAAATATTTGTACCAAATATCCAATCCCTTCTATTCCTTCTCTCTGAGTGTATTCCAATTTACATATTCCCTAAGAAGGGAATATGTACTCCCTCTCATCTATGCCATGCTCTTTGCTTCTCCACATGGCAGGGCACATATAAACAGTTTGGAAATAGATTTATCTTTTCTAATAGTTCTAATTTCTTAGTATTTATTTTCAAATACCCAAAAGCATGCTAGGCACATGACAGAAATAAGAAGACAAACCGTCTCTGCCCCAAAGAGTTCACAATCCCATTTTACAGATGGGTAAACACTGATGTCAAGGGACTTGCTTAAGGTTGCATACCAAATAAATGTCACACTCAGGACTAGAAGCCAGGTCTTTTGGTTGGCTTCCTGGCCCACGCCCAATTCACTGTACTCCAGGTGTGCCCTCCAAAATTATTATTTGTACTGAAGTAACTCCAAGGAACAATCGAAGACCAGAGCTCCACTGTACAGACACTGAGCAACAGTAATGCATGTTCAGATTGTACTGACTACATGGCAATGGTGTAGAGGTAAAAGGCAAAGTGGGTAAAGCTAACCTAAGCTAAACTCCTTACTCGCCAAATGAGAAGCGGGTAAAAGTTTACCTGCATTTACCCTTGGCTACACTACTGCTATATGGTGCCTGTCTGCCTGCGAGCACTACTGAGTGCCAATAGTGAACAAAGAATAAGCAGACAGCATGAGGCTGCAAAATCGAAAGGGTTAAAAACACGGCACGGCCAATGGTACCTTCTTTCAGACGAGCTTCTAAAGGTTTCTGCAGAACGGACTGAATAGCTCCTGCGAAGCCCCTGTAATGGTTCATAACATGCTCAAACGACATAGGCACTGGGTGCCACTGTTCCGCCGGAGCCCTCTGCTCCTGTATTTCTTTTTCTGATGCTGTGTAGTCCTGCGGACACAGAATCAAATCCTAGAGTCAGGCAATACCTTTTGGCCATTTCTTCCCTCTCCAAACCCCCACCCGGGCTCAAAAGCGGAGGTGGAGCCACAAATCTGCACTCTCTTTCTCCAGCAAGCAGGGATATATCAAAAACAATCAGTAAAACCTACTGTCCATAATAACCCAGCCCTTTAATTCTCCCCATGTTTGGGCTGCTTAATGCAATGGCAATAGCCCACGTGTTGGTGCAGCCAGCCTGCATCCCAGTGTAAGGAGTGAGCTGGGTACTACTGCAATCTTGGGGGAAATGTTGAATTACGAAGGGAATCTGGCCTGCCTATAGCCTTGTTAGGGTTCAGTGCAGAAAATACAAGGGCAGGCTCTGAATTTCCTACCCCTGCAGCGTGCACAGGCCAGACTGCCAAGAGCTCAGCTCCTATTCAGGTGCCTAAAGTGAAGTGGCCAGAGTTTCAATAGCGCTCCACGCCCAGCAGCTCCCACTGGTCTCATTTGGGGTGGGTGGAGGTGGACTCTCTGCTATTCTCAATGGAAGTTGTTGGGTACTGAGCACTTCTGAAAATCTGCCCCACAGCTCTTACTGCAGAGTGGTACAGTAAATCCCTGCCATAAAAAATAGGTTGTGAGGCTTTGGGAGGAGCAAACACAGGGCTTCCCAAGCAACTGACATCGAAGGATCAAGTGTCCTCCTGCATTTGTGTCATAATTTTGCAGGTCTTTATGCCGTTGTATGAAGAGGATCACGGAGAGAGATACGGGTAGCATCTACCAGTAGGTGATAGTGTAGGCCCCGCCTTCCAGAAAATGATGCTTGTCATCTGTGAGACCCTAGGAACTTCTGTGGTGTAAGTGAAGAGAACAATTGACAACACTCAGCTCTCAGAGGTTTCTTAACAGGTATCCCTTTCCTCACATGTTCAGCTGGGCATGCTCTGCACAGGGAGGGGGCTGGAGGTGCTGACCTTGTAAAAAGGTACAGGGATATAGGACAAATGGGTATAATTTAGCCCCTCTCTTTTACTTAATGGTAAAGATCCAGGTGATCTAAACCAGCGTTTCTCAAATGCCGCCCCAGGGTCTTTTCTTCCGGCCACAGCCTCCTGGGTGGTGATTGCGGGGGGTGGGGGGTGGGGATGAAAGCAGTGGGGCTCTGGCTTCCAGCTTCAGCCCTTGGGTGGCAGGTGACAGCCCTCCAGTCGTAGGGCTTCGGGCTCCAGCCATAGGCTCAATCCCCCGGCCCCACCATTCTGCCCATCACCCCTGGCCCCCGCTGCCTCCACCAGCCCTGGGCTTTGGCTGCGCTCCCAGCCGTGGGACCCCAGGATCCAGCCATTGGGCTTCGGGCTCTGACCCCAGGCTCAAACCCCGCCCCCCATTACTGCTGGCCTCTGCTGTGTCCTCCAGCCCTAGGCTTTGGGTGTTGGTCCTGGGCTCACCACCCTCCCCATTGCCACTGGCCCCCCGCTGCCTCCCTACCCACCTCCCCATCCAGGGCTTAATTTGTCCCCCAGCTTGCCAGGGCTGAGTAAGTCTGCTGTGAAAGGTGATATTTATATGTTCGTTAATATCGCTTTTCACTGCCTCCCAGCTAGCTAGCAAGTCTAAAAAAAAAACCAACCAAAAATGCAAAAGAAACAACAACTACCACCACAAAAGACAAGAACATGCAAAGCACCTTATCTGTGTTTCTATTCAGTTTATGTCCAGTAAAGAATAGAGACAACTGTACATTGTTTTTATTATTGAGTTTGCAAAAAACCCCTACATAAATAAATTACAATGATTTGGACACGTATATGTGCAAATGTATTTGTTTTTCCTAAAGTTAATTAAGTATTTTAGGAAAAATTGTCAGAGTGGCCACCAGCAGGAGTTGGTGACCGAACTCTGAGGCCACCAAAAATTTTGTGGTGAGAACCCCTGCATTCTAAACCCAGTTTAAAGGTGGAATCGGGACTGTGTGGGTTACTAACGGGAAGAAGGGCAGGAGCTAGACTATTCACCAAAACAGAGAGGCAGTAATAAGGGGGAAAGAGAGGATAAGGCACTTTGTACATATGTATCTACAGAAGCAAATACAATAAGCCTCCAAAGTGGTTCACCATTAAATATCAGAGGCAGAAAGAGAGTACAATGCTACCTGTAATAACTGAATGGGATCACTTCGCAGCTGGATCTGCCTGACTCGGTCTGAGAAGCTCTCTATGATTTGAATTCGTTCTTGACATGACTCCGTCTGCTGATCATACATCATGAGGGCCCGTTGAGTCTTTTCATTTATGAATTTTTTTGTCAACCTTTCCTCTTCATCAAGTAGTAACCGGAGTTCGGTGAACTTCCCTGCCAGAGACGCTTTACTAGCCGAGGTGTGTGCCTACAGATAAAAACAGAATGGCAGACACATTCAGAGTATAAGTGTCTCCGATGTTTCTCTGTCAGACTTTAAAAGTTACATTCCCACAAAGTTTTACTGATCTGTAGCTTTCCTTTACAAAAATGGAATAGCCACAGTCCAGACAACCACACTTGTTTGGGGTTTTCCTGCTACTGTCCTGGGTGAAAAGACTCAGGGACAGATTCTGATACCCTTACTCTCATTGACAGCATCTTAACTTCAGTGGGACTACTCACACAGTAAGATACTACTCACACAGTAAGAAAGGGCATCAGAATCTAGCCCTTAGCTAGCAGTGTCTGGAGTGACATCAGGCAGACTCCAGAAGTCTGGCAGACGTGGGATCTGGATTTCTGTGTATGCTTGAAAGAGAATATTTTATGTCCCATTATCAAACAAGTTAGGTAAGTAGAATAGTTGGAATGAGGGCATCTTAATGTGAGGGACAGCCGGCGTCAATGTCCAAACCAATACGGAAAGGTCTCCGGATCGCACGGATAGCCATTTGCTGGGTACACTATGGAGATGCTTTCAGAGCATAAGCTCCTGGGACCATTTCTACCTGTATGTGCTGTACAGGGCTGAGTACGCTGACAGTTCTCCACACAGAATTAGTAATAGTTTCCTGTTTTTATTGGACGCAGATCCTCACATGATGTAAATCAGTGTAGCTCCATTAACTTCAACAGAGCTACATCAATTTACACCAGCTGAGGAGGTTTATCATTTGCTATGTGTAATTATTTCAGTACAGCTCTCCCAGATATGTATGTTCCACTCCCACTAACAGGTGGCTGATTGCAGAATTGAAACTAGGGGCAGGATTTCGGTTTCAGGCGAGCCCCCGCATCTGCTAGCACCAGGCGCAGGTGCCTACAGGAAATACACTGTTCTGCTGCGGAGCTGAAGCTGTGATGTCACTCTGAGGTGGGCAGCGGTTGGCTAATTCTCCCTAACAACAGACAATATGGGTCTATGGCTTAGTCTGCACTATGCCCAGTTTGCCAGCACAGCTATGTTCACTAGAAGTGTGAAAAAAATTACACACACTCCAAGCCAATGTAGCTATGCCAGCAAACACTCTGGGGTATGCAACTATCCCGACAGAAGAGTGCTTTTCTCAGCTTAGCTAATGTTGTTCTGGGAGGTGGCGTAGCTATACCATCAGAAGAACTCCTTCTCTTGGCTACGCTGCGTCTACGCTAGGGGGCTCTGCCAGCATTGCTATACTGGCCACGACTCTGTAGTGTAGACAAGCCCTCTGTATCAGTTTGACTGTGATTGCTATTTGACATTGAACATAAGAATGGTCCCACTGGGTTAGACCTAGGGTCCATCTAGCCCAGTAACCTGTCTTCCAACAGTGGCCAGTACCAGGTGCCCCAGAGGGAACAAACAGAACAGGTAATCATCAAGTGATCCATCCCCCGTCGCCCACTCCCAGCCTCTGGCAAACAGAGGCTAAGGACACCATCCCTGCCCATCCTGGCTGATAGCCATTGATGGACCTATCCTCCATGAATTTATCTAGTTCTTTTTTGAACCCTGTTATGGTCTTGGCCTTCACAACATCCTCTGGCAAGGAGTTCCACAGGTTGACTGTGCGTTGTGTGAAGAAAGACATTGGGCTTGTCTGCATGGGAAACGTTTACCAGTTATACCAGTACAGTTAAACAGGTATAACTCCCCATGTGGGCACTCTTATTCTAAAAGACTGGCTTTTTTCAGTTCAGCTTAAACCCCTCTGCGACACTCTGTACCCCAAAGCAACGCCCTGGCGCCCCCATATTTACCATGGTGATAGGATTATGATATGATTTGTACAAAGTATGCCTTGTGAGGTATCATTCTAAAAGTCTTGATCTGTTGAACATTAATATCCTGTTGGATTGTATGTGCTGTCATCGTATCTGCAGTTATAAATATTGACTATGTACCACTATTTCAAATGTGTTTGCTCCAGGGGTGACACCCCGCAGGTAGTTTACATCCAGTCTAGCCAGCACATTGTAAGTGGACTATTCAAGGTGATGGCCCATTAAGAAACCCACCCGGTGGGCCTTCCTGTGAACACTTCATCCAGTATATGGATAATGGCTGCTATGACTCATCGAAGCATGCAAGGGCATGTGACTAGATCATGTGATACTGGACTCCATCTTGTGCCTGCACTTTCCCACAAACTGGGCTGGGGGCTTTGTTTGGGACAATGACGTTCCCTCCACATGGCAGAAGCTATAAAAGAGGGGAAGGGACATCATCACGTGGCCTCTCTCCCCCCACAACTCAACACTTGGAAACACGACTAGCGGACAAAGACTTTGACTGGGAAGGGGGTCCCAGGCAGGAAAGGTGGATTCCAGCCTATGTATGAAAGATCTGCAAACTGTTTGTACTATCAGGGTGAGACACTGCTTGATTCAAATCCTGACTAATTAATAGAACTCAGATTGCGATTTTGTTTTATTTCGTAGGTAATCTACTTTGATCTGTACACTTACTACTTATAATCACTTAAAATCTCTCTTTCCATAGTTAATACATTTGTTTTACATTTTACCTAAAAATAGTGTGGTCTGACTGAATTGTATGAAAAATCTTAGCTCAATTAACAAAAAGCTTGTGCTGTGTTTCTTCCATATTGAGGGAGGGGCGGATGGGTTAATAAACTTACCCTGATCAGGCTTTTGACCAGGGCAAGACGGTACAGTTCTAGGGTCCTAGGCTGGGGGGAACTGGCTGAAGCCTCTCTATTGTTGGTTCATGAATGACTGGCATGAGTTCATGAGTGACTCGGGTCTGTCCCTGCCCATGAATGTTTGTGCGAGTGCAAGACCTGGAGGGGTCTGCAGCTTGTCACAGCGTCACAGTGTGGACGGGAACCCAGGCTGGCGAGACAAAGGGCTCAGCGGTACCCCAGTTCCAGGTTGCACCCCGGGAACATTATTATTATTTTATTTAACACCCATCACACGCTCCCAAAGTGACATAAACTAAACTGCTAATAGGCCCTCTTCTATGGTTGTCCACATAGATGGTTATACCGACATAACTACAGCAGTTTATAGTCACACCTTACCTTATACCCATATAATCTTCCCACACAGACAAGCCCTTTGCCAGTTAGCAAAATACTGGGAACAGAAAAGTTAATCATAACATTTACAACAGAAACTTCACAGCAAGTTTACTTTCGCTCTAGAAAACCATGCTTGTGATTGAGTAGCTGTCTAGGCTGCAGCTTGGGTGGCATCTGAAAGTTGCTACTCCCTGATTAATAAGCAAGTTTCCACTTTACCTTAAGGTCATTAACAACTTGTTCTATATGTCTTATATTGCCAACTTCCTGTTTCTTTTTCAAGTCTAGCTCCTTCAAGAACGTTGTCATGAATTCCTGTTCATGTAAAACAAAATACATACTTGGTCATAAACAATGGTTACAAACATTGTAATTATCCATTTTACTTTCTACAGCAGAAGAATATAGTCAGAAACTGCCCAGATCACGTATTTATACAAGGTAAATATCGATACTTGTTAACTAGATCACATATTTGAACATTTAAGCAGCCCATCTGTGCTAGCTCTTGCACAGTTCAAAGACATGTACAAGGTGATATCACTTCTGCAAGACATAGGAAAACTTACTGGGAAAGCCTGTTTTTTCACCCTGAAATCTCTATTGTTGCTCAGACAGAAATAATACCACCTGCATATGTGTTTAGCAGTTAAAGGATCCCAGCTGAGCATTTTCATTTGGAAAATCACCCAGGGATCTATTACCTTGCCTGGATTCAAAATCCAGTGAATATGTGTGACACTTTTCAGTGGCAATAGATGTTTTCTGCTCTAGGATGTAGCACAGAGGCTGTACTATAACCAAATTTTATGTAAAGATTAAGCAAATTTATTCTGGCAGATTTTCCTTTACATACCAGCCCTGTTCCTCAATAGGGTTGTTTATGACAGGCAGCTATGAGCATGCTATAAATAAGATGGTCACCGCTATTTAGAAAGGATGTAGAGAAACTGGAAAGGAGCCAGAGGCGAGTGACCAAGATAATCAGAGGTATGGAATGCAGCTATGTGAGCAAAGGCTGAAGGAACTGAGTATGTTTAGTTTGGAAAAGAGGAGATTAAGGGGGGACATGACAGCAGTCTTCAAATGCTTGAAAGGCTGCCATATAAAAGATGGAGGAAAACTGTTCTCTCTTGCCACAGAGGAAGAGGCAGTGGGTTCAAACTACAGCACAGCAGATTTAGATTAAATCTCAGGAAAAACTTCCTAACTGTAAGAACAGTAGGACAATGGAACAAAGTGTCTAGGAAAGTCGTGGAAGCTCCTTCATGGAAGGTTTTCAAAAAGAGGGTGGAGCCATCTGTCTTGAATGGTTTAGACACATCAAATCCTGCATCTTGGCAGGAGGTTAACTAGATGACTCTTGCGGTCCCTTCTAACCCTATGATTCTAGGATTGCAAGACATAGCAATGGTGGAGTAACTTTAAAAAGGGTACATATTGATTTTTTTCCTAACATGGTTCAATATTTTAAAGTGTGTCTTTGTTTATTGGCTGAACTACATTTACTAATTCAGGTCAGATTTTGATATCCTTACACTGGTTAGTACTTTACTCTGTGAGTAGCCCTGGTGATTTCAGTGAGGCTATTTGCAGTTAAATACTGCTCCCCATGAGTAAGGGTCTGAGATCCGGACCTCAGAGATTAAGGTGGAGATTTTCCAAAGCAGCCGGCTCCCATTGGAAGTCAATGGGCATCAGTGCCCAGATTGTTAAAGCTATTTAGGTGTTGCTGCGCTTGCTCAGCGTTGAACAGCTATCTGATTTAGGAACCTAGATCTCATTTTCAAAAGGGAGTTAGGCACTTAGAAGTCTAAATTCCATCAATGACGGGATTTAGATTCCTAAATCAATTAGGTGTTGCGATGCTGAGCACAGCAACACCTAAATACCTTTTATAATCTGGGCCTGGGTGCCTATCTGCCCTTTTGTGGCTTGGAAAATCTCCCCATCAGCCTGTTTCCAGCATTCATATAGACCCCATTCCACATGGATTCCTACGGTAGTCGTGAGTAACTGTTTGTATGATGAAGCCCTTAGTTATTTTTTTACATATTAACAGCTTAAATTGTGATTTTAAACATAAGAGCCATACCATGTCCCAAGTAACCCTTTCACATTGTTAGTTCACTCTAATAATACAGCATGATAAGGGATTCAGAAACCTTTAACAAGCACAGTTAATAGTAAACATCGTGCCATTGAAAACTCCCAAAACTGTGCCCTTGAGCATTGGGAACTTCAATGGACTCTGAAAGGGACATGTTGCAGTTTTGGAGACATAACAGAGTTTTAACTTGTGATGTGAAAACACATACAGAAAGAAATGAGCTAGAGAGAGTGAAAAGAGGAACAGA
This sequence comes from Emys orbicularis, assembly GCF_028017835.1. Lineage (NCBI taxonomy): Eukaryota > Metazoa > Chordata > Testudines > Emydidae > Emys > Emys orbicularis. The sequence continues at coordinate 126,306,127 of NC_088688.1, read as the reverse complement.
ATTAACCTAATATACATATAAAGTTACGGTTCACGGTGGGTGACAGTAACACAAATACGAATGTTTTGACATGCTTTGAATGAGAATTTCCTTTCTTTTTAGAGAATCAAAGTAAGGAACAGTTTTTCAATCCCTTGAATATTTTTCAGAGTTTGAAATTTTTTTCATCTCAAATAAGGATGAAAAGTCAAAATCTCAAAAATATTTGCGAGCACACACAAAATTCCGATTCAGGTAAATCAGAATGTTTCATTTAGAAAATTTCAAAACATTTTGACATTTTCTTTTTTAACCTAGTTAGCTTAATTATTTAAACAAAAAGTTGTTTCAAATCAGAAAAACGCAATTTTTCATTCAGAAAATGTCAAAATGTTTCAAAACTTAGTGTTTTTCAACATTTTTTCAAGTCGGGAGATTCATCAAACCCGAACCTGCTTCATGAACAGTTTTGGTTCCAACAAATTAGTATTTTTTGATGAAAAAAAAAAGTGATTAATTGAAAAAATTCCCAACCAGCTCTAATACAGAAGGGACCAGAACAGACTGTGCAAGCTGCTCCTTTCATTGCTCTGGACTTTTTGGCTGGTACCTTCAGGCAGGTCAGTTGTGAGAGGTTTGAAGCCTGAACACTGCCTCAGTTTGCACAAAAGGGTCATAATGCAGGTTTTTAAAGCTCCCAAAAGTATGTATTATCTGATGGCTGAAGACACTGCTGGGTTCTAGCGAGTTTAACTGGGTCAGACTGTGACAAGCTGGTCCATGCTGATCTCCTCCAGATTAGCCTACTGCGGTTGACCACCCAGGAAATTGATGCTTGTGCATACTTCCTCTGCCATGGTACACAACGAAGCTTGAGTCAAGATTGGCTGTTGTGCATAATCTTGTATGAATTGCCAATATCAAGTAAAAATTGTGTTCCTCTCTAGAATGCATGTCTATAACCGCCGCTCTGTTTAAAACAAACCAAATCCAATTGCCGTTTTATTGGAGTGAAAGAAAAAAACCACTTGGCTGTATCTGGTACAGGATGTCCCGCACTTCGTTGCTTCTGCAGGCTGAGCTCATTGCACACACAGTGATCCATTCATAGATGCTAACGCCAGAAGGGACCACTGGGATCATCTAGTCTGACCTCCTGTGTAACACAGGCCAGAGACCTGCCCCAAATAATTCCTAGAGCAGATCTTTTAGAAACACATCCAGTCTTGATTTAAAAATGGCCAGTCATGGAGAATCTACCACGACCCTGGGTAAATTGTTCCAATGGTTAATTATTCTCACTGTTAAAAAAAATCACACCTTATTTCCAGTCTGAATTTGTCTAGCTTCAGCTTCCAGCCATAAGACTGTTATAACTTTCTCTGCTAGACTGAAGAGTCCAGTTTCAAATATTTGTGATATAAGTGCTCCCCACACAGAGCTCCCTCTGAAATGGGTGCTTTTTAATGGCGGTGCTCAGTGCTCGGACAAAAGAAAAGAGGCACCATCAGATCTGCGTGTTCTATACACCTGCTGATTTCCTTGCATCCCTACATCCCCGCAAAACTAGGTTCCTAGGTGCTCTTCTCCCATCCCCCTCAAATGTCAATAGTTTCATTATTTCTTTCCTTTTGGTCTGGAAATCGGTCATTCAGGGTGTTGACATTTGAAACTGCATTGGAGGAAGGGCAGAGCTGAGACAGGGGCATGCCGTATTGTTATGCTGAAAGGTGTTAATCCTTTAGTTCTTTGATCTATAGACAATTACAGACCTGGATATAGTTGAGGGATATGCATTCCAGAGGCTTTGTGGGTTTCTTATTTCCTTGTTCTCATTTTCCCATTTTTATCAAAATCAATAGGCTTCTGCCCACTGGGGCATAGAATTTTCCCTGAAGTTTTGGAAGAGATCAGATGCAGTGTTCAAAAATTATTGTGTTATATGCAAACAGAGAAATGCTATGAAGTTGAGTGTAGACTTGCTTTGTTTGGCCAACATGGACACCACTGTCTCCTCTGACTAAGATTTTCAAAGCTGGTTGCCTAAAGTTAAACTCCTGGGTCCATATTTAGGTATCTATGCGGCCTGACTTGACACTACTGAAAGTCAAACAACTTACTTAGATAGCTAGGTATAGATTTAGCAGCCTAAACTTTAGGTACTCTTGGCCTCTGTGAGCAGAGGAAAAGAAGTCCCATTAGACCTCTGATTGGGGCACAGAAGGAGTAATCTGCCTTCAGAGCCAGGTGGATAAAAATTAACGATTTTTTTTTTAAATGTAAAAAATCTGATTTTTTTGATAAAATGCTTTTTGAAGAAAAAACCTATCTAAAGATAGTTTTAATTAAGGTACATTATAGCTCAAAGATATCTCATAATGGAATAGGGATTATAAATTCTAATTCTATAGTATGAGACAATATATTCATGTAATGTTTAAGAAAAGTTTTGTAAATGAGTTCCAATAGTTTATGGATTAGGGACACAATCTTATGAGGATCCAGAGGCTTCTGTATAGATTATTTAGGTTTATCTTTCTATCTACCCAATGGGACTCAGTGCTCAGCCTAGAAAATACCATTAGAGATGCTGAGTTTTGCAGATCTCAAACTGTGGATTTGTGTTGCCAGAGATAACATGCTTCTTAACAGCAAAAATGTTTTTAAATAAATAAATACATAATATATAGAGGTGAGAAATAACAGACCTCAACCCTATTGTCCCTCTGCAAATTTGTGTACAGAGAGTCAATCTCTTACCTCTCTCTAAAAGTGCAAAGTTTCAAAAAGTTGAATGAATAAAAGATTGGTGGGGATGGACTAGATCTGGACAAGGAGAAGAAGTCTGGAGATAAATGTGAGAAGGGAGGGACAGGCAGTAGAAACAGAAGTGAAACTGTTTGAGCAGCATATTCCAGAATGCACTTTTATGTAGAAATCCATGATTAGATCGAGTTTTCCTGACCAGTAATTCAGACCAGTCATCTTAACTTCTCTACCCGGAAAGATAATCGAGCAAATAATTAAGCTATCAATTTGCAAACATCTAGAAGATAATAAGGTGATAAGTGACAGTCAGCATGGATTTGTAAAAAAACAAATCATGTCAAACCAACCTGATAGCTTTCTTTGACAGGGTAACAAGCCTTGTGAATGGGGGGAAGTGGTAGACGTGGTATATCTGACTTTAGTAAAGCTTCTGATACTGTCTCGCAGGACCTTCTCATAAACAAACTAGGGAAATGCAACCTAAATGGAGCTACTATAAGGTGGGTGCATAACTCGTTGGAAAACCGTTCCCAGAAAGTAGTTATCAGTGGTTCACAGTCATGCTGGAAGGGCATAACAAGTGGGATCCCGCAGGGATCAGTTCTGGGTCCGGTTCTGTTCAATATCTTCATCAAAGATTTAGATAATGGCATAGAGAGTATACTTATAAAGTTTGTGGACGATACCAAGCTGGGAGGGGTTGCAAGTGCTTTGTAGGATAGGATTATAATTCAAAATGATCAGGACAAACTGGAGAAATGGTCTGAAGTAAACAGGATGAAATTCAATAAGGACAAATGCAAAGTACCACTTAGGAAAGAACAATCAAGTTGCACACATACTGGGAAATGACTGTCTAGGAAGAAGTACCGCTGAAAGGGATCTGGGCGTCATAGTGGACCACAAGCTAAATATGAGTCAACAATGTAGCACTGTTGCAAAAAAAGCAAACATCATTCTGGGATGTATTAGCAGGAGTGTTGTAAGCAAGACACGAGAAGTAATTCTTTCCCTCTACTCTGCGCTGATTAGGCCTCAACTGGAGTATTGTGTCCAGTTCTGGCGCCACATTTCAGGAAGGATGTGGACAAATTGGAGAGAATCCAGAGAAGAGCGACAAAAATATGATTAAAGAAACATGACTTATGAGGGAAGATTGAAAAAACTGGGATTGTTTAGTCTGGAAAAGAGAAGACTGAGGGGGGACATGATAACAGTTCTCAAGTACGTAAAAGGCTGTTACAAGGAGGAGGGAGAAAAATTGTTTTTCTTAACCTCTGAGGACAGGACAAGAAGCAATGGGCTTATATTGCAGCGAGGGAAGTTTAGGTTGGACCTTGGGAAAAATTTCCTGTCAGGGTGGTTAAGCACTGGAATAAATTGCTTAGGGAGGTTGTGGAATCTCCATCATTGGTGATTTTTAAGAGCAGGTTGGACAAACACCTGTCAGGGATGGTCTAGATAATACTTAGTCCTGCCTTGAGTGCAGGGGACTGGACTAGATGACCTCTCGAGGTCTCTTCCAGTTCTATGATTCCGAAGTGGAATTTCCGAGAGGAGGACCTGCAGAATTTCCTGCCATGTATGCCACTCCCCCCACTTCAAATGCAAGCGCGTGCGCACACATACACACTGCAGCACTGGTCATAAGTGAGTACTTAGAACTGCCTGGAGAACATTTCTGCAAAGCTCCGATTTGAGTCCCAGCATACATCTGCTTGTGAGGTCTTCACTTTTTACAGAGGATGAACAAAATAACCTCACTGCTTCAGGAGCATTGCTAAAACACTGTCTCCAATACGAATGGCAGGAGCCCATCTCGCACAGCAACACAAAATTTTGACCAGCAGTGTATTCAGTCTGCGTATTTGACTACACTGTCAGAAAAGACAGCTTGGATGGAAATTAGGGGGTTACAATGCCAGAGCCCAGGCTGGTGTGCCAATGTCCCAGCTCACCAACTACACTTAGGGCTTGTCAACATCACACAGCTTTTAGCGGCAGGGCTGTGTTGACACAGCCCTGATGCTAAAAGTCGGCATGTGCAAACGCTCTTTGTTGTCACTTTTGCAGACAAAATACTTCCACCGCCGCAGGCGGCATTCAGTTTGTCGGCAGGAGCACACTGCCACTTGCCACGGCAAAACTTGTGTCTTTTTGGGGGGCGGGGGGCCCTTTTTAAGCACCCGTGAAAGACAAAAGCTTTGTCTACAACTTGGAAGTGTAGACAAAGCCTAAGTATTGATGCCATGTCCTGGAGAGTGCCTCTTTCTCTTCTACTGAATCCACAGCCAAAAAATGAAATCTCTAGCAACAAGAAACCAGCAGATGTCAGCAGAGGCTAGATATTTAAAGAGCTCAAGCTCCCATTTCAGCATCAAGATAAGCAGCTGGATTGATTCTCCACTGCCAAGTTCCTTGCAAGAGTCATTTACACCGGTGCAAAGTACATATCAAACTCTAGCATCTCAGAATAGTTAGTAGCATTTGACCCCACTTTGCACTCATTTTGCTTAGGTGTAAATGACTACACAAGGCACAAAGCTGTGGTGAAACAGGACCGTAGTATTTTAACTTGTGAGCACTGGGTTTATATTTTGAAACTCTTTGAATACGATAACTATTCTTTCCTCCCCCATTTTCACTTGCTCATATCTTTCTGAAACATTCTGCTTTGAATCTGAAACTTTCCAACCCAAGAATAACTTTTCTGGAACGTGTAAGGAAAACTGTTTCAGTTACTGGGGGACGGAGGGCTTTTTCTGCTTAAAGGGTATCTGAAGCATGAAGGAGACACACTTAACATGCTCTTTACTGTCACAGAATCAGAACTATTAAACAACCTCCTTAAGAAAAGGATTGATCCTGCTTGCCAAATGCAGCCCGCAGGCAGATCACCAAATGGAACCTTCTCCGGTCAATGGTCATTACACGGCAGGTTTCCAGGGTTGGGGGCTCCTGGGGGTGACGACCCTCGGTTTGCTCTCCCACCAGCGAGCCCTACAACCTCACAACAGCCAAAACAACCTGGCTCCCTGTCACAGAATCATAGATTATCAGGGTTGGAAGGGACCTCAGGAGGTCATCTAGTCCAACCCCCTGCTCAAAGCAGGACCAATCCCCAACTAAATCATCCCAGCCAGGGCTTTGTCAAGCCTGACCTTAAAAACCTCTAAGGAAGGAGCTTCCACCACCTCCCTAGGGAACCCATTCCAGGGCTTCACCCACAGTAACTCACTCAGAGTGGGGCAATGAAGCGGGATGGGCCCGTCTACACAGCTGGGTACCAGGCAGGGACTCTGCAGGTGAACCAGGGTCAGGCACTACGCCCGGTCCATACAGGATCAAGCTCCAGGCAGGGGCCTGTGCCCAGGCCCTAGAGGGGCAGACACCAGGCAGGAGCCCGGTCCATAGAAGGTCCGCGCCCGGTCCATACGCCCCCCCCCCCCCATTACCTTGGTGCCCTGCGCGGCCTGCCCCACCAGGCTGACGCGGTGGCCGCGGTGGGCGCCCAGCACCGGGCACAGGGCGCACACGCAGAGCGCGCAGTCGGCGCAGAACAGCTCCAGGGGCCGCTCCCGGTGCTCGGGGCACCAGCGGCCCCGCTCCCGCAGCGCCCGCAGCTCGGCCGCCGCCTCCCCGGCCGGGCCCAGGCGGTGCCCGCGGAAGGCGGGCGCCCCGCCGGGCTCCCCGAGGTGCGGCCGCGCGTGGGCCCCGCAGTAGGAGGCCAGGCAGGTGAGGCAGCTCCACTCCGCCGCGCCGCCCTGCCCCGCCGGGCACAGCTCGCACCGGGGGCCCGGCTCCGCCCGGGCTGCGGCGCCGCGCTCGGGCTGCGCCATGGCCGGGCTGCGCCTCCTTCCCGCCGAGCCCGGGAACCGAAACTCGCCGGCCGGAGGGGGCGGGCCTGGCCGCCCCGCCTCAGCCCGCGGAGCGCGCCTCGCGGGCCCGGCCCCACCCCGGCTAGGGGGAGCCACCCAAGCCCAACCAGCCACCTGTGCTCCGGCCTCAGGGCGCCCACGCGTGGGGTAGCGGGCAAAGGCCCCGCGTGGACAAGCCCCTGGGGAGGAAACATGGCCCCAGCCCCTGCTTTTGGAGCAAGCTGGCGGTGGGGCGGGACCCTTACAAGCGGCTGAAGGCCCAGCGCCGTGCACCCCCCTTATCAAATCCACCCAGCGCCTGCCACAAACCTGCCTCCCCAACAGCCTCGGGCCCCCCTTGGGCCTGCTCCGAACAAACCGTTTTGCTGGCATTGCCGTGACAGGGAGTGGTGTGAACCTACCCGGCTACGCCAGCAAAGGCCACCCTGGAAATACGGTTGTACTGGCCCCAGAATCGTTTCAGGGGTAGAGCTCGTTCCACTGGGGGAAACTGGTATAAATTATACCATCCAATCGATTGCAGGGATAAACTGCGTCTCCACGATGAGGTTTTGCCAGATAGCCACACTGGTACACCCCTTCTAGGGTAGAGACTCCCCACAAAAAGATTAACCCCCGTTATCCTAATTAATGCTAACGGATTTTTGGAAGAGATATTACGCTCATGCTTCTGGGGTTTAGCCCATGTCTAACCCCCCAGAGATCAGAATGAGTCCTATGGGCGGGAGGGGGGCTCACTGAGGGGTTCTTACACGTTTCTCTGAAGCATCCAGTGCTGGCCCCTGCAAGAGACAGGATACTGGACTAGGTGGACCATAAGTCTGAAGCAGTTTGGCAATTCCTACATTCCTAGGCTGAGTATTACTGCCCCCGCTATAAGATAGGCCCCTATCAGACACATCTGTATTGTATTCAAACATCCTCACAGACATTCCTGCTGCTCGTCTCTAAATCCAGCTATCCCTCCATCCCAACATAGGATTTATATGAATGGAATTTCCAAACATCCTTTTTAGTCATCTCTGTGCTTCCTACGTCTGGAAAGATGTGCACAAGCATCCACACTTGGCCTGATTTACATTGGCGCTAAGGGACTTCTGCACCACTCTAGGCGCATAAATGGGCCTGGTTGTAAATAAGGCCCCTTTGCACTAGCAGAGCTTCAATAAGAATCAGGACCAATAAGTCTTTAAGAGGACTTGCACACAAGGAAAAAGTCAGTAAGGTAACAGGAAACCACACAGTGATGAGAGACTACAACCACAAGCATCTGTTAAGTACAAATATAGACAGACATGCAAAGAGTTTATGGAGAACCCAGAAAGTAGAAAGACTAACAAGGAGATGCAATAGATCCAAATCTACCTACTAATCCTAAATCTATTTCCTAATAGAGAATTGACAAAGAATAATAGGGAAATCTGATACCACTCACCCCAAGCTACATGACAATCAAAATCAGAAGCAGGCTCACAGAATGAAGCAATGCAAGGGTCAAATGCAATTATTATGTAGTCATAGAAAGGGGTATTAAAATTAATGAGTGTGAAAGAGGTGGGAGAACCCTAAAACACCTGATCACTAAGGAAAAGCAGAATTCAGTTCCTCCAAAGGAGCAAGAGGAAGGAACAAGTAGCGGCCAAAATGGCTTCACAAGGGACTTACACAGACACCTGAAGGTTGAACCAAAATCTGATGCTGAAAATAGACAATTAGGCCCTAGTTCAGCAAACACTTATGCATTACTCACATGAGTAAAGTTACGCATGTTCATAAGTGTTTAAAGGACTGGGGCCTTAGACACCAAATTGGTACATGGTATAGGTAGTCGGTGCCTGCAGGAAGATAAGGACACACAGAAGAGTAGAAAGAATACTATAAACTAATGAGGATATGGAGTGAAAGTGGGTGGAACTCCCACTGAAGTCAGAAGCTACTTGGCTAATCGGAGATTGGTAAAGCACACCCTTTTCTGTGAAGTGCATATGGCTAGTCAGCACAGCTGCTGAACCTCAGAGTATGATGTTCTAAAGTTCCTAGTCACTTATTCAGTATGAAATTGTTTGAGACAAATAAGGTAGTCTTGGAGTTTCTGATGTTTTCAGGGTCTCACTTCTCAGGCAGTTTGACAGCCTGAATGGTGAATTTTCTTTTTTAAATAGTGATGGGCTTGGGGACGTTAGGCTTCCTGGCTTATTTAAGGGTTTAGGGGGCAGGGAGGAATGTTTATAATAAAAGTACAGAGTTCTTGTAAGTTTCTTGTCACCTGGATTCTGAATGTCCTAGTTTTAGATCCTGTTTTTGTGTAATTCCAGTGTTCGTCGGGTCTTTAATGCTTCAAGTCACAGATATGTACTTTCAACCTTAACAAAGTCCTCTGGCTGGTATCGTCATGCAGCTGTCTTGTTATCTCTAACCAGATATGGTTGCAATGTGTATTGGGAAGCTTCTGACCAGTGAGGTTTCACCCCTGTGCAGAGGGCCAGCAAAGCCTTCAACATAGGGTGTAAATGCCCCACCGCCAGCCTCATGGTGATTCGTCACTGTGGTGAATTTCACCCAGAGGGAACAATTAGGGGAGAGGGCAAGGTCAAAGCAAAAGGCAGGTGAAAGCAGCAGAGCAGTCCATGCTGAGGAGAGAGGTGGATGGGGACTGTCCTTGCTTCTCACCATCTGGGTACCTTTACATCTGCCTGGCCATCAGGCTGTGAAGGGAATATAGCACGGTACAGTGGGAATGGGGCTAGGAAGCCACTGCCAGCCCTTTGCTAGTGCTAATCCCAGCTCTGAAAGTGACTTCTTGTGTGGCTAGGGCAAGTCCCATGACCTCTCTGTATTTCAGTATGCTTGTTCCAAAAATGGGGATGATACTCAGCGGCAAAAGGAAGTTGGTGAAAGTGCTTTGCAAAAAGAAAAAAAGCATTAATGCCATCAGTGTCAAACATTGGAACTTAACACAGAGGACATGCAAACTAATGGCACAGGAAGGACTTAGAATGTTAAACATTAATAAGGGAAGGCTCCTATGCAAATATACCACTCCCGTCCTGCACCGACAGACTTCTAATCTGCCCTTATAAATCCTGCAGGCACTGACCTAGAAGGCCATCAGAACTGTAGGCTAGAAAAAAAATGGCTTCCTGTCTCAGTTTCCTTGTAAACACTAACACTGGGCACTTCGGAGTTTCCCATCAGGGAGAGTGCATGTACGACTAGCAATGTGCATTCCACCCAACGGGCAGAAATGACTTGAGTAAGCAGTAGGACAGTCAGGCTGAAGGAAACTGAGGCTGGAGGCCACTTTTCATTTCCAGCCTCAAAGTAAACATAATATTAAGTACATACACACAGGGTTTTTCAGTCGAGGCCAGCAGCTTGCAAGTTTTGTTTCGCTAATAGGATTTTTTTTTAAAGCCTGTATGCTGCTTTGTGTAGTAAATTGCTTGTATAGTTTTGGTCTGAGCGAGATGTAGTTTTTAAAGTCTATTTTAGGGCTGTCGATTAATTGCAGTTAACTTACGTGATTAACTCCAAAAAAAATTGCACTGTTAAACAATATTTTGGATGTTTTTCTATATTTTCAAATATATTGATTTCTATTACAACACAGAATACAAAGTGTACAGTGCTCACTTTTGTTGTAGGAGCAGCAGTGAGCTGTATGCTCTGTATAACCTGTATGTTCAAAAGGTCTGTTAAACCTTCTCCCCCCCCCCCCCCCTTCTCCTCTCCCTCTTTAAATACCTGTGAAATGGCTTTTCCCCTCCCCCTCCCCCCTGGAATGCTTGTGGGATGAATGGGCTGCTTGAGCAGCTGGAAGATCAGAAGAGCTCCCAGGTAGACAAGGTGTCTGGCACTCTGATTAGGCAGCAATCACACACCCAATGCATGGACACTGTCCGAGATGGAGTGTGACCAACCAGACACAGCCAAGTCAGCTCTAGTCACAGGCCATGAGGAGCAGGTCCTTAAAAGGGGAAGGGGCCATGTGCTCAGGAGTGCACTCACAAGCTTGTACCTCCCGTGAAGGCCCTTTGCCCGGACCACCTGGCCAGTGGTTCGCCGCATTGCATTCCATCGTGCCTTGGGAAGACTGACCTTCATCGCACTGCCCATCGCTGCACTGTGGGACACTTACCTTGAAGGATCCTGACATCTCCAATGCTGTGCCTGTCCTGGGAGCGCGAGTATGCGAGTGAGAGTGTGCCCCCACCCCCCCTTTGAGCTTAGCTATCAGTATAATAAACGTGCTGCTTTCTGCCAGACTCTGGTGGGTCATTAGTCCTCCCCAAGCTTACTAGCTGGCCCAATTTTGGGCAACAACTTTATATTATTATTTTTGATTACAAACATTTGCACTGTAAAAATGAACAAAAATAATATTTTTCAAGTCACCTCATACAAGTACTGTAGTGTAATCTCTTTATCATGAAAGTGTAACTCATAAATGTAGATTTTTTTTGTTACAGAACTGCACTCAAACAAAACAGTGTATAACTTTAGAGCCTACAAGTGCACTCAGTCCTCCTTCTTGTTCAGCCAATCGCTAAGACAAACAAGTTTGTTTACATTTACGGGAGATAATGCTGCCTGCTTCTTATTTATAATGTCACCTGAAAGTGAGAACAGGCGTTCGCATGGCACTTTTGTAGCTGGCGTTACAAGGTATTTACATGCCAGATATGCTAAACATTCATATGCCCCTTCATGCTTCGGCCACCAATCCAGAGGACATGCTTTCATGCTGATGATGCACGTTTAAAAAAAAAAAAAAAAGAGTGTTAATTAAATTTGTGACTGAACTCCTTGGGGGAGAATTGTACGTCTCCTGCACTGTTTTACCTGCATTCTGCATATATTTCATGCTTTAGCAGTCTCGGTTGATGACCCAGCACATGTTCGTTTTAAGAACACTGTTACCAGATTTGCCCTTTGCTTTGGGGTATGCTCATTTATTAGGGTTACTCTTCTGGGGGGGATTCTGTACTTCTATCAATGTACTGCTTGTGTCTTGTGTGTTCTCATATGGAGCTCTACTTCTCCCTGCTGCAAGTTCCCTCCCAATGGAGCTATCCTGCAGGACCTCGGGTCCCCAGGGCTGGGTTCTTCCAGCCCCAGAATCAGACGAACATACACACACATTAACAGAGCGCGTCTGAGAGGACTGGGTTAATCAGCACTCCCAAGCTGACCCCTTATATGTCCCTGGACTCAGTATGCTGAGTCGAGCAGCACCTCCAAGCTGTCACCCTCATATGTCCCAGGTTCAGCATGTCCCTGTCCCCACTTTCACGTGATCAAAATCAACCTTCTGCTGGTGGCATCTGACTCAGATGATGAAAAATGAACATGTCGGTCCGCTCTGCTTTGGATCGTTATCGAACAGAACCAGTCATCAGCATGGATGGATGTCCCCTGGAATGGTGGTTGAAGCATGAAGGGACATAGGAATCTTTAGCGCATCTGGCATGTAAATATCTTGCGACACCCGCTACAACAGTGCCATGCGAACGCCTGTTCTCACTTTCAGGTGACATTGTAAACAAGAAGCAGGCAGCATTATCCCCTGCAAATTGAAACCAAACTTGTTTGTCTGAGCGATTGGCTGAAGTAGGACTGAGTGGACTTGTAGGCTGTAAAGTTTTACATTGTTTTATTTTTGAATGCAGTTTTTTTTTATGTAATTTTACATTTGTAAGTTCAACTTCCATGATAAAGAGATTGCACTACAGTACTTGTATTAGGTGAACTGAAAAATACTATTTCTTTTGTTTTTTACAGTGCAAATATTTGTAAACAAAAATAAATATAAAGTGAGCACTGTACACTTTGTATTCTGTGTTGTAATTGAAATCACATTTGAAAATGAAGAAAACATCGAAAATATTTAAAGAAATGTTATTCTATTATTGTTTAATTGTGTGATTAATTATTTTAATCGCTTGACAGCCCTAGTCTATTTATTATTTGCAGGCTCAAGTGAGGTATAATTTGAATTCTCTAGGTCAACAGCCATCAAAAAGAGCTGGATCAGTGAGTTGATCTTGCATTAATAAATGTTCCAAGAATTTTAAGGATTTCTAAGCAATGAGAATGTATTTTAATATTTAAAAAGACATAAAACCTCTTTTTATTTATAACGGTAGTAACGGAGTGCCTTGCATTACAGCATCCTGTGATGTGGGGAAGTATTGATCCATTTTACAGATGGGGAATGGAGTCAGAGAGATTAAGACCCTGATTCAGGAAGGTACTTAAGCATTTGCGTGCGAGTGGTTGCTGCCAGACAAGGAGTGAGTGGCTGAGCCAGTAACTGAACCCAAAGTTTCTTAAGTCGCAGGTCAGTGCTTTAACGCCAAGGCCATCAGCTTTCCTCCCTGTTTTGTTTCCAATTGTTTAGACAACAATAGGGTGGTCCTTCAAAATCATAGCAAGCAAAGTAGCATTCGTTTAATGATTCCTAAGTAGAACTAGTAAGAAAATGGATTTTCCGTCCCACTAAAAAATTCAAGATTTTGAAAAATTTTATCCTAAAATCAGGAAAGAAAGCCAAAATTTCACAATTTATCACAAAATCAAATGCTGAAAAAAATTCATTTTGGGTCAGTTGAAATGTTTTGTTTCTATTTCAACCCTTTAAAATATCAAATACATTTCTAAGCAAAAAATAGTTTCAAAACAAAATATCAAAACTTTTCATTCCAAAAATGTTGAAATGGGACATTGACATTTAAAAACTTTCCCCCCCAATTGTTTTCAAAACCAAGTTTTGTCAAAACTGATACAATTCTGTAGTTTTCTCAAAACGGCAATTTCCAATAGAAAAATGTTTCATTGAAAGTTTTCCAACCAGTTCTATTTAAAACTAACCTCCTCCCTGCTTTTAATGGTGATCAGCCTGGAGCCTGCTCCTACAAACCTTTCTGCACATGGCTAACTTTACTCACCTGAGAAGTCACTGGGGCTAATCACATTCGCAAAATCAAGCAGATGCATAAGTGTGTGCAGGACTGAGGAGTTGGTTTGCAGCCCTACTGCGTGTCAATGGCATTTTTCACCAGGCTTAATACCCTTGTGTGAGACCAGTGTGAATTCAAAGATTGAAACGTCACTCAAGCAAAATCCTGACTCTTTTTGGAGAATTAGTTTATTTTTCAAGGTTAACCACTTTGGAAGTGCTGAGAAGTGGCGGGGTGAGGAACAGAATGTTTATTTTAATTACTGCAGTTTCATTCTGGGTCAGGCTAACCTGTTGGGATCTCTTTTGTGAGTCTGTGTATTTTAAGTAATTTAATTTTACAAAAGATTAGGAGGCCTTTAAAGTGCCTTCAATAGTGCTGCAAAAGCTTAATTTTCATGTTCAATTTTTATTTTCTTCAAACATAAAAAAAGCTTTGAAGGTCCAATTTTAACTTACATTGATTACATTTTGTTTGTACTTCCCCTCCCCCCCGAACATTTTCATTAGGAAAATAAATGAAGGCAAGAAGTATTTTCCTGAGTTAATTACTTCCATTTTTCTTAATTAAAAAAGTGGAAAGTTTTTTGGGGGCATAAGAAACATATTAGTTTATATACTCCTTGCTATTTTTTACAAAGTTACCAGTAAACACTTTTTCTACAGGATGTGGCATTTTCAATGCGGCGTTGTAATTATTTCTGTACACTTGAATTTTTAAGCACGTTTCTAAATTACATGGCCATTGGTTAGGGAAATAGAGCAAGATTCTCTCCCTCTCTCAAGAAAGGGTTTTGGGATGATTATTGTAAAATGCAAACAGGATGGTTTAAAAATACACTTAAGCAGAAGTGTGCAGTTCAGATTTTTTTCCACATTCCTCACATATTATATTCAGTTCCTTATTAAAATAATCCACTTGTTAAAATGGCAGACTCCACACAAACACCAGCTCAACACACAAAAGACTTAAGAGCACCCCAAGGACAAAACATCCAGGCCATGCCCTCCAAAAGTATATGATTAAAAAAAATAAGCTCACTACACCGAGTTCTGAATGTCACCTGATCAAATGGAGCACTGTGTATCTGAAAGGGGTTATCTGTCCAGACTGGATTGTAAGATCCTTGGAGCATGGGTCTGTCTTTTCCGGTTTCATTTTTACAGCATGCGGTCTGAGGGCTCAGTAAATAAATCTGAAAAAAAAAAGATGTTAAGATCAATTTAAGGTTCAGAGTAGCTTAAAGGTAAAATGCCTTACCAGGTGTTATAATTATCCCCAAACCAAGAGCTAGTCCAGGTCTACACTAGAAAAGCGTTGCCAGTGCAGCTATATTGGTATAACTAGAGCGGCAAACCCTCCTAGTGCAGATGCAGCTTATCCAAACACAAAATGCTTTAGCTGGTATGGCTCATACCAGTTCCCCAAATGAAAGCAGCTTTCCTGGCAAAAGACCTTTTCCTGGAACGACCTTAATAGATGCTCTGGCTGACTAGAAAAATCACAGCTGCTCTCCAGAAAGTCCCACACTCCCCAAGGACTAGGTCGAGATATATCCCTTCCAAATTAAGTGCTGCAACAAGACAGCTAGAATTCCTTGATGTGTGAGACATGTTTCATAGATTCATAGATTCTCGGACTGGAAGGGACCTCGAGAGGTCATCGAGTCCAGTCCCCTGCCCGCATGGCAGGACCAAATACTGTCTAGACCATCCCTGATAGACATTTATCTAACCTACTCTTAAATATCTCCAGAGATGGAGATTCCACAACCTCCCTAGGCAATTTATTCCAGTGTTTAACCACCCTGACAGTTAGGAACTTTTTCCTAATGTCCAACCTAGACCTCCCTTGCTGCAGTTTAAGCCCATTGCTTCTTGTTCTATCCTTAGAGGCTAAGGTGAACAAGTTTTCTCCCTCCTCCTTATGACACCCTTTTAGATACCTGAAAACTGCTATCATGTCCCCTCTCAGTCTTCTCTTTTCCAAACTAAACAAACCCAATGCTTTCAGCCTTCCTTCATAGGTCATGTTCTCAAGACCTTTAATCATTCTTGTTGCTCTTCTCTGGACCCTTTCCAATTTCTCTACATCTTTCTTGAAATGCGGTGCCCAGAACTGGACACAATACTCCAGCTGAGGCCTAACCAGAGCAGAGTAGAGCGGAAGAATGACTTCTCGTGTCTTGCTCACAACACACCTGTTAATACATCCCAGAATCATGTTTGCTTTTTTTGCAACAGCATCACACTGTTGACTCATATTTAGCTTGTGGTCCACTATAACCCCCAGATCCCTTTCTGCTGTACTCCTTCCTAGACAGTCTCTTCCCATTCTGTATGTGTGAAACTGATTTTTTCTTCCTAAGTGGAGCACTTTGCATTTGTCTTTGTTAAACTTCATCCTGTTTAACTCAGAACATTTCTCCAATTTGTCCAGATCATTTTGAATTATGACCCTGTCCTCCAAAGCAGTTGCAATCCCTCCCAGTTTGGTATCATCCGCAAACTTAATAAGCATACTTTCTATGCCAATATCTAAGTCGTTAATGAAGATATTGAACAGAGCCGGTCCCAAAACAGACCCCTGCGGAACCCCACTCGTTATGCCTTTCCAGCAGGATTGGGAACCATTAATAACAACTCTCTGAGTACGGTTATCCAGCCAGTTATGCACCCACCTTATAGTAGCTCCATCTAAATTGTATTTGCCTAGTTTATCGATAAGAATATCATGCGAGACCGTATCAAATGCCTTACTAAAGTCTAGGTATACCACATCCACAGCTTCTCCCTTATCCACAAGACTCGTTATCCTATCAAAGAAAGCTATCAGATTGGTTTGACATTTGTTCTTTACAAATCCATGCTGGCTGTTCCCTATCATCTTACCACCTTCCAAGTGTTTGCAGATGATTTCCTTAATTACTTGCTCCATTAGCTTCCCTGGCACAGAAATTAAACTAACTGGTCTGTAGTTTCCTGGGTTGTTTTTATTTCCCTTTTTATAGATGGGCACTATATTTGCCCTTTTCCAGTCTTCTGGAATCTCTCCCGTCTCCCATGATTTTCCAAAGATAATAGCTAGAGGCTCAGATACCTCCTCTATTAGCTCCTTGAGTATTCTAGGATGCATTTCATCAGGCCCTGGTGACTTGCAGGCATCTAACTTTTCTAAGTGATTTTTAACTTGTTCTTTTTTTATTTTATCTGCTAAACCTACCCCCTTCCCATTAGCATTCACTATGTTAGGCATTCCTTCAGACTTCTCAGTGAAGACCGAAACAAAGAAGTCATTAAGCATCTCTGCCATTTCCAAGTTTCCTGTTACTGTTTCTCCCTCTTCACTAAGCAGTGGGCCTACCCTGTCTTTGGTCTTCCTCTTGCTTCTAATGTATTGATAAAAAGTCTTCTTGTTCCCCTTTATTCCCGTAGCTAGTTTGAGCTCATTTTGTGCCTTTGCCTTTCTAATCTTGCCCCTGCATTCCTGTGTTGTTTGCCTATATTCATCCTTTGTAATCTGTCCTAGTTTCCATTTTTTATATGACTCCTTTTTATATGTTGTGGAGAGCGGAGTGCTTTGCTCTGTGGAAAGCCGTAAGAACTGTTGGAGAGAGAAGTGAAGGACAAAGCTACAGATTCTCATTGGAAACCTGGGTTAATGGAACTGTATCCAGTGCTCTAGACTTAAAGACATTGAACAGCTCACTTTTCTCAAGGAGGAAAAGGGGCCACCAGCTACTGCCCAGAGCCACCATGTGCAGGGCAGAGAGAAGAATGAGGAGTCAAATCTTCTCCAGCTGCCAACTGTTTGACATTTCTGCTTTTATATGCAGTGTTGTTGTAGCTGTGTCAATCCCAGGATCTTAGACAAGGTGGGTGAGGTAATATCTTTTATTGGACCAGCTTCTGCTGGTGAGAGAGACAAGCTTTCAAGCTTACACTGAGCTTTTCTCCAGGTCTGGGAAAGGTACTCACAGTGTCACAGCTAAATACAAGGTGAAAAAGATTGTTTAGCATAAGTAGAATCATAGAATATCAAGGTTGGAAGGGACCTCAGGAGGTCATCTAGTCCAACCCCCTGCTCAAAGCAGGACCAACCCCCAGGCCCCTAAGTGGCCCCCTCAAGGATTGAACTCACAACCTTGGGTTTAGCAGGCTAATGCTCAAACCACTGAGCTATCCCTCCTGCATGTTTCAAAGGACCATTTAAAGTGACTGCTCCAATCATAGGGAGGAAAGGTGGGGGTGGGGGTTGCTAGTGGGTTACAGATTGTTGTAATAACCCATAAATCCAGTGTCTCTATTCAGGCCATGATTTTTAGTGTCTAGCAAAGTTATGAATTTAAGCTCCCAGGCTCACCTTTTTAAAGTGTTGTGCAGATTTCCATTGGGGATGAGGACTGATAGGTCAGATACAGAGTGATCACTTTTTGAAAAGTGTTCACCCACAGGTGATAGGGAGTCTTACTATTTTCCTGTGTGAGTTCGAGAGTGGGGTGATTGGTTTGACCCACATAGTTGCTATTGGGGCATTTAGTGCACTGACTGAGGTACACCATGTGTTATAGGCATGTGTAGGACCCATGGACCTTGAAAGGTGCGTCGAGGGTTTTTTTTGATCATTGTAGCAATGGAGAGATGCCTGCATGTGTTGTTCTGGCATGGTCTGCGGCCGCTTTGAGTTGGTGTGTCCTTGTTTGCGGGGAGCCGCTTCAGATGACTTTGGAGAGGTTGGGGGATTGTTGGAAGTCCAAAAGAGGGAATTCAGGAAAGATTTCTTTCAGGGTGGGGTCCCCATCATACATGGGTTGTAGTTTGATGACAACCCATATGGGTTCCGCTGTGTGTGTGTGGGGGGGGGTGGTAGGTGACAACTGGGGATGTGCAGTCGGAGGGAGTTTTATTTCTGTATTGAAGCAGGCTCTCTCAGGGTATTGGGGTAGCTCATTTCATGATGCAATCTGCTTCTCTGGTGGAGTGTCCTGTTTGGTGAAGGCAGTTTTGAGCGTGTTAATGTGTATATCCTAGATTTTCTTTTTGGAGAATATTTTGAGGTATGTAAACACACATTTCTTCCTTCAGAATACTTCTGCTTGTGTGGTTTTGAACATGTGCTAAAACCATAATCCAGGGGATTTCAATCATAGCCTTACATATAATGTTGCTACATACATTTCACCATGATATTATTGACCAGAGTGTTATTAATTATCAATGATACATCAACAAAGCATATTTTGTGCAAAGATTATAATAGTGTGTAAGGTGTGAATACAGGGGTGCTTTCAGTCACACCTACCCCGATTGAATTTGTGAAAAATGTAATGTGAATTTTCATGGAAACTTTTCCACTGGCTTTACACAGCTTTAGAATCATAGAATATCAGGGTTGGAAGGGACCTCAGGAGGTATCTAGTCCAACCCCCTGCTCAAAGCAGGACCAATCCCCAGACAGATTTTTGCCCCAGATCCCTAAATGGCCCCCTCAAGGATTGAACTCACAACCCTGGGTGTAGCAGGCCAATGCTCAAACCATATTGCTGCTCATAATTCCACAAGGTCTAATACCTAGGTAGTTTGGCTTCTCAACAGAATATAAAATATCCAAAACAATTATGCATGCCACAAATTATTATCCCTTCAGTGTAGTCTTACCTGACCCACTTCCAACTTGAGAAAGCAACAGGACTACTCATGCATGTAAAGTTACTCAAACATGGAAGAGTTTGGGCCTTTAGCTTGGATTATAATTCAACACCAAACAGAATTATCCCACTGCAAATATTTATAACTTGGATAAGTTTCAACAAGATCAAGTGACAAAGCCAGGCTAGTGTTTAGCCATCCAAAGCATGAAGGTGAAAGTCCTGTTGACACACCCACAAAACACACAACTGCAAAGTGATAATCTTTCACACAGAAATGCCAGACTATTTTCAGAGCCCTGTTTGCACATGTACAGTGTGCTGTAGTGCCAGAGTAACATCTAGACAGCATCATCACCGCTTCTTCAAAAACTGACAGCCTTAAAAGGGATTTCTCTTGCAAGCAAGTTTATTTCAGGATTTTCGAGATGATGAACATGCTCAATATCCCAGACCTAGAAAGTATTAAGGTGGGACAGAGTATTGGTATTCCCTTAGCACCAAGAGGCTGAGATCAGGGTCCCATTGTCCTCCATGCTGTACAAACAGGGAGTGGCAGGGAAGAGTTAGAGGGCAAGAGCCATCCTGGGAATTTACACGGGATTTGTGGGAGTCTCTCTGATTATCTCACCATAGCATCGGTCACCGAGCCCTCCTTTGCCCTCAGACAGGCCCAGGCTCAGAGCCCGTGTAAGCAGCAGGGCAAAGCAATTGGTTTGCTGTGACCATGGCCTCACAAGCCCTGCAGGTAGCGCCTAGCCCTTGCTGGGTCCCCACAGGCATGGCGCTCATACACGGGGACCTTCTCTCCTAGCCTGTGGGGGATCCTGGGAATTCAATCATGCAACAACAAACACACCCAGACACGAGTCAGGCCCACACACTGACACAAAGAGCAGGGGGCAGTAAGGCCCTGTGGGTACCTCAAGCCGCCTGGCATCTGTGCGTCTCTGGGGCAAGCACTCAGAGGCAGAGTCCTTCCCAGCTAGAGCTCTTGGCCCCTCAGGCCTGTCCCTGCACAGAGCTCCCCCTCTCCCGTCAGAGGCTCCAAACTCAGGCCAGACTCAGAGCTCCTCTCTCTCCCCACCCCCAAGATGGCTCCTGTTGCTAGTTCCACACCCCACATCAGCTAAAGGGGAAGGGCCCTCAGCTGTGCATCAGTCTCTGACCAGCCCAGTGCTGCCACAGTAGTGGCAGAGTAACATCTAGACATCAGGAGTCCGTTCTCCCCTCCTAAGGGTTAGTTTTTAGTCCAGGCTTTGTGGTGAGCCCTGTTTGAATTCGACTGTCGGGGAGAGAAGCACCTTGGAGCCATTGACACTTATTACAGCGTGCTGGTAATGTGCTCGGGAACAAACATGCAAGCCCCCATCCTCCTCCCTCCACTCGAGCAGCGGCATTCCACAGGCCCTCTGCTCTGGTTAGCCGAGAGGCAGAGGGCTGCATCGCCAGGCCAGAAACCGCTCTATAAACACTGGCCCTGTGTCCTGGCCAAACACCAAACACTCCCCATCACCCCTGCCCTGAGAATAAACAGGACCAAGATGCGACTTGTTTACTCAGCATAACGTGCCAGGTTGGGAGCAGGGCAGCTGCCCCACCTCATCCATAGCCGCTTAGCACCTCCACAGCCTGAGACCTGCCCCCTGCCGACATCGCCAGCTCACTACCCCAGCGGTGGTTGTTGGCACCCTTTCCACCAGCCCAGTGCTATCTGCCCTGCTCAATCATTAACCCAGCCAGCTGTCCTCTCCTCACCCTATCGACCCAGGCGCAAACCATTTGCTGCTGTATTGATTTGGTTGCTGTGGTTGCTATCCAGCGTACGTGGCCTTTCTGGTTTGCCACGGAGTTCACTTTCCCAGTCAACTTCCCTCTGAGGGATCTTCCAGCCATCTGCCGCTACCCCTCCCCTCCCCCCCGCCACGGCACCCACACTTCCATTCTGACCCTCCCCACCTTGTCCCTCTGGCCTTACACCCAGGCCCACCTTGCCCTGCTTTATCGCTAAGATCACTGCCATCAGTGACCTCCCCAGCTCTCAGAAACCAGGCTTCCTTCTCCCTGAGGGCATTCCCCCCTCTCGCACACCTTGCCCCACGCTGTCTCCAAAGAACCATGGGATGGGGGGGAGGGGAAGAGTCTGAGCTGCTTCTCCCCTGCTATTTCACTGGTCTACAATTTTTGAGAAGTCGTCTGCTTCAGAGATAAAATGTGCTATTTATTCTGTATTTTGATGTGCTGAATTCAAATATGACAATTAAAACAACTGATTGGCTACTGTTTCTAAGATATTTAAGTTTTTACATTTTATGTCTATGTATATTGTGTAGATAGTAGAGTTTTAATCATAAATTGTAAACCTAGGACTTTTCATGTGTTTATGGTTGCTTTACATGATATTTCACCTGTCCTGTTTATGTAACATTTTAAAAATCAGCAAAAGGGTTATATAAATAAAATTTATTATGAAACAAAAGGCAAAAAACTATTATGTACATAGTTTAGTCCTATTCAGTGTCTACTCGGCACTTCTTGGCTTGTCTCTTGTATTCATTAAATGAAGCATCTCTTATCACTGTCCAGCAATAGTCTGCAAGCATTGATGGGCTCCATTTGCCCTGATAGCGTTTCTCCATTGTTGCAATGTCCTGGTGAAATCGCTCGCCGTGCTCGTTGCTCACTGCTCCGCAGTTCGGTGGAAAAAAATCTAGATGAGAGTGCAAAAAATGTATCTTTAGTGACATGTTGCAACCAAGGCTTTTGTATGCCTTGAGGAGGTTTTCCACCAACACAACCTGTAGTTGTCTGCCTTGTTGTTTCCGAGAAAATTTATTGCCACGAACTGGAAGGCTTTCCATGCCGTCTTTTCCTTGACACGCAGTGCATGGTCAAATGCATCATCTCGAAGAAGTTCACGAATCTGAGGACCAACAAAGACACCTTCCTTTATCTTAGCTTCACTTACCCTTGGAAATTTTCCACGGAGGTACTTGAAAGCTGCTTGTGTTTTGTCAATGGCCTTGACAAAGTTCTTCATCAGACCCAGCTTGATGTGTAAGGGTGGTAACAAAATCTTCCTGGATTCAACAAGTGGTGGACGCTGAACACTTTTCCTCCCAGGCTCCAATGACTGTCGGAGTGGCCAATCTTTCTTGATGTAGTGGGAATCTCTTGCACGACTATCCCATTCGCAGAGAAAACAGCAGTACTTTGTGTATCCAGTCTGCAGACCAAGCAAGAGAGCAACAACCTTCAAATCGCCACAAAGCTGCCACTGATGTTGGTCATAGTTTATGCACCTCAAAAGTTGTTTCATGTTGTCATAGGTTTCCTTCATATGGACTGCATGACCGACTGGAATTGATGGCAAAACATTGCCATTATGCAGTAAAACAGCTTTAAGACTCATCTTCGATGAATCAATAAACAGTCTCCATTCATCTGGATCGTGAACAATGTTGAGGGCTGCCATCACACCATCGATGTTGTTGCAGGCTACAAGATCACCTTCCAAGAAGAAGAATGGGACAAGATCCTTTTGACGGTCACGGAACCTGGAAACCCTAACATCACCTGCCAGGAGATTCCACTGCTGTAGTCTGGAGCCCAACAGCTCTGCCTTACTCTTGGGTAGTTCCAAATCCCTGACAAGGTCATTCAGTTCACCTTGTGTTATGAGGTGTGGTTCAGAGGAGGAGGATGGGAGAAAATGTGGGTCCTGTGACATTGATGGTTCAGGACCAGAAGTTTCATCCTCTTTCTCTTCCTCATCTGAGTGAGAATGATTCTGGTGCATCAGGAACCGGCAGTCCTTCTCCGTGGGGTACTGGGCGTATAGCTGATGGAATGTTTGGATAATGCACAGTCCACTTTTTCTTCTTTGACACACCTTTCCCAACTGGAGGCACCATGCAGAAGTAACAATTGCTGGTATGATCTGCTGGCTCTCTCCTAATCATTGGCACTGCAAAAGGCATAGATTTCCTTTTCCTGTTCAACCACTGGCGAAGATTTGTTGCACAAGTGTTGTAGCATATGTGTGGGGCCCACCTCTTGTCCTGATCTCCAATTTGCAGCCAAAATAAAGGTGATAGGCTTTCTTTACCTTAGTGGTTTTGTGATGCAAAAGTCACTTCACCACAAACATAGCAGAAGTTATCTGCACTGTTCACTCAAGTACGAGGCATCTCTGCTCACTTTGGCTAAACAGAAATGTGTCCCTTTGCAAAATCAAACACTGACAAATAAGAGAGCATGACACTGTATGATTTCTAGAGCTGATATAGGGCAATTTGTTCAGCAGAGTGATGTAAGCTTCGTTATGATTGCATCATCCATGACTTCTAGGAATAACATGATGCAATTCATATCATGTATGACGCAATACCAGCTTCAGATTGCATCATTCATTATTTTGCCTAAAAAGCAAGTACTGTCCAAACCCAGTCATAGATTTATTCATAGATCCAGTCAAAGATGTATTTTAGTCATTTCTGGTTTAAATTGAGATCCCTTCCCTTTATAACTCACTTATCCTCCGCCATTCCCAAGTCAAGGGTCGTATATACTGACCCAATAGCATATCTTGAAAACTAGAGCCAATCAACAATTTTAAGCATCATTTTCGTTCTCAGTGACCCAGAATTAGTAAAGTTTGACTACATTTATTTCAGAAGCATTTTGGCTGTAGAGCAGTGTTTCCAGCCCCTCCCCCTTCCCACTCCTCCCCCTCTAAGCAGCACTCCATCCAACTCTTCCTCTCCACCCCCAGCGATCACCCACAGCCTTCTGCACACCCAGTTCCCGCTCTGAGTGACACCTGGCTAGAGCTGTGGCATGGCGTCCCTTTGCCAGCGCTCAGTATTGGGTCTATAAAAGTTATATAGTCCTCAGCTGCTTTTCCTGCCTGGGAACACCCCATGGCATAAGAGAGGGGTGGACTTATGGGTAGGGCATCAGACTGGGAACTCCAGAGAGCTGGGTTCAATTGCCAGCTCTGGCACGGACATTGTGTGTGACCTTGGGCCAGTCACTTTGTCTCTCTGTGCCTCAGTGTTCTCTAGAAAGCAGGGAGAACAGTACTCCCCTCTCCCCCTCTTGTCTACTGAGATGAGAGTTCTTTGGGGCAGGGACTGCCCCTTATTCTGGGTTTGTGCATAGTAAACCCTTCGCGCAGCGGGGAGCTGAGCTGGGCTCGCTACCATAACAGGAAAAAAAAAAACGATAAAAATCCACCTCTCTGGTTATGGGCATCCCAATGCTACCATATTTGTATGGCAACTTTAATGCTGATAGCTTAACAGGAGCATTTCTTGTCCCAGTTAGTGCATTAATTTGTTCTGGAAAAATCAGAGGGATACCCAGGGAGATTCATCCAAAAACAATTTAGGAAAAGAAACCAGAATACCAGAAACGGGGACATTTCTGGGGCATCAGCTCCCTTTGCTAAGGCGAGTCAGGGTCGCTGTAAAAGGCAGTGTATTCCCTAAACTGCTTCAGCTACTTCAAAACATCCCTCTACTATGACCCCTTTAATTTAAAAAAGTTTAATGGATTAGTTTTGAAAGGAAAAGCTCCTTGTATTAAACGATCAGCATTAACGCTGCTGTACAAGCAGGGTGGTGTCGGGATACCCAGCACTGTGTTATAGTGCCGGGCTAAGTATAGCGTATGGGAGAGTGGTGTACGTTACACTTACCTTCCTCTTGCTCCCATAGACGCAACACTATGGGTATGTCTACACTACCTGCCGGATCGGCAGGCAGCAATCGATCCAGTGAGAGGGATAGCTCAGTGGTTTGAGCATTGGCCTGCTAAACCCAGGGTTGTGAGTTCAATCCTTGAGGGGGCCATTTAGGGATCTGGGGCAAAAATCTGTCTGGGGATTGGCCCTGCTTTAAGGAGGGGGTTGGACTAGATGACCTCCTGAGGTCCCTTCCAACCCTGATATTCTATGATTTATCGCATCTAGTCTAGATGCGATAAATCGACTCCTGAGCGCTCTCCCGTCGACTCCTGTACTCCAGTGCCACGAGAGGCAGAGTTGGAGTCGAGGGGAGCAGCAGCAGTCGACTCACCACAGTGAAGACACCGCGGTGAGTTGATATAAGTACATCGACTTCAGCTACGTTATTCACGTTGCTGAAGTTGCGTAACTTAGATCGATTTCCCCCCCCCCCCAGTGTAGACCAGGCCTATGATAGAAAGCAGCGGACGGCACACCACAGCGGGGGAGCCTATTATGGGACATCCTGAGGTTTTTCACTGGAAACGTGGCCTCTGGTTCTTACTCCAGGACAGAAAAGGACAGAAAAGGCAGAAACTGGGAATGTGCCTTTAATAGTATCAACCTGGCTCACCAGACTGCATGTTGAGTGCATCCTTCCAAGACTGGTAAGATAAACAAATGACACTATTACAACATTGACAGGTTGGAAGTAAACACTGATTAACTTTGCCCCCAGTGCAGTGCAACATAAGCAGCAACCAAATACACAGATGAATGCAAATTATAAACATGTGACTTGTGAATGGACAAATTGGAGAAATGGTCTGAGTTAAACAGGATGAAGTTTAACAAAGACAAATGCAAAGTGCTCCACTTAGGAAGAAAAAATCAGTTTCACACATACAGAATGGGAAGAGACTGTCTAGGAAGGAGTACGGCAGAAAGGGACCTAGGGGTTATAGTGGACCACAAGCTAAATATGAGTCAACAGTGTGATGCTGTTGCAAAAAAAGCAAACATGATTCTGGGATGTATTAACAGGTGTGTTGTGAGCAAGACACGAGAAGTCATTCTTCCACTCTACTCTGCGCTGGTTAGGCCTCAGCTGGAGTATTGTGTCCAGTTCTGGACACCGCATTTCAAGAAAGATGTGGAGAAATTGGAGAGGGTCCAGAGAAGAGCAAAAAGAATGATTAAAGGTCTTGAGAACATGACCTATGAAGGAAGGCTGAAAGCATTGGGTTTGTTTAGTTTGGAAAAGAGAAGACTGAGAGGGGACATGATAGCAGTTTTCAGGTATCTAAAAGGGTGTCATGATGAGGAGGGAGAAAACTTGTTCACCTTAGCCTCTAAGGATAGAACAAGAAGCAATGGGCTTAAACTGCAGCAAGGGAGGTTTAGGTTGGACATTAGGAAAAAGTTCTTAACTGTCAGGGTGGTTAAACACTGGAATAAATTGCCTAGGGAGGTTGTGGAATCTCCATCTCTGGAGATATTTAAGAGTAGGTTAGATAAATGTCTATCAGGGATGGTCTAGACAGTATTTGGTCCTGCCATGCGGGCAGGGGACTGGACTCGATGACCTCTCGAGGTCCCTTCCAGTCCTAGAATCTATGAATCTATGAATATTAGCTTGTGGCACCATTGTCCATCCCAGTGTTCAGGCCTGTGTGGAGTCATGCCAGCCCTGGAGGAATTGTGGGGAGAATTCTGCCACAGGAAGAGAGAACTGCTCTCAGAGTTCCCCCGGCATGTTGTGTTAGTATTAAGACAGTCTCAGAATTTCTAAATATTACAGGCAACAACTTCCTAACTCAAAGAGTGTTACATCCAACACGGGCGGAATTCTGTGTTAGACCTCATCTTGACAGATAAAGAGGAACTGATCACGGAACTAAAAATTAATGGTAACTTAGGTGCAAGTGATCATGGCTTGATCACGTTTACAATGTGCATATAGTATAAAGTCCAGACCAATGATGTAAATACTTGGTGCTTTAAAAGGGCCAGTTTCACAAAACTGAAAGCAATTATGAGCCAAATCAGCTGGGAGGAAGAATTTAATCAGAAAAATGTCACTATTAATTGAGAATTATTTAAGAACACCTTACTAGATGCCCCAAAAGCCACAATTGAGGATGAAAGCTGCACTGGTTAAGAAAACAACCTGATTTAGAAGGGAAGTGAAAGAAGCTATGAAAAATAAAAAAATATATAGCAAACGGAAGAAAGGGGGAAGTTAATAGTAATGAATATAAATCAGAATTGTAAAAACTTGATCAGGGAAGCAAAAGGACACAAGGAGAAATCTATGACCAGCAGAGATAAGGACAATAAGGAGTTTTTAAAGTATATTAGGGAAAAAACAATTTTAACAATTCTACCATGGACCAATACCATTATCAATAATGCAGAAAAGGCAGAAGTAAATATTTCTGTTCTATATTTGGGAAAAAAGATTACGTAGTCATGTCATATAACACACTTTCCATTCCACTAGCATCTCAGGAAGATGTTAAACAGCAGGTACTAAAATTAGACGTTAAATCAGCAAGTCCAGATAACTTGCATAAAAGAGTTTAAAAAGAGCTGGCTGAGGAACTTGCTGGACTGTTAACGTTGACTTTCAATAAGTCTTAGACACTGTGGAAGTTTCAGACGATAGGAAGAAAGCTAATGTTTTGCCAGTATTTAAAAAGGGTAAATGGGATGACGTAGATACAGTAACTCCTCGCTCAATGTTGTAGTTACGTTCCTGAAAAATGCGACTTTAAGCGAAACGATGTTAAGCAAATCCAATTTCCCCATAAGAATTAATGTAAATGGGGGGGTTAGGTTCCAGGGAAATTTTTTTAACCAGACAAAAAAGACAGTTATCTTTTCCATAACTGGTGTTCAAGTAGGTGTGCGTGCTTGCCACGTGTGCCGGTGCCGGAAGTTTTTCCCCTAGTAGTACCCGTAGGGGAGTGCCCCAGCGACCCCTGGATGGCGCCTCCATGGTGCGGTATAAGGGGCGCTGCACACTCCCCCCACCCTCAGTTCTTTCTTGCCAGACAACTCTGACAGAGGGGAAGGAGAGTGGGATGTGGAATAGACATGAGCAACACATCTTGAAGAACATCAGTTACGGAAAAGGTAACTGTCTTTTCTTCTTCGAGTGATTGCTCATGTGTATTCCACAGTAGGTGATTCCAAGCTATATCTGTTGGAGGTGGGAAGGAGTTCACAAACTGTCGGGACGGAGCACAGCCCTGCCAAACCCGGCGTCCTCCCTGGTCTGGGAGACGATCGCGTAGTGCGAGGTGAACATGTGAACTGAAGACCACGTGGCAGCCCTACAAATGTCCTGAATGGGGACATGGGCCAAAAAGGCAGCCGACGAGGCCTGCACCCTAATTGAGTGTGCCCTCACAATTGCCGACGGGGGGATTCCCGCCAGGTCATAGCAGGTACGGATGCACAAGGTGATCCGGTTGGAGAGCCGCTGAGTGGAGATCGGCCAACCTTTCATGCGCTCAGCCGAGGCCATGAACAGCTGCGAAGACTTCCTGAATGGCTTAGTCCGCTCCAGGTAAAAGGCCAGAGCCCGTCTCACATCCAGCATGCGGAGGCGGCGCTCCTCACTGGACGCATGGGGCTTGGGGCAGAGGACCGGCAGGAAAATGTCCTGACCCACGTGGTAGGCAGAGACCACCTTCAGGAGGAACGAGGGGTGTGGGCAGAGTTGGACCTTATCCTTATGGAACACCGTGTATAGGGGCTCGGAGGTCAGGGCCCTAAGTTCCAAGACCTGCCTAGCCGACGTGATCGCCACCAGGAAGGCCACCTTCCACGAGAGGTGCGACCAGGAGCATGTAGCCAGCAGCTCAAACGGGGATTCCACGAGGCGGGCCAGCACCAGGTTCAGGTCCCACTGGGGGTCGAACGTACAGGAAGAGACGATGCAATCCCTTAAGGAATCAGCAGTCATAGCATGGGAGAATACCGTGTGGCCCTGCACCGGTGGGTGGAAGGCTGATATGGCCACCCAGTGCACCTCGACAGATGAGGGCGCCAGGCCCTGGGCCCTAAGGTGAAGAAGGTAGTCCAAAATTAGCTGGATTGGGGCAGCCACGGGGGAAACGCCCTGCTCATCTGCCCATCGGGAAAACCAAGACCACTTTGCCAAGTAGGCTCGGTGCGTGGAGGGCCGCCTACTTTCCAAGAGGACAAGCTGAACCCCTTCTGAGCACGTTCTTTCCTCCCGGCCTAACCATTGAGCAGCCACGCCATGAGGTGGAGTGCCGTTAGGTTGGGGTGGAGGTGGTGGCCCTGGTCCTGGAAAAGCAGGTCCGGGCGGGATGGGTTTATGGAAAATAGATCCTGTCAAACTAATTTGCTATAATTTTTTTTGATGAGATTACAAGTTTGGTTGATGTAATATACGTAGATTTCTGTAGGGCATTTGACTTGGTACCACATGACATTTTGAATCAAAAACTAGAATAATATTCACATGGCACACCTTAAATGAATTAAAAGCTGGCTAAGTGACAGATCTCAAAATGTAACTGTAAATGGGGAAATCAAACGGGAGTGTTTCTAATGGGGTTCCACAGGGATCGGTTCTTTGCCCTATATTATTGAATATTTTCATCAATGACCTAGAAAAAGGCATAAAATCATCACTGAAAGTTTGCAGATAATGCAAAAATTGGGAGAGCAGTAATAGTGAAGAGGATAGGTCACTGATTCAGAACAATCTGGATCACTTGGTAAATTAGAAGCAAGCAAATAATATCCATTTTAATAAGGCTAAATGTATATGTAACCCGCACACCTCCTGGGTGTGGTGCTCTGTCCCAGCTAGTGGCACCGAGACCACTTAGAGAGAGATTAATGAGTCTGCTCTACAGCCTTAGCTAAGAGCCATGTGGCTTTTAGCTCATGAAGTAGAGGCTCATGCACTAAGCTCCAGGGGCCCCAGGTTCGAACCCGCCTGCCGACTACCAGGGTCTGTCGGTGTTACATATACACCTAGGAACAAAGAATGTAGGCCATACTTACACGATGGGGGACTTTGTCCTGGGAAGCAGTGACTCTGAAAAAGATTTGGGGGCCACAGTAAATAATCAGCTGAACATGAGCTTGGAGAGGACCAAGTTAAGATCCCACTGTGGGACAGGGGACCGTACCTGCGGGAAGAGTCTCTCGAGGCCTCTCAAGAATCCTCCCATCATGTCATGAGAAGACACCGTCTGGCCCTGGATCGGTGGGTGAAAAGCGGAGATGGCCGCGAGATGCACTCTAATGGAAGAGTGTGCCAGGCCCTGGTTCCTAAGATGAAGCAAGTAGTCTAGGATAGACTGTATGGAAGAGTGGAAGGGAGAGATGGCACGCTTCGATGCCCAGTAGGAAAGTCAGTTTGGTTGAGGGCTTCCTGCTTCCCAGGGGGAACCTGTTGGATCTCATCCAAGCAGGTCCACTCCTTCGGGTTCAGCCACGCAACATCCACACTGACAGGTGGAGGGACATGAGGTTGGGGTGCAGAAGCTGACCGTAGTCCTGTGACAGCAGGTCCAGTCGGTTGGGCAGGGGCCAGGGAGGGGCCGCTGCCAGGTTCATGAGCGTGCTGAACCAGTGCTGGCGAGGCCACGCTGGGGCAATCATGACAACCTGTGCCTCGTGTCTCTTGATCTTTGCTAGGACCTTGCGGATGAGAGGAATCAGAGGGAACCCGTACATCAGGTTCCCTGACAACGACAGGAGGAAGGCATTGGAGAGGAAGTCCTTGCCCAGGCCTCACAGTGAACAAAACCGGCGGCATTTCGTGTTTTGCCTGGTGGTGAACAGGTCCACTTAGGGAATTTCCCCAACTCTGGAAGATCATGCCGGCTACCTCCGGGTGGAGCGACTGCTCATGGTGAGAGGAGAAGTCCCTGCTCATAGACTCATAGACTCATAGACTTTAAGGTCAGAAGGGACCAATATGGTCATCTAGTCTGACCTCCCGCATGATGCAGGCCACAAAAGCTGACCCACCCACAACAGAATCTTCCAGCCTGCGACCCCTGCCCTATGCTGCGGAGGAAGGCGAAAAACCTCCAGGGCCTCTGCCAATCTACCCTGGAGGAAAATTCCTTCCCGACCCCAAATATGGCGATCAGCAGAACCCCGAGCATACAGGCAAGATTCTACAGCCGGACCCTCATTTTACCTGCGATGGCACGTTAATGCCTAATTGACTAAAATCACATTATCCCATCAAACCATTCCCTCCATAAACTTATCAAGCCTAATCTTGAAGCCAGAGAGGTCCTTCGCCCCCACCGTTTCCCTCGGAAGGCTGTTCCAAAATTTTACCCCTCTGACGGTTAGAAACCTTCGTCTAATTTCAAGCCTAAACTTCCCCACGGCCAGTTTATATCCATTCGTTCTCGTATCCACATTACTACTAAGCTGAAATAATTCCTCTCCCTCCTTGGTATTAATCCCTTTGATATATTTAAAGAGAGCAATCATATCCCCCCTCAGCCTTCTTTTGGTTAGGCTAAACAAACCGAGCTCCTCGAGTCTCCTTTCATAGGAAAGGTTTTCCATTCCTCGGATCATCCTAGTGGCCCTTCTCTGTACCCGTTCCAGTTTGAGTTCATCCTTTTTAAACATAGGAGACCAGAACTGCACACAGTACTCCAAATGAGGTCTCACCAGCGCCTTGTATAACGGAAGCAGCACCTCCCTGTCCCTACTAGAAATACCTCGCCTAACGCATCCCAAGATCGCATTAGCTTTTTTCACAGCCACGTCACATTGCCGACTCATAGTCATCCTGCGATCAACCAGGACTCCGAGGTCCTTCTCCTCCTCCGTCACTTCCAACCTATGCGTCCCTAACTTATAACTAAAATTCTTGTTAGTCATCCCTAAATGCATCACCTTACACTTCCCACTATTAAATCTCATCCTATTATTGTTACTCCAATTTACAAGGTCATCCAAGTCTCCCTGCAAAATATCCCGATCCTTCTCCGAATTGGCAATACCTCCCAACTTTGTGTCATCCGCAAACTTTATCAGCCCACTCCTACATTCGGTTCCGAGGTCAGTAACGAATAGATTAAATAAAATCGGACCCAAAACCGAACCTTGAGGAACCCCACTGGTGACCTCCCTCCAACCCGACAGTTCCCCTTTCAGTACTACCCGCTGCAGTCTCCCCTTTAACCAGTTCTTTATCCACCTCTGGATTTTCATATCGATCCCCATTTTTTCTAATTTAACCAGTAATTCCTCGTGCGGCACAGTATCAAACGCTTTACTAAAAACTAGGTAAATTAGATCCACCGCATTTCCTTTATCTAGAAGGTCTGTTACTTTCTCAAAAAAGGAGATCAAGTTGGTTTGGCACGATCTTCCTTTCGTAAACCCATGTTGTAATTTGTCCCAATTGCCATTCACCTCAAGGTCCTTAACCACTTTTTCCTTCAAAATTTTTTCCAAGACCTTGCATACTACAGAAGTTAAACTAACAGGCCTGTAGTTACCCGGGTCACTTTTTATCCCCTTCTTGAAAATAGGAACCACATTAGCTATTTTCCAGTCCATCGGTACCACCCCCGAGTTTACAGATTTATTAAAAATTATTGCCAAGGGGCTTGCAATTTCTCGCGCCAGCTCCTTCAATATTCTAGGATGAAGATCATCCGGTCCACCC
The DNA here is from genome assembly GCF_028017835.1 of Emys orbicularis. Taxonomy (NCBI): domain Eukaryota; kingdom Metazoa; phylum Chordata; order Testudines; family Emydidae; genus Emys; species Emys orbicularis. The sequence goes on along the minus strand of NC_088688.1, from coordinate 126,273,471 downwards.
GATTTAGTCCCATTTAGCTGGTCAAGTTTGGCTTCCACCTCTGATACTTTAATGTCAATTGCCCCTCCTTTATTCCCCTCTGTCCCGCTCCCTCTATTCCTAAGCCCTTCATTAGCCTTATTAAAGACCGATGCAAAATATTCATTTAGATATTGTGCCATGCTTAGATTGTCCTTAATCTCTCCTGCTGAGGTCATCTGCTAGTGTGTTCTTGACGCCAGGGAGGTGACAAGCTTCCAGATGGACTTCGTGGCTGATGCAGAAGTCCCAGAGATGGAGTGCCTCTTGGCAGAGAGTCGACGAACATGCTCTCCCTTGCCTGTTGATGTAGAACATCGAGGCTGTGTTGTCTGTCAGAACTCTCACCAGCTTGCCCAACAGGTGAGGTAGGAAGACTCCACATGCCAAGCGGACCGCCTTGAGTTCTTTGATGTTTATGTGTAATGTCATCTCCCAGCCAAAGTCCGAGGCCTCCGATACCAATTCGATGGAGTGATGGGGGTGTGTGTGTGTTGAATGGAACCCCCTCTAGGACCGTCGTGCCATTGGTCCACCATTGCAGTGAGGCAAGTACCGTTGGCGGAATGGTAACGGCCTTGTGCAGGTGATCTCTGGACTGGGAATAGACCGTCACCAGCCATTGCTGCAGGGGCGCATCCGGAGCCTGGCATGGCGGACAATGTATGTGCATGCTGCCATGTGACCCAGCAGGCACACACAAACCCTGGCTGTAGTCGGGGGAATGCGGAGAACTCCGCGATGAGGTCCGTCAAAGTCTGGAACCTTTCTAGTGGCCGGAACGCTCTGGCGCAGATCAAGTCGAGCACTACTCCGATTAACTCTATTCTTTGCCTTGGAACAAACGTAGACTTTTTGTCATTCACCAGTAGGCCCAGGGAGCGGGATGTGGCTTGCAGCACCGCGACACTAAGACCTGGAGTTGCCCTTGGCTAGCCAGTTGTCAAGAAATGGGTAGATCTGGATACCCTGATGCCTGAGGTAAGCAGCCACCTCCAACATGCACTTGGTAAACACTCTGGGTGCTGTTGCCAGGCCGAATGGGAGGACCGCAAACTGGTGATGGGGGGGGGGGGGCGCACTGTAAACCGGAGGAAGCGTCTGTGATCTTGAAAGATAGCTATGTGGAAGTATGCGTCCTTCAAATCAAGGGCGGCATACCAGTCTCCCGGATCCAGGGAGGGGATGATAGAAGCCAGGGAGACCATACGGAACTTTAGCTTCTTTAGATACTTGTTGAGGTCTCACAGGTCCAGGATGGGCCACAGACCACCCCTTGGCCTTTGGGATTAAGTAGTACCGGGAATAGAACCCCTTGTTCCTGTACTCAAGAGGAACTTCTTCCACCGCACCCAATTGCAGCAACCCCTTTACCTCCTGCGCAAGGAGACTCTCCTGAGAAGGGTCCCTGAAGAGGGATGGGAGTAAACTGTAGGGTAGAACCCTCCGCCACAGTATTGAGGACCCAGCGGTCTGAAGTTATAGTTGTCCATGCGGAGAGGAAAAAAGAAAGGCGGTTGGAGAACAACAGGACAGACGGATCCAGGGTATGGTCTGGTAGGTCACCCTCGAGCACACCCTCAAAATGTTTGCTTGCCCCCCCCTGCTTATTGCGGGTCGAGCCTGACTGGACAGAGGGAGGAGGTGGGTGGCTTGGGCGGTGCTTGTAGCCCTACTCTTCTTATGGGGGGAGGCTCCTGGTAGGGTTGACTCCTTTGGCCCTGAGATTGTTGCGGTTTGAACCGCTTATGGGATGGACTGGGAATGTACAGCCCCAGAATTTTCAGGGTAGTGCGGGAGTCCTTAAGGCACTTTACCATCCATCTGCTCTGCAACCAGGGCCTGGCCATCGAAGGGGAGGTCCTGCATCGATTGCTGGGGCTCCCTTGACAGACCCGAGAGAAGACAGGACGCCCTTTGCATGGAGATGGCCGAGGCCATGGTTCGAGCCGCGGAGTCTGCTGCATCCCAGGCTGCTTGGAGGGCCTCTCTCGCTGCAGCCATGCCCTCTTCTAGGATCGCCCGGTATTCCTTCCTGGACCCTTCAGGCAGTGAGACCTCAAATTTGGCCATAGACTGCCACATGCTGTAGTCATAACGGCCAAGGAGGGCTTGGTGTCGGCCACTCTCAACTGAAGGCTGGAAGACGAATACATTTTTCGCCCAAACAGATTCACTCTCTTTGAGTCTTTATTCTTGGGCGTAGCCCTGGGTTGACCCTGCCTCTCCCTCTGGTTAACGGCCTCAACTACGAGGGAGTTAGGGGCCGGGTGAGTATAGAGATACTCATGGCCTTTAACTGGCACAAAATATTTGCGCTCAGCCCTTTCTGAGCTGGGTGGCAGGGAGGAGGGGGGTTGCCATAGGGCATTAATCTTTTTCGATACCCCCTCATGTAGGGGTAAAGCCACTCTAGCGGGTGCCGGGGAGCAAAGGACATCGAACAGTGAGTCTGACAGCTCTTCGAGTTCCTCTGCCTGGAGCCCCAGGTTAGAGGAGACCCTCTTCAAAAGCTCCTGATGAGCCTTGGCGTCGTCTTGCGGAAGTGGGTGAGCGGGACCTGTAATCACGTCGTCTGGCGATGATGAGGACGAAGCCAGCGCTGAGGGATCCACCACATCCCCTTGTGGTCCAACTGGCTGCTCCCCATGGTCCTGGGGGGTCTTTGCCTGTGGGGCCTCCACATCCGGAGGAGGGTGGGATGCTATGGCTGACTGCCTATCTGAGGCCCCCACCACTGATCAGGCGGCCTGGGAAGGCTGGGTGAACCCCCATGGATTCCAGGGGTACCATGCTGCCGGCCATTGGCCTGGAGGCCACGGGGTCTGTTGCAGTGCTGATGAGGTTGACAGTACCACTGGTGCCGGGGGCCTGTCCTGCTACCAGGGACTCCTGATCAGCACCGGAGTTGTAAGCAGAGCAGACACTGTGGATTGACCATGACTGGCTGGCCCAGCAGCCTCCTCCCCATGGTGCTGGCTGCTGTGCCTCGACGCCGACCTGTCCGATCGGGACGCGTTCCTCCCGTGGGACCCCGGGGATCTTTGGTGTTCGGACGACCTGTGTCAGTAGACCAGCGATCTATGCCTCACGCTGCTTGACCTGTACTGGGATCTAGAGCGGGACCGGGAGTCAGAGCGGGCCGATCGTCGGTAGAATCTCCCTGATTGAGGGGATTCATGTCTCGGTGACTGACACTGGCAGGTGGGTGACCGGTGACCCTGTTCCGCCAATCGGTCACGGGATCGGTGCAGAGACGTTGGCGACCCAATGGGTCGGTCTTGACACTCATGCCAGGGGGCGCGTGCCTCCACAGGTCTGCACCAGGTTACCGGCGAGCCGCGCCTTGAATCCCGCTGTCAGTGCCCAGGGACCGAAGAGCATTCTCTGAGCCTGCCTCCCAAAGTCCGAGGCACGATGGCTCTGTGCAGGCGAACGCTGGCGGGATGTCCTCTGTGATGGGGAGCAGCACTGATGAGGTGGGGACACTTGGAACGGTCCAAGGTGGGTTTACCCCTGGGCTTGGGTACTGCTGGAGCAGGTGTGGGCAGCACCAATAGCATCAGGATCTCCTGCACTGCCTGCAGGGCCTCAGGCGTCAACGGGACTTCACATTGATGGAGGTCCTCGTCACTGTCCGGTGTGGCAAGCATAGTATGGGAGGGGCTCAACATGAGCTGGGGCCTGACTCCCTGACAGAGGTGTTGAACCGCCCAGCATGTGTCTTGGCTCTCCTCCGGCCCTCTGCTTTCCCTTATGGGAAGTGGGAGATCTTCCCCTCACGGACCTCTTGGGCTTCTTGGCCGAAGAGGGGGATCGGTGCCGGCTCGTAGATGGCACCGGCGGGGCGCTCCGTACTTACGCTGCGGTGCTCAGGGCCAAGTCGGACCTCTGCTCCAGTGCCGGGGTCAGTGCCGACTCCATCAGGAGTGTCTTGGGACGGATGTCTCTCCCCTTTTTCCTTCTGGGTTTGAACGACTTACAGATGCGACACTTGTCACGTATGTGTCTTTCTCCTAGACATCTTAAACAGCTAATGTGCGGGTCGCTGATGGGCATGGGCCGCTTACAACGATCGCATGGTTTAAAGCTTGGGGACCGGGGCATACCCCATCCCTAGGCTGAGTCCCGTCCAGGACCAACTAACTAGAACTAACACTAAGGGTAAATACTAACTATATACACAACTATTTTACATGAAACGTTCATGAGACACTGAACTAAGCGAAAACTAGCCAAAGCAGCAGAAGTTCCAGCACTGTCACTGATGGCAAAAAGGAACTGAGGGTGGGGGGAGCTAGTGACGCCCCTTATACCGCGCAATGCAGGCGCCACTCCAGAGGGCACCAGAGCTGCTCCTCTATGGATACTGCCAATGGAAAAACTTCCGGCACCAGTGCATGTGGCGAGCACACACACCTAATATGGAATGGACATGAGCAACCACTCGAAGAATTTGTTTTCTAGTGACAGACAATCTAGCTTAACCAAGAGAAGGTTAAGGGGTGACTTGATTATAGTCTATAAGTATCTACATGGTGGACAAATATTTGATCATGGGCTCTTCAGACAAAGGCATAACACAATCCAATGGCAGGAAGTTGAAGCTAGACAAATTCAGACTGGAGATAAGGCGTACATTTTTAATAGGGTAATTAACCGCTGGAACAACTTACCAAGGGCCACGGCGGATTCTCCATCACTAGCAATTTTTAAATCAAGACTGGAAGTTTTTCTAAAAGGATCTGCTCTAGGAATTATGTCAGGGCAGTTCTCTGGCCTGTGTTACACAGGAGATTGGACTAGATGAACATGGTGGTCCCTTCTGGCCTTGGAATCTATGAATCCACAAGGCCACAGTCTGGCATGGCTGCAGAGCGGATGCCTAGGCAGTTCACATTCTCACATGCTATCTAGAACCCATTCTCTAAGTTGTTAGCATCTGCTGGAGGAACCTTCACCCCAAGTGAAGGCACATACGTGATAGCAGCTGGGAAGTTTAGATTTGACTACCCAGAGGCTTTGGAAACTAGAAGGATTGGGAGGAGGAAAGGCCAATTTGCAATCAAATGATGAAGGCAGCGTACATTCGCTGTGTTCTAGCCAGGTTGTATTTGCACTTGGTATACTTGCAACTATACATACAATATGATGGGGGCTAATTTAGCTACAACAAATCAGGAAAAATCTTGGAGTCATCATGGATAGTTCACTGAAGACGTCCACGCAGTGTGCAGTGGCGGTCAAAAAAAGCAAAGACGATGTTAGGAATCATTAAAAAGGGGATAGAAAATAAGATGGAGTGTATCTTATTGCCCTTCTATAAATCCATGGTACGCCCACATCTTGAATACTGCGTACAGAAGTGGTCTCCTCATCTCAAAAAAGATATACTGGCATTAGAAAAGGTTCAGAGAAGGGCAACTAAAATGATTAGGGGTTTGGAATGGGTCCCATATGAGGAGAGATTAAAGAGGCTAGGACTTTTCAGCTTGGAAAAGAGGAGACTAAGGGGGGAATATGATAGAGGTCTATAAAATCATGAGTGATGTAGAGAAAGTAAATAAGGAAAAGTTATTTACTTGTTCCCATAATACAAGAACTAGGGGCCACCAAATGAAATTAATGGGCAGCAGGTTTAAAACAAATAAAAGGAAGTTCTTCTTCACACAGCGCACAGTCAACTTGTGGAACTCCTTGCCTGAGGAGGTTGTGAAGGCTAGGACTATAACAGCGTTTAAAAGAGAACTGGATAAATTTATGGAGGTTAAGTCCGTTAATGGATATTAGCCAGGATGGGTAAGGAAGGGTCTCCCTAGCCTCTGTTTGTCAGAGGGTGGAGATGGGTGGCAGGAGAGAGATCACTTGATCATTGCCTGTTGGGTTCACTCCCTCTGGGGCACCTGGCATTGGCCACTGTCGGTAGACAGGATACTGGGCTAGATGGATCTTTGGTCTGACCCAGTATGGCCATTCTTATGTATTCCTTTCCCCCACATGCCTCACTTTTCCATCATCTTTGCCTGTTTCTCTAAATTCCCTAGGCCCTTCTGCTATTTCTTTCTATTCCATGTGTTTTTTGTGGATCCTCCGGTGGTCATTGGCTTTCAGCCACAAATTCCGTCAATGAGCTACTACTTTTTCTTCAGATGATTTATGAAGATATTTAACAAAAAGGGGCCCATTCCTTCTCTATCACTCCTTTATACAGCCCCACCACCACTCTGATGTTTGACTGGTTATGAAAGCTTTCAATTTGTGGCTTATCAGCCAGTCAATTTTGTATCCACTCCACATTGCATTGACCAAACAATATCATTCTAGCTTTCCTCTTAGAAGCTCATCCAAGCATGCACTGAAAGCTTTACTGAAATCAAGAGACAGGGCCAAATTCATTCAAGTTCCATGGAGCCATACAGAGGGTGAATTCTCTTTACAACATGCACAACATTCTTTTTTTGTTTGTTCAACTTGTAACCATGTTCATGCTATCAGGATTCAACAGCACTATTGATTTCTTGTGCACTTAGCATACGTGGCCTATTGAACATTAAGATATTCTCATCTAAGTAACAGATTAGACTCTTTCCAGCTGCTTGGTACAGCTTTCGTGTTATTCAAAATCTCCTCATTCCTCTCCATACATTTACTAAGTGCTTGGCAGGGTGAAACATACCACCTGCCTGGATGTGATAAGATAAACAAGATGCTGGGGACCAGCTCATGAGAGGAAGAAGCACGGAAAAGAAAGAAGTATTACTAGAAGTGGGTTTCAAGAAAGGAGAGAAAGTACATGGCAGACAGAAGATGGGAGATGTTACAAGCGTTTTATATAGTCCAAGTGCCTGTAGCTGTAGATACTTCGGTCTTGTCGATATGGGAACGTTTTTTCAGGATAGGTTTAGTTTTTTTCAGCATACACTGTGTTGCATCCACACACAAACTAATCTTCTGTTTTGTCTTGCATCTCATCCTGCTACAATTAATCTGCTTTGGAAGCAACATAACGGTTTCGGAGTGAGTTCTGTAAGGTCTGTGTGGGCGCATCCCCATTTGAATTGACTGTACCACTTAAGGTAGTCCTTGCACTGCGTCACATCTGGAATGGCCTGTCTGGTTACCGATGTGCTCTCCACTGCTCTGGCTTCTTGTGGTTAGTGATTGCAGTAAGATATGGATGAGGATTTAGCAGAGGGATGAGGAGGAAAGGGAAGATTTGGGGTAATTAAAGTAGAAGCAGTGCCAGGATTTAGCAAGACAGAGGCAAAAGTTTAACACGACACCAATATCATGGGCTGAGGAGACAGGAAAGATAGTGGAGCTGACAGCAGTGAAAGAATGGGAGTAAAGGCCAGAGAGAGGCAAGTTCCTGTTTGGGAAGGCAGTGGGATGGAAGCCAGACAGAAGAGATGTCCGGAGCAGACAAGAGGATCTGAGAAGCTGCATAGATTGAGAGCATTCTGAGAGTTGGACTGATCCCTTCGGACAGGTACTAGATGCTGCTTTGCTGACCGTGGTCAGAGAGAAGCTGGCTTCAGCATCCAGGGCATTCTAAGGCATCGAGGTGGAGGCACAGCAGCCTTATGGGTGCCTCATTGGCTTGGAAGTTCGAGCGGAGTTCCTTTCTGGCCATGCTAGGAGTGCAGATCCAACAGGGGCTCCTCTGGGACAGGGGTTTGTGTCTCTTGTCTTGTATTTAAAGTGTAAGCTCTTTGGGGCAGGGCCAATCTTTGTGCTGTTTGTACAGTACCTGGCACGATGCAGTCCTGGTCCACAGCTGGAGCTGCTAGGTGTTACGGCAATGCTATGGAAGAATTGTCGAGTCTTATGAGCTGTGGCGTATCAGGAGGGTCTTTGTTTGGAGACACTGGTTCCTATTGGTAAATCACACTGAAAAAGGAGGACCTGGTATAGGTACATTTAGAAACAGCCGCTAAGTGCTGCTTTTTCTGCAGGGAGAAGCCCATTTGTGCAGTGGGTTTTCACTAGAAGTGTATGGAAATGTTGGTTTATTTGGACAGTAAAAGGAAATGGCAATTGTAGAAGATGCAGAGAACCCAGACAATGGTAGTGAACCCCTGTGCAGATCTGAGGAATGCAGATCAATGAAGGCTATGGTGGGGCTAACAGACATGACTAAGCGTGCTGGGATGGAGAGAGAGAAAACCCCTCACCACTGCCTCTGCACCTGGATGAAACCAGGAGCAGAACAACGGGGTTACAGGCTGAGAGGAGTATGCTAGGGACATTCACTTATAAATGGGAGTGGTGCCCCAACATGGATTTACTGGGGCAGGGTTGACTTTTGTTGAGCCTGGAGTGTGTATGTGGGGGCGCCTATTAATTGGGGCACAGTGTTCAGCCATTGGGAGACTGAGTCTTGGGATCCAAACAGCTGGGGCACCCAACCAACAGGGGTACGCGTACACTGCATCTGGGGGCAAGCCTCCCAGCCTGGCTTGAGCTAGCGCACAAAACGTAACAGTTTAATTGTTACAGCTCCAGCGAGCCACGTGTGCTGAGTGGGCTTGAGAGTCCAAGCTGCAAACGTCTGCACTGTTATTTTTAGTGTGCTGGCTTGAGTCGGTCTACCTTGGCTCCCAGGAAGAGTGTAGATATCCCCCAGGAGACCAGACAGGAAGGTCACAGCTCAGGCACTGGTGTAGGCTTAGTCAGGGAGTGGGGTAGGTTTTCGAAACGGTGCTCTCTCTCTCTCTCTCTCTCACCATCCTGAGTTGAGCGCCTGAACAATTTCGTTTGCTTCACCTTTAGGGGTGTAGAGAGAAGCAGCTTGTGAACTAGCTCTTTGCTTTTGTCAAAGGTTTTGCCCACTGTGGAAATACCAAAAAGTGATGAGCAATATCCCTTTACTGCAATGCAAATAATATGGATTTGTCGTCATTTTCATCCTGTGGTGAATTTTATATTTTTCCCCCCATAAAACTGAAGGTTCATTATTTTGTAATTAAGAGTGCTGCATAATTCAGTGCAGCTCTGTTGCAGAATGCCACTCAGTGTAGGCCTAGTATACACAGTACAAGGAGCCTGGGCTATCCCGCACCTCCCAAAATGTGTATGTTGCTATGCGTTGAGGCGAGGCTTTCCTTCCTAAGACCCTCTATATAATTAGCCTCTTAGATTGTGTAAGCGCAAATACTATGGGTGATATTATCCCATTTTTAAAATATAATCAGTAGCTAACTGTTGCAACTCCACATGCTGCATAAAGCAGCATCCCCATTTATTGGTGAACTTTTGTTATAACAAGTGCTGCAAAACCAAAAAGATATTTATATAGGTCCTTTATTAAAATTACTTTTAGGGCCTGACAACTGCATCTTTAAAGATATGTCTTCAGAACCTGGAGGACTAACTGCTACTTACTTAAAAACCATTTTAAAAGGTAGTTTGCATTTTAAGCTTCACCATACATGGTCCTGTCACTAAACCATAGTATTAGGATCCAGAAATTGTTTTGATCCTTCCACCAGCTTTTTCTGTGAGCCTGAACAAATCAAACCCTCTATACTTCAGCTTCACCTCTAACATGGAGATAATGTTACCTCACAGGAGTGTTGCAAAGCTTACCTAATTTGTAAAACACTGACATTCACCTAAAACATGCCAGAGGAGTGCCCAAGTGCCCAATATTTTTCAATCACTCCCCCCACATTTTCCTTATGACACCGTTTACTGTTAAGCAAAACCTTCAGAAAGATGATCTCAATCAAGGCAGAAAGCGCTGTCAATTATACATATTTGCACATTCATTTAATGTAGGACAATGCTGCTGAAAATACCTTTAATATTTTTTAAAAGGATATACTGCAGCTGTCTGAACTCGTCTTCCTGAGATTTCTAAAAGCAGACACGTTAACCAAATATTGATTTTTTTTGTCTGAAAGAAAATAAATTCTTGTTTTACATATGAACAGCATTAGTCAGAAGCAAAAAAACCTAATTCCAGTTGCAAAGTGGTACAGCTCTAAAGTTTTTACAATAAAATAGAAATATGGAGACTAAGAAGAGTAAACAATGTACCCCAACAGGAGAACAAGAGGCAGGACAAAACTAAGTGTACATCATACATTTATTACTGAACAACTCTCTCAACTCCAAAATTGGGCACAGGGATTAAAAATAAAAATTCATTGCACTACTTAGTAAAGCATTACTAGTAACTCTCATAAAAAATGTACAAATTTTGTTAAAAATTTATCAAGCCTTCAAATGATTTGGTTACAGATATTTATAATACATTTAAAACTACATGTTAACTGATACAACAGAGTATGATTTAAAGAAAACACTCAACAAAATATGATTCCAACAAAACCCATAAGCTTTCATAATCATTAGCAAATCTGAAACACAAATAGCAAAATGAGGTAACTGAATGTACCAAAGGGGGGAAAAACACAGCTCTTTTATTAAGGCCTAAAGATAACTCAGTCAAAAATGCATTTTCAGTAAGTTTAAAAAAAACCCAACACATTGGTAGATCCCACCATTCCAAGTATTACAAAAAGTGTAATGTTAACAGCTGAGAAAATCACATTCAGGAGACTACAAAAACTGTATACAACAACAAAAATTACTTTGCACAAAAAACTCTGTAAAGAAACCCCACAAAATTAGACCTTGGAGAGATCTGTAGGCCTTGGTATCCATTAAAAACCAGAACAAAGTCAAATTAAGTTGACAGTTCATGCAAAAAACACAGCAGTGCCAACATGGTAAAGCCAACAGTTTGTTGTTTTTAGAAGGGAGGTGGGAAATGGGGGGGGGGGGGGGGGGAGAAGGCAACCAACATAAACCTTTTACTGGATTCTGGTGCTGCCTGGCACCACTGCAGGCTGTGGAATTAGACACAAATGTGCATAACACATGGCAGTAAAGGCTGAGCATGAATCCCCTTCCCCTCCTCTTTTGACATGGCAGCCACAACAATGAAGTCTGTTGTCGCCAGTCTGAGCTGGTTCAGAACACATGCATGTGTGCTTTTTATACACACTAACCACAGGAAGCAAGTCTGCACACATCTGCAAGAGTCCCATGCAAACGAAAGAAACATTCCAGAAGAGATCAGCCACAAGAGTGCAACAATGAAATTCAGTATTTTACCAAATGAGACCCTACTGCCTCCTAGATCTCCACCTGCGTCACGGAACTTTACTGGGAAAGAGGGCCATTACATATCAAGATTTCTCCAGTTCAGGAAAGAGGACTACTTCACCTCAATATTAGTAAAATATGCCTTGTTAATTATGCATTTCTATCTAACTTAGAAAAGTGCCTTATTTCCATGCGTCAACGAAGTGAATACTGAGTGTAGTAGTGTTTGTTATGGTTCGATCTGTACAGGTAGAAATTTTTTTGCAGCTATATAAAAGACCCTAAGTATTATAAGATGTGTGGCATACACTTCTTTTTAAACACATGATTTCATTCGTTAAAAAAATAAAGTTTACTATATGTGATTTAACTTGTTTGGTGACATGTTGTGACAGTTCCATTCCTTAGCACGTCCAGGGGAAAACGAACATTTTAAAGTTGTTGTACACTGTATATTTTGTAATAATTTTGATAGACTTAGTGTTAGGTACTGACATATGGACAGACAAGCAAGTTTTTCGTTCTACTTGTGTAACTAAACAGAGGCAATAGCATCTGAAACATGGGCAAAATTGTGCTTTCATTTTGTTTTACTGAACCACAAGCTGTGATTGGTCTGTAGAGCCTTCAAAGAAGGGCAAGCAGCATGGAGAACATGTAACACTGTCTGGAAAGATAACTGATACTAAAGCATAGCAGCACACAAAAGCATCAGAAATGACACAGAAACTTAAAAGCTGAGACTGGCAGCAAGTTCCAGCAATATTGCTAGTTGTGCCACTTGTGCTATTGCAACCAAAGTAATGACATTACATTTAGGAGAAAGCACAGTGATGCAAAACAGTGCATCTCTTCAATAACTATGGCATACGTAGTAGACCTAAATATTTGACTGAAGAACAAATTTTAAAACCTTTAACAGTCTGAAATGTTAAACAAAGCCAATTTTTCAATCCAGCTCTAACATTCGCAGGGCAGCTGAATGGAGGTTAACTCCTGTTTCATAGCATTCTTTGTTCCTGATTGTGTACTAACACACTCTCCTCTTAATGTGAATATTCTGGCTACTAACCGAAAAACCAAGGGAGTTTTTTTATTCATGCAAAAGCTCACTACCTAGTAGGGAAGGGAAGCAGCAGCATCCTATGCCATCTGAACCAGGCAGTGAATGACCACAAAAACTTACTGTGGTACAAGGACAAAGATAGAAATTCTTCCACTCTGAGAAAATGCTAAGAATTATATTTTGTTCATAAAGTTGCAGGACTAAAAAGGTAGCCTCTCTTCCACTTACACAAACTCCCTTATACATGAAAAAGAACATAAATGAGTTAAAGCCAAAGTTTATAAGCTAAATGATTATGTACTTAGCAAGTACAATGGCCAACAATGTGAGGAGCTGTTGCACAAGACTCTGAATGTCCTTTCAGCTTCTGTGTATGGGGAGGAATAGGTTACTTCAGCATCTTCAGAACTGACCTCTGTTCTGAAATCAACTGAACATAATTCAAATTGGCTAGAGGAATTAAAAAGGAAAACGGAAAAGCATCAACATTCAAACGCTCAACTGACAATGTTAATATTGCTAACTGATTTTGTGCGATACTGCAACTATTGATAAATTAGCAGTAAATCAGCAAATGTAAAATTTGGATTTTATGACATGAGCTAAAAACAAGATTAATCATGTATTGCGCAATCAATGCACTCTTTAGTGGTACATTTACAACCGCCAGTGAAGGGGAAGCAATAACAGTTGTCTGAATAAAAGTTAAAAGGTCTTTTTATACCATTAAGTACATTGGGGAGGAAATATTAAATGCCTATAATTGCTGCACCCTTAGCATTCAGTGTGCAACTGCAAACACAAGGAAAGAAACCAGTGTACAGTACTAGTACTGTTTAAATAACACACAAGATTATACATTGCAGCATAATTAATACTACTCACATACGTTCTCAGTACATGCTGGTATATAGGTTCTCAGACATAGGCACACACACTCGCTAGCACACCCCACACAAACTCTCGTGTGCGCATACATACTCCCACCCACACCATTCGTTCCCACTCACCGTATCTGAAGGCTCTATATAAGGTAGATTGCTATATTGTTTGGAGCTACCACTTTTTATAAAAGCACATGCTAAAAGATCACGTCCACTGTAATCTCGCAGCAACACTTGGAATGATCACACAAAAACCAGGGAATGTTAGTGCACACACAAAATTAAGCTAAAGAAAATAAAATCTTTGGAGTTCCAATCACACGGTTAGTATAACAATCCCATAATTGTGAAGACTAATTATAAGCTTTATAATTGATTAAATCACACAGTGCAAAAAAAGGTCCATTGACCCTTTTGTGTAAAGGGAAGGCTGGCAGCCACACAGGTAAGTTCAATGGATAGTTCGTCTATACATGTGACTAGGAACACCCAAACTAGAATTGTGCTCTTAGATTGGTCATTCTGAATCACGATGCACTTCTGAAGCATCAGCTCTACAAATTGGGCAGGTACGATTTGCCTATAAAACAAAAGTAAAACAAGGTTTAGTGCATTGACAAGGATGCTTATTTATATAACAACGTATACCACACTATACAACAGGCAGGTACTAACTAATCCAAAATGGAATCACAACAGGAAGATAAATTGGGTCTGTGCCCTTTTGGGCTTCTTTATTGTGCATGAAAGTGGCCCGAGAGGTCTGCCAAATTAAAATTTTTGCCTTTTTTTAAACACCCACAAATTGGGAGAGATGAGAATTTTCTAAAAGAATTATGGAAAATGACGACATTATGCCATCACAAGACACTGAAAGCTGAGCAGCTGAAGAGAAGGGAGTTTTAGTTAGACTGTTTTTAACAACGCCTGTTGAACACAGTACGGAGAACTACACCGCTACCTCGATATAACGCGACCCGATGTAACACGAATTCAGATAGAACGCGGTAAAGCAGTGCTCCGGGGGGGCAGGGCTGCGCACTCCGGTGGATCAAAGCAAGTTCAATATAACGCGGTTTCACCCATAACGCGGTAAGATTTTTTGGCTCCCGAGGACAGCGTTGTATCGAGGTAGAGGTGTATATGTAAAAAGATACCTGTTCAAGAATGAGTGCTGCCACCCTTCAGTTAAGGAGAGAGTGCTCACAGGGTACATCTACAGGGCAAAACCCTGTGGAGCAGTGAGTCTTAGAACCCTGGTCTACAGTGCTAAAAACAGCTGTGTCTACATTTGGGCTCAGGCTGGAGCTTGGACTCTGAAGCTGGGGAGGGGGGTGCGTTTCAGAGCCCGAAACCCTACACAGCTGTTTTTAGCACTGCAGTGTGCCTGAGTCTCTAGACCGGAAGTCTGAAAATCGCTGCCACAGGGGTTGTGTGTGTGCTGGGCAGACAAACCCTAAGTGCACATTTCCTGCAACACCCACCCCCAGCAAAATCAGGGAAGATGAGACTCGCATTCCTGATACTGCTTAAGAAATGTTAACAATGAAGGGATAAACACTTTCAAGCTCCCTTTACAAAGAGGCAAGCCAATATTGCAAAAATACTCTGCAGATAACCTTTACAATTAAAATCTTCCCCAAAAAGGAAATTAGACTCCCAGACTCTCCTCCAATTTGATATTTGCAATTTGAACTATTTAGATGGGTGCACTAAGGTTTGAATCAAAGCAACAGCGCTGATGATTAGTGAACTGTTGGACTTTCAATAATGTCTATAAAGTGGCCAAGTTTTGAGTATTTTCACAATTAGTAGAAAAATGTTCCCGTTTCTTAGTGCAACCAAAAATGAACATACAAATGTGATGTAGAGAAAAAATATATATAAGTAACCATTATTGTCCTAGAGCTTCTTGCATCAAAGTGTCATTGACATTTTAGGAGGAAATGAGAAAAACAGTGCTGCAAACTGAAGACACAAAACCCAAGTGCACTTCTTCCTGTATCATTATGGTTTCATAACCATTTGAGGGAATTCAATCACCTTACCTTTGGCTATGTGTACACTGCAGAGCCTATGTCAGCCCAGTACCCTAGTATAGATGCAGCCTATACCAACAGAGGAGTTTTTCCTGTCAGTGTGGGAACACCACCTCCCCTTTTAAGTTTTGTGCTGGCATCTGTCTCTATATTGGGGGCTTTGGCTGGCATCGCTGTCACTAGGGAGGTGTTTTTTTTACAACCTTGACTGACACAGCTATGTCAAGATAGGTTTTAAGCGTAGTAGAGCAAGTATCTGTTCTGCACCCTTCTATTCTAGACATAATGCAACTAATCCATATAATTTTTAGGATAAAACTGTCGTTTCCTAGATTATACTGTTCAAGAGCTGAACAACACAGATATACTCCTCAAGATTATATTTCAATGTTTGCTATCTGTAGTATTAAATATGACATCTAGTGGTAGTATCAATACATTGTAGTTTACTGAAAGCAAATTATAGAAAACTAATCCACAAAACCAGACTAAATAAACAATAACTAACATCGTAATATCAACATAAATCAAATTATTCATGTTCCTATAATGCTATATTAACAGTTCTATAAATTTTAGCAGTAGAGCATTTTCCCATGTTTTAGGATTCTCTACCATAATGAATCAGTTAAATGCATTGCATTCTGCTGTATTTCATGGAATTTGGTCCCCTTCTCCTTATCTGAACATCACTCTCAATGGTTTAAGTAGGAACTGGAGGTGCATACTGAAGTGCAGGTCATGAATGGAAACTTCACTTAATGTGCAGTTACTTGAAGCAAATTAATTTTCTTAAACATAAGCATACACTTACCATTAGATGATGTACTGTAACCTTCCTCAAAAGTATTCTAAAGAAACTTTCTAATGAGATCTTCTAAATACCATTTAGTTAAAACTGAGTAGTTCTACCTAGGGGCTTTTTGTGAAAGCCTTATAGCAAAAACGGAGAGGTTTTAATAATGTCACCAGAAACAAGATGGATTACAACTATTTACTTATGGTTTGGGATTTAAAAAAATATAACACACAGTATTGCCAAACCCAAGTGTTCAACAATCAGGAATCAGGCCTAAAAAAAAAACCCTATGAGTGGCTTAAAAATCATGGGATTTGGAAAAAATAATTTGGGTTCCTTTTCATTGTCTTCTGATTTCTGAGCCATCCAAGTGCACTCAGGTTGGGTTTTTCAATCCCAAAGACAAACAGCCTCCACGCAAAGCGCAGGCGACCTCGTGCCTTGCTTGGTGATGTAGTAAACTGTGGTGGTGTTGTCCAACATGATGAGAACGTGACTGGAATAGATGGATCAGAGGAATGCTTCGCGAAGGTCCAGGATGTTGATGTGAATCTGACATTCCTGAGCAATCCAGGTCCCCTGAATCAATGCGCTCATCCAGGTGGGCGCCCCATCCGACGAGCAACACATCCATGATGATCACTGTTCATGGAGAGGCCTGAAAGAACCATCCCGGTGTAGACCTGGCCTGAGTCCGTCCACCACTGGAGGGCAGAGATATTGTTGGGAACAGATAGCAGAAAGTCCATGGTGTGGCACGTGGGGGAACAGACTCTGAAGCCATGGTTGTAGGCAGCCAAAGGAGAGATGGGCCAAGGCAGTCACATATGTGCAAGCCACCATGTGGCCAAGAACAGAAAGGCAAGTCCTGGCCGGAACAGAAAGGCTGGAGAGCACCATGGAAATTAACTCTTGTAGGGTCTGGAACCGGTCCTATGGCAGGGAGGCACGTGCTGAGAACGCGTTGATGTGGGCCCAATGAATTCTAGGAAATGTGTGGAATCCAAAGTTGATTTATTGACATGTACACTCATCCCCAGGGAGGAGAGGAGTGTGAGCAGCATGGACGTCAAGGCTCAAGCTTCTCTTTTTTAATCTCACTGCCAGCAGCCAATCGTCAAGAAAAGGGAATGTAAGGACCCCTTAGCACCGGGCATGGGCCGCCACTACTGAGAAAACCTTGGTGAAAACCTGTGGAGCAGTGGTGGGTCCAAACAGTAGATGTACTGGAAGTGATGAAGGCTATCTGTGAATCTAGGAAACAACTGTGGGAAGGATGGATAATCACATGAAAGCGTTTCGCATATCAAGAGCCATACACCACATGCCTCCTTCTTAGAAAGGCATGCTGGCTGCTAGGGTGACCATACGAAACTTTGGCTTGCATATGAAATGGTTGAGATGGTCGAGGTCTAAGATCAGCCTCCACCCACCCTTCTTCTTAGGGACCACCGCCCTGATACATTGTAGGTTCTATTGCTCCTCTTTGCAGTAGGGAGTCCACTTCCTGGGCAAGGATACTGTGTGAAAATGGTTCCTGAGGCGGGGCTGGGGCAGAGGACGTGGGTGAGGTAGTGTTGTGAACTCAATTGTATAGCCATGTTGAATGACATCCAGGACCCACTTGTCTGTTATCACACTCCAAGCTGGTAAAAAAAAAAAAAAAAAAAGTGCTAGATGCCCCCGAAGGGGGTGGGTTGAGGGCACAATGTGAGACAGGGTAGTTGATGGCTCTCTGGTTGCACTCTGAAATAATGCTTCTGCAAAGACTGAGTATGAGACGCTGAAGGTTGTGAAGATGAACCAGGACGACAGCTCATTGGGTCTTCTGCCATTTGCAAGGAGACTCATAAGGCTGCTGGTGGAAGAATTGGGAAGCTCTAAATCGCTGCGTCAGAGGTGAGCAGTAAAATTTGCGTTTGGGTGCTGGTGTGTAGATACCCAGCGATCGCAGAGTGGCGCTGGAGTCTTTGAGGGAGTCACTCAGTCTTCTGATTGAAGAGACGAGATTCAATGAAAGGTAGATCCTCTACGGTGGTCTAGACTTCCCTCGGGAACCTGGACAAACGTAGCCACGACTCCCTACGCATGACGATCCCTGTAGCCATTGTGCACGAAGAAGTATCCACCACATCCACTGCAGCCTGGAGTGTTGTTCTCGCAACCAATTTCCCCTCCTGTAGGATAGACTGGAAGCCAGCTAGATCCTGCAGGGGCAGTTTGTCTGTGAAATCCACCAGCTTGCTGTAGGTAAGGAAGTAGTACTTGGTGAACAGAGCCAAGTAATTGGAAATGCGAAATTGTGTGCTGACAGAGGAGAAGACTTTACAACCCAGAAGGTCCAGTCGCTTGCCCTTCTTGTCTGCCAGGGTGGAGCATGGGTGTTGCTGCTGAGCCTGTTCCATTGCTGCCTGAATAATAAGGGAATTTGACTAAGGGGCGAGAGAAGAAAAACTCAGACCCCTTCAGAGGCACATAGTACCTCTTTTCCGCCCCTTGGGAGTGGGTTTGCAGCTAGCTGGAGTGTTCCATACAGTCTGTTCTGGTTGAAAAATGGAATCACTGATCGGTAGAGCCACTCTGGCCAGTACTGAGGTGTGTACGATGTCAAGAAGCTGGTGATGCTGGTCTTGTACTTCCTCCAGTGGGATGTGGAGGGCAATCGCAGCAGTTCTTGAAATTGGCAGCAAAGAGGGAGTCGAAGACACCATGGCATCCGGGGATGACGAGGGGAATTGCTCCAGTTCAGTCAGTACCATTGGAGTCGGACTAAGTGGTGCATCCTCCAACAGTGGTTCTGAACACCTGCTCGATGATAGTCAAAGGGGCGAGATTGGAGACTCCTCACAAGCAGAGCGGGAAGATTCCAATGGCAGATACTGTGGCCACGACCCCCAGTATGGCCAACAGGCGGATCCGGTAGTTGCTATGTACAGTCCCTAGGAGTGGGATACCAGCAACGCCAGGGCTTGGCAAAGGGAGGGTATTGCCATTGAGTCGGCAGGACCTTAGGGTAGGCATACTGATGATAGAGGAGGGGCGGACCCTGCTTTCTGTCCCGAGTTCTCTGATGCAGAGAAGTTAGAGCCCGGTTCAAATGATGGTGCTGTTGGAACCACGGGAGTCGTTGGGGAGCAGGCGGGAACATGGCCCGAAAGAGGCAAGTCTAACGTGGGGAAGCATACTCTCCTAGGAGGGAATGGAGACCTCACCTCTGCCAAGGCAAGAGTTCATAAGAGTCTTCCCTGTGTCAGTGACACGCTCTCTGCAGTCGGAACCAGAGCCAGAACGGGCACTGAAAAGGAGAATTGCCTAGGAACCGAAGGCTCCCTTGACTTTGGCGGTGCTGACCTGGAAGGAGTTTGCAGCTCGGTGGGCAGATCAGACGTTCTGTGCGGCTTCTTATTGTGCTTGAGCCTTGGAACATGCCAGTTCTGCACAGCTGGAACTGGTGAACAGAGCAGTATCCTTCTTGGACCTGGAGAAAGGCTGCCATTCTTATGCGCATGCTTCCTTGCCTCATGGCTAGGCCTCAGCATGGAATTGTGCTCTGCGGTAGGAGGTGCACTCCCAGATTGCTCAGTCTATGGAGGGGGAGGTGGTGTTCCCTAGCCTGGATCCAACTGCAGCCTGATGACAACCTCCGTGAGGTGCTTCTTGAGGCAGAGAGCCCAGCCTTCCTGGGTATGGCTTGGGAAGGAGAAGCAGATACTGCACCTGTATGCAATGGGAGCTTCTCCCAAGCAGTAAAGGCAGCACTGGTGCTCATCACTGGTTGAAAGTGAGTTAAGGCAGGAGGTGCAGATCTTGAACCTCGGTGTCTTCGGCATAGTCCAGTACCCAGGCATGGGGACTGGGGGGCAACTGGTAAAACAGCGCCCCAAAGTCCTTAACATCCTAAAAACGACTACTACTAACACTAAAATTACTACAAAAAAATAACAAAATACTAACTATACACAGGAATAAACCTTTTTTTTTTTAGTAAAGTGTGTCACAAGAGACGAGAGAACAGTAGAGGCTCCGACTCAAACCATGTGGTGGTGAGAGGGAACGGAGGGCGCGGTCGGTCCGCTCTGCCCTTTATCACCTTGGACGAAACCATGAGGCAGAGCAAGGGTGCATGTGCGGACCAACCGACACTACTAGTTTCAAAATCTCTGGCTCCAAGTGCATGCATATAACCCTCAGTGGCATACAATAGGGACCATCACTCAAAGAATACAGTGAAACTGACAACATACAAAGAAAGCTGTCAAATGCACAGAATATAAAATGGATAAAAGGAAAATATTTAATTTTTGATCTCTTCCTGGGGGCTTCTCTACCCTAGAAAGGTTTTCTGCTTTAACTATATTGGAATAGTTAAAGCGGCAACATCCCTCCACCCTATGTCGATGCAATTATACTGGCATAAAAGTGCTTATACCACTGGTAGAGCTTATTCCAGTTTGGGAAGCGACGAACTATAATGGTACAAGACATCTTTATACCAGTATAATTGTATAATCCCTATACCAGTAGAACGACTGGTTAAAAAAAAAAAATCACAGCCCTAACCGACACTGACTAGGAACATTTTTCTCATGTAGACCAACCTTGAGATGTTACCAGTAACAAAAATAGGTACAAAAGTTGCTATTGAAGTGATTTTTAAGTTGTTTAAGGAACACCATCATCAAATCCCCTTATCTATAGTTAGGGCCCTACCAAATTCACTGTCCACTTTGGTCCATTTTTGGTCATTGGATTTTTAAAATTGTAAATTTCATGATTTCAGCTACTTAAATCTGAAATTTCACAGTGTTGTAAATGTAGGGATCCTGACCCAAAAAGGAGTTGTGGGAGGGGCCGGGGGATCACAAGTTTATTGTTGGGGGGGGAGGGGGGGTTGCGGTACTGCTACCCTTACTTCTGCACTGCGGGTGGTGGTGGTGCTGCTGCCTTCAGAGGTGGGCAGCTGGCGAGCGGTGGCTGCTGGCAGGGCATGCCACCCTTACTTCTGTGCGGCTGCTGGCGGCGGCTCAGCCTTCAGAGATGGGGTCCCAACCAGCAGCCACCACTCTCCAGTTGCCCAGCTCTGAAAGCAGCGCCACCAGCAGCGCAGAAGTAAGAGTAGCAGTACCACTACCCTCCCTCCAATAACCCTGTGACCCGCCCTGCGACTCCCTTTTGCATCAGGACCCCCAATTTGAGAAACACTGGTCTCCCACCTGAAATCTGTATAATATAGGGTAAGAGCCCACAAAAGACCAGATTTCACAGGGCGAGACCAGATTTCACGGTCTGTGACACGTTTTTCACGGCCGCGAATTTGGTAGGGCCCTATCTATAGTAAATAAATCACCTTAGATCATTGCTACTGGAAACATTTTCAAAATCTGATTTTTCACTATACTGTTTTCTTAGGGTTTTGTCTTCACTAGACTTTTGAATTGCCAACTCACTTGAAGTACTTAACAGATTTGCAAAGGCTAGTGTGGACACCTCCCACACATTTGGCCCAGGCTACAAATGCATGGGACTGGTAAGAGTGGGATGGACTGTATGGGGAGTGCCCTTACAAACATGTTAAGTATCTCCAGTTAATTGTCAATCACTGAGACCTTGTCTACACTTGCAAGTTAGAGTGCATTGAATCAGCCCCGGGCGCCCTAACTCCTGAGGTTTCCACACTGGCAAGGCACTTAGAGCGCCTGGACTCCGCGCTGGAGCGCCCCTGGTAATCCACCTCCACGAGAAGCATAGAGCTTGCTGCGTCCTGGCTGAAGCGCTGGGATGTCAGTGTGGATGACGTGTTGCATTACTGCGCTGTGATTGGCCTCCGGAAATGTCCCATAATCCCTTGAAGTCAAGTGGCCACTCGTGTCATTGTTTTGAACTCGGCTGCAGGCATGCGGATATCCCCTTTCAAAGCTCCGTTTCTGACAGCCTGCATGCTTATCTGCTCTGGGACACAAAGCAAACCATTACTGTGGAATGCTGCTGCTGCAGAGACAGGCGTGTGTGCGAGAGAGAGAGAGGGAGGGGTGGAGGGTGGGGGCTGATGTCGGGGTTTTCCCCTTCCCCCTGCCGCTGTCTGAACTTACAAGACAGCATGCTGACACACTCTGCCCCCAAAACACACTGTCTCTCCCCCCACATACACGCAACACACTCCACCTCCCCATTTGAAAAGAAGCTGACAATCTAGTAGGATGCCCTGGAACAATGGGATTGGGAAACCTGCATCATGTGATGCTGTGCCTGCCCCATTAGGCATTGCAAACCCCTTCCAAAGCACGCTGCAGCCACTTGCACACTGGGATAGCTACCACAATGCACTGCTCTTTGTGGCATTGCAAGAGCTGCTAATGTGGCCACGCCACTGTACTTGCAGCTGACAGTGTGAACACACAACAGCGCTTTCCCTGCTGCTGTCTCTGAGGGCTCTACATCTGCAAGTGTAGACATAGCCTGAGTAAAAACATCTGGTGTAGGCATAACCCTTATTCTTTACATTTTTCTCAGTTTGCTACTAAAAACATCAGTCATTTATACTTCAGTTTCTAGTTCTCTGACACTATCATAATGCTGCAATGTTTGGGTTCAGAATATTGCAGAACATCTATTGCATACAAATGGTTTCCACTGGAAATTTAAATTAATATATGGAAACATTTTTACTGGTCTTAGGTTTTGTACAAGCTTTAGACTACCTGAAGTTACGTTTGGCCCTAAATTTAATGTAGGGCACCCATTCCACAATCTCAGAGCATGAGTATCTGATCTAGTAGCATGCCTCTAAATCCCAGTCTTTTATTCATGCACATTTGTTTAGTATTGAACTCACTACCCAAGAGAAGGTATATTCATCAACTAGACTATTACTGACTACCACATTAAAGATATTCTGCAGTAAGCATGATAAAGCAGCTATTTTCTTGACCCTCAGAAGCCTACCAATGTAGTACTCTCTCCGTCTATGTTAGGCTGTGTATGATCTATAAGAGGGGTCTCAAACTCAGATGACCCCGAGGGCTGCATGAGGACTAGTGCATTGGCCCAAGGGCCGCATCACTGAACCCCCCCCCCCGCTGTCTCTGGCCCCGCCCCCACTCCACCCCTTCCAATTAGGCCCCGCCCCTGCCCCACCTCTTCCCACCCCTTCCCTGCCCCATTCCAATCCCTTCCCTGAAGTCCCCACCCCAACGCTGCCCCCAGGGGGTGCAGAAAAGGTGCAGGGTGCAGCGGGGGCTGAGGGCAGGGAGTTGAGGTGCAGGAGGTGTGCAGGGTGCTCAGGGCAGGGAGTTGGTGTGTAGGGTACAAGAGGGGTGCGGCAGGGGGTTGGGGTGCAGGGTGCAGCAGGTGGCTCAGGGCAGGGAGTGCAGGAGGGGTGCGGGATGTGGCAGGGGGCTCAGGGCAGGGAGTTGGGGGTGCAAGAAGGGTGTGGGATGTGGCGGGGGCTCAGGGCAGGGAGTTGGGGGTGCAGGAGGGGTTCAGGGTGTGAGCTCCAGCCTGGTGCCGCTTATCTAGAGCGGCTCCGGGGTGGCAGCGACGCTCACTGGGGCCAGGGCAGGCTCCCTGCCTGCCATGGCCCCGGCTCCCTGCTGCTCCGTTCTAGGAAGCAGCTGGAACCGTGTCCCTGCAGCCCCTGGGGGAGGGGGAGGGGCTCAGGCTTCCCTGCTTGTGCAGCTCTTGCCGCTCTTCTAGGTACCTCCCACGAAGCTCCCATTGGCCGCGGTTCCCTGTTTCCGGCCAATGGGAGCTGTGGGGGGCGGTGCCTGGCAGGAGGCAATGCCGGAGCCCGCTGCCTCCTTCCCCCTCCCCCCGGCCCGAAGGGGCGTGCTGCCGGCTGCTTCAGAGAGCAGCGCGGCGCTTGCAGCATCAGGAGGCAATCCCACGGGTAGGCAGGGAGCGGCGGGGGGGGGGAGCTTGGCGGGCCACACACAAGAGCCTGCGGCCCGCGGCCCGCGTGTTTGAGACCCCTGATCTAGAAGAATGCCATGTTTTTAAGAAAATGCATCTTAAAACAGATACAATGTTAAGACAGTGGCTGTACTATTCTCTAATGATTATTTCATATTTCTCTCTCTCTTTCATTGGGTTGCTGTAACCAGAGATCTATTATGGAAAAGATTAAAATAGAGAATAAATGAATCAGAATAGAACAAAGTACTAAAAATGTGAGACAAGATGGGAAACAATACCTTGCTGGCAGTAGGTCTGGATAATGCAGCTTGCAGAGATCTGTCTCTGTATATCATCTTCTACCTAACTAATTGTACCCTGCACTTTTCACCTTCTGTATGGTGTTGTCCTAACCTCTGATCTTATGGTGTTGTCCTGATTTTAGATTCTTCATATTTTTTAAAATAACTTGTTTTGAAAAATATATATCTTATTTCATGTGTAAAGCCTTAATTTTGTGAGAAATTTGACCAGTTATATATTTTTCTCCCTGCCCCCAGACTTTACATTTATATAAAGAGCTAGAAAGATTTTTGATAGTTTCACTTTCCGTTAATATCAATTCCTGCTTAAGCAAGAGACATAAGCAGTATTCAGACCACTCACAAATCTCATACTCTACTTTGAACTTTCCTACTTTATCATAAAATTATATTAATACAGGCATGGTTATGTCTAACTGAAAATGAACTAAATTTGTTGGTCAAGATAATTCTCTTCATGTCAGCTTTTTAATGACACTAGTTTTGATATAGATTTCACATAATCTCCCTTCATCAACTACTAGAAAATAATGCTATTGGAAAAGGAGGCAGCACTTTCAGTCTGTTGGCTTTTGTAGCCTAAATATCAGAAAGGAAAAATAAGAGATGAAACAAGAGATGAAATGCAACTGAAAATAAATACAACTACAAACTAGGCCATTATAAATTCTCACTGAAACAGATTTTTTTTTTTTTTTTTTTTTTTTTTTTACCTTAAGCCATTTATCGACACACTTGGCATGGAACTCGTGGTTACAAGGTAAGACTCTAAGTAGCTGCCTTGACTCAAAATCACACATGCATACTACGCACCTAAAAAAAAGATTGCAGAGTTTGAAGTTATTTGCTATTCAACAACAACAAATTGGCATTCTATAGACAACTTATAGATTGTGCTTGCAATGGGGTTTTTAGTAGGAGTAGCTACATGGAGCGGCATGAGTACAAACCTCTCGTGTAGAGCGGCTGTGCCAGTGTAAACACAGCTGCTCCAATGCCGCTTACCTTGGCTTCAAACCTCAGCATAGGGAAGGGCTAATGCTCCTACCACACAGGATCTTCACCACCCCAATCAATAGCACAAGCAAGATTTTGTTACAGTAAATCATAAGAATATTAAAGTTTGCAATGAGCTGCTGAAGATTAGTCAATGCAAACCCCATAAGTACTTTTCATTCAGTTTTAATATTAGGATAATTTTTTTTTTATAGGAACATATATAAAAAGGCTAATTATGAGTTGCCACTTTTTTTTCCCTTCTCAAAAAAGTGTGAACTTTGGATCAGATTACTTCTTTTTAGAAATTCCCCCTTTAATTTATATTTCTGTTCAGTCATGTTTTCTTCAAACAGATTCATCATGGTTGAAACATCGTCAACTTAAAGCAAAAAACAATCACATTTCCACCTGAAAATCTATTCCCTACTTCTCGTTACAAGTAATACCTAAGACTGTTGTAACTAGAAGTCTGAAAAAAGGCCTTTTTTTTCTTCCAGTTTGTTTACTTTATATATCTGACAGCACTTTGTGTATGGTCACTTTCACTGCCTCCCAGGTATAATCATTTTCTCCTTTTGTTTGTGTGGTCTTCCAAATAGAACAGATAAACAGATTAATAGGAAAATGTGTAAACCACAAAAACTGGCCAGGGCTTTCAGAGGTAGGGACAGTGCCTGAAACCACTTTTGATATAGGGTAAATTTCAAGTTGACGATGTCCCTTTAATGTAGCAAACTGAATAAATAACTGGACAACTTTTAAAAACTGTTCCAAGTTTACCTACTCATCATTTTAAACCTTAAAACATCCCAAATTTCAAGTAGGAATGTATGAGCTTTCAAAGTCAGGGTAATTATTATCTGGGCTGGAAAATTTAAAAAGGCACATACCGTTTGATGTGCATTTTGAGCACTTGTGTTACAATACTGGCAAATATGGACTCCAACCTAGAAGGATCAAAATTACCTATAATGCATTTTAAACTGAGAGGCAAAAGCAATGCACTTACAAAGTCTGTTCTGACTGGTGGTTGTTTGGATTGAACCTGTAAGATGGAAGCTGTTCAATGTCTGCCTTTGTCAGTCCTCGTGGTTTGGCTTCTCCCAATCGTTCTGCCAAATTCAACAGCGCCTGCAGAAAGTGGAGTTTGTGCTTTTTAAAAACTCATTGTTCAAAGGAGCTCCAGCTCCCCTACAACTGCAATTTTTTTTTTGACATAAAATGTTATCACTATCCCACCATATAGTTCTAGCAAGAGGGATTGAGAATCTTTATCTCCCCTTCCCTCACAATTACAGGCTCTTGGAAAACATTCCTTTCAGAGTTTGATCTCAGGTAAGTACTTTTTGAACTGTATAAGAAAGCTCTGTTCAGGTTATCTAAATCTTCATGACTCAGTTCTTAATCCATCCTGCAGCTGCACTCACAGCATGATAAATATTTTGGTTTTAGACAGAAAAAAGCTGAAATAATAGCATGAATAATCAGAGGAAACAGTTGCCCAACCTGACTGCATATTGCTGCCTGGTTGACCTATAGTTTAAAGGGACAACACCTCTGGCTCCCACTTCTTGCCTAGCTGAGTTCAGGTATGGAGAGATTACGTGCTGAGAGCTTCCAAGGAATGACGAAATCACACTGAACTGGGCAGACTCTTTCAGTAGTAGAATATTTTTATTCATGTACAGGCTTCGCTATGGAGCACGATATCAAAACACTTCACTTCTCCCATGTAAATGATTTATCCTCAATACCCTTGTGAGTTGAGGAAGCAGCCAACAGCTTCAGAAACAGGGTAACTGAGGCACAGAGAAATTAGGTGAGTTGCTCAAATTCACAAAGGGAGCATGTGGCAGAAGTGAAAGCTGAATCTGGATCTCCTGAGCCCAGCCTACTGTCTTAACTGGCATGGCAACTGCTTCAGTGGAGCTTGCCCATATCACACTGGAAATACCGCACCATTGCAAGGACGCAGAATCAAGGCGATGGATCAAGGGAAAGGAGAGGCAGAGGAAGGGAAAACAACTTTTAACTGCCCTCTCATTTCTCCCTCTCAGCACAGCTGCCCTTTTTCCGTTGGGGGAAAAAAAAAAAAAAACAGCAAACAAAAACCCCCACTAGAGCTGCAGCCTGACTGTTTCAATAAGTAGCTGAAAACTTAAAGCAGCTGTCTGGCCACTATCTGTTACTAATAAGGCAGTGAGGTTCCTGGGGAACAGAAAAAGGGAGAAGTGAGTTTCTAAGCTCAGGGAACTGGGGGAGAGGGGAGGGAAGAGAAAAGAAAAGCTCAAGACAGATCACTGTCCATCTGCTAGCTGGGAGGAACTATATAACCCAAGTGCCGGGACTGAGATAGAAGAATGGTTTTAAAAAGAATGAAGCTGTACTCTAATAGCAACAAGCTACTTCAAGTTGTACATTAGGTTGTGCATTGGTAACATCCTGAACCAATAAGCCATCTAAGAGCACACCCTAAGATGGTTTACTGCTTTATTTTCACTTCAATATTTGTATTAGAGAATGCATCAACTGAAATGGTATTTGCATATGTATATACTCTTCCAGTTCACAACTTTTATACCTTATTTCCATATTTCAAAGGTTAGGATTTTGAACCTGTAACTTCCTTGGTATGTGTTTTTTCCAATACTTGTTACGTATGACAGTACCCTTAACATTAAGGCAACAAAGTGCATGACGGAAGTTTGTAAGCATTATGTTTCACATTCAGCTGAATTCATCTTATAATAGTAGCATTAGCGTGTAAAGCTAACATCAATTAGCAAGTCATGTAAAATGCACTACATGACATTATTTGCACAAGACTTACTTCTGTAAAGTATTTAAAAATCAATTAAAATGCAAGAAAAAAGTGAAATCTAGAATGAAAAACGGAGCAATTAATGATTAGTAATCTGGGAGGGTTCTGAAAATAAATATGAACAAAATAAAAGTGTAACAACTTAGTTTTTAACATCCAATACAACAGGCATAAAATAGTGTTTCTAGATTCTATTTTCAGACATACAGACATTACATTTATTTAGAAGGCCAAAAAAGGATTGAGGGAAAGATGGTAGTCAGTATAAATTCATCATTTAAGTTAACTACTTTTTCCCAAACATATTTGCACTTCATAAACCAACCTCATAGTTTTCCACCTCTCCATCTTCCACATCCAACTCGAAGCTGAAAGCTGGTCCAACTGCAGGTGGCACTGGAAGCATTGATCTGCAGGAAGAACAATCAGGGATAGGATTTATTATTCATAAAATTAAACAGTTGGCCAAAACAATACGCTTTTGCTTTTTTGCAGCAAAGTTATGCCCAATGTTCTCCACCTGCAATTTTGTTCACTTATTAAAATGAATATGCTTTAGAAATTAAATGGAAATATTAAATTAATGCATTAAAGTAAAGGATTAAAATTCAGAATCCAGGCTATTCAACAGTTAAGGTTCTCACAGGAAAGTCCAAGACATGGCACATGAGAGAGACAGTAGAGTATTTTCAATTGCTATTTATAAGGTTATGTCTCAGATACCTACGAGTCAATGTTCCCATAGAAACTAGCATCATTGCATTGATAACTAAAATTCAGAACAGAACTTCTGGCTTCAATCTGTTCGGCTTTTAAAATAGAACAAAAAAATGACCAAAGACAAGTTACCCCAAACTTGAGGTGGCTCTGCAATGCAAAAAACCTAAGTTCTCCAATAGACAAATACATGTAATTAAGTGCGCAAGATGGTCCAATTGCACATTTTGAGAGTAGATCCCACTGCACATTCACCTATACATGTGTATATTACAGGAACTTAGCCAGGAGAAAACAGAGGGGTTTCTGCATCTGAGAAACGAGATCAAGCGTGGGGTGCCAATTTTTCGGTTCTTAATTTTTTCTTTTTTAATTAAAAACAAGCAATATATATGCTGAAAATTTAAACTATTCATGTTTATAGTTTAAAACGTACAGCAGAGAGTAGGGAAAGTCACAAGTTAAGATTTCTAGGGCACTGTAAATTTGGTCTCATTGGGCTCACACTACAGCAATCGCTCAACTTTGCTAAGTCACCAGTGATGGGGAAGTCAGGAGGGCAGGGCATCTGGGGAAATTCTGACAAGAACGTGTGATCTAAAGCTTTGCAAGTTCATTGGATCATTTATTCAAATGTAATTTAGCAGAGTCTGCAACTGCAGAGTGCACACAGTGAAAGAAACTGGAGGTTTGGGAATCCAACAAAAGACTTGAAACTCAATGAGCTCTTTTTCAGTGCTGTCTTTCAGATACAGGGAGGAATACAAATATTCATCTTCTCTTTCCAAGCATTTTATGTTCAGCTCAAAAATAGATGCAGTATCCACAGAACAAACAAAGCACGTGGAATCTTTTCGTCCACCCGATTCCAGCAGAAAGGGGCCCTACCCGGTTTTTTAGGCCCATCATAATCCCTGAATTTTGTTTCTTCCCCACCCTCTTAAAGAAATGGCTGATTGGAAGCAGGACAGAAATTCAGCATCTACAACAGATTAGCAGTTCAGTCAATAAGAAAAGTAACAGCACATAGTGTTCCATTATTTTTCAATAAAACAGTTTCAAACTAAGTAAAGCAACTTATCCCTGAATAAAGACTGTTGGATTTGAATGGAGTATAAACTCTTCAGTTTTTATCCCATTGTAAGGACATTTCAGAACGTAACCTGTACCCGCATAACAAAAAATAAGTACAAAAGCCTAGCATGCAAGTATATTTTATATACTGTTACAGGTGGACCAACTCTCAATAGCCTTCCACAGGATCAGGAAGAGGCCCACGAGTGACTCTGGGAATATGTCCCTGCCCAATTTCACATTTCTACCATTTGCTTGTTGAAGCGCTAGCGCTGTTCACAAGAGGATGCAAACGCTTAAAAAAAATATAATAGCAAGTGTTTGACTCTGTTCATCCTTGAAAGTGGCTCAACTGTTTCTGCTTGTGGGCAAAGCCCAAATGTGGGAAATTTGGATATGAAAGGTAAACATGTAAGAAAGTTAAAGGCAACTGAAAGAAGCCCCTTCCCATGGGAATGCTGAGGCAAACTAATGACAGGTGTCGCTATGTGCTATGCCTGAAAGGGAACAGGCTCTACAGTGTTGGGCTTAGGACAGAATAAGGCCTATGTTAAATGGATCATTTAAAAATGAAAGTACATTAAAAACGTTATTTAACAAGCTACAAAAAGCTGCACAAAAAACTTACA
This sequence comes from Emys orbicularis, assembly GCF_028017835.1. Taxonomy (NCBI): domain Eukaryota; kingdom Metazoa; phylum Chordata; order Testudines; family Emydidae; genus Emys; species Emys orbicularis. Next base: position 126,243,097 of record NC_088688.1, on the reverse strand, counting down.
GCACATATGGTAACAGGCTGGGATGATAAGGGGGTGGTGGTATTGGCTGCTGGGATCGGTATCTACTGCGCCCTGTGAGTCTTCGAGGCATAAAGGGTGGATAAGGCTGTGAGGAGGAAGAAAAGCTTCAGTATTTTCTTGCACAGTTTACTAGTATATTTAAATTAACTGAAATTTGGACTATTAGAACTGATTTTTAAAATGCATTAACAAATAAAATTAAAATGTTTATTTAAACACAATTTTATTAAGACAAGGATTCCTAATTATGCAGCTTCGAGCATTTGGTGTGAAATGGCTGAGATATACAACGTACACAGGAAACCCATGAAAATACAGTAGCCTTTAAAATCCTTCTAAGGTCTGGTCTAAAAACCGGGTTAGCACTAGTGTAACTATTTTGATTTGTCTCTAAGGTGCCACAAGAACTCCTCGCTGTTTTTGCTGATACAGACTCACACAGCTACTCCTCTGAAACTTGGTTAGAGTTGTGATCTTATGACCTACTGATATGGTTACCCTGGCACAAACCTTAGTGTGTACACAGCTATACTAGTATAGAGGTTCCTTACAGTTAGGCCCAATCAAATTCACAGTCCATTTTGATTAATTTCACAGTCATAGCATTTTAAAAATAGTCAACTTCAGTGTTTCAGTGTTGTAACCATGGGCGTTCCTACCCAAAAGGAGGTAGGGAGGTCGTGGGATTCCCAACCCTGCTGCTGTCAGGGGCACTGCCTTCATAGCTGGGCAGCCTGCTGGGTGCCAAGCTCTAAAGCAGTGCCACCGCCAGCAGAAGTGAGGGGCAGGTTACCAGTTGGGGGCTGACAGCTGGAGCTGCAGCCTCTCCAGAGGTGGGGGGGAAGGGGTGTGACAGCTCGACCCACAGCCTCCTGCCCGGGTCAGGGGCTATCCCAGCCAGCAGCTGCAGAGTTTCCTGCAGGCAGTTTCCCAGAGGTGGGTCTGACCCAGCTCTTGAAGCAGCCCCTGCAGGGGAAGAGGAAGTCCTGTCCCTCCCCAGCCTGGCCAGGACTAGCAGCTGGAGCCCTGCCCTTCCCCTACAATAGCCAGATTTCACGGGGGAGATCAGATTTCACAGTCAGTGGCAACGTGTTTTTCACGGCCATGAATTTAGTAGGCCCCTACTTACACTATAGTTTATTCCCAAATGGGAATGGGAGTAAACTAGTCCTCGGTATCCTTGTGCTAACATTTCTTACTCTGCCTATGAAAATGGGGCAAACATGGTAAAATTTTGCCACTTATTTTGAAGTGACATTTAAAAGAGTACTGAATAATTTATTTATTGACGGGAAAGATCACTGAAGGATTTTGGTGGCACCTTGTCAGTCATTCTTCATGTTTGTGCCATCCATGAAAATGAACTACAATTAGTAGAAGGCCCCTAAAAATACCTGATCCTCCTCTTTTTTTAATTGAGAAATTATTTCAAACAAATTATATAAATATATATGAATACATAAAACCCAGAATTTAGGACAATAAATTGACACACTGACACTTAATAGCACTCTCATTCTTTCCCACAAACACTTCACCTTAAAAAAACTTAACTTCTACTCCAAAACAATAAGCTTTAATTTTATTCCCTAGTACCAATTACAAGTACCAACACTATCAAAATGGGTTGTGTGTCTCTTCATTTACTCTCATTTCTAAGTCAAGCATACAAGAAAATCAGAAATGGAGCCATTCACCATTGACTAATTACTTTTTAATATTTCATTTTCTTTTCTATTTCACATAAGTAGCATCAAACTAACTTTTCAATAAATCAGTATGAAAAATACAGGATAAATTTTAATGTTTAGGAGTCATTGATCATTTTTCATAAAGCTTCAAAGATTACTCTTCCCTGTCCCAAATAGTACAAATCAACAAATCTAAAGTCTCATGGAGAACTGATACTTCTATAATTTGCTAAACTGAAAACACTCACCCTGCTCCCATCCCTTCTCAACTTTTAAAAGCTGAACTTTGTACTTGAGAAAACCCTATTTCCCCCCCCAACACACACAAACTAGTAGGATGGGCAACAGGGTGGAGCAAATTAAATCAAGGCACTACAGGTAAAAAAGATACTGAAAATGAAGGCCCTGATGCTGCAAACTTACAAAAATATGTAACTTTAATGAATAGTCCTTTGATTTCAATAAAACTACTTATGTGCTTAAAAATAAATATGTGCAGATGTGGTTGCGGGATCAGGGGGTTAAAATTGTGTTTTTATTCAATGTTATTTCAAAACAAAACTGCTCAATGCTAACAGTGAAAAATTATTTACACTTTCAATACATTAACAAAGTGATTTTGGCCTTTGTGTATAAAAAGTTCACACTTTCAAAATTAGTAAAATTAGGCTACTAAGCCCATTTTAGGCAACCAAGAGCAGGGTTTTCAAAAGCATCTACGTGACTTAAGAACACAACTCCAATTGACTTCAGACTACAAACCCTGACAGAGGAGTATAAACTTGGCCAAAGCATTTCAGCTCTCTTAACTGCTGGATGTTAGACGTATTGGAAGATGGGAGTGGTTGTGCATGTAGCATGGACTATTTGCTTATCAATTTCGTGTTTGACTTGGTCTCAGAATAAAGATATTAGCGAGGCCATGGACTTGCCTTTTTCAGTATAGGTAAGCATTTTAAGCGTGAAACTTCTTAGCAGGGAAAAAAAAAATCTTTAAAGAATTTCAGATTTTACCTAACAACCAGAAAACGAAAGAAACAAGCATAAAATGACTAGCAGCAGCAATTCAAGAGGATAAAATGGGAAGTAATGAACTAGCAACATGATTTAACTTGAAAAATGTTGTGTGTGTGCACCCTGCTGTAGAACCGGTCCATACCCAACGGAACCAATCAGGGCATGTCTTCACTGCAGCTGGGAGTGTGCTTCCCAGCTCAGGCAGATAGACACAGGCTAGTTCTACTTGAGCTAACATGCTAAAAATAGCAATGTAACCACGGCAGCACACGCAACAGCTCAGGTTAGCCCTCAGAGTACAAATCCATCTGGAGCACCTGGGTACGTATTCGGGCAGCGAGTCTGAGCCGTTGCCCAGACTACTCCAACTGCACTGCCATTTAAGCATGTTGGCATGTGTCGGTCTAGCCGAGCTGGGAAGCCCACTCCCAACTGCAGTGCAGACATGCCTTAAGTGTCATAGAAATTCATTACAAAACAAGTGCAGCATTTCAACACTATGGTTGTATAGTTTCTGTTGTAGAAGTAGCAGATTGTGCTGGAACAGAAAACCTTTTTTAAGCAACTGGCATGACAGGCTCTCTACAGGGAATGTTTATCAGAAACCATTAAATGATGTCACTAATAAATTACCTTTGACTTGTTTAGACATGGAGATTAAACAAATTTCATTATGCAGTGACAGCCTCTAACAAAATTCTACTCAGTGATGTTTTTTTAATAAAACTGTTGTGATGTACAATAGTAACCCATGCCAGGGTATTGATGAATTGAGAAGATAGCATGAGGAAGAGGGAAGTGCTGAAAGCAATACTTACTACTCCAAAGGACACCTCCTGGTGTAAAGGGTCGTGCGTTAAGAACTGGAGTGGGGCTGAGGGAGTCAATGTTGGTGGATGGGCTGAGGGAGGGTAGGTAAAACCTCCTACCGGAAGGTGTTCTCCAAGAAGTTCTACTTCGTTCTCTATCCTTTGAAGTGGCTAGGAAGAAATAGCGTTTGCTGTATTTAGGATAGTTAATTTTTCCCCACAGATGAGAAACTTACAGCTTTGTGTTCCCTGGTTGCTGTCATCTTTTTACAGAAGAAATGTAACTGATTGGATCCATGGCTTCTGTCATCAACACTAGTGGAAAAACAACCATTTCTCTATCCCCCAAGGGGTTAAATAAGGATCTAGTACCGAGGTTCCCAAACTTTTCTTATGACATACCCCCTTTCAGACCTACCAAACGCCCATGTGCCCCTACACCCTTCTCATCACTGATACTTTGTGAGTTGTTCGTAATGCTACCTGTCTTTAGCCATCTGTCCTTATCTCACTGTTATGTACAGATATAGTGCAACGTATACAACTGAAAAAAACTAAGTTCTGAGCTCAGTTAGATGGACAGTTGCTGAGCAAATGTACGGTGACTGGAGATGAGGACTATGTATGTCAGCGTCTCTGTATCGGTGTTCTCGTAGGTACATCTTGAAGTAAATTAACTACCATATTTTATGTAACAAATTCCAAGAGTTTTAAGCTTTGTCTGAATAGCCTATTATGAAAATGCAAAAAATAAAATTAATAAAACCCACCATTACACAATGTCTCCCATGTACCGCCTCCTCCGAGATGTCTCACGTACCCACAGTTTGGGAACCCCTGATCTAGTATATAGCAACATTTCCCAGCTAGTCACACTCAGAGGCCAGGACATTTGCAAACTGGAAATTAAACATGGAAGTTACTGTAATTCCCTAAGAATATGAGCAGCAGCCTGCTCTCCTCATGCACTAGAATGAAGCTAGCTGTGAAACGTCAAATGAAAGACTTTTAGCAAGAGGCTCAGAGTTCTTTTGTCCTTCTGGCCACAGTCTATAGCAATGGTTCTCAACTGCGGCACAATCAGCACACAGCTGCGGCCCATGTGACATCCTCAGGGCCATACAAGTAGTATATATATTGTGTGGATGCGGCATACAACACAGAGAGCTGCATATGCAGCCCACAATGGTAAATAGGTGGGAACCCCGGTCTATAGTAAAAATAACCCCTTGAAATCAGCAACCAGAGATGATCACGAGGGTACACAGAAAATCACAAGGGTACACAGAAATACACAAACATATCAGTCAATGCAAGTTCTTCAATAAAATATTCCACGGCAGTAAGAGGACTTAGAGTGGATAGATGTTCACGATGCGAGCTTGGGACTCACGAGACCCATGGTCAATTCTTTGCTCCAACAGAGACCCTATAGGACCTGGGGGAAGTCACTGTCTCCATGTGCTTTGGCTCCCTATCTATAAAATGGGAATGACTGCACTTCCCCATATCTCATGGGGAGCCTGTGACAATAAATACACTGAAGAGTGGGAGGCGCTATGGGGGCCAGATAAAATCTGTTTATTTTAGATACTTAAGTAAAATCACTACTGGAATCCAGGAGTACTTTAATACTGATCCTCTGAATCAGTAGGCTACATATTGGTGAGCAGTATCTAGTACAAAGAAGTGCCTAATCCACAGATTATCCCGAAAATGGTTCCAGTTCTCTACTATTTCCTTATAGAATCCATTACCTACATATTTCCAGGTGCCTTCAGCTTCCACTAGGTGCCTGAGCAAGTTAAAAATGTTTCCTATGGGAACGCTCATTGTTTGCACGTGAAGTAAGAACTGTTATCCTCCCTCCATGCCTCCTCCACCAAAGCCTGCTCCCCCTGCCACTAAAACGCAGGGTATGGATACACTGTACTGAGCTTCTGCCTTCTTTTGGTTGCTTTCATAGCCATGTCAATCATGTATCGCTTTTACACAAGACATTTTAAAAACACTCTTTACCTAGTGACAGAGAGATCACCTGTTAAATAAGAGGTTTCCGCTCCCCTCTTGCACTTGAGCACCACAATCCTTCCTTGGGGTGCCCAGGTTATTACACCCAATGACTGTACATAAGTTCTATCACAACAGTCAGCAATCCTCACAATGGTGAGCTTTGTTTGTGACACTATTTCATTAGAAAGATGCTAATATTAGCTCTGCAATGATACTTTGCTGCATTTAACCTCAGAAGCCAGTCAATCATTTGCCTATAAAAGGGCAATAAATCTGCTCAGGTGGATCTCTCTCTGGCACCAACAGCAAAGTAAAGGACCATAAGTGAAACAGTAGAGAGTAGGAGGCAACCCTCACTTTACCCATCCCCCCACAAACACTCTGGTACTAAATTCAACATATTTTCAGTTCTGTTTTAAATTATTTCTGGGCAGAGAAGCAGCATCATAAGTTCCAGCCCAAAAGACAATTTTAGGAGGAATTCATAAATAGCGTATAACAGCGGTTGAGACTAGATATGCTAATCTAAAGCATTGCTATATTATATATTACTTTATTACAGTGGTTTGAGCATTGGCCTGCTAAACCCAGGGTTGAGAGTTCAATCCTTGAGGGGGCCACTTGGGGATCTGGGGCAAAATCAGTACTTGGTCCTGCTAGTGAAGGCAGGGGGCTGGACTCGATGACCTTTCAAGGTCCCTTCCAGTTCTAGGAGATGGGATATCTCCATTTAAAAAAAAAAAAAAAAAAAGAAGATCAATCTCCGTTTCAAAATTTTTAAAATTCTTAACCCCCTACTGTCTCACTAACAGCCCCTTTACTTCCTGGTTGCAAGTAGATAGCGCCACCCACTTCACGAAACACAGCAGAGGAAACCACTGGGTGGAAACAAAAGGAATGGGAAATTCTGTCCCCTGTTCTGCTGAACAAAACTTTAAACTGTAGGCATTTCTATGGCACTCATCATTGTAACCCTGTGGGCCTGGCATAGGAGGGGTCAACCCCCACCATACTGGAGTCACCTGATCTTAGTGTAACACCACACCTGACTCAGAGGTTCAGCCATAAGGGGCATGCATAGGCCTGAGCATTTAATCATATTGAAACTGCCCCTTTGTATGTATGTATGAATCAGATATTGGCATCTTCTAAAGTGCCAGCCAAACATACATTTAGGAGGATACAGATGCCTGTCCACAGTCTCCAAAGAGATAATAAATGGGGATTATGAAGTCTCACTTTTTGTTAGGTGAAATATGTAAAATAAAGTCACCTAAGCTCCACTTCTGTATGGACCCCTATCGCGGAGCTGTTACCCCCTCCACTAAGCTTTCCCTGAGTGGAAGGGCTCCATAACCTTCTCCAAAAAATATCTAGGTTGTCTGGAATGCATTTTCAAGGACACAAGGCACTATGCTTTTCTCCTTTGTTCCGTCAAAATTCGCAATTTAAAAAATATCTGTCTGAGGTAACTGGATGGGGGCAAGGAGAGGAGAAAGGACAATTTACTCCTCACATTCTCCTACTTCTTTCTAGGAAGCAACCTGTGATTTTGTTCCACCAAGACCACTAGACTTTTCCTTCTGCTCCCAGGAGAGAAAAAACAACTGCAGAAGCAGTAGGAAATATATGAAAAAGGTGAACATTACTTTAGGCTCTACTGACAGGAGCAGAGGAGGAACAAGAGAGTATGTGGCCTGGGAAATACTAATAAGACAAAGGTGATTGTAATTTCTTGTATCAGATTCTTATGGGCCATGGACTTTTGCTTGGGAAGCTCTGCCATGGCATCCAAAACCTGTAAGAGTTACTGAGTGTCAGGTGCACCCACTTTCCCCGACCATAAAGCCAGCTGAATGATGACAGCAAATATTCTAGGAAAGTTAGTTAGTAAAATAGGATACTTACCGACCGTGACTGTTGTGTTTGGAAGGGAACAAACTGGCCTGGCGGTGGCAGGTGAGGAGGATGGTGTGGAGAGAGGTGAGGAGGATGCAAAAGAAATGGATCACTAGAAATAAGGGGTGGGAATGCTGCGTACGGTACTGGTAAGTGTTGGACTGAGCATGCCTGAAGCATCTGTAAAAGAAAAGAAGAGACCACATTTACAATTTTACAATTCTGCTTCTAACCTGAATATTCCTTTAATTTATAATAGTTTCGTTGTTCACTAGAAGTGGCATTCAAAGGAAATGTACCACTTGCCTCAGAATGCATTGATTTTTTATATAACCCTAATGTGGTAAAAGAGATGCTTCCACTCAAGAACTGAGATTTATTTCAGAGCTTTGATATCACAGGCAAAACCTGAAAGGTGCTGAGTACCCTTCACTTCAGATGAAGGTAAGGGGAGTTGAAGGTGCTCCGCATCTCGCAGGATCAGGCAGGACTTCTGACTGAAATACAAGAAGGGGTAGTGGTTACTTACCCCAGTAGCTTCTATTCTCCATACGTATTGCCTCCTCAGAACCACATGCCTAACTACATGGTTACACAACCATTTTAAGCAGTAACTTGGACAGACAAGATGGGTGAGGTAATTTCTTTTATTAGACCAACTTCTGTTGGTGAAAGAGACAAACTTTCGAACTTACAGAGAGCTTCTCCTTAGATCACCCGAAGAAGAGCTCTGTGTAGGCTCGAAAGCTTGTTTTTCTCACCACAGAAGTTGGTCCCATAGAAAGTATTACTACACTCAAATATCCTGGGATCAACACAGCTATAACAATTGAGCAGCAACTTGTCTCAAGTTCTAGGTATAAATATTCCAACCCCAAGCATTGCTCAGTTCTTCTCTACCTCCAGAATCCTTAACTTCTGAAGCATAGGAGAGGAAAGTGTCACTGTGGCTCTGTGGAGGGAACACACCCTAAGCTCTGTAGAAGGTTGCCCCTCTTCTCTCCTTTGAAATTGCCTGCCCAGGACACGCTACAGGACACTAGGTAGTATGCCCTCTGGAGAAGGGAAGCAGGTTGAGGAAAGGAAAACATTTCATGGAAATTTCAATTTTTTTTTAAACAATGGAAATTTCAAAATTTGAAAAAGTTTAACCAGCTCTACAGTTCATCTTAAAATGGAAAAAAAAAAATAGTCCAAAGTTTTCCTTTTCCCCTGAATTTTTCAGAGAGTTCTAAGGAGGCGGGCTAAGGAGCACCGCTAACTGAACGACAATCAAAGCCCTGCCCCCTCCCAAAACAAGCATCTGCTCTGGACACAGGATTGAGAGAATCTCCATTTGTGAAGGCGTGGAACCAATTTCAGAGAGGAATCCCATAAGGTTTCTGTTAAGGGCATATTGTGGATACTTGCCACTGAAGCAGCCAAACTCCCTAGTGAATGAGCCCTGGGAAATCAGGTACAAGCTGTAGGCCAACTTTTAACAAGAGCACATGCACAGTTTTATGCACTTGAGACAGTCCTTCAGTTGAGATGGCCTAATCTTTAGCTTTCCAGAGGCCACGGACTGCTAGGCTTCCTAAGGAGGGACAGAAATTTTGATATCCACAGGAAGGGACTTCACTTCCCTCAGTATGGTTATGGGGCATTGGAAAAATACAGGCCTTGAGACAGACAAGAAGATTCTATAGGGTAGGACTACCATCAGAATCCAGCTCCAAGACTCTCCTGGCTGAGCAGATAGTCCTAAAACAAGGGGGAAAGGGGTAGAAAGAGCAAGATCCTATGGACTCAGAAAGACTCTTGGTAATTTTAATGGAAACCAAATTCAAGTCACAGGGATCAGCAGGCTTCCAGATGGGAAGCGTCACGATTGTAAGATCCTTTAACTTGTTACACCAGGGAATGGAAAAAGCCACCCCTTTCTTAGAAACATTGTATGCAGAAATAGCCATAACTGTTGCCAAGACATCAAATAAGAGGAAGTCTCTTCAACACCAATTGCACTTAGAAGCATAACACTTCCTAGTGAAAGGGGTCTGGACTCTTCACACTCCAACAGAAGAAAGTAACCTTGACCTAGAATCCCGTCATGTTGTCAAGTGAAGCAGTTTGGGTGCTGGGTACAAAATCCAATCTTTCTGCTGGAAGAAGGGTTGTCCCAGAGAAAGATGATTGGTGGTTAGGGACTGGGGCACTAGTCTGGAACTTCGGAAACATACAGGAAGCAGACTTCCTGCATGACCTTGGGCATGGCATTTAGCTTCTCTGTGCCTCAGTTCCCCCATCTGTACAATGGGGATGATCGTACTACTCTACTTCACAGAGGTATTGTGAAGATAAATACATTCAAGATTTGAGGTGCTGTGCTGTTATGTTAATAGGGGCCATAGTCAGAAAAAGAAAATTGCAATAAAATCAAAACTAGAAAGTTTTTAAAACTACCAAAAAAACCCTTCTACTTTTACATACAATTTTTACTACATTTTATGAATGCTCTGGAGAGGAACTGAGGGACTGCTTGAAAGGGATGCAGTATTCATACCCCTGCACAATAGAATACAAGGCTAAAGGAGCACATATACACCCTGAACTGCCAACTACTTTTTAAAAAGGTGCCATGGTGAGGCACACAACTCCTGCAGCATGGCTCTGTGCAGGCAAGGTCATGAAGGAGAACCTAAGAATGGGGAAAACCAGGTTTTCAGGACAGCAGTGAGTAAGTGCTGTGTGACGGACAGTTCTGCCTCAATACAAATATGCGCAAAACAATCACCACTGCCTTTACTGATTAGAGGGGGACTGCTAGAAGGTGCCATGACCCTGTCCCAATGGCTCAGTACATTGCCTCCAACACACTTCCACCTCCGTAGGCCCAGGAGTGTTGTCAACATCCAACACACTGTATATATTGACAATACTGACTCTGCAGATGGTAAAGAGATGTCACTGATGAGCAAATGCCAGTACTGGAGGTGTAATCAACCTCACTCTATTACTACTACTAATTATTTGTATTACTATAGTGCTCGGAAGGTCTCGTCAATGACCAGGACCCCTTTGTGTTTGTACAGCACCTAACACAGAAGTCCCTGCCCCAAGGAGTTTACAATCTATGTATAAAACAAGAAACAGATGGCTAGGGACAGGGGAGTACAAGTGAACATGAGACAATAGCGGTCAGCATGATGGGCAGTGGTCTTTGTAGTCTAGCAGCCTAACCATTGTCAAGTTTTGTGTAGGCATCACTGGGGTCACGACCCCCAAAAATCAATGTTTACTAGAGGCTGATATACTACATAAGATGAATTTGATCTGAATTTTGATTTCCCCTGAAATGCACTATTAACTGTCCTTGCCCATTCACCATCATCTACTGCAATGCAATTTAAGTGGCAGCCCACAGCCTTATCTTGTGGTGACACGTTATTGTAGTGCAAATGAAATTTTATTGTGTACCATAAACTGAGGATTGGTTCTCTGAATTAATTGAAGATTAATTTATATACTAGAACATTAAGTACTATGGTACAACAGTTTGGTGGAGATTCTTGAAGCATATTAAAACAGACTTCAATGATGACGTATTTAAATAAATATTAGATAGCTTTTCGAAAAGCTTGCAATAGCTCAAACAGAAGTTAGCGCCTTGATGCAGGAATTACTGGGTAAAGTTCTATGGCCTAGTCTAACCTCCTGTGTAACAAATCATCATAATGGTCCTTTCCGGCCTTAAAACCTATGAATATTGATCTAGTCCACACCACCACGATTATTCAATATTGAGAACAAAATCTTTATTGCTTACCTCACAATACACTGAGAAAACATGTCAATTCAAGACTATTTTATTTCATTCTGTGTTTTTATTATAGTTACGTATAAAGCTGGAGCGTGTAGTGATCACTACAGGTAAAGATGCCTGGCCATTTCCATTCTAATAGACCTTTTCCAGTTGCTTATATCTAGGGCCAATGTTTTCTGGCAATGAGAAAACAGTAATTTTGGATTTTCAAAGCTGTTTAGTTCAGAAATTTCAGATATGCATTATATTAATACACAAATATTGTATTGTATTGTATTGTAATACTGAGGGCTAGAGCCAGCTCCACAGGGGAGGTGGGGGACAGATATGGGGCACTGAGGGCTAGTGTCAGCTGTGTACTGGGAGAAAGGCGGCAGGAGCCAGCTGTGTGCAGGAGAGGAGCAGGGGAGAGGCATTGTGGATACTGCGGAGAGCAGGTGCGAGTGCTGTCTGCTCTGCAGCATGGCCAGGGAGCCCTGCATTCTGCTTCTGTGCCCTGCCCACCATGGGGAAGCTCCGTGGCAGTTTTGCTGAGCCCAGGCTTGTGTGAGGAGGGGAGAAGTTGGCAATGAGTCTCAGCAGCAGCCAGCCCCCAGCCTCTGCCCTGCACTCTGTGGAGTCAGGTGTCTCAGGGGCCGACGCCAGGGTTGCCAGATTTATACTGCATTAATAGCCCAAAGTCACTTTAAAAACTAGCCCCAAAACATCCCAATCTATTTATTGAAACAAAGTGGGGAGAGTGCTGGAGGGGAGTGTGTGTGTGTGTGTGTACTAGGAGGGGTATGTTGGCTGGTCTGGAGGGGGTACCTGCGGGCTCACACTTAAGGTGGAGGGCAGTGTTGTGCTCCTTGTCACAGTGGTAGGGCGGCTGGCGCAGGCCCAGGATGCAGTGCCAGCACGTCAGGGCTCTCCCCCTTCCCAGGATAGGGAGCCAAGGCCTGGCCCCGTCAATCCTGCTGGGCAGAAATTGGGGAGGGGGTGAGAAGAGGGCTGACCCTGCATGCCCCATCCATGCATCGCCTCTGCTATGCGGATGGGTGTTTCCAGGCAGAAATATGGGCAGGGGTGGGTGTGTGTGTAACCCTGCATGCCCAGCTCACCCTCTGATCTGACCCCCTGTATAACACAGGACAGAACTTCCCTGAATTACTTCCTATTTGAATTACAGCAGATCTTTTAGAAAACCATCCAATCTTGATTTAAAAACTGCCAGTGATGGAGAATCCACCACGACCCTTGGTAAGTTGTTCTGACGGTTAATTACTTTCACTGTTAAAGATGAGAAAGTTACTCAGCTTGTGCAGTAATGGAGGTACTTCGAGATGTATCCCCCTGTGGGTGCTCCACTTTAGGTGTTATTGCGCCCCTCTGCTCGTAGCTGGAGATTTATGGTAGCAGTGCCCGATTGGGCCGCACATGCGCAGTCCCCGTCTTGCACCATTTCAGGCGGTTAACTGGTGCTGTGCGACCAACCCCCACCCCACCATTCCTTCTCTACTGCAGAGTCTGTATTTGTTAGAATTCCGAAGAAGAGGGGAGGAGGGAGGGTAGTGGAGCACTCACAGGGACACACATCTCGAAGAACCTCTGTTAGTGCACAAGGTGAGTAACTTTCTTCTTCTTCAAGTGGTGTCCCTGTGGGTGCTCTACTTTAAATGACTTCAGAGCAGTGCCTCCGGAGTTGAAGTCATAGTAGATGAAAGCAGAGTGTGACCAAACAGGGTATCGGAAGATGCGTGTTGTTGCAACACATAGTGTTGTATAAAAGTGTGCGGTGAGGTCCAGGTTGCGGTCCTACAGATTTCTGCAATAGGGATGTTATTGAGAAATGCTATGGAGGTTGAGAGACTCCTAGTAGAGTGTGTATGGAGCCCCGTAGGGGATTGTTGTTCATACTAGAGATAACAGAGTTTGATAAAGTCTGATATCCATTTGGATAGGCATTGTTTGGAAATGGTGTGCCCCTTGGATTGTTCGGTGAATAATTTTGGAGACTTACAAAAAGATTTTGTTCTATCGATATAAAAGGCGAGAACCCTGCGGACGTCCAAGGAGCGTAGTCTGGATTGTCTATTGTCTGTATGTGGTTTCGGAAAAAATGTAGATAGGTTGGATAAGGTGAAATGATGAAGCCACCTTAGGCAAAAACTTAGGATGGGGTCTGAGATACTTTATCTTTAAAAAAGATCGTATAGGGTGGGTCTGTCATGAGAGCAGCTAGTTCTCCCACCCATCTGGCAGATGTAATGGCTACTAGAAATGCAACCTTCATAGAGAGGTGTAGTAAGGAGCTTCTAGCTATGGGCTTGAAAGAGGGCCCGGTGAGGGCGTGAAGGACTAGGATGCGGTCCCATGGTGGGGCAGGTTTTCTCACTTCTGGATAGGAGTTGGAGAGACCCTTTAGGAAGCGTGAAAATAGAGAATCCATCAGCTTTATGATAAAATGTCGTGATGGCCGACAGGTGTACATGTATGGAACTCATGAAAAGTCCCGTTTAAGTTCCAGGAGAGAGTCTAAAATAAGAGGTAAGGAGGCTGACACAGGTGCAGTCTGTTTGCGTTGGCACCTTGATTCAAATAGTTTCCACTTATGTCTGTAGGTGTGTCGGGCAGTTACCCTACAGCTGTTTAATAATATGTTCTGAATTTCTGCGGAACATGTCATTTCAGATCCCAAGAGCCATGTAGTAACCAGGCTTTGAGATGGAGTTTTTGGGGATCCAGATGGATGATGTGACCTGCATCCTGCGATAGAAGCCGAGGCAGAAGTGGGAGCCTGTGTGTAGAGAAGGTAAGGATACCACGTTTGTCACGTCCACGTGGGGGCTATTAGGATCACTCTGGATCCGTCTTGTTTCATCTTGTGGAGTACATGTGCTAGAAGAGGATTGGGGAGGAAGGAGTACAGGAGGGGGGTGTTCCACTTGATGAGGAAGTTGTCGCCCAAGTCCTGCTCTGGAGCAGAACTGGGGGCATTTGGAGTTGTGTGTGGTTGTGAAGAGGTCTATTGTTGGGAACCCCCACATCTGAAAAATATCTCTGATGACCCAGGTGTTCAGCTCCCATTCATGGTCTTGATAAAACTTCCTGCTCAGGGCATCTGCCATGTTGTTCTGGCAGCCAGGTAGGTATGAAGCTACAACACGGACGTTGTGTTTGATGCACCATTGCCAAAGATGCATGGCTTCTACACATAGGAGTGTAACCGCACTCCCCCTTGCCTGTTTATGTAGAACATTGTCCATGAGGATCTGTACCATTTTGTTTTGGATTAGTGGTAGGAAATGAGAACAGACATACTGAATCACTCGTAGTTCCAGCAGGTTGATATGAAGCTGGGACTCTGCTGGAGACCAGCGGACCAGTATAGAATGTGTCTGTAGATGTGCCCCCCCAGCCTAGGAGGGATGTGTCCGTGGTGATGGTGAGCGCTGGTGGATTCTGCAGAAACGGCACACCCCTGCAGACGTTGTCTAGATTGGTCCACCACTGCAGGGAGTCCTTTATTGGGCATGGTGAGGAATTTGTTTATGCTGTGCCTGTGGGGTGCATAATTTGTCCTTAACCAGGCTTGAAGGCACCGCATGTGTAGCCTTGCATGTTGGACGACGGATGTCGTGGCGGCCATGTGGCCTAGGAGTTGTAGGCAAGTTCTGGCAGACACCTGAGTGCTGTTCCGCGCTGTTGAGATTAAGGTGGTTAAAGTCAGAAAGTGTTTTGTTGGAAGGGAGAGGCAGTTGCTTCGAGGGAGTTGAGGTCTGCTCCAATGAATTCCAGGCGTTGGACAGGTGTTAGAGTGGACTTTTGCAAGTTTATTTGAAGTCGTAAGGAGGTGAAGAGATTTATTGTATGTTGGGTGGAATCTATGGCTGTCTGCAGTGTTGGTGCTTTCAGCAGGCAGTCGTCCAAGTATGGGAATATTATTCCCTCTCGGCGTAGGTAGGCCACTACTACAGTGGGTAGTTTGGAAAATACCCATAGTGCAGTGGAAAGGCCGAAGGGTAGAACTGAAAGTGTTCTTGTGCTACTGTAAACTGCAGAAATTTCCCATGTGAGGGATGGATAGATACATGAAAATACGTGTCCTGAAGGTCGAGGGCTGAAAACCAGTCCCCGCTCTCGAATCCTGGGAATCTCTGTGTTTTTACAAATTGTTGAGTCGCCGTAGATGGAGAATAGGTCTCCAACCTCCTGTTTTTTTTCCTGCGTGAAAAAGTAATGGGACTACTGTACTCGGTCGGTTCGGGTTCTACTGCTCCCAGGGATAGGAGATGGTTCACCTCTTCCCACAGTAGATGTTCGTGAGAGGGGTCCCTGAAGAGGGACGGGGAAGGGGGGGATGGAGTAACTGGTTTTGATGATTTCTAATACCCATCTGTCTGTGGTGATGGACTGCCAGATGGGGTAGAATGGAAGTAGGCGATCTCCAAAAATTTTGCCAGTGGTAGATCGTGCCAGCATTGAGAGAGATGGGATTCTCGAGCCCTCGACCAAGGCTTGAAATCTGTTGTCTAGAGGTTGATGGCTGAGAGATAGTAGTCGACGAAGCTAACTGCCTTCTCCTCTAAGTTTTCTGTTTCCACCCCTGTTGGTCGTAACATCTATTTCGTTGGGTATACGGAGGGGGTTGGAAGCATTGAGGAGTTTGGTAATTGGTCTGCCGTCTCTTGTTCCTAGGTGTGTGGATGCCCAGAGACCACAAGATGGCCCTTGAGTCCTTCAGGATATGCAATAACTTGTCCGTTTTGTCTGAGAAGAGTTTGGCGCCTTTGAACAGTAAGTATTCTACAGTGGTCTGCACTGGCTTTGGGAAACCGGGCAGATGAAATGAGGAGGCTCTCCTGTTGCTATGGATCTCACTGTGGAATCAGCGGAGTCAAGGGCAGCTTGTAGCGCTGTTCTGGTGATAAGGTGGCCCTCTGTGATGAGTGCTTTGTACTGATCCTTTTTGTCTTCTGGAATAAAGTTTATAAATTCTGAGAGACTTGTGTAATTATTGTGATCATACTTTGCCAGTAGGGCCTCATAGTTGGCAATTCTCAATTGTAAGGTCGCAGCCGAGTATGCTTTGCGGCCAAACAGGTCGAGCTGTTTCCAGTCTTAACAATACTATAGAAACACCCCATATGATAGCTTACCCCGTTCGTTCACCGCATTGATAACCAACAAATTTGGCATTGGATGTGAGGAAAGGAATTCAGTGCCCTTGGCCGGCACGTAATACTTCTTATCAGACCTTTTACAGGCAAGTGCAATCGTTGCTGGGGTTTGCCAAGGCGATTTCACAGGGTCCATAATCGCAACATTCATGGGAAGGGCAATTTTGGATGAAGTGGACGTGTGTAGTATGTCCACTAGCTTATGGTGAGATTCCTGGACCTCTTCCAGAGAGATGTCTAGCGAAGTGGCCACTGTCTTGTAGAAATCCTGAAATTGTCTGCTGTGGTGGGAGGTGGAGGCATAATTATGCCATCCGGTGAGAAAGATGAAACCTGAATGTCAGCCTGGTCATTTGGGTCCGAGAATTCCTCCTGTTCTTCGGTCCCTTGTTGGGAAACAGCAGAAGGTGCCTTTGATGGCAATATTGGTGGTTGAGGTGCACCAGTTGCGAGCAGAGTGGTGGGTATTCCCTGTTGTTGCTATTGTGGATATGGAGCCCATGGCTGCCAGAATGGCCACTGCGGTTGAAAGGGCACTGTGGGCATCCAGGGTTGGCCGTACCAGGGTTGGTTTGTAAAATCTACAGGGAATCCCATGCTTGGTGGGGCCTGTGTGGGAGGAGTAGCCACAGGAGAGGACACTTGCCACAGCATTCCTATATCCTTCTCTCCATTGTCCTCCCCACTAGAGAATTGTGGTGAAAGCTGTGGAGAGCTGGGTTGGCTAAGTACCGCATGTACCATGGTACCATTAGTGCCGAGGAGAGGAGACTGCAGTACCGAGACAGATAAGTCTATGTGACACACAGGGCCGGCTCTAGGATTTTTGCCACCCAAGGCAAAAAACAATTTTGGCCGCCCCCCCCCCGTTTTTTAATTACCCCCATCCCCGGCCCCGCCTCAACTCCGCCCCTTCCCCAAATCCCCAGCCCTGCCTCCTCCCCCCAGGCTCTCAAGCCTGGGAGGGAGAGCAGCGGCGCGCCAAACGGCTGTTTCGCCGTTGGCAATTCAGGTTTGAGGTTTGAGAGCCTGAGAGGGAGGGGGAGACTCCGAGTGGCCACGGCGCGGGCGCCGCTTCTCCCCCTCCCTCCCAGGCTCTCAAGCCTGGGAGGGAGGGAGAGCAGCGGCGCGCGAAACGGCCGCTCGGGATCTCCCTCTCCCTCCCAGGTTTGAGAGCCTGAGAGGGAGGGGGAGACCCCGAGCGGCCGCGGTGCGCAAAACAGCTGATTCGCGCGCTGCTGCTCCCCCTCCCTCCCAGGCTTGAGAGCCTGGGAGGGAGGGCGAGTAGCGGCGCGCGAGCGGCAGCAGCAGCGGAGGTGAGCCAGGGCGGCCGGGGCACATTTTTAGGGGCGGCATTCTGGCGCCGGCCATGCCGCCCCTAAAAATGTGCCGCCCCAAGCACCAGCTTGTTTAGCTGGTGCCTAGAGCCGGCCCTGGTGACACAGGAACTGCTGTCATGTGCCCGGTCTCAGTACTGGTGGGATGGTGGAGCTCAGTACCGTGTGCTGGAGTGTGTTTATCGGCGCAGGTGTGTGGCTGGCGTGCATAGTACCAGCAGTAGGTGGCAGCATTAGCGCTGGAATGCTCAGTACCAATGGTTTGCTTGCTGGTGCTGTGGCATGGGGTTTCACTTTCCCCTTAACGCCTGTGGCGGAGCTCAACTGCGTAGGAGCTCTGGGTTTCTTAGAACCGTCAGTACCTGGTCTGTCGGCCGTTGATATGATACTCTTAGCTGAGATTCCCCTGTTTATACATGCAAGGATCACATAAGCCCCTTTGGCCATTGCATTGCACTTAAACTCATGTTCAGCAGATTATCCACCGTGACCCCCCAAGTCTTTGTCAGAGTCACCTGCTTCCCAGGATAAAATCTTCAGCCCTGTAAGTATAGGCCTGAATTCTTTGTTCCTTGATGTATACATTTAATTTGGCCATATGAAAAGGCACATTGTTTGCTTGCGCCCAGCTTACCGAGCGATCCAGATCGCTTTGTATCAGTGACCTGTCCTCTTCATTATTTACCACTTTAAACTTTCAAGAATGATTTTATGTTTTCTTCTACGTCATTGATAAAAGTATTAAATAGCGTAGGGCGATGAACCGATTCCTGCAGGTCCTCACTAGAAACACCACACGCTCTCTAGGATTCCCTGTTTGCACTGCATTTTGAGATCTTTCAGTTAGCCAGTTTTTAATCCATTTAATGTGTGCTATGTTAACTTTGCATCATTTTCTTTTCTTTTTTTTTTTAAATCAAAATGCCACGTGGTACCAAGTCAAATGCCTTGCATAAGCTGTCAAGCTTTCATTTTACAGGCTGAAAATTTTCCAGATCTCGTCTTTGCCCAAAGGTGATTTTTAAAAAAAATGTATGCAAACATGGTTCTGTCATTTCTTAGATGAAGGCAATGAAAAGCCAACTTAACATTAAAAAACAAAAAAACCCAACAACCTTTTTTGGGAACAGTTCTAATATCTATAAGTGGACTAGAAAGCTGAAATTTGAGACAGACATCACATTTTGATGATCAGGTGAAAAATCAGTTTTGATTGGTCACAGATATATGCACTGAGTAAGAGAGGTCTTGTGGAAATAATATCATGCTATCATGTGATTAAAAATTACTGTAATGTATGAGCACAAGAGGGCAGGGCTGAAGATGGGCAGACTATTTCCTCACATTCATTTTTCCCTGCAAATGTAACATTCTTTTAATATAGTGATTTCACTGAACTGAATATACACGATGAAATTGATGTGTTATCTCCTTCCATGAGCAGATTAAACTGTATTTTATGACTGTTTTATGGGCCAACTTGTTATGTTTTGAATATAAAATAGTATTGTAACAAAATGTCATGGATAAGGCAGAAATCAGTTTAAGTGAAGATGGTTCCAAACCCATATAATTATCTTCCACCCATGTGTGCACTGGAACTATAGAGCTGCTTCCCCAATCAGATTACACCACTCTGAGCATTTTTCAATGAAAGATTTTCTTCTCTGTGCTCTCCCAGCTCAGATTTTGAAACATTCTGGAGGGTTCCTTTAAAACTAATTCCTCTGCAGTTTTAATTGTAGTAGTTGCTTTCAAACTGGACTTTCCCCCCTTTGTCCTCTGCTGTTTCACAGATTTTACGAGACTGCATAAAGCCAGAAATGCTTCATTAGGAGGGTAGATAGGTGGGTGCACCTCCAATCAGTTCTTCGGGTTGCTCTGCACAGATACTCCTTTTCCAATTTCATCTGTTGCTCCTTAGCACTTTCGGGGCCATGTGAGACTGTCCCTTTCGCAGGAGTTCACTGTTCAAACCACTGTTTCATTGTCACAGTCACGCACTTCTGTGAGCTAGATGTGGCTCCACTGAAGGGTACTGAGCATTAAAGATCCACAGCTCTTAAAACTGTGACAATCTATATAGACAGGAGAGTTCTCCTCTCTGCTTCCCTGGCACTCTGACCATGTAACAGATCACCTCAATTTTGACAGCTCCCTCTCCCTGCACAGGATTGAGGTGCTGCAGCAAAGAAACAACTATGAAGAGGAAGTGCTACCAACAGGCATCTTAGACTGCAGGATGCCAGAAAGCTGAAGAAGATATCCAACGGGGAGTGAATGGGGTCTGGACAAAGTGAATTAAAACTGCTGTCCCTGGTCCATCAACTTAGATGCATCAGCAGCTTCTGATATAGATTGCTCTGGCAGTGTAAAGGGTCTTGAAATAGCTGTGAATGTAATTACAATGCAGAGTATCTTTAGTGTAAATGAGAATCAAGCCCATAATTTTTTACAAATTATATGAGCAATTTTCACTGCTCAAAAAGCCCCTGAAGTAAACAGGAGCTGGAAAGGGAATGAATCTTCTGCTTGAAAAAGAAGAAAAAAAAAGTTATGCTGGTGTGAATTGGGGCGGTCAACGTTCATATGTTAACAAAATGTTGCAAAATGGACTGATATGCTTCTGCATATACACTTCATATAAATATTACATATTAAAAGGTTTATTTATGCATTGTTAAAGTTGAGAAATTAACTCTGAAGTCAGAAAAGTGCTTTACTCAGGAAATTAAGGTTCTTAACACAATGTTAGTTCACACCTAAATCACGACGTTAAGTCACCCTATTTTCATAACTCCTAGAACTGCAAAACAAAGCCAAGTTAACTATATAGAAAAAAAAATTGAATCAGTACAGAAGTGGGGGCTAGAGAACCGCTCAGTAGTGTGACTGGTACAGAAGAATTGGTACTGAGAGAAATGCAGCCCTGCGCACACAAAGATTTTTTCCAGTCTATAAGTTCCAAATGGTTACTGGGGTGTAGACACAACATGTGTTACTTTCCATTATCGCCTTATTTAAAACACACATGAAAAGGCAGTTTTCTGGATTGTGTGAGCTCCTCAGGGAGTAGCTTAATTTGTTACTTGTACAATACTGAGTGCACTGTCAGCATTTACATAATGATAATTCTCTCTCTGACAGCAAGGTGGTATGCATGTAATGTAGCTGGATGGTATTATCCCCATCTAGTATCTGGATGAACTCTTTGTACCATTTCAGGTCTGAGACAGGAAAGAGTTAGCTCATCAAGTCAGTTATTCTGCTCCCAGCAATGTGGGAGAAACATGGTTATTAGATAAACAAGGATGTTTTGACAGTTTCTTTGTTAATGTGTTTCCAAATAGTTGTGCTATCTTTTGGCCTGTGTTAGTCTTTTTTAAAAAATCTTGCTAGTATTTACACAAATTATTGATTTTAGAGATGTAGCTGGAAGGGCTGATTTTATATATGCGCACACACCCTCTGAGGGGAAGGGGTCTCTTACACCTAGTCAATTATTTTAGTGGGCTTCCTACTATTTGATTAACTTTAAAAACCCTTTCCTCCAAATTTCTGAACTTGTTTTGTGAAGCTATGGATGTGTGTCCAGAGACTGGAGCCTAAGCTAGTTCTGACTTTAGTTAAAACATGTTAAGAAAATACTACACCACTACGGAAAAAAAGTACATAAACATAAAACACGCAACCCTGCATCAAGCTAAAAGGTCACCCATACTTTGCCCCAGTGAAGAATGGATTTCTCTGATGCAAACAGCAAAACCACATTAGCTGTGAAGCTCCAGGCTGCCCACCCCACACACTGGAGATGAAAGCCTGTGTCATTAGATAAACCTACTTACTGGAGGAGGCACACTGCAGACGGGAAGGTGCTGTCCACTGAAAACCACAGAACATCCTGGGACCTGCTGTGTGTTACAAGCTGGTATGTGCTGGCCTGTGCAGAGCGGAATCCCATGTGGTGCCACCGTTGTTACTGTGTATGAGACAGGGACTGTGCCCTGGTGGATCTGCATTGAAACAAACAATTTTCAATAATTTTGTTAATTTACACAATTCAGAGGGTTCTGAACAGTTATGGTTTGACATTTAAAAATAGCAAACTTTCACCTAAATACCAGAAAAATCACATTTTACACTGACAGTATAAAAGAAAGTTACAAACCTGTAATTCCTGTTCTTAAAAAATATCCTCCTCAATAGATTACTGCTCTTACATCAGTGCTTCCTGAACAACGCCAGGGAGGGAACTCTCAACTCAAAACATTAAATCCTCCAAGACACAAACAGTACATCTCAGATTCTGTAGGGCCCCCCTCATGTGTTCAGATTAGTTCCTTTCAAAAAGGAGGCAGTAACTCCCACATAAAAGCCAATTAAAATCAGAAGGAAAAATGTACAAGTAGCTAAACAGTCTTCCAAACTCTGATGGGAAGAGAGGCTAAATGATTTTCCACAGAGATATCGAAGAAAAAAATTCAGATAATTTTTTTCTCCCAAGATAACCATTTTTGCATATTCCCACTCTAAGGTGAAAGCTCAAGAGATGTCTCTAAAATAAACTTAACAGAACAGTGGATAAAACCAAAGGCTAATTTAAAAGCTAGGAAGGGAAAGGTTACATGCCTCAAAGCACCACAATTACAGGTAACTGCCACTAAGGACCCACACTCCTGGTCTGAAAATGCCCAGGGCTGGGAATTAGCAACATCTACTAGAACTCAACATTCAAACCCGAGGGACTAAAAGACAGAGGGCCCCAACCACTGCTTGGTTTCTTATACTATATCAGAAATCTCTAGTAAAGACTCCAAAGAATTAGAGACAAGGAGTGTGGATCGATAAAAGGCAATTATCTTGAGAAACCCTTCTTCCTTCATGAATTGCTTGCCTAGATCCCGCTCTTGGGGAATTAACAAGCAGGAACAAACCAGTACACAGGTGGAAATAAATACAAATTAGGGCTGTCAAATTATTTAAAAAATGGATCGCGATTAATTGCAAAATTAAAAAAATAATCGCAATTAATCCCAGTTTTAATCGCAATGTTAAACAAGAATAGAATACCATTTAAATATTTTTGGATGTTTTCTACATTTTCCAAATATATTGATTTCAATCAACACAGAATACAAAGTGTACAGTGCTCACTTCATATTTTTTATTACAAATCGTTGCACTGTAAAAAAGAAACAAGAAATAGTATTTTTCATCTCATACAAATACAGTAGTGCAATCTCTATTGTGAAAGTGCAATTTACAAATGTAGATTTTTTTTTTTATATATAACTGAACTCAAAAATAAATCAATGTAAAACTTCAGAGCCTACAAGTCCACTCAGTCCTATTTCTTGTTCAGCTAATCGCTAAGACAAACAAGTGTGTTTACATTTACGGGAGATACTGCTGCCTACTTCTTATTTACGTCACTTGAAAGCGAGAACAGGAGTTCACATGGCACTGTTATAGCCAGCGTTGCAAGGTATTTACATGCCAGATATGCTAAACATTTGTATGCCCTTTCATGCTTCGTTAGCATAATTGAAAATCAATATATTTGAAAATGTAGAAAAACCAACCAAAAATATGAATAATAAATTTAAATGGGTATTCTATTATTGTTTAACAGTGCAATTAAAGATGCGATTAATTTTTTTAATTGAGTTAATTTGTTTTGAGTTAATCGCTTGAGTTAACCACTATTAGTTGACAGCCCTAATATAAATGGAAGACAACTGCTCTCCTGATTTGCTACAGAACCAAACAAGTATTACTACACAGATGACAGTCTTGCATACCTCTATGACGAAAACATTATGGGGAGATAGTCCAAGTGGCCTTTGACTTAGCTTGGGCACCACTGCAGACCTTTTGTAGCAGGGTTAGCAGAGGTTCCTAGGCAATGACTGCTAGGCACTGACGGCCATGCCAGATGTGAGTCAGGAGAGGACTACTTCTCTCATGGAGCAGACCCACCATGGCATCCAGGAGGAAGTGATCCCTTCCCTGAAGTAGGGTCAGTGTCAAGGACCAGCATGAAGGACCCACCAGTAACCATGGCGACTAGACCTTGGCAACATTGACACACTGGTTATAGAAGATGCCGAGAGGGCACAGAAGCAGTGCTGTGGGACCTGTTTTCCCCCAGACATGCCCTGATGTAATCTCATCATCCGGAGTGGGAGGACAAATTTGGTGTTCATTTTGAGGTGCTCCAGCAAGTTGATCACTTATCAGACATAAGGGAAAATTCGGAGAAGGCCAGAAGGACTGTTAGCTTAAACTTGTACACCCGAAGTTCACAGGTGCACAATGTAGATGTCTGCTTACTGAGGAGAACTTTGCACAGTGATCCCTTATCTGCACTGACCACATTAGTTTACAGGCAGGGTTTTAAAGTGTTAATTTTAACGTAAAGCTCTAAACAGTTTGCGACCTGGCTACCTGACAGGCCAACTCCCTCCCCATATGATGCTATGTAGTTGCAGTCAACAAATGCACTTGGGCTATAGGCCCTCTGATGTGAACAGGGTGGGGCTAGGCTAGTGGGACATCTTCTCCAAAGGGTCCTTGATTCTGGAAACTGCTCCACCTCTTGGCGTCTCAATCCAAAACTTCACTTTTAGGATATGCTGCCAAGATTAATTTCTTTCTGGGGCATTTGGGGAGGGAGTGGGCTGAGAGTCAGAGTAACAGATTTGGGGCTGAAAACAGGAGTTTATTAGATTCTATCCACATGAAGGCAGTCAATTATATGCATTGTGAATTCTATTTTTATATTGTCTAGCTCTAGGTGCTTTTACAGGATTAAAGTAAAGATATGTATTTTATTTCAGCGTTTATGAATGCCTACTTCATAACTACACCACATCCCCTCTCAAACTAAATGCACTTCAGAAGCAGAAAAATTATGTTTCAAAAGTGTGATCTGAAGGCCTTTGGAACTGTGCTGATGGCTGCCTTGGCCAAATCGGTAACTTTCACTCTCTATTAGGCTTTATTTGTTTTTTTTTTATAACCAATATTTTATGATACTTTCACTGCTGTATGTTACTAGTGCACCATTATGACCCTTGAAAGAAACTGCCACAACAGACTGCCAGCAGTAGTTACCACAGTGTTCTATTTTCAATGCCAACTACTTGGAGTTTTTGAAAGTCTTAGAGAAATGCAGTGTCCTTAGCACATTCAGCCCAACATTCTCATACCTGTTCATGAATGTCGACCATCACTGCATTCTGCTGTGGCGGATGAGCGGCTGGGTGCAACATACGGGGGGATACATTCGGTGGGTGGAAGGCTCGGGGCTCTTCTATTGCTTGTTGCTGTCCGTAGGAGAGATGGTGATAGTTTTCGTCTTGACTAATGGAATTGTGTCGAGACAGGCGATCCCTTCTCGCTCTCTGGCGTCTAACAGGAGGACTGGGAACACATTAAAAGGGAAGACGTCACACAAATTGCCACAGGCCTCTTTCTTAAACAATATCATACATAATCCAATACTGAGGACAAGTCTATACTAGACAGTTCCATCAACATTGGTATGTCGGCTAGGGATGTGATTTTATTTTTTAAACAGACAGTGGTATACTGATAAGAGCCTCAGTATAGATGCAATTATTTCAGGATACAGTGATTATACCAAAATATGCCAATCAGGAGAACCAGCATAAGCTAAATTAATATAAGCACTTTTATACAGATATTGTAATCACAAGATACATTAAAAGAACATGAAGGTTGCCAAGTCAAGCACTCAAAAGTTAGAAAATGCCAGGATTAAGGTTGCTTGTGCAATCTTGTACGTATGCATGAGGATACAGTCTATAAGGATATGATCACACTTTTTTTTTTTCCCAAAGGACCGTGTGACTCGTTCAGCACACAGAATGGATGTTGCTCACTAAATGAGCAGCTATTCAATATTTTGTTTTCTCCTCATTATTCAGTGTGTGGCCTCAGGCCTTATTTAGTGCACACTATTCATACCCTGCTCGGAAGATAGAATTATTAATTTCTTCATGGGCTTTTTCTCTGGCACTTAATGTAGTAGCTGAATGCTTCACAAACTTTCGTTTATTTTCACACCACCCTTGTGAGCTAAGGTGGAGGTATTATCCCCATTTTACAGAGGGGGAACTGTGACAAAGATTAATATAAAAAGTATCCACTCATTTTGGATGCCCAATTTGAGACACCTAAAACCGGATTACGGAGCATAACATAGCTCTTTCGGTGATCAAAGTACAGCTCCTATTGACTTTATTCGCAACTGAGAGTGCTCAGGCCTTCTGCTAATCAGATGCAGGGTCTGAAGTCAGCACTCAGAAAATGAGCAATTAATGACTACCTGTAAGAAGTTTAGTTTAAGTGACTTGCCTGGTCTCTGGAGCACGCCCATTGCAGACGAAATCTTTGGGGAATAGCTGCGCGCTAACAAGTCTCTACAGAGCATACGCAAACTGCAATTTTTCCAAGTCTTATAATTTGGCCAAATTTGGGCAGATTTTCACAAGAACAGGAAAAGGCAAATTTGACATAGGCCACCTTCTGCCCAAATTTCAAGTCTCTGCTGCAAAGCATGGGGGCACTTTTTCCCTCAAAGAAAAAGACACCAGAATGTTTTAACATGGGCAAAACAACATTTTTTTCTCTCACCTCATTCTCAAAAAAAGCTGAAACTGTTTTGGCTGAAATTCCCCCCACCTCAAAGAAAAATCATCCTGAGCTAAACACACCCAGGATAGAAAATTTCAGCTCAAATCATTAAAGTTTAGCAAAGTTATAAGCAACTGAAAACAGTGTCTTATAATGGGAACTGTCAGGCAATCTTAACAACAAGTGTTGTTACCAACCCCGCTTATAATTACTTGTGTTATATTATAGGACAGCTTTGCTGATTTAAGCCTTATAAGCAGGTACATGTTTCCCTTGTATTCCTCCATTTTAGGAATCTATTATAGTGTTTGATAATTTTTGCATAACTACTAATAAAAAGTTATGCTGACATAGCTATTATTGGTGTCATCCGAAAAGATTTACCCCCAGTGCTTTCCATAATCACAGAAGAATCAAATAAAGCTGCACAGATACAAATCTAGCTTTAAGGTTGTGTACATTCAGTACTATGTCACAGTTAGTTACATATAAATCAACTTGCCCAAGGTATTCAAGTATGCTTTATGTTAGTGACTGCTTTTAAATGTCTAAAAATTGCATTACTACTAAGGTCCACTTGTTCAAGGTTGTACATCATTAGATAAGATAGACCTATATAATTTTTGTAACTTTACTACTGCAGATATTTTATTTAATAATGCAGGCAGCAAGATTTCAGTTTTAGTGAATTCAGATTTAAACTTTCTTTATAAACACCTTTACAGTAGCAGATATGAAGCTTAAATGGTCTGATTTATATCTATAATCTTCAGCTAACATCGGTGCAAAGCTGTAATGTCATATGAAGGAAGGACTTGGGTTTGGAAAAGTTCTCGGAGTGGTAAAAGTCACTGATGGCAGTTTCAACATTTTGAAAAAACTAAACAAGTAGAGATGCCCTAGTTTCCCCTGCCATTTATCTTTAGACACAGTAGCTTTTTTAGCTTCAGTTCTGCCTTTACCTTTCCACAAGTAGTCCCAGTGGTCAAGCTTTACTTCTGTTAATTACCCAGAAGGAAACAAGGCATAACGAAAACAAAAACTGTCAACACTTTTTGGGCACTTTTCTATATACTGATTTATGGGCAGCACAGAACATAGTACTCTGGAAAAAACAGAACTTGATGCAAACAGACTTCTCTGAGGTGATCAGATACATGTCAGAATTGCAAAGAAATGTCCCTTTCCTTAGGTGTAACTCTGAGATAACCTCCCCATGTGTAGCTCTATCAGATGACTAACTTGGAATTATTGGAAATGCCTCATGCAAAGTAGTCACAACCTGCACTGAACATTCATATTGCAGTAGTGCTCACAGGCCTCAACCAGTTTTGGCCCCATTGTGCTGGGTAATACACAAAAATAGTAAATGACAGTCTGTCTCTAAAAACTTAAAAGACAAGGCATAACTTGTGGACCAAACAAATGAAACAAGGTTGGGGAAACGGAGCAACAAATAAATATAACCAGATGCATGCAATTCTTAGCTAGTAACAACAATCACAGCTGTCTGTAACTGGAGATTCCTGTTCACTGTATTTAGCTGTTCAACATAAGTACTTCCCCCCCCAGTAACTTTTTTAATGTTCTCAATCAGGGAGCAGAGTACCAGAACTACTGCCATGGAGCTGATGCGAAGGAACATGAGGGTAACAAGACTGAGGAGAAGGCAGAGGGAAGGTGGTGTGTTATACATCAGGGGAGGCAGGAAGAATGGGGATGGAAGCTGGAGTGTGGCAGGGAAAGGACGAAAGGGGAAAAAACGGCAGCTCCATCTTCCCAAATAGCAGAGGGCAAACCATGCAGACACTTTCCCTGCAGCTGAGAGAAGTCCACCCTTGCGTCCATTGTGTACATAAGGGTGAAGGTCAAACCTAAATAATCACAAATTGGGATGACAGCTGATTTTTGAGCCTGTAGAGGGAAGAAGGCAGACTAACAAAGCAAGCTTATTTTGAATCAAGATTTTCTGGGGTCTAGCTTTTTTTAAAATGCTTGGTGTTGGCAGTACTGATTTATTTGCTAGCCATTTGGTGACCAACAGCTTCAAAACAGTCTCCAGTCAGAGCATGCACAGGTTTTGTTACATGGGCAGCAGATTAATGGATATACATAGTGACAGAGACTAAACCTGATAAAACTTGAAGCAAGTTCATTAGAAGGGCAAATTAATTTAACTTTTAAACAGAATTATGTAAAAGCCTATTGAGCTTATTTTACTAGTAATCTACTTTTTATTTGTATTACGATGGTGCCTGGAAACCCCATGCAAGTTCGAGGCCCACTGTGCTAGGCACTGTACAGAGAGTTCCTGTCCTGAGGAGGTTAGTCTAAACAGACAAGACAGAGGATAAGAGGGCAAAACAGAGATTCACAGTTGAAGAGCTGAGAATAAAATACAGGTCTCCTGAGTCACAGGACAATTGCCTATCCACTGGACCACGTTGCCTCTCTCCATGCAATAATCCAAGAAATCAACTCATTGACTCGAGTTATTAGTTTTGACTGCTGGTTGTATGAAAACAAATATAATTTTGAAAGTTGTGACCCAAAGCTTCCAAGCTTTGTGACCCTAAAGACTTCTTTAACAATAAGTAACAATGTGCTACAGCTTCAATAAACTAACAGAATGCCAACTGACAAAGAGGCTTACGAACCATAGCCCAAAACTAAACTAAGATAAAAATGTAAACCCTTGCAATACATGCATCACACATCTAAGCAATCACATGATACTACTTGCATCAACCTTGTCAGTTTTATTCATTCTCATTTGAAATTAGATTGTACGTTTATTAGGAAGGACAACGTTGTAAGTTTTGTAAGTGTCATGCACGTTTATTGCACTATAAAAGTAATTAGTCTACTACTACTAGTAGTAGCCTGTCCAGAAATAGGAATCTTTAGTTTTTGGTTGATTTTCTGACACATTGTCTATGTGTACAACACACTAATGTAATGTACAGCATTAGAGCAATAAACAGATTCTAACTGAAAATGGTAAGGAGTAGCCACCCTCTCCAACTGTACATGTCCACACGAAATTATAGGAAGACAGTACACTGACCTCATGAATTACTTCCAATACCAGTTTTCAGCAGCGATAATAGCAAATGTTTATCAACAAAGCTTTCAAAATTAATATTTATCATATAGTCTTGTATAACTAGGAGTCTTCTGCTAGGAATACTTCATTTCTAATGCTAATGAATCACTGCTGCCTTGAAAAAGGTCTCGCCTGAATCAACAGACAACCTAGCAAGAAACCACTCCACAATCTGACTAATCCATTTACCTCCTCCTGTTGCGTGCAGGTGTGTTGCATCGTTCCCCTGAGAAGTGATGTTGGTTGGGTCGAGCTGAAGGAGGCTGCCTATTTGATGTCATCTCCCATGGTCGCATTGGTGGTGATGGGGCTGGTGATGCTGCTGTATAGTCAAAGACTGAATGAGAAAGGCGTTGTCTCTTAGGACTCGGACTATCTTCACTCTATGAAGATGCAAAAAATAAACGCACCTGAGTGAGTCATACCCCAGACACACTGTTCTGTATTATTACCGCAGTTTACATCTGTGGGGGAAAAAACCTGAAGTAGACTATTTACATTCAAAACAAAATACCACTTGAAGTTAAATGTCTAGTTATCACATCATGAAGGTAATGGATTCTGCAATTATTTTATGGCTTCCCCACCCCAAGAACATTTTTATTACAGAATTCAGTGCAATATTTTAAAAATTCTAATGCTGAGGTAGAAACAAAGTTACCAGAGATACACCGCTAAAAATGTTTGTTTCGAGAGAGGGGTGTTTTTTTTTTTTTTTTTTTTTTTTAAATGTATGGGCTCTTCCAAAAATGTTGCTGGCTAAGCACCAATTTCATGCCAATGGGATCCGTACGTGTCAATCATTAAATAGTCTGCCAGATGGAGTTCTAGCTCAGCATGTGCACCCCAGATCCACCAGGAGGATGATCACTATACAGCTTATTAGACATCTGATTTGTATTGCAGCCAATTTTAGTTCTGCTTACTCAGCTCAGATGTGTCTCTTGTCCTTTAACTTGTTAGCGCAAGACTGGCAATTAACAAGTGTAAAAAGAATTTGACAAAAGCGTCAGCTAAGTCAATGTAATTTTTACTTTAAAAAATTATCTGGTTGGATACCTTTTTCCTGATCTGACCACTTATTTTGCTGACACAAAGAATTCTAATTGACTACAGGAGGCCAAATTGCTCCAATACCACCTGTGTTGACAACATCCCAAATTTTATTACCTGACAGAATAGATATCTTCTGTGGAAAGGCAACTGATGCCGAGAAAATTCAGCTTCTCTGCTATGGCCTTGTCTATCTCAATTTCTTTTTTTACTCTCTGATAGTCCAGTTGACCGACTCATTCTTTTGCAAGCTTTCTGCTTCACACATTTAAAAAATGCATTGTTTCTCTCTGTGGCTATTTACTCTTCAAAAATCCCTGTCTTCATAAAATATACATATGTATATATTTCATCTGCCATAGTTTGTGTTATTTTTATTAGTTTCACTAATGTTGCATTTACATTTTCAGAAGAATACTGGTTTGGCTTGAATACTCTCTTCATCTCTGACAATTAACCACATCTCTTTTACCTTCCTGTTTCCTTTTCAGTTTAGGGATATGCACAGTCTTCATATCTATTATAGGCTAAGGATTTTACTTTCCTAAGTTTTTACTTCAGGGCCTTTTTGATCAGCTCCCTTTCCCCCCCCCCCCCCCCCAATCTCCCTTTCTAAAGGTAAGTGCATAGTGACACGTTTATTTTTTATATGAAATTCCTCCCCGAGGATGCAGTACTTAAATTATAATCACGAATAGCTGTAAGGCTACAATTACTTTTTTGACCAACTCCTGTATCTCACTTAGGAGTAAGTAAAAAAAAAAAACACCTTTCCTCTTGTGTGCTTTAGGACTAGGTATTCCAAGAAGTACTCTAGTAAGTCAAGCAACCATTTCCCTAAACCTTGCCCTGTTGTGATGTTTGGATGCTGGTAATTGACGTTTCCCATTACTATCATTTCACTGATTTAGTTGCTTCTTTGATCTCCCTCAACACTGTACATTCAAAACCTATTCCAGATCAGACCACCAACTGCCTAACTTTAAGGAAGGAGAAAAGGGTGCAGCATAAAAAGCATAGCAAGCAGTACCTGAGCAGTAACTTTGACATGCTTCAAGTTCCTACTTTGATTTTTAAATTTAGGTTTAAAGTTAGTGTTGTGAAGAATGAGGTAAGTCACGAAGGCAGGGTTCTATGGTTCGTGGCCAAAATGAGAGTTTTCAAAGACAGTTTTGGAAACAGGAACTTGTATGCTTAAGGTGAGTGGGTCAGATCCAGAGAGGTATATGTACCAATAGGTAAATAGGGCAAAAAGGCCAGGCACACTTGGAGGCTATAGAGAACCATATGAAAACAAACAGGTGCAGATGGGAGGATGAGACGAAAGGGTTCAGTAAGCTGGCAGAGGGGGCAAAGCCTAGTGAATGGTAACAGGTATTCATTGTATTCACCTCTGTTGGTGAGAGAGGAGTTTTCAAGCTATTGTTTGGCTAACAAACTTTGATTGGTAATGCCATGCATCTGGCACCTTTCCTTAGCACTAAATTTATGCTTAAATACCCCTTCCCCCATCCCCTACCTGTCCAAAAAAGCATATTTATCCTGCAACGCTGGTTCTTTTGATTATTTTGTCTCTGAAGAGATGCACTCCAAGCACAAAAGACAGCTCATGAGTTTATAGGAGATGGCAGAGATGTACCAAACTAACAAGCTGCTAGGCGGTTACTCTTCATCATTCCAAATTACTATTTAGTATATCTACTCCAAACTCCATAATATGTGCTAATTGCCTTCTATGTTAAGCAACAGTATTTCCATCCCAACTTGTCCATTAGAAAGAAAATAACGATAAAATCATTTTCTGAACTACATATAAAAGCATGCTTTTAAAACCTAATTATGTTTTTCTGAACTGGAAAAAAAATAACCTAAAGCTAAATCCTAACTTCTTCATAAATTAGTGTCATTAAGAAAAAAACATTGGTGCTTTTTCTTGGCTTTAATTAAGAAACCAATTCTCATGAGATGATTGTAACAGGGTTACAAGAGCATATTGCAAAAAGTAACATGGAATTAGTGGCAGAAACAAATCCCATACAAATTAAGATCTATTTACATTTCAATTACACTGAACTCATGGCAGAGCTGGCCACAAACAGTGTAATTTTGCAGTCTATAATACCCTAAGTTGGCAAATGCGGTGCTATATCTGTACAGTATGTCATTTGTTGCAACATTTACATCTCCCCAAATTTCATGCCAATATTCAACAGGCCAGCTCAGAGTCCCTGGACTACCTCCTTTGCTGACAGGCCATTCTGTGTTGTCTGATTTTGCTGCGGCCAAACAAGCAGCAAGAACAGAAGGACGCTGGCCTGATAGCTGTGGAAGATGCAGTTTATTTTTATTAATTACATAAATTAAAAATTGATATGACAAAAGCCAGGAACTAAAAGACTGCATTGATTCAAACATGAATTTCTAGAAGAGCAAACAACATCTGCACAAAATACAGCACATTTCATACGTCAAAGCACCAATGCCAGAAAGACTTCATGATAGGCATCCCATGTTACCACTGAAAGAAGATGAAGCTTATGCCAAGGCAGAATTAGGATTGAAATTAAATCCACAAGAGTCAGGAAATTCACAATTAATGTTCCCCTAGCAAATCTATACCCCTTCCCTTGTAACTGTGCACTATGATACCTTATCACGTAGACACACCAGTAGTGAGTCACTATTCAGCAAAGAATTAAACCCATTTGTAAAATGCATCCTTCTCTTATACTATTTAGTATGAATTGGAGTGAAATTCTGATACGTTGTTGACGCAACCATTCGTTATGCTTTTGAATACTTTTCACAGTCATTCAATGTGATTTATGTTAACGCTGCTCATCTCTGTGCTCTTATGAGAAAGGATAAGTTGCTAGTTTAGGCTTTTTATAAAAGCAGAAGTTTTTACCAAGACAATAATATTGTCATAACATTTGATGTGGTCTCCTTTCCCCCTTAAGTTGTAAAGGTTACATGGAGCGTTCTGTATCTCCTTAGTTGTGTGTTTGCCAGGTGACAGCTTGAAAATGTTACAAAACTTAGACAAGGCCTAAGATGCCTCGCCCTCCCTGAGCCCCTGCACATACCAGCAGAGCTGGGTCCTGCCGATTTAGGGTAAATGACGGTAGATGCTGCTAGGAGGCAGAAGGGAGCCACCTCCAAAGACCCACAGAATATGACAGCTAAGGGACCCCACTTGGAGGGAAGGAGATCACCATAGGCTCTTCCCCAGGCCATGTGGCTAAAGGAGACTGAGGAGCTGGGAGTGAATTCCTGACAGCAATAAAGGGGGGAGGCAATACCCAACAGAAGAGACTGATTGCTGCTTTTGGACCACACTTATCCAGTTTGTAGGTTTAGGGGCACGATCCTTGATTAGGCTGCAAGAGGTCATGGGGTCAAAGCCACACCTGAGTCCACTGAGTGTACTTTTTTTTTTAGGCCTGCACTGGCATGCAGACAGACTAGAGATGGAATAAATGATTCTGAATATAGTTTATACAATTCTGTACACAAATTCGCAGAGTCCCATGAGAGTTTTTTAAAGAAACTGATGACATACAGCAGAATATCATTTTACCTTAGTTTTTAAGCACAGTAACGCCTCTAAATAAATAAATATTTATACATTCAAAATTTGAAACCTCTTCCTAAAGAAAGATCTTTCAAATAAAAGGAATCAAAGATGTGACAGGTATGTCCATGCTTAATGGATAAAGACCATTAGAGATAGGTGTTTCTCCTACAGGAAAACATGACATGAAAAAGTACATGAGGAAGTTAACTATGTTGAACTTAGAATCCGATTATGATCTTCTGACAACCAGTTAAACTGAATGAAATTGAGACATCTGTACCTCATTTTCAGCCTGCAGACTCAAGACAATACTGCATTGATTTGTATCCTGGCGTTACAATCAGAAATTAGCAATTTTTAAAATGAATGCTTAGCTCAGGGGTGGCCACACTGCGGCTCGTGAGCCACATATGGCTCTTTTACAGTTAAAGTGCAGCTCCCGGAACCCCCTCTACTCCCCCCCCCCCCCTCCACCTACCAGACTGGGGGGAGGGGAGAGGAGGGGAAGAGACAGGGTTCGGGACTTCTGCCTTGCAGCAGGGTGGTGGGGTACAGGTTTCTACCCAGCAGGGTGGGGGGGATCTCAGGGCTTCAGCCCTGTGGGGTGCGCCTGCCAGATCTCGGGGCTTCAGCAGGAGCGGGACTGAAGCCCCGAGACCCGCAGATGCCTCCTGTGGGGCAGAAGCCCTGAACCCTGGCAGGCACCCCCCGGCTCTCGAACTTCTGAAGATTGTCATATGGGATTCAGAGGGTCAGTAAGTTTGGCCGCCCCTGGCTTAGCTCGTATAGAACAGAGCAGAAACTGTGGGAAACCTGCAGCGAAACCCTAAAGCCTTGGAATGGGTGAATTTTCTACTTGAGCAGATATCTGTCCTCACTGCTCTTGGAGTATTGCTCATCTCACAGACCAGCAGGAGCCAAAAATGCTACTGTCAGGACACCAACACGGATGCTGACATCTTTGTCAATTACGAGCAGGCTTTTCACTGGTTTTAGCAAGCGTCCCTTTAATATAAGGTTTTGTATTTTACAAAATTTTCAGGTTTTTAATTTAAAAAGAAACGTATCCCAGATCTTAGATTGAAACAGATCCTGAATCTTCCTCGTCTTGCAAATTCAGAGCTATCAAACTATATAAAAACTACTACTTCTATATGAGACCTCAACATAATCACAAAAAATAGTGTAATATATTTATTTTATTCTCCACTATGAATTAATTATTCAGTGGAAGGATGGAGTTTTACAAAATAAATCTGATTTATGTCAGTTTTCACGTAGCTGAAGATACCTGCACTTCATAGTCTTACAGCACAGCCATGGTGTGCACTACACCATCAGAACACACAACCTAGTAGGTCTTGGTAATTACACTGCAACCTGTATCAGAGACTAAAAAATAAAGTTTATGAAGATTCATAGGCAACCAGATGCTTTTAAGAAATTAACAGCTAAATATTCCAAATTCAGATTTTTCTGTACAAAATTAGAAGCACTAAATCTGAATTTAAAAAAGATATCAGTACTCCAGGCAGATAAAGTTAACACGGCAAGAGTCTTGTGTTTGCAGATATTCAACATCACATGGCAACACTGTAAATGGAGCTCCTTTAAGAAGTTTTAACATTATCTGGATGTTTGGGGCGCAGCAGTGAGGAAAAGCTGATCTTATCAAACTACTGAATTAACCAATGACCTGGTAGCTGACTGACTAGCCAGCAAAATATTAAAGCTACCCTCTTTCCTGTCCTTCCTCTGTCCCCTTTCCTTCAATTTTACCCAAGTTTTCTTTCTATCAGTTTTTTTAAGGAAGGTGTGACGGGTTGCCCCCCTTCAAGATGCCACCTGATGTGCTGAGATACCACTGAGCCCGCCTGTTCTGCCAGCCGGGGCCCCCTTTAACCTGTCTTGCTGAGCCAGCCTCTTAAGCCCACTCCAGCACACACACAGGCAGGGCCACTCTCAACTGCAGAACACCACAAACACTGAGACCAACTCTGGGAACACTCAGATTAAGGGACTTGTCCCAGCACTCAGGTGCCCACCTCCCTTGGAGTGCAGACCCAAAGGTATATTATGAAATCCGCCTCCTCCCTCAATGTGGAGGAAAGTATGCACAGCCTCTTACCCTCCTCCCAGCCCCCCATATCAATTGCACAAACTGGGTTATATTATAAACAAGAAACAAGTTTAAAATCTACCTTTTATAGTTGTTAATCACAGAAAAATCAAAAGATTAGGGTTGGAAGAGACCTCAGGAGGTCTTTAGTCCAAGCCCCTGCTCAAAGCAGGACCAACCCCAACTAAATCATCCCAGCCAGGGCTTTGTCAAGCCGGGCCTTAAAAACCTCTAAGGATGGAGATTCCACCACCTCCCCATGGGAACCCATTCCAGTGCTTCACCACCCTCCTAGTGAAATAGTTTTTCCTAATATCCAACCTAGACCTCCCCCACTGCAACTTGAGACCATTACTCCTTGTTCTGTCATCTGCCAACACTGAGAACAGCCGAGCTCCATCCTCTTTGGAACCCTCCTTCAGGTAGTTGAAGGCTGCTATCAGGGAGTTCCTCTTGGATAGTCCATTCTACATAAAGATCATGCAGTGTGTAAACCTTTATGCTGGCTAGAAAGGGCTTTATGAGGCTGCTTCGGAGCCTATTCATCCTGATATTTAGTTGGTGTGAGGTGGTCACTACAGAACAATGGAATGCACATCCTTCTCCACATGGGTTAAGGGAGCTGTTTCTGCAGGATTCCTAATTCCTGTTGTCACAAGGACCACCCAAGTTTGGTCTTGAATTCAAAAGTGGTTCAAATCAAAGAACAAGATCAGATGCCCCTTCTATTTGCATCTGTTACTGCATTATTCCCCCTTCACTCTATTCACTCTGCTTCCTCAAACTGCAATCTTTAGAAGTTTTTCCTGCAGGGACAAGTCCTGACACAAAGATGTTCCGTCAACCTGAAAGTATTTTCAGCTTGGGACCCACCCCAGACAAATCAAGGTGATCCAGCAAGACTTTCAACAGGTGACAACTTTACAGGTGTCTGCTCCTCTTCAACTCCCTTAGAATGCTTCTATTGTTCTTTCTATAGCTCTTTCCAGAAGTGTTAAAATGTTCCCTTCCCTGAAAACCTCCCCCCACCTTTAGTTTAGTCTCAAATACTATAATACCCCTCACAGACAAACTAATTTAAACAAATATAAGCTGCATTACACAAAGAACTCAACACTGCATCATTTCCACCCTCTGAATATAGTGTCCCCCTGGAGGATAACATTTTAAAAAGCATGCCATTGAAAGGGACACTAGAGTAAGAACAATCATTTTCTTTGCAATACTGGCTTGCATTTTCTCATTGGCCACAGGGCCATGCAAACAGTAACCCAGGCATTCAATTCTGTCTCATCCTACTATACTGAGCAGCTGACCAGGTGAAACGATTTGTCAGCCTGGAGGATCCAGAACCTGGAAGAGTCAGGAAACTCTTTTTTGGGGGAGAGAAGGGTGAGTAAGGGGAATTTACTGGTAAGGAACGTCCTACATTTTTAAAGTGTCGTTAAGGATAAAAATGAGTCAAACCGCACTCAGACCTGTATGAAGGAGATATGGACAGCAAACAAAAAAAAAACCATACAAGCTAAGTACTAGCCAAATAAGTAAACAAATAAAATTAATAAGTGAGGGGATGAGACTGATTTTTAAAAACAGAATTACAAAATTAGTGGAGGAAGTGACAAACAGATGTCCTACATTTGTATTTTAATAAAGCATTTGATATGGTCTCAATCCTAATTAAAATATAAATTCACACTGGTTTGGGTAGGATCACTTGTGTAGATTGAAAACTGACTAAAAGACAAAAAATGATAAATGACAATATCTAGTATCTGCTTAGGTACTTGTAGTTGCCCACCATCACTATAGTAACTGAGCCCCTCAAACTTCCTACTTAGCTTACATTTGATTGGCAGTGTAAAAAATCCTATGGTGCTAGGGGCTGTACAGTGGAATACCAGTGGGATTGATGTTAGTACGGGTTTGATAAAATCACTTTATTAATCTGGAGAGAAGAGTAAACATATGATAAGATTTGCAGATGTTCCTAAATTAGAAAGTTGGTAACATCAAATCACAATGGAAATACAAGAGGACAAACACAAAATGTGGGTATAAAATAAAGCGAGATTTAGTTTGGAAAAATGTAAGAGAAAAGATCGGTGTGAACATAATCCTAAATACATACACGCAGAGTCAGGGAGAAATCTGGGAAACAACAATGTTGAAAGACTGATGCTTGGCATTATTGGTGTTAAATGGGTGGATGTCATTTTGCATGTGGGCAAAAGTTTTCATTAGAACCCCAAACATCTTCCCCAGTGTCTATCCCTGCAGATTCACCCCACAATAAAAAGCTGTATACATAATGTGCAAACTGAACACAAGATAATTTTATTTCACAAATCCACTATGAACAAAGCATTTGCATTATATTTTATCCATCTGCCCCCACACCTGACTGGGGCACCTAATTAGCATGCTGTTCTTATCTACCTACAATCATATTTCATCCTTACCTTTCTGTTTAATGCCTGAAAAACAGTCAGGTATAATTTGATAGCAAACTACAGTACAACACAGGTCACGAGGGTTGAAGGTATAATTGCTCTACCCTTCCTACCTGCTGCCAGACACCAAAGACATGCTAGATTTCTTCAGAGATATCAATTAATCTTAGCCCTTATTTCCCCCCAGGCCTTGAAGCTGTGTCTGCAAATCATTTATAAAAGCCAGTTGTCTAGCCTGCCCATCAAATCTGGGGCAATGCATATTTCAGTACACTCCCACAGAAACTCTCACAACCATGTCATTCCCAGAGCTGGGCCTCTGATATAAGCCCATGAATGTAAACTTAACAGCCTTCCCCTCTGCACTTTCAAAGAAAGTCGGCTTCCCTGGGACTCAAAAATGTCCCCTTCCACAGGCTACACTCACAATAATCCTCCCCCCCCCCCCACCTTTATAGCCCACACTTATTACCTGTGTGTGAGAAATCTAATTTTATCAATCTCTCATTTAACATCTTGAAGGAAGGTATGTGAACTGAGAAGGAACTGAAATGGTTACTTTTATTGCATTCCTTGGTATTTCAAAGTATCAACAAGTCAGTGCTATAAGTTAACACCCCATCCTCTCGATTTTTCACTGTAGTGATCAGTACTGCACCAAGGAATTCCTGGAGCAGGGAAGAGGGTGGAGGACCTTGGGATCAAGATGCCAAGTGGTGGAACACTGACCAGAGAGCAAGGAAAAACTAAAATGCAGACAAGAACTTTTCCTGGACATCCAAGTGGAGATGAAAAAAGTCCGACAGATCAGGTCAGGGAGGACAAGACCAGTACTACTTACGTTATGTAAACAGGCTAGGTTCAGCCAGGAAGATAACATATGCTAGACTATTTCACAAACAAGAGGGAAATCAGACTTGAGGACTGAATTCCAGAGAGAAATACTTAATGATGTAAAGGCTGAAGGGATAGTTGTGCTATCATACACCTAGGTCCTGCACCTGTTCTTCCACCACTTGTCTAATATATACCACTGACTCAGACACCCCCCCACACACACACCTATTGGACTGCCCCAACCTTCCAGCTCCCTTATGCCCATTCCAAAGATATTCCAACCCATCACAAGAATGAGGCAAAGAAAACTGGAATCTCCAAGCCATGCATTATGTCCTCTTATTATACAACCCCTACTGCCACTGTGACCAAATCTGTTATCCTAACTGGACATTGCAGCTGGCTTCCATGTTTATTATACAAGTGAATTCTGAAAGACTAAAATACAGCATGATTTGTGTTCTCTTTATAGGGATGTGATTTGCTATACTGACCTTAAACTCCTTCAACCTAATTAATACAAGTTAATAAATCATGAGAAACTAGCACATAAACAGCTGAAGTCCACCACCAAAGCAGATACTTCATGAAGCTGCAATTACTAATTATTGCCCCATCAATATATGTAGTTACCAAACCATACAAATCAAGTCAATGGGATAATTGATAAAACTTGCATATAAG
The DNA here is from genome assembly GCF_028017835.1 of Emys orbicularis. NCBI lineage: Eukaryota > Metazoa > Chordata > Testudines > Emydidae > Emys > Emys orbicularis. The sequence continues at coordinate 126,202,859 of NC_088688.1, read as the reverse complement.
ACAGAGAAAGCAGCAACAAGGTAACAAGAAATGCCTTCACAAAAACACATCGTGTAATATTTAGTTTGCAGATCTACACGATCCATCCTCAATTTGCCCCTATCAGTTTGAAATTATGTGCCCAGCATTTTTAACGTATACAGCACACTAACAGCAAAGCTGTGCTAACAGAAGCGACAGCCCATGTGCAAACAGTTTGTCTGGCCTACTGCACTTAAGTGGTGCCAAGTCCTGCTGCCCCTAACTCCATTGCAGAACACCATTTTTGCTTCTACATATATTATGCAAAACTGCAACTGGCAAATATTTCAATCATTACACATTCCTCTCTGACCCGTCAACACGAGTCAAGACATTTCCATAGAGAAAGCAAGGTTCTGCCACAAAAAGATCACTCCTGGAACCTGAAGGTCATCTTTGTTTTGTTGCTACTGATTTTATAGATGTCAGAGAGGAAAAAAGGGGTGTCACAGTGCGTACCGCGCCAAATCAGGAGTCCCCCCCCTCCGCCCCCCTTTTTGGTTTTAGCACTGGTTTCCACTTCAGCACTGAGTGCTCCATGGAACATTGGCTTTCTCTCCGAAACCCTTTACAAACCTTTTCCCCTACTGGTACTGATGCTAAAAGTCCTCCTTTAAGTGAGTGAGGGAGAATCACAAGTGGAGACCCTAGCTTCTCCATCCATACAGAAGCAGAAAATGAGAATCTGTATGTCTGTGCACCATCTTGTATGTGTCAGTGGTGAGAGCGGGACAAATCTTAAAAAAAAAAAAAAACACTCAAAAGGGGCCTCTGTGACATAGGGATAAGGAAAAATATCCATATAACAAGCCTTATGGAGCAGGTGCCTGTGTCTCAAGAAGCAAACTGCATCACCACCCTCATCTGCAGAGTGTACGGCTGAAAAGACAGCATCTGTGTATTTGGCTTCATTAGCCATAGCAAAAGTGGTTCTGTGGGGAACAAAGTTCCCTTTTGATAAGTCCAGATATTTTTGAAAATTATGACATCCTGGCTTTTCTTGGCCACTGCATATGAACATGATGGCCCAGTGAGGCCTGCATTCCCACGAGTTAAGTACCCCTTTTCTGTCAATGTACTCCTGAGTTTGAGGATGGAGGAAGTGGGGAAAGATGGAGTACAAAACGGGTTCAACAAGAAACCCAACTGTTTAAATTTCTTAATCTCTGGCACATTGGCCTCCATGATCACATGCTCAGAAGAGTATTCAGACCCCTCCTAAACAGGTTTTTTTCACCTACATTTCTAGGATTCACACCTGAGTGCATTTTTACCTCTTGGCAAAAGAGTCCTGTTTTGGCAGCTGACAGGTACTGGTCAATGTGCATAATTCTGCAACAAGATGAGCCACGCTCACATGGCTCAGGAAAAAACTAGACTACAAACAAACCAAGCTACTGATATTAATGCCAGTAACATGTCCCTGCAAAGTTTTTTGATCTTGTGAGCTCACTATTAGAGCATAAGGGCAATAGGAGAAGAAAGACGGAGAAAGGCAGTTCTCTCTCCCAGGAGGTAAAATGAGACGTGAGACAGTTTTGATACATGGAAAACATTGTTCAAACTAGTCTTTGAAAACAATATTGTAGGAAAACAATGGTCTGCTAGCAAAATATTTCAAATTTGCACAGAGCTTTTCAGGTCTGGGAAAGGTACTCAGGATGTCACACCTAAATACAAGGTGAAGTGAGCAGTTAACACCTCTACAGCCAACTGCTTGAAAGCTTGTCTCTCACGCCAACAGAATTTAGTCCAATAAAAGATATTACCTTACCCACCTTGTCTCTCTAATATGCGGGGACCAACATGGATACAACATCATTGAAACAGCAAAATATTTGTGAAGATTAGCTCAAGAAAAAAATCCGTAGAATAAGGCCATTCACTATGGATCAGTATCCATTAATCAGCAATGAATAGTGTCATACTGATCACACCATTCCAGAGGTCTATTCTGTCCCTGACAGTGCCAGGTGTCTTAGGGTACGTCTTCACTACCCGCCGTATCGGCGGGTAGCAATCGATTTATCCGGGATCGATATATCGCGTCTCGTTAAGACGCGATATATCGATCCCCGAACACGCTCACCGTCGACTCCAGAACTCCACCAGAGCGAGCAGCGGTAGCGCAGTCGACGGGGGAGCCGCGGCCGTCGATCCCGCGCCATGTGGACCCCAGGTAATTCGATCCAAGATACTTCGACTTCAGCTACGCTAATCGCGTAGCTGAAGTTGCGTATCTTGGATCGATCCCCCCCCCCCCCCCAGTGTAGACCAGTCCTTAGAGGAAGGAGGCTATGTCTACACTACGCAGCTTTTAGAGACGTGACTGTGCCACCACAGCCGTGCTGCTTAAAGTTGCGCAGTGTACCCACTGTTTGTCAGGTCTCCTGCCGACAAAAAACTTCTACCCTCAATGAGCGGCGTTTGCCTTGTCAACAGAAGAGCGCTCCTGCCGACAACGTGCTGTTCACACTGGCATTTGTCACGGCAAAACTTTTATCTTCGAGGGGGAGGCAAGGGAACACCTCTGAAAGACAAAAAATTATCGTTCTATTGCCAGTGTAGACATAGCCGGAATAAGAAATCATGTCATGGACAATTATGATATAAACCAACTGCTAATGAGGTTAGCAAGAAGCTTTCCTTATGAAGAGTTTATATCCTGAAGCATAAAGGTCTATATTCCCAATTTATTTATTTTTATTCTGCATAATGTAACTCAATGTTCTTATTTTTCCATGTCTTTGTTTCCCCTTTACTGTATATAAGCTGTCAGTCCCCTCGGACCCACCACAAAGAACAAAGTTCATCCGTTTTCTATCAATCACACATCTAACATAATGCCAGAGTGCACTGCCAGTGTCTTTAAATATATACACCTTTTCTACAAACCGAATTAGATAAAGGTTTTTTTTGATGGTAGAACAATGTACCTACTAACATTACAACTTATTTTTTCTTTATTGTGGGTGTGAAAGGAAAAAAGTGCAATCATATTAAATCTCAGCGTGACAGGTGAAAAGCTCTTGGGATCTATAAATAAAACCAGACATTTCCTTTTAATATGCTCTCAAAATTCTAGCCCTAAATAAGCCTTAAAAGGAGCTACTAAGAAAGGCAAATATATGCAATAAACTTAAATTTAAAAGCAAGGTTCTTGTGGTAGTGACTAAAATTGCAAGTTTAGGAGTCTGTGAATAAAGTGACTATTTCTAGGCTTATAACTATTATACAGTATGCTTCCTTCAGGACGACAGACACAAGATAGCAGCCATAAATCCAGTTGGACTAAGTGAAACAGACACTGTATGCTCAGCTTCCGGTATTTTACAAAGCGATTCAGCCACCTCGGGCTAAACTGGCAATATGCATACTCACTCCACCACCACCACAGCCCACTGGAGCCCAGGATAAGACATCTGGAACAAACACCCAGTCCCCACTAGAGGGAAGTGGGAGATGGCTCCAATTTTCTAAGTGCTGACTGACAGGTAATCCTGTTTCAGCTGAAAGGGACAGGAACTTCACCCCTGAATCCCAACAGGACTTTGGCTGTTGGGGAGTAGCAGCAATAATATTAGATTCTGGTTTACAACAGGATCGTTGCTGGAATTTTGTCTGGTTGGACTTGGTTTTGGTATAGGATTGTCTGATAAAGGAACATACTTTAGCTCTACTTCTTTACTTGGTTGCTTATTTTCTTTTATCTTGCATCATATTCCCCAGTTTACCCCCCCCCCCCCACACACACACACCCCTCAGGTTCCCATCCCCCAACGAACCCTTTCTCCTCCACAACTCGGGCCTGGTCTATACCTAAAATATAGTGCGACATTCCCCAGGGTACAATCTGGAATGTTAGGTAATTGTGTCCCCTCAGTTCTCCAACCTGGGGAGCACTTTACACTGTTTCACTGTGCAACCAACCACTCCTGCTCTGCTCTCACATAGCCTCTAGCACAGGGGTCGGCAACCTTTCAGAAGTGGTGTGCCAAGTCTTCATTTATTCACTCTGATTTAAGGTTTTGCGTGCCAGTAATACATTTTAACATTTTTAGTAGGTCTCTTTCTAGGTCTACAATATAGAACTAAACTATTGTTGTATGTAAAGTAAATAAAGTTTTTAAAATGTTTAAGAAGCTTCATTTAAAATTAAATTAAAATGCAGAGGCCCCTGGACCGGCCAGGACCTGGACAGTGTGAGTGCCACTGAAAATCAGCTCGCATGCCGCCTTCGGCACATGTGCCATAGGTTGCCTACCCCTGCTCTGGCATGTAAACTTTTCCCAGCTCAGTCATCTGAATGCTCTTAGCTAGCCAGTCCTGAATTATTTTGCCGAGTAACATCAGCATATTCCCAGTCCCAGGCTTGTCCCCAGAAATGTGCATCTTGAACTGCCCAGCTCTTTCCTTGTGGACGATACAAGCTCATAAAAAGTCCACCATTTCATTAATAGAAAATGATATGCATAAATCCTGTTACCTCAAATGAAGCTTCTCAAACACTCCCATCCAAACACACACTGGATTAAATAAAACAAATTTATTAACTACAGATAGATTTTAAGTGATTACAAGTAATGAGGCATAAAAGTCAGAATTGGTTACAAAGAAATAAAAGGTAAAATGCAAACTAATACCTAACTTAACAAGCTAAGTGAACTTAAAGCAAAGGGATCTCTCTCACCATATGTTCTTTTGCAGTCTTATTGGCTGAATACCTTTCAGCCAGAACCCCTCCCCCAGCACAATGCTCGTTTCCTTGTCCTTCAGGCATTGTGGATGCCGTGGGTAGAAAGAAAGGGAGGAGAGAGGTGATTTTGGGCCTCTGTTCCTCATCTTTTCCTCCTCTTTGAGGATTATCTCCAGCTGGGGTACAGGTGACAGCCAGTCTGTTTATATGGGAACCTCCAGCTGTTCCATTGCCAAGACGTAAATTTCTCATTTACAACCTTCTTCTTGCCAAAGAATAGCTACTTAATCAGGTGACTGTCAATCTGATTATGCTGACACCTGGCTGAGGTGCTGGCTTGCCTTTTGTCTCTGGGAACTTGTCTGAAGCTTTCTTCTCAGACTTGGAACATGTCTTATACAGTAGAATTTTATAACTTCACATACAATATTCCCAATCACATTTTACCGGGACAATAACCTTCAGCGGATTATGCATTTTCAAATGATACCTCAAGGCATACTTTGTACAAAATTTATCAGTCTTGTAAAAAGGATGAACATAAGGGTACAGATAGGTCGACCTATGTGTGACAATCTACACTGCTCAAAGCTGTGAAAAGTTTCACGCCCTATGCAACGTGGTTAGGTCAACCTCACCCCTACTGACAGAAGAATTCTTCTATCAACCTAGCCACCACCTTTTGAGGGGAGGTAGATTTACTACAGCAACGGAAAAATCCCTTCTGTTGCTGTAGTAAGTGTCTACACCAGGGACTGGCAACCTTTGGCACGTGGCCCACCAGGGTAAGCCCCCGGCAGGCCGCGCCAGTTAGTTTATCTGCCGTGTCCACAGGTTCAGCTGATCGTGGCTCCCACTGGCTGCGCTGTTCCAGGCCAATGGGGGCTGCGGGAAGCGGCGCGGGCCGAGGGATGTGCTGGCAGCCTTCCCGCAGCCCCCACTGGCCTGGAACGGTGAACCACGCCCAGTGGGAGCCGCGATCGGCCGAACCTGCAGACGCAGCAGGTAAACAAACTGGCGCGGCCCGCCGGGGGCTTACCCTGGTGGGCCATGTGCCAAAGGTTGCCAGTCCCTGGTGTAGACACTTACTAAAGCAAGAGAAGGGATTTTTCCGTTGCTGTAGTAAATCTACCTCCCCTCAAAAGGTGGTGGCTAAGTTGATAGAAGAATTCTTCCGTCAGTAGGGGTGAGGCTGACCTAACCACGTTGCATAGGGCGTGAAACTTTTCACAGCTTTGAGCAGTGTAGATTGTCACACATAGGTCGACCTATCTGTACCCTTATGTTCATCCTTTTTACAAGACTGATAAATTTTGTACAAAGTATGCCTTGAGGTATCATTTGAAAATGCATAATCCGCTGAACGTTATTGTCCCGGTAAAATGTGATTGGGAATATTGTATGTGAAGTTATAAAATTCTACAGGGGGCTTACCCTGGCGGGCTGCATGCCAAAGGTTGCCAATCCCTGGTCTACACACAGCAGCATAGCTGCATGACTTGTAGGGTAGACATAGGTTCCATATGATTTAGCAATGTTGGTACTTCCCCTGTAAAGCATGTTTGTGGCTCCTGCAAATTCTGAACTGTTTTTCCTTTCCCAGGCCACTTACTCAGCACTTCTGTTGGCCATTACCACACAATGAGACTACCCATCACTGGGAGCAGCACTCTGCAGTGCTACCAAAGGAAAAGCTGCACAAATCAGGTTGATTAATAACAGTGCAGAAGCAATCAAGCCCCAATCAAAGGCTTCTCCATCCATGCTGGGGCTTAGTCTTAGGCAGCAGGAGAATGGCAACTCCCATGCAGGAATGCAGGACTTGCACAGAAAAAGCATAAAAATATGTGCAGGTCAAGAGATCTGCCCCAGATGGAATACATGTAACAGACAGTAGTTAGAAAGAAGTCTTGCTTACAGAATGTTATGATGAAGTTAAAAATCAGACTTAGAATGGAAATCAAGTTACAACATTAACTACACATAGTCTAAATATAAAATTCATTGTGCCAGGTTAGCACTTTACATATGCCATTTTGCTTATTAATCTCTATGAATTAAAATCCTCTTTTGATATTAAAATAACTAGCATTTAGGGCAGTGGTCCATTGTAGTAACATTTTTAACATTTAAAAAAATTGTTTCCTGGTTGTCAGTTATTTTACATTTAAAAACCAGAATATATAATTGCTGCATGTGAAAAAAGGTGAGACAACATAGGAAACTGTTAATTTTTTTTTAAATCTAAAAATTTAGTTTCCCATTCAGCACACTATAATCCATAAATATCCTTAACAAAAAAGAATCCGCAAATTGTAATCACCAAGGTTATGCATTTAATAAGTTTCCATGTATATACTCATACAACAAAAAAGGGCACTGCATATAAAGATGGAACACATGCATTACATCTGAAGCAACTATTTTTGTAATGCTAAAGCAACTTATAAGAATTAAAGAAAAGCATAGCAATCTCAAAGTTCTTCAAATTGAATTTCAATGGTATTTGCATGTCAAAGACAGAACACTGAATGGATTCCTTTTAAATACAAATTGCTGCGTGCAAACAGCAATTCAAATCTTTTGAAATATAAAAACATTTTGCATTCCTTATTTTTTCAAAGAAATGAATTAAACCAATGTCAATACTGCTAAATAGAAACAAAAGGTAAAGTGTGTTTATTTTAATGTTACATCAAGGTGGATTTTTCCAATTAGACGGTTACCTAGTATTTTCCATTTTTATTACTGTGATTTGGATAATCAACCATACCTCCTTAAAAACCAAAAACACTGCTTCCTAATCATAAAAACCAAGATTAACAGTAAAGAAAGGCATGCAATCTGTTTTTATGAAGACTGGCTAAATTTGCTACTTTAAATCTCAATTTATTGTCTCACTCTTGAAACATTTAAATCAATTTCAGTAGGATATGGATGGTATGATGTAAACTAAATAGTCTGAAAACAAAAACTGCACCTTTTGCAAGAATTTCCTGAAAAATTAAAATTAAACACTATGCTAAAAAGCAATACTTGACATCTCACCATTAAATACTTACAGACTATTTCTCTCTCTGAAGGAACTGCAGTTTTAAAACCTATATAGCAAAAGTTACCAAATTGTGTTTTTGTGTAATTATAAGAATATTTACAGTTTCATAACAGCTCATCTTCAAGTTACCTACCAAGATCGGAATTCAAGTGTCCACATTTTTGATATCACCACCACCTAAATCAATACAGAGGAGATGATGCTAACAGTAGTTCTTGGGTATACACAGAATCCTGAACTCCAATTCTGGTATGTCAGGACGAAGTTAAATTTCAACAATTTAAAATAAAATTTGTAATTTATTATGGAGAGTGTGGTCATTTCTCTGTTAAGGCTGAAACTAATTTACCACTAAGTATTACTGAAACTGTTCCCTGGTAACTTTGCCAATATTAAAAACTAATCTACCTCAACATTTTATACTGCACATCTTTCCCAAGGGTAATTTTTTCTTTTTGTAAGGAGTAGGGAAGAAGGGAAGTCTGGTGCAAGTAGAACAAAGTGTTTTAGAGATACTCTCAAAAGAATAAGGGGACATTCAATTTTGAGAAACTGTTCTAATTCTTTTTAGACTCCGCATATCTCCAAACTGTGGAATGACAGGATGGGCAAATACACTCATTAGTGGCCTGACAGTTACTTGCATTCTAAGGCCTGGTCTACACATAGGCTTTGCAATAATATAACTATTTCAATTAGGTGTATGTTTTTTTAATCTATGTAAGTATACCAATACAACCTCTAGGATGGACAAGTTACACCAGCATAAAGGTGCTTATAACCAATACAGTTTATTCCCCTTCCCATGTGGAATAAGGGCTTGTCTACACTAGAAAGTTTTACCAACAAGACTTCTACTGGCATACTGCTACCAATGCAGCTATTTTGACAGACTGCATTCACATTTGGACTGACAAAGCAGACTGGGGAGCTGACCAACATAGGGGGTCAAGATCAGGAGTTAGGTTAGGTGTATGTCTCTCTCTCTCCTGTTTTCATACTCCTCTTCCTTTCATCCTACCCTCTCCCATTTTTCTTTTGTTTCTCTCCCAATCCACACACACTACAGCTTTGTCTACATAAAGACATATTTTTAAACAATTTTTCATAATCAAGTAGGCTAATGTGATGCTGACAACTTTGCAGTCAGTGCAGATGAGCACAAGTAATGCTCAGAATGCCCAGTAGGCAGGGTTAGACGTTACACTATGTTGAACAAGCCCCATTCCTGCCTGCACAGTCACAGTCAGCATCATGTTACCCAACTGTATTGTTAAAAAATAACACATTTAAACATGGTAATGTGTCCTCGTGTACACAAAGCCTATCTGGAAAGCAGGTCATCAGGCCAGTACTACAGGACCTATATTAAATGGTTTCACTCTTTTTGGAGTTCATCAGCTGTAGGTAACGGCCTAAATGTTAAAGACTTAGATTAATTAAAAATAATAAAAAAAAAGGATTCAGGCTAACATACTATCTTATTCTTCCTTCCAGTTTGCTTTTTGGACACGCCCTTTGCCCTCAGTAGCTCCTGGGACATTTTCTGTGACTTGGGAAATACTCACTACGAACATGCTAATCCAGGGGTTCTCAAACTTTTGTATTGGTGACCCCTTTCACACAGCAAGCCTCTGAGTGCGACCCCCCTTTATCAATTAAAAACATGTTTTAATATATTTAACGCCATTATAAATGCTGGAGGCAAAGTGGGGTTTGGGGTGGAGGCTGACAGCTCGTGACCCCCCCATGTAATAACCTCGTGACCCCGAGGGGTCCCGACCCCCAAGTTTGAGAACCCCTGTGCTAATCATTGGCTGCAGCCTGAACTGGTTTTGCTGTTCCCACATAACCTGTGCTGGGAGGCAACTATATAACAGCTTTAACCTAAGCAATGTGATAACTTTAACGAAGACACTACAGCAACGCTTAAGTAAAAAGTGTGATAGAAAGCTGGCGAAAAGTATCAGAGTCACGTTTTAAAATTAAAGTAAAAAAACATGGATCAGCACTGAATACGAGGGTCATACCCTGAAAAATGGATCACCTGCAGGTCCTCTAACTTTCAAGAAGGGGTGTGCGTTGTGTGGGGGTATGATTTTTATTTATTTATTTATTTATTACTCTGGTGCTTATGATCCATTCTCAGGCTAAGGGAAGTCAAGTAAATTTTTCAACCTCTAACAGTTCATATTACAAACCTAACAGATGTACAGAGTGACATGGACAGAGAGCGAAAGCCTCTCCCTCTGTAGCATTAGTGGGGAGGGGGGAAGAAGGGAGAAGAGAGCTCTAAACTAGGCAGTCTTCGAATCCCAGCCTCATTCAAGCCCTCATGGCCCCCTGAATCCTCTTCACTCGCATTCTCACACACTGACTTGTACTTTTCATAACTGGAAAATGTGTAAAAATGCAAAGTGCACAAGAGATACTAGTTGAGAGTTTGCTTCCTGTCTAGGGCCCTGTGATGCTGTAGCTGGAGTGGGAGCAATAAGCCAGAAACCGGGGGGCGGGGAGAGAAGTGATCAAGAAGAGTTTAATCTCCAGTAGACAAGAACCCTTTGGTGCAAGCCTCCCATAACTAGACTCTAGACCTCAATGCCCCCAGTCCTTTGTCCTCCTGGAGGGAGAGACGGGGGTGCAAGAGAAGGGGGAGAGAAAACGAGAAAACACACTAGATTGAAAAGGGTTCCATGGCCAAATATGGAGAAACCTTGCACTAGAACACGCCTTCCCGGAAGAGCTAAAAGGCTCTGCTAGACAGACAATCTGGTGCAAAACAATCTTGTCTGGGCTCCCATCCTCTCACACACTTACGCCAATGCTCATCCCTATAGAACTTTGTTGTTTGTCTTGATAAGCATGCCCCACAGGGTCATTTACATTTTATGGTCCTAACTGCCCTTTCACCACTGCAGCTTCCCCTCTTCTGTACAGATAAGGTACATCCCACTAGACGTTTATCTCAAACTCCAAGGCAGAAATAGGTAAGTCTACTCTTGTCCTGCAAAACTCAAGGAAAGCCTGCCACCATAGAAAATCCCAGATCTAACAAATTTTTCTATAAAAAAAATTCTTGGAGCTTAGCACTATATAAAAAAACTTTATGCACCATGTACACATTTTTATGCCTGCTTCATTTTTAGACTTCAAAGTTCCTTTTTGAGAAAAAAAGTTGTCCCCCAAAAAAATCTACAGTAACTGAAGAGTTAAGGACACCAAGGGCAGGTGAAGACAAGACATACCGTTAAGCACATGATGAAACAATAACAATGAAGGAAATCATAAGCTAAGGCTACATAAACAACTCTAATACTAATCTTACCATAAATTCATGCACACAGCACTGAATCAGGAAAAATCTCAATACCCAAATCAAAATTTCTTTCTATCTGCACTTGCAGCTCTGTTAGACTTTATGGGCCAGATTTCAAACACTGGGGCCAAATTGTTAATAAAGTGCTTAGCACATATCAACTCTAACCAAGAGCAAACTATTCAGATCCAAGGCATCTAAGAAAATAACTGGGCAGAGGAGGAGATCTTGTCTTATTTTTTGCACTCACTTCAGAGAGCACATTTTCCTCAGAACCTTGCTGAAGATTCCCAGATGTTCCACCTCCTCGAGGAAGAGAACTAACACCAGGAGTTGCGCTCTCCATGCTTACTGTCCCCTTCTGAATAATTTGCTCTCACTTCTTCCGCCTTCCAGATCATGGAAGGGACTATCAGAAATTGAAGGAGCTGAAGGGGCCAGACACAAGACTGAGGTGAAAGACTCTGAGAAAGGGAAGGGGGCTGCAGTTCTGGGGTCTGCTGAGTATGCCTATGAGAAAGTTAGGACAAAGGACAGACAACACAGTGATTTCAGGAGTAAGGGCTGGATATACTGCTGCAGCTGAGACAGAGACATCCTGTGCGGCCATGATTACTGAGTGGATGAGAGAAGCCAACAGGGGAAAAAACAAGGGAGCTATCAGGAGCGAGGTGACTGGAGGTGGTGAGAGCTGGGAAGTACTGCTAGCAGTAGGGGGAGTTCGGAAAGCAGTAGCTTGAGTTAGGCCTTTTGAACTAACACCTGGCCCCTGCCAAAGCTCTAGGCAAAGCAAGTATCACTTTAGGAAGAACAGCAGAGACAAAGGCTCTGGCTGATGACGCTGAATTCTGTAGTCCTGCAAGTCAAGCTGAGAGAAAAGCTGCCTTCGTGGCCATTTCGCTGCTGTAAAGCCAAGCCTCTAGATGTGAGACCTGGTGAGGTGGCTAGAAGTTGCCCCACGACTCTGCTTCTTCCATTCAAAGTGAAAGGCAGTCCCAGCAGCTCCAGTCTACTGGTCCTGAAGTAGTTACCAACAGGATGGACGTACTGAGAGTTTTCAGCTCCATTCCCTTTCCCACCCTTTGTTTTCAGTGAGTGTCTTTGAAGAGCTGCTGCAACTGGAGCTTCACTGCTGAGAAGAAGAAAAACAACTGGTTCTAGCACAGCTTGATAGGACTGAGCAGAGGGCACCAAGAAATGAGGCAAAGCGACTTGCTTAGAATGATCTACTGGCATCTGAGGAAACAGAAACCCATCCATTCCCAACTGGAGTTCAAGGGTACAGAAGCATTTATGCAGGAAGCATAGGCATTATCCTTCTGTGTAGAGAAGAGTGGAATGGGGAGGGAGAAAGTGCACGCAAGGCTTTCATGGTAGCATGTGGACCATACTCAGTCCTTTGTTCCCTTAGGCTTTGTCTAGAATAGGATTTAAATGCGTAACGTTAGGTCACATTAGCTTGACGTAACAGCTTCTAAAATGCCAGTCAAGACAAGGCAAGCCATACTTAAGCATGTGCTAAATTAGTCAAGTTAAAGCTTAGCTTCTTTCCTAGGCTTATACTCAACACTCTTCAATTAAGGTGCAAGAAAGCCCACTGTGCACACCTCAGATCCACAATAAATCTTCCAAAACCAAGGTAAGACCATATTTGACATTCAACCACTCAACACACGCTTTCAGGCCTCTCTCTCTATACATCATAAAGAAGCATAAAAGGACACAACACTAATTACTGAGACTAATCTCACAACACAGATGGGAAAACTCATGCGTCAAGAAGAGCCACAATACTCCTGAAATAAAAAGTACGCTCAACAATAAAAAAAAAAGCAAGAGAATGCAAAGGAACTAAACCACAAATATGGGAATATAAGAAAGAAAAAGACCCAACCCGCATGGAAACTGGAAGCCTAAGAGAAAGAGGGGCAGAATATGGGTACCTTGGGGGGGGGGGGGGGGAGGAGGAGATTTACAACAATTTTCTGTTTTTAACTCTAATTTTTTAACTGGATATAGGAGGTAACAAAATCAAACTGATACACTTGAAAGTCTGAGGAAGGGAAGAAACAATCCTGAAATTAACCCCAGCGAGATAATAATGGATTGCACAACCCGATTAATAACTATAAACAATGTATAAAATAAACCAAAAAGCTTACACTTCACAAAAACTGTGATTAGAATAAAATTGAGCCTTTTCCCTTGTAAATTACTGGCACTATCAAATCCCAAAATTGGAACAGTTTAAAAAAATTAATGGAAGCACTATAATGCGTTCACGCAGATATGCATTAAACACTGGTTTCAGACAAAGCTCCTTTGGGCACAGCCTTGCTTGTTGTGGCACAACCTGCCCAATGTATAATGCCATATATGTGGAAAGCTCATGTGGAGTTTTGCAGGATTTGATTTAGTCACTTTTTTTATGTACTGGCATGGCCAGGGCACTGGAAGAATTAAAGAGGGCACAGGCTGTGGTGTCTTCAGAATGCTTATGACACACTGCTTTATGTCTCCATTTCATCTGACCTGGCCAAATCACTGAATGGCTTTATTCAGTCTTTGGGCAAGACAGGCATGGATGCGAAGTAGCTAGCTTAATCTAGACTAAACTACAGTGATGCTGATTATCTGGGGAAATCAGTCAAAAAATAAGGCAAGAATATGACCTGCCCCTTTGAAAGGGAGTCAAGTCTGCCATTTATTGGTCACGTTCACAATTCAGGGGTCTGGCTGGACACCCAGCTGCTATGCAATCAGGTTAGGTCATCACTCATGTACTGCCAGGAGGTGGCGACCATTGTTTACTGATCCATATCTTTGTTACCTCAAGTTAAGACATTATGATGCACTCTACATAAGGATACATCTTAAAACTATCAGGAAACAAACTGATGCAGAATGCAACAGTCAACTTGGTAAGCAGAGTACCTCGCTACACGTATATTCAAACTTTTTGCATAAACAGTGGAACCTGACAGAAGAGGTTATTTTACCTCTGTTTGGCACTGGTGCAGTCACTACTGCAATACTGTGTCCAGTTTGGGTGGCCACAATTCAGGAAGGATGTTGATAAATTGGAGAGAGTTCAGAGAAGAGCCACAAGAATAATTAAAGGATTAGAAAACATACTTTACAGTGAGACACTCAAAGACTTCAACCTATTTAGTTTAACAAACGGGGTAAGGAGTGACTTGATTATAGCCTATAAGTATCTACACTGGGAACAAATATTTAATAATGGGCTCTTCAACCTAGCAGAGAAAGATATAACATGATGCAGTAGCTGGAAGTTGAAGCTAGACAAATTCAGACCATAAATGATGTATAAATTTTAACTGCGAGAGTAATTAACCATTAGAACAATTTATCAAGGGTCATGGTGGATGCTCCATCACTGACAATTTTTAAATGAAGGCTAGATATTTTTCTAAAAGATCTGCTCTAGGAATTATTTTGGGGCAGTTCCCTGGCCTGTGTTACACAGGAGGTCAGATTTGATCACAAGGTCCCTTTTGGCCTTAGAATCTATGAACTTCTGCTCAACTGGGAATCCCATAAGCATTGGTGCTGATAAATATAAGGTGTTGGTTTGACACAAAGCTCAAACAGTTTTGAATCTACCTACCTGAGACCACCTCTCTCTCTCTCTGCACCTCCCCACCCCAATGAAAGTCAGAAGAGATTTTCAAGCTGAAGCCCCATTAGGAAGGAGTTGTTGACTAGGTGTTCTCTGTGAGAGCCTCTGGACTTTTGCATTTAATTCCTACAACCTTGTCCATAATACTTCAAAACTTGGGGACCTTGACAGCAAACCACAAAGCTAAACTTCCCCAGGCATTTGAACTGCTGGAGATGGAATTATAATGCACTGTTATATTTGGGTATCAGTTTTTATTGTACTTTTAAATAATGAGGACATCTTGTCCTTGTTTTAACATATTGTATAAATCCAAATAAATAAATATAGATAAGTGAGCATCAATTTCCCCCCTAAATTTAGTGCTCAAAATCATGTTGTCTTACCTGCTGGAAACTTATGTTTGTACACCAATATAAACTTCTAAGATGGCCCTCCTGTAGAGGTTAGTTCCAAATAACATTTGTATTTATGCTTCAAAATGTTTATTTTTTAGTAGACCACAGCATGAGATTAATGCATGTCGGTACACTTGCTGCAAAAAACACAACCACATCATCAGTTTTAGGAGTCCTTTGTAGCAGAAATGTCCCAAGCACAGGAATTTCCACAATCCTAATTCATTTACTCCCTTCTGTACCAAACTTCCTCTTGACAAGGTGAATAAAAGTTAAGCTATAAACTGTGGGAAAAGTAGATTCAGTTGTAATGGTATTTTAGAAGCAAGAAACAGCAAACATACATCAGAAAATTACAAGTGTATTAAATCTGACTCTCTGCTATATATAGGGTCAAAATATGCAAACAACTTCAAGCAATAAGGTACAGTATTTCAGTAAAAGTTACCAAACACCAGAATTGTCCTATATGCACTCAAAATAAACAGCAGGCTTCTGTACAACAAAAGACATTTCTAAGAGACTGTGAGCAATTCCTCACAGAAGTGTCAATGTTTTCCTTTTCATAAAAAAGTAAAGGAGATGAAGATAATAAACTAAATAAACTGTATTGAGCAGATCTTTCTCTTTGGAACCTTTTCCTGCAGTAAAACCTGAAATTCTCCTTACACAACCACCACCATAAACTTTACTTCAGCTGTTAACCAATATTAGTTTTGCATATAAATATATTATCTCAACAGTTTTGCAAACAGTAGATGAGATCAAAAAGATCTAAAATGAGGGGACATCTGCCCAGCAAAAGTAAACTACAAAATTAGATGTGGCATTTCCAAAAAATCCCAGAAAACCCAACAAAACAAATGAGGAACACAGCCATCTCACTTAACATAAGAACTGCCCTACTGGGTCAGACCAAAAGTCCATGTAGCCCAGTATCCTGTCTTCCAACAGTGGCCAATGCCAGGTGCCCCAAAGGGAGTGAACAGAACAGGTAATCATCAGGCGATTCATCTCCTGTCGCCAATTTCCAGCTTCTGGCAAAACTTGAATAAGCTACCAAAAGAAAACTACGTCTTAGAAAACTAAGCATTATCACAGCCACAGCACACGCACTTAGGACTCCAGTAGATAAAAAATACGTCCCATTACAAAAGGAAGAAGGGAGTAACCAGAATAAGACCATTACTATGCCATTGCAAACTGCAGCCTAGAGGGAGTAGGACCCTGAAGGTAATCTCTACCAGGAAGCCAGCCCAAGGAAGTCTGGGCCGTAGCTTAACAACACCCATTACAGATGCTCTGAAAATAATTTGGTTTTTGTGTTACATTTGTCTCCTTTGTTTACAAGCAAAATATCATGCTTTAAAGACTCTTAGAACCAAACCTATAAAGCCATCACAGATAGAGTTAGTGGTAGGATACTGGTGTTGTCTGCAGACACAAGAAAACTGTAATTATATATGCAAATTATATAACTTGTAAACCCCCAGAACAGCATCCAAGACAGATGAAAAACAAATACCAAAAGGAAAATTTAGGAACTGGAAAACCTATTGAAGCAGAATGTACTTTGCAGAGTTAACTACTGACCGAATGGAAAGTGGAACTGTGCGTTTGCACATGTTTGTGAGACTGTCGATTAGGAGAAACCCCAACTATTTCCCTAATCTTAATTCACTACATTGGTCCTCCAGAGATCATAGATTACTTTAAAACGTGGTTCACCCTCCTGCATCTGGAAATAGAAAAATGTTTGCAGGAGACAGATTAAATGACAAAGCCTCCATCAATCCCACATATAGTTACACACAAAGATCCCTTGTTTTTTCCCCCTTGTTGCTTAGGCGGCGGTGACCGGCAGGGGGAGTGCCTTTTCAATTGTTACACGTCCAATTCGGCGGAGGGTCCCTCAGTCGCCGACGGTCTTCGGCGGCGGCTACTTCCTTCTTTGGTGGCAAGGTTTATTACCCGCCGCCGAAGACCGTCAGCGACTGAAGGACCCTCCGCCAAAGACTCGGACGGGTGAGTGTAACAATTGAAAAGGCGTTCCCCCTGCGGCAGTCCCGATATTTTGGAATTCTCATCTGGTCACCCTACCTAGCTCCATTAGCCCCTTAACCAACACAGGATAATGAAACGAACCTCCTTCATAACGCACTTTGAGATCTATTGATGAAAAGCACTATAGAAAAACTAAGTTTTAATACTACTAGCTGTATGTGGGCAAAAGATACTTAAAGTAGTATTGTCATGTGATTGGAGACCATACTGTGTAAGATTCAACTGTAATCCTCATTTGAGATCTATGGACGAAAAGCCAGGTGTTATTTCCCAACCTGCGTGCCTAACTACAACTTTGACACACTACTACCACCATTTTTTTTTTTTTTGCATAGAATCCATATCATTCATGAAGTGTTTTCTTACAGCAGAATTAATAGTAACTTAACATCTATAATTCAAAGTGATGTCACTGGCAAAGTCATCTTCAGGGCTTATGCAAAACATAACACATGAAAACAATTTTAATAAGACCATCCACGAGCTTTAAAAACAAGCACCAAGGCCACTGACACTTACCCCACTTGGGTTGATATCTCCCAGGGAAATAAAAACGTGTGGCTTAGAGAGGCAACAGCTCCTACCATCACTGCATCAACACAGGTGCAGAGGAAAAGCTGTTCAGCCTGCATTTTTTAATGAAAACCCATATATTGTAAACAGTGGGGGTCTGCAGGGATGGTGATTTTGATTTATTACAGATTTAAATGGAGCCTCAAAAAAATCACAGGAATCCCATCCACAATCAGAGAAGGAGAAAACCCTGTCTTATTAAAGAGTTCTACTTGTAGATTTTTAAGGCCAGACCATTTAGATTCCCTAGTCTGACCTCCTGCATAACGTAGGCCAGATAACCTTGACCCATAACTTCTGCTTGAGCCAGATCTTTTAAAAAGATACACAGTCTTGATTTAAGGACATCAAGTGATAGATAATCTATCACAGGCCACCTCCCTGCCCAACCACGATCCCCATTCATGATCAGGCTACATCTATGTGGCAACTACCACTGATCATATTATTTTCCAGATACTACTTGGAATATTTATGTATTCCACTTTAACTATTAAATGCAGTAGAGGTATTTTCTCCTATTATCACATTGCTTTTGCTCTTCATCTCACGTTCCTTTCCATCTATTCTGTTTCTCTCTCCCAATTGCACATGTTCAGCAGACTGTTCCCCTTCTTCCTCTGTCCCTTGCACCAGTGGCCTGATTCCCATCCTCTTGGATATTGCCCTTCCACTGGAGAACCTTAGCCCTCATGGTGGTAGCCCTAAAAGCAGCAGTTTCCTCTCCTATGGAGCAGTGGTCCCTAATGGTGGCAGCAATGCTTCCTTTAGTGATGAAAAAGCTTTACTAATTTGCACTTGTTAGCCCTACAGAGCAATGAGAACAGAAAAGAAAGAAAGATTGACTATATGAACAGAAATATTAATTAAGTTCTAACTGAATGGTCATATTCTGGCCTCAGTTTCACCTGTGCAAACTAATGAAAAGAATAAGGTTGCACAGGTATAACTGGGAAGAGAATCTGGCCCACTGAATCTTTATTACTGAAGATACAGGAGCCAGAAAAAACACAGCATGACTTGGATCTCAGAGTGAGTTTGCTGGGCTGGAGGACAGCAAAAGTATTTGTGTATATAAAACAGCATATATTTAGGGTTGGAAGGATTAGATTTATCAGTAAATGTTGATAATTGTCCATTTCACCATACATACACCAACTGACAAAAATATTTCCATCAATGATAACTGAAATTTACATTTAGACAAAGAAAAAATGGTGCTTGAGAACTCAAGAGTTTGATTTTCAAGACCATTTTCTTTGTATATATTTTAACATATGTTGGCAATTTTTACTTCTTCAATTTCAACATCTACTGTTATTAATTATCTGACCCACCGTAATTTTATGCAACTGTGATAAAAGCTGAATTGATAAAAATTGAAAAAAGCTTAAAAACAAATATATCTGTCAAAATTATTTTTAAAAATTGATTTCTGCCATGCCTACACATAGTTGATCTAGACATCACTGAGACCAATCTGTAAACTCATAATGCCATTTTTATAGTCAATTTTCATACTGGAACTGCACTTTCAAACATATGCATAGGCAGGAAATTAGCAAACTTTTTTGATAATTTTTGCTTGCTATCAAGACCCATTAGCTTAAACAGGTGCATCTCGCTCTCAAGTATAGAAGCAATTTTAAAACATTTTTAAAAAATCCATACATTTCTCAGATGACTATATATTTCTCCCCTAAAAATCCACTTTGAGTCATGTTAGAATGAGACATTATGTAAAGTGCACTTGTGTCTCTACCCTATTACAGCTCTGGGATCACCTGTACCATCTCCTAAATTAACAAGACCTCCTAAGTTAGAGATTTATTTTATTATTATTTTTTTACAAGCACAGAGCATTTTCCGGAAAACCGAGCAGTCTGCAATCAAGGAAAATTGTATAACTGATCCATATTCCTTGCAGAAACTGTCAAACAACTTATATCCCTGCCACACCAACCTCTCTTCTATATCCCACAGGATACTTTTTCCTTTCCATTGTTTCTCCCCCCCCCCCCCCCCCCATTAAACACGCATTGCTTTGTGAAATCCCAGTGGAGTTGCGCGGAGGCCTGGGAGGCTCAGTGAGGATTTTAGAGACGAGGGCACCAAAAGCGGGTGCAGTGTGAGAGGCGGGGGGTGTTCACTCAAAACAAGGGCTCTCCAACCCCACCCCAGCGCTGACAGCTCACTGGGCGGGGGAGCTGTTTCCCGGAGCCCACGCCGGGCACAGGGCCGGGGCGTTAGGCTCCCCAGCTCTGTAATACCATTGACAAGCCAGGGCCCGGGAACCCAGCAGCACCGCCCGGACCGGACCGGGACCCTCCGAGCGACGCCTCCAGCCCGCCCGCTGAGGTACCCGGCCCGGGCCCTCCACCGCCTAGTTCCTCACAGCCACCCCGCGCTACGGGAACGCGGCCCGGGCCCGGCCAGCAGCACACACCGGAGGGGCCACGCCGAGCTCCGGGCGGGCTCGCAGCAGAGCCGCCCCCTCCCCCCTCCAGCCAGGAGCCCGGTACCTGCGGCCGCTCCGCCGCCACCCGCCCCACGGCTACCGCCAACGCGCCGCCGCCTCCTCGCGTATCGTCCGGGTCCCCCCCGCCGCCTGGGCCGGGCCTGCGCCGCCTGCCCCCGCCGCGCGATCGCTTCCGGGAGTGTCGGCCCGTCTCCTTCCTGCCATCGCAGGGGCGCTCCCGCCCCGCCCCGCAAGCAACGGCGGCGCGTCACCCACCTGGCTGCCCCGCCCGCCAATCAGGGCGCGGGGAGGGGCCGTCCGGGCCCCGCCCCTTCCTCCAAGCGCCGCGGAGCGCCCTTTGTTGTCGCTCGAGGCGTGCGCGGTGGGGGCCGCAGCGACGGGCGAACACCGCTGGCGCCAACGCGTTCCACAGCCGCACGCCGAGGGGCGGACGGTGCACGCGCTCACACGAGGGCCGAGCGCGGCCGCGCTGTTGGCCGTCAGGCGGCTGCCCGGCCGCTTTAGGACAAGGGGGCGGAGCCTGCGTGACACGCCCTTCCCCCCCTTTGTTCGATTGCCCCGCCCTCCCACGGGGGCCTTAGGCTAGCCAGGGAGGAGGGGTCCACACTCCATGGTCCCTCCCCCCATAGCCAGGGGTCCTGACCCAGCCCCCCGGCCCCACTCCTAGGCTCCTCCCACCTCCCCATAGGGGACCAGGCCTACCCTAGGGGATCACATTCCCAGGTCTCTCCCCATCATCCCCCCTGGACTGTCCCACATCATACCCCACCCACTCTGACATTCCTACACCCAGACATCACCCTGTCCAGCAGCAGCTGTACCCCTTCCTGAAACACCCGCACAGGCCGCCTAGGTACGGGCTGTTCACGCAGCCCTACCCCCGCTGGTGTGTCTGCCCCTTGCTGTGAGTATCACTGCCTGAGGCCCTAGGAGCTGCACAACAGTGCTGTGTCAACAACAGCAACCGCTTCCACACGACTGAGACTGTAAGGACTTGCCTAAAAAGCAAAGGACATTCCTGACCAATGACAACACATGACGCTGAAATTACGCTATTTGACTCTCAGAGCCCTGACTCCCAATGCCTATTAGCAATGTCCTTTAAATGAAAACACATTCAACATGGAAGTCATTGAGAAACACACATGGAACTTACGCTTTTTTTTTTAAAAAAAAAATGTTAACATTTAAAAAGTTACCAAAGAGACTATGGTTTTGTCAAATTACGGCATTCGATGCAGGTAGACAACCAGTACAAAAGGGTGTGTACAAGAAGGTTTTGGAGATAGCTTTTTCTGCTATTGTATTGTTTTTTTCCTTTAAAACTTTGGAAGGAATAGTACTTAAAACTCCTCAAGTTTATCCAGGCTTCCTCAAAAACAATTTAAAAAAAAGTATTTTAATCTGCACTGAGAAAAGTCACACTTGTGTAAATGCACTTTTACAGAAAGGAATGTCAACTTCATATATTCAACTTGATTCAAAAAATTAATATCCAGAGTTTATTAGGAATCGCTCATGCAAGGCACAAAGGTAGCAACTCTCTTTCAAGAGACAAAAGAATGAGACCTTGGGTTTGAGCTGATTTCTGGTACCTTTTTCAAAAAAGAAAAAAAAGGCTTAAATCTTCATGACGATGAAGGAAAGTACCAGATGCCATTCCTACCCATCAAGAACAGTAAACAGAGAGCATTTTCTCTTTTACAATCTGCTTCAGTGCACTGTACTGGTGCAAGAGCATATGCAGGTGCAGAAGATAACTGTGAAGTGGGCAGTCATGATTCACAGAAGATGACAACAATAGGGACAGAGTAGAGGCACAGAATGTACTCATGGGTAACCAACCGGTCCTCCTAGCAAAACCCAGGGCTAGCCAGAAATAAGCAATACAACAACAAAACACTTAACATCCTCTCCCCCCGTTCAGTGTGAATAAAGTAAAGAATGGGGAGGAAGGTTGGTGTGTCTTTCTTGAGAGTGGGACAACCACTTAACATTTTGGTGCTTTGATCAAAACCTATAGTCAATCACAGAGAGGAAATAATATATCCAAAAAAGCTGTCTGAGCTCAAGAAATATCAGACTAGATTACTCTGGCTTTCCATAAGGTAGAAAGTGTGCAAATGTAACAGGAAGAAAATCATGATACCCTTCACGCATACTTGACATTTAAATCAATCCAGATTAGTTTTTTCCAAACATTTTCTATAAGTGGATCCCACATCCTCCACCGGTATTTGGGAGCCAAAAGATTCAGCAAATTAAAGTTTTTTCCTTGGTAGCATATCTTTTTTTATCTTCTGTTTTATGCTGAATAAGATATTTCCTGCTAAATGTCCAACATCCATGCTATGCTACAGAAGGTCAGTTCCTCCCTATTCCTCCAAAAATGAAAAAACTAGCTTGGATGCTGTGGAAAATGGATATTTTTTGTGTTGAATCAGGACCAATGAGCGTGACCTCCCTTGTTCTAGCAACCTAATTCCAGCAATGATTAATAATACAAGACCATTAGTTACCCAGATCCCTTGCTCTGCATGAGACTGACATACCTCAGACATATCTGTTGCATTTGAAGAAGTGGTTTTTTACTCACGAAAGCTTATACCCAAATAAATCTGTTAGTCTTTAAGGTGCCACCGGACTCCTTGTTGGTTTTATACCTCAGAAAAGTAGACCCGCTCCGTTTGGAAAATTGAGGTCCTGATCTAACATCCACTGAAGTAAACAGAAGGATTTCTATTACGGAGTTGGCATCCTGCAGCAAACCCACCACAGTAAAGAATCCTGAACTCATTTGTGTCTGTACAGTAACAGTTACTTCACTAGACTCAAGCAACGGACCAGTCTAGCTATTCACAGATTCTAAAGCCAAAAGGGACCATTGTGACCATCAGGTTCGACGCCTGTATAGCACAGGCCAGAGAATTTCCCCAAAATAATTTCTAGAGCAGATCTTTTAGAAAGACATCCAATCTTGATTTAATAATTGTCAGTGATGGAGAATCTAGGAACTAGGGATGATTTGGTGGAAAAGAAACTTCAGTTAGAGCAGAAGTCCATACGTATATTCAAAATACTTGTTCATTCACTTCCACTGTATTATGGGGGAAAAAAATCTCTCAAGTAATGACAATCTACTGTCTAAATTCAAAGGATTATAGCATTACAATCTTTGGTTAAGGCATTGATAGCCATAGCCATTATAATATTCAATATCTGTGGTGCAATGGAAAGGGTTCTTTTCAAGTACTCTCAGTGAAGGTCTGACTCCAGATTTCTCTAACTGGTACCCATATAATTTGTAAAAATTAACAAGCACAGAAAGTAATTGTGGGAGAGAGAGCGAATGCATTGGATGGATTCCTGTTCTGTGACCATTTTCTGGGGGTAGTTAAAAATAATCTCACAGCAAAAAGCTATTTTCTTGCTCCTGTCTGATTTACAGATTCCCCCATTCCACTGTTCTATTAGGCAGAGCTATTATTTACCTCTACTCTTACACTGAAGAAGAGGTAGCTGTGAAAAAATGGCTGACATACATGTCTCCCCACTTGACCTAAGGAAGGAAGGGTCATTTTGGAAAGAAACCAACAAAATGTTTGAGATCATTGTTTCTTTGAAGCCCTCCTAAAGTCTATTCTTCAGGTCAGCCAGTTAAAGGCTGACCACTGTGCAACAAGAGAGCATCACTGCTTGCTGTGGCATTTTCCCAAGTCACTGGCAAGATGCCAGATGGTGACCTCTGGTTAGGGACTCCTCTCTTGAGTATTGGTGTAGTGCAAAGTAACGAGTGCTGATAGCAGCCACTGACGATCAACACCAGGGCTTTAAAACCAGCCTGCTGCCACAGTGATTGTGCTTTTTTAAGCCTGTCCTTGCAATCATTTTCCCCAGCTGAATGCTGCTGGACTTCATGCTTCACTCCTCCTGCATTCCCAACACTCTATAGCAGCCTGGCAGCTGGCCAGGCAGCCTTCTCCCTCAACTCCTTTCTGGTGACAGGAGATGGAGAACTTTGCAGGGTGCTCTCTGCAAGACCTGACTCTCCTGGCAGCTGCTAATGAGCATTTGCCACCATGTAGTACTGCTGCCAGTCTCAATGGGAACCAGTGGTACCTATGCTAGACAAGGAGGAAGGGGCTGTACTATGCAATGGACACCAGGAAGGCAAGGAGCTGACCTGACATTGCAGAGAAACTGCTTATTCCCCTCCAAGCAGGGTTGTGACAATTTAATGGTCCTCCCCACCTCTCCCAACCTACTGGGTTTATTGGGGGTTTTCATTTTTTTGAACTTCTATAGTACTCTGACGTTTACAAACCACAGCAATCTTGCATATTGACCTCCTCCCCACGTCCCTGACAAAGGGGACAAGTGAGGGAAAAAAGGGAGCTAATGTGTAAACATTCAAATTCTTGTTTCTCCTCCCCACATATTTGTGGGACTTTTGGGGAAGGGGAGAATAAAGTACCAGAGACCGTTCCTAAAACAACAAAATTAAAGCCCCAATATAATTAGATCTCAAAATGCTGCCTGAAGAAAGAAGGGGAGCTACATAAGATAACTGACATTGTCTTATAAAGAGGTAACTTCTACTGACTCAACTAGTGGGGTTTTGAACTGAATCAATAGGCACCTGATCGTATCAAAGCACATCTGTGCTCTGATTGTATGGATAGTGAAATGAAACGAAGTCAGTCTAGACTTCCAAGTTTCCACAGCAGCACATTCTTTTCTTGTTCCCCTTTCTCACAATGCAGTATTCCACATGATGGTTTGTTGGGACATCCCCTCCAATCCACTGGCATCACATCATTTTGATTCACAGCATGAAGAACACAGCAATGAGCTATGAGAACTGGGAGCATTTAATTATCAGAAGGGTAGCCGTGTTAGTCTGTATCCACAAAAACAACGAGGAGTCCGGTGGCACCTTAAAGACTAACAGATTTATTTGGGCATAAACTTTCATGGGTAAAAAATGCACTTCTTCAGATGGATGGGAGCATTTAAGTCAGTGTTCCCTAAACTGTGGAGCCTGAAGGACTAGCTGAGAGGATGCAGATGATGTATAAATTAAGATGTGAGGGATGAGAATGGTTTAGTTTTCTTGAAAGGTGGCTTAGCTTTCAAAAGTTTGGGAAACATTGACTTAACAGATCGCTTTCCCTACGTTCCCATTCAGGAAAGCATTGTACAACAATACAAAGATGTTTATATTGATCAATAAACCAAGACATGCACGTCCTGCCGCTCACACAGAATACATACCAAACGTTGAATGTGCTTCAGTCTAATGTAAAAAAACCCTGTAATTTTCACTAGCTATATACAATATTTCCTAATCCTCCCACTCCCGGGGAACATTACTAAACAATATTTTAAAAAATGTCTTCACCTTTCAAAGCACAAGCCAATGAAACCTGCTTCGTTGACACAGGTAAGTCATTTAATTTAGAAAGATGTACAAAACAGCCTTTTCATTTACAGACCCAAGTCATTTTATGGGACAGAAATAGTTCAGCACTACACTGTACTGAAATGTCAGAACACTTAATAAGTCAAGTGAAGACATAAGGTGCCAGAAGCTACTGTTATAGACACAATCTCATTTTCCAAGTCTTCCATCATTTCTTTCAAGACACTCAAATGTTTTTTCTTCCCTCAAGGTTTCTTTTCACATCGGTAAATGTTACTCTTCGATTGCCACGTTCCTACTCATGCAGTTCCACGAAAAATCAGTATAGATGTGGTGGAGGGGAAAATATCCTGGTAGTTAGTAGGAACTAAACTATTTTAAAGGGTTTTCTATATCATTCTTGGTCTGTTCTTCATCAAATCCATTTTCTTAAAAACAAAAAACAAAAACAAACAAAAAAAGTCCTGCGTACTACATGCATCCACCGATTTGGGGTGCTCAAAATCCACAGGACTGGGCCATAGAACTTGGGCTCAAACAGCATTGTCAGTTATTTTCCCACTTTCTTTCAGTAAAAAACTCTTTATATTATAGGTAAACTGAAGTGAGCTTCAGAAACTAATTAGTAAACTAAAAATAACCCTCAAACGGCTATATCTATGCAACACTGCATATCTCTATCTTCCAGAGAGTCTGGCACAACAACTAACTCCCTCCATGTCTTTTATGAGAAATAAATATATAGAGAGTTAAGGTTGGGTGAAACTAACAGAATTTCCTGACTTTTGGACATATATATTATATATATATATATATATATTACACACACACACACACACACACACACACACACACACACACACAGCTATTTCAATCACCCAGAAGTCAGGAAATTCTGTTAAAGTTTCACCCAACCCCTTAACTCTTCCCCATAGTGCATAACAACGTCCTAGGGGTTGGTTTTATTAAAAAAGGAACTCAAAATGAAACAACTCAAAATACAACCCAAGCCTTTTCTCTATTCTTGGCTACTCTCAGCTCACAACCTAGGGCTTCTCTTTCTCTTGAGTGACTCCTCATATTCGGACAGGGTGAGGAGCACTTGTAACAGAGAGTCAATGAAACATGCAACATTTTCTAGCAGGATCATCACCTGGTAACAGAGAAGGATTCTCAGGCATACACTGCCAGCCAGCAAGCACCTATTGAAGACCATTATGTTCCCATCTGTTGAGGGTTCAAGGCTAGCATCCAGCAACTGATACAACCACCAACCCAGGTCACAGATAAGAGGTGAACATTAAAACTCCTGAGCTTTTACATCTGTGTGTAAACTCCATTCTAGTAACATTTCCAAAATCCAACCAGTAAAAACAAAAAAACCGTGGAGGATATCCAAAATTAAAATGACAACAGTAGTAAATAGTTCACTACAGCATGCAAGAGGGTCAAATCAATAAATGAACAGCAGAGTACTATCTGCCAGACCTGCATAGGAAATGGAAAAGGGAAGAGGAAACCCAACAAGAATAGAGTGTCAATTAAGACTTGCAGGAAAAAGATAAGAGGAGCAAAAAATTAGAGGATGAGTTAAGTGGAACAGGAAGAGCTTTTACAATGATAATTTGGGGGAAGGGTAATACTAGACAGAAAAAAAATAATACTTAGAATTTATATATTGCTTTTCATCAGTAGATCACAGTGCACCTCACAGGAAGTGGGTAAGTGTCATTATTCCTATTTTACAGATAAATAAGTAGGTTCATAAATAAATTAGGATTCTGAAATAGATTCCTGAACTGCTTTTCAAAGCCTGAGCTATGCACAGCTCTATTAGCTTAACTCCTGGCCTTGCTCCACCCAGGTAGAATATGGAGGATATTCTTGATTAGATGCTTTAGAACTTTCTGGTGAAATCTCCATTTCCACACTTTTTTAAAATGCACGATGAGGAAGATATGGCCCCCAGAAAACTACCTGTTCTGAGCATCTCAGTACCAAAAGATAGACAAACTGAAGCAAGTGCAGGGAAGAGCAACAACAGTTATTTAAGGTCTGGAGAACTTACCTAATCTTTCAATCCCTCTTCGAGTATCATTTGGGAGACATAAGATCTTAGATATTTGAAGGATGTAGGCACCAAGGAGGGAGAGAAATTCATTAGGTTGTATGAAAGGGTATAAAACAGGATTTCATTCTGTTCTCAAGGAAGGGAAAATTTAGTGTGACTAACCGGACACAAGGATAATCAATTCCAATAGTAAGATGTATACAACTATAGGAAAGGTTTCCAAAAAAGTGTCAGAAGCCCCACTCCTGAGGACACTTAAAAACTATACAAGATAAAGCACTAGGAAATATTAACATGCAAAAAACTACACTAATACATTAAAATTGGACAATCAGAGCCACATATAGTAAGGAAAGGCAAAAGTTAAGGTTCCACTGCTAACCCGACTGTGTAGCACTTTCTACATTTTTCATGGTATGTATTTTACAACAAAACAGTAATATATTAACGTAAATATTTAACTGGAAAAAAGAACTGAAACCACTGCATATGCTCAAAACAGATGAATTACTACTTATGACATCTTAAAATTGTATACTGTCCAGCTACACATTTTTCTGGGACTTCAATATTGTAGTAATGTTTTTCAGTAGCATTGTTATTCAGATCTTTGTTTCTTAAAAAAGAAAAATATGAATAGCTCTTACCTAATGTTAGCATTTAAATACTCTCAATTAGGGGTCAGATTTGAGGAGGGAGCAGAGCTACACTGCTGACAATCCCAAAGTGGTTGGACTTTTCTAACAAAATGAATAGGACACACACACACACGGCGAGGGAACTCTGTGTAAGCTTGAAAGCCTGTCTCTTCCACTAATAGAAGCTGATCCAATAAAAGAAATTATATCACCTGCCTTGTCTCCCTCGGATCCTGCGACCAAACACAGCTACAACTACACTGCAAATAGCACGAAATAGTAAATGCTAACATTTAAATTGCCCTCCCTGGACTTCAGAGTTAACATGCCACTGACGAGAATGGAGATGACCTTCGACTCCTCCACAAGGAAGACTTGCTGTCCTCTTCACCAAGAGGCAGGAAGATTCTGGGGAGCATGGACACAGAGCCTGAAAGTCTTGGTGCCATGTCTCTTGGTCCTGCTTGGTCCTTTGCTGCCAAACTGACACGAGAGGGGTCATGCCACAAAAATGGCAATACAGTGCAAGGTTGCAGTAATTTTTGTGCAGTTTTTCTCTGTGCTGTGGATGCCCCCTAAAGGAAGTGTTGAGGGATGGGAGAAGGTCCTAGAGCAGCACTAGACAGAGAGAAAACCTCATAAGCAGCACATCTCTACTAATGCCTCAGGGAGAAGAGAAGTCCCAGAACAGGTATGAAGGCAGCTGCTGGGCCTAGTACACAGACTGCCCTACACCTTTTCTGGATTCTCCAGGAGTGTGCATGCCCTGCCTTTTATGGATTCTCCAGGGGGCGGCAGGGGCGGAAAGAGGGTGTCTCTCTGTCAGAAAGCAAACTTATCCAAAACACCTCTTTTCCTCCCACCAACAAATAATATAGGGAAAACACTGAAGGCTGCTTTCCAGATTTCTCCAATGGGATTTTCATATGTATGCATGTAATCTGTCCCTTATTTAGGGCCTGGTTCTGCAGACCGTAACGCAGGCAGGCCCACTAGATCAGCAGGTCTCAAATGCGGCCACCGTGGCCGCATGCAGCCACCAGGGGCTTTTCTTGCAGCCAGAGCCTTCTGGGTGGTTATTGGGGAGGGTGGGGGAGAGAAGAAGCAGTGGCCCCTCTCTGGAGACACAAAAGCTAGAGGAGCAGGCAGCCAATGAGTTCCCCACCTTCCCAGGGGCGGTGGGGTCAGGCTTCAGCCTGGGATGGCAGGGTCCAGCCACGGGGCTTTGGGCTCCATTCCCCAAGCTCACCACCCCTCCCATCACCTCTGGCCCTGCTTCATTCCCTATTGCCCCTGGCTCCCGCTGCCTCCGTACCCACCTCCCCATCCAGGGCTCAATTTGTCCCCATAATTGCCAGGGCTGAGTAAGTCTGCTGTGAAAAGTGACATGTGTGTGTTTGTTAATATCACTTTTCACAGCAGGCTTAGTAGCTAGCAAGTCTTTAATAAAATAAAAAGGCAACCAAAAAAGCAAAAGAAACAATAAGAAAAAAAGACAAGAATGTGCAAAATGTGTTTCTATTCTGTTTAGGTCTAGTAAAAAATAGAGACAACTGTACATTGTTTTTATTATTGAGTCTGCAAAAAAAAAATCCTACATAAATAAATTACAATGATTTGGACATGCATCTGTGCATATTTATATGTTTTTCCTAAAGTTAATTAAGTATTTTAGGAAAAATTGTCAGAGCGGGCACCAGCAAGAGTTGGTGACCGCACTCTGAGGCCACCAAAAAATTTGTTGCAAGAACCCCTGCATCAGATTTCTCTCACAGTTTTACTTCCCCCCCCCCACTACTCCTGGTTAGTCTATTTGTTTTTAGTTGGGTGTGAAGTGGGGGATTGATAGAAGGGTCAGGTCTCTGAAGAGATTTCCCAGAAGTAGAGTTTGTACATTACAAGTTGTAGGTTTGAGGACGGTTTGTTTACAAATAAGAACAGTACGGAATTAAACACATATGTAATAAACAAACAATCATTGCCCAATATCTAAATATTTCCACGTCATTACACAAATTAAACCTCTCTCAACTTGCCAGGCCCCAGTGGATTTCTGAAGACTGGATGCTACATTGTTTAAGTAAACCCAGGATGATCATGACAAGCTGCATTTTAGGATATGCTTCACGCTGTAAAGCACAAACCCTTGCAAAGACAATGAAAAAAATAAGTAACCTCAAGTCAGGTTGGTCCTGTTCTTTCACCAATATAAGCTGTCTGCAAGTAGGGAGACCACACACTTCATCTTACCTTGGGGTGCATCCTTTTGAATAAAGGGCAAGAAGAAAAAAACAAATAGCTTTCATAGCCATAAACAAGTTGAATATGGTTGAAATCCACTGTGAAGAACATTCTTCTTGTGTTACGCGTCCAAGGGGACATCACTGTTTGGTTTTAAAACAAAAACAGCAACATTTCTTGTAATAAAGGTTCTTTTTTGCAATATTTTCCCCCACATGCGCTGATTGAAGAACAGCTTAGACTACAGAATTCTGTTTCTTTAGTAACGACACTTCCAGTCTTAGTCCAAAATCACACCAACCATTCTTATATGAATAGCACATTAACGGTTTAAATATGAATGACTAGTCATTCTAAGAATCAAAGACATTACTAACATGAAAAAATGGGCCTTTGATTTATACATTACACTTCACCCCTCCATCCCCAAAACAGCAATTATTTTAAGACTTGTCTCCATAATAGTCATTTTAAAACTGCATATAAAAAGGAAATTATAGTATATCACAGATTCAAGTAAAGATTTTAAGAGAAGTGGCACGCTTCTTTTTGAACCTATAAAGTTAAACAGATTCTTAATATTACCAATAATGCTCTAGCCAATTATTCATTTTTTAATGCAGTGAGGCCACACTTGAAAAATTCTAGTCTTTGGTTTCCTGCTGATCTGATCGAACATGTATTCAAGATTCCTGTGTAGCCAAGTCAACAAAAATCAAATAATTGGGTTGGAAGCCTGGGAATAGTTTTCATTAAATTTGTAACATTCATTGCCTGTGTGTTGCACAGAACATTTCCTATATCACCTGCTTTCCAGGAAATGTATACCAGGGTTTGTGGAGAAGCTACTGCAAAATACACATACAAAACTGGCAGTCAGTTGCTATACCGTAAGTTTCTCATATAGGGCACTGACTGGTGATGTCAGTGTGGGCAGTGTAGGATTTTACTGAGACTTCTGTGCATTAGTTAGCAGAAGTTGAAGATGTGGCCGGCTATCCTGGGAGATTCTTTTTTATATATTATTAAAAAAAAACCACACACTTTCTGTATCCAGTCTACTATGAGTAGTATTTCTGCTTGTAAATTAAGGCTAGATCCTGCATTCCTAATTCAAGAGCTATTCCTATCACTATTAACTGGCGTTACCCCCACGTAATGATGGTGCAAGCAGGCCTCTCATTTTCAAACTGATTCACATCGGATCTGGATCAGAATCTAACAGATTAAAAAAATCCGCCCCAAACCAAAAATCCCTGAGTTGTCACTTACTTGCATTTGTGCTAGAGGATGTATGAAAAAAGGATAAAGTAACAACATAACCAACTTTAAAAAAAAAAAAAAAAGCACCACAAATAGGGGTTATGTCCATAAAAAAATTCTATGAAGGGTTATAACACAAAGGAAAGATGTAAATTTAACACATACTCCTCAATGCCATTAACTGAGAACCAGTGCTTTCTCTTCATCCTCCCTGTAAAAATAAAAAGGAGGATGCAGTACACATTGGCACATCAGAAAAGAGAGCACAGATGTGCATTCTCAGGCGTGTTCACAATTGTCCTGAACAAGCAGCCATTTTCCTACATGATTACCAGTTTCTAAGACAAAGTGCAAGGCAGACGGTTCCATGTGAGCGCTTAGAAATGGGAGGAACAATCAAAGACAACACCGCATAAGACTGTAATTTGGAGGAAAACGTTTCTCCACGGCACTTCCAAAATGGCACTCTTCATCATGCTCTTTGGAAGAGATCTACTCCACTCAACTTTTACAGGTATGAGGTCTAATCTTGCATAGGACATTTTTGTGTTTTCCCTGAATGCTGTGGAGGTGCCTCACATCCTGTGACTTGGAAATGGTTATGAACCTTTCTGAGTCCAACAAGCTACCTTCCCCGGCTGCAATTTAAACAGCAGCGAATCACCTTCAAAGCAAAACACCTAACTGCTCTTAAAACAACTGTCTAACATTTTTAACTACCTCTGGATGTTTTCATCTTTCAGTTTGGTCTCCATTTCCTTGTTACAGATTAGGTTATCTCCCATGAGGTGGTCACTCCTGGGGGCTCACTTTCAGCAGCAGAAGGGAGGAGACAATGTAAAGGAAGTGTTCTGTAACTTAACCACTAGACATTGGTGCACAGGAAAGGAACTTTATTACCACTGTCTGTTCCCCATCCACAGACCCTCTTGCCAAGAGCACCTGAAGTAGGAGTGAGCTATGAGACTAAAGGAGATGACAGGATTCATTAGATTTAAAACAACCATTGTTACATTGTCTGCCCACAGAAACAGCACCAGTAGGCCCATTGGTGAGTACTGGCTGCATATCGGACACTGAAAAACATCTCCAACTCCAGTAGCCTCCCCTTCCCCCCTCCTCACATGAATCCTCTATGTACCACTCTTTTGTCATTCCATCATTATAAATGCCCTCCAACCCTGTCAGTTCCTCTCCGGCTGTGCAACTGGTGAACGTGGTCCAAAGAGGACATTAAAGATTCCACAGAGAACAAATAAATGTACCAGCTGTAGAAGGCTAAGCTTGGACACTCTCTATGCTTCCTTCTCCTACTCCCATTGAGAACAGATAGACCAGCAGCAGCATGAAGGATAGAACCATCTATAACAAAGCGGAGGAGACAAGATATCAACAGAATTTAAAGCTGTCAGACTAAAATGTCTCTTTAGTTTTAAAGCAGGGGTTCTCAAACTGGGGTCGCGAGCTATCAACCTCCACCCCAAACCCCGCTTTGCCTCCAGCATTTATAATGGTGTTAAATATAAATTAAAAACACTTTTAAATATAAGGGGGGAGGAGGGGTTTGCACTCAGAGGCTTGCTATGTGAAAGGGGTCACCCGTAAAGAAATTTGAGAGCCACCGTTTTAAAGGAAGTTCACAAACTTTGAAAATGAAGTCAGGGAAAATAACCATGCTGACTGCAGAACCAAATGGAATCTTTAGATAATCCTGGCATATTCTGCTGAGCATTTTTGTCCCATATTTGCATAATTCTGAAGAGGCTCACCTGTATCCCACCCCTAAAGATTGGCCCAAATACTCAGGTCCTCAGATTATACTGAGGGCCATGTAACTAGCAAGACAGACAGGGCTTTGTATGCAAGTGCCCTAGCTAGCAAGACTATGAGTCTACACTGTACATAATAGCACCACATTAGCGGATGTCTTTTAAACTATGCAGCTGAGCAAACAGGCCCCAGTCTAGATTTGAGACGTTCCTACCAAATTCTGTATTTAATTAAAAATTCTGAATTTAGTATAGTCTCCCATCCCACTCCTATCCAATCAGGAGCTTATATACAGTATTTACAAGTATGACAAAGTACCACTATGTAGTGGCCCATAGCTAATTTACTTTAAAAGGGACATTAACATTTTTAAGGAAAAACACCCCCAAACAATCTGACTTGAGAATGATCCAATCTGAAATTTTTCTTTTTGTATTCTAAGCATGTATCATTTATATAACTAATCCAACCCCCCACAAAACATTTCTAACAAAAATACCAGTGAACATCTTTATTAACTTAAAGCCAGTGCATGAACGTGATCTCTTGCCAAAAGGTTAAGAAAACACTTCCACACTGCCAGGTAGAGATTGATATTTTGAAGCTGCAGTGTGAAAAAATAAGTTCCTGTCTCCAAAACACATGAGATAGGTTGAGAAAACCTACAGCACAGATGGAATATTCTTCTCAGCATGCTAAGCCAGCTCAAACTTCACAAGCCACAAAATGACAGTAATAAGACATTACTGCTGTATATAACAAAGCCAATAGGGGAATCACCACCCATTATTACCTGTGGGTGTCAGTGTGGTAAGCCAGAAAAATTGAGAACAATGAGGGAATGGAAGCAGAAAAAAATAGATTACAAGGCTAGTGTCTCCTTAATCAACTAAAAGATCATCTTGAGTGAAATATACATTTTTCTTAAAAGACCAGAGATATTTCAGATAAAGTTAGCTTTTGGCTCTGGAAAACAACCATTGGTCTATAAAAGCAATGCAATCTGCAAAAGAATGACATGCACCTTCCCTAAAGGGGAAATTTACACAGATCTCACCTTGTCACTGTCATCATTACAAATGTGGTCTTGATGGATTGACTGGCATTGGAAGGAAGCACCAGTACTACCTACAAGAGAAAAGGGGAGGGGGGACAAAGGAAAAAAAATAATTAGAATTGGAAACCCAATCCCTGGGAATACTAAAAATAAATACAGACAAGTGTAGGAGCCAGAAATTTTTTCACACAGCAGAGAGATTTTAGCTGCCAAACATCTATGTCAGACAGCTCTTGTATTTAATTCTGATGATGGGATAAGCAGCAGAGACATTTTTCACTATGTGCCAGAGATATCTTCTCCAAGACTTTTTTAAACATTTAAAACAGAACAAAATTAGTACTTGTTCATTAATCCAAAACAAACATATGCTATAAAGCAGCAAAATACACACGCCAAACATAAGTCAAGAACAGCTACGCACATAGTGTTAAGGTAGTGTCCCCCACTACTAGGTAACCCAGTTAACAACACAATGGGTAGTTAACCCTTTGGGGAAGAGATATACTACTTTCTTTTGTTAAGACAAACAACAGACTACCTAGGACCAAGAGGCAGAGAGAATCCTCATTTTGTTGATAATATTCTTGTTGAGGCTGGAATTTCCCCCCCAAAAGCTTTGTGCAAGTCTTTCCTACCCATGTTCTTGTATGTGGCAGGCTATGGTGCAGATCAACCCTGGCAAGGGCTTAATAGTGCAAGACCACAAGACTTGTTTATAAGAAGGATGGCAGCTACTGGTTCACCCTAATACGCCTTTATGTGCATAAAAAAACCCTTAAATCCTTTTACAGTACAAGCTACGTTTTGTAAAGTCTTATTTATGTCATGCATTTGTTTCCTCCCTGAAAGGGACACAGTAACATCCTCACTAAAGCAATCTGGCCTAGCAAATTGAGAGAAGAGACTCTGCTGATGTTCCCTTTTTATTTTTTGGAGTTTAACAAAGCCAAATTAAAATATGCAACACAGTGGCTGACAACATGCAAACCCAATTTTATTTTAAACATTGCTCTAACTTAGGAGCCCACAAGCACATATTCATTTTGCAAATACAAATGAAGGTTGTCAGTTACCCTCTTAGCAAACCAAGGGTAACTCTTTCCCTCCCACTCTCTTCTATACCATCCCTAGAGTGCCATCATTCTAGTATGCCTTACCCAGTCATTTATTTATTTATTTATTTATTTAAAGTAAAAGGATTTTATTCCATCAGAACATACCATATTACGGTGCCAAAATATTATCTTTTTGATCACTGACCTAGGATAAAAGTTTGGTCAAGTTTACTAGTCCCAAAATAATTTGTTCTGGTCCAAGTAAGTGTTTTATTTCTCATATAGGTCATGACACATAAACCCATTCGGATTACTGCCTTGACTTTTCCTCCTGTCATCTTCAATTCCAACATGATTTTAGCAGCAGTTTTCAGGAACTGCTGGTGTTAAGAGATACATGCTTTATACCACTGGAAAACTGGGACTCTCAGCTACACTGGGATGGCACAGATGATTGGTTTTTACTTTTTAGCAGTTGCAGTCTGAAGAACTGCAGAGTCATGTTAGAAACAAAGTAGGCAAAAACCCAAGCTGGTAACCAGAATTATTAGAGGCCTGAAACAGTTATCAACTAACATGCAAATGAATACATGTACTGAGCCTGCATGTCATGTAACAATGGACAAAAATTGCTTTTCCCCAACACGGAGCAAGAAATGTTATTAAATTACAGAAAAATTTCATCTGTAAGATACGTTGTCTCTGTTTCCTGGGCAGAACCTCTGCCCAGAACTTCTTTCAGCCCCTCTTCTGCCTCTTTTCCTGCTGTAGTTTTGAAGGACAGTGCACAGATTCCCACTTTGAAAGACTACTCCAAGCTATAAGCCATTTCACAACCATAGTGTTTAATAGAGGTTTGAAGTCTACCCTCTGTTCTAGCCATAAGACAACCCCTCTGAAAGCTTGTAAGCCTGCTTAACAAATACAGGAAGGTAGGCAGAAGCGACTGCTACTGCAAGACCTCTCTAAACCCCTCTCCTGTTATCACTTTTTCAGAATAACCATCTTATTTTTGTGTGTATCACTCTTCATTACCGTAACTATTTTACTTACGTTTGCTTAAGCATATACAGTATTTAATTGCATTCAAGAGAGTTTTCACATTACATTAAGAAAAACAAGAAATTTCCATGAAGAGGAAAAAGCAGACAGAAGAAGAGTTAGTCCCCTCTCCCACTCCTTCACCCACACTCTAAAACAAAGCAGAATATGTTCTTGTAGCTTATGCTGCTGTGCACCCAGAATATATAATGGTCTGTATTTCCACAGCAATTGCTACTGCTATTATGCCACAGGAATTTTAATGACTTGGGGTTTTTTAGGTTTCCTTTTTTACTGTTCTCCTTTTCTTATGATCTAGCAAAGAGTATGGAAAAAGCAGAGTGGTATTATATAGCCACTACCCTAACTGTGGGTGAAAACAGTTGAGCCCTACCCAGTACTTGGCCTCTGGATGTTGTTCATTGATGGAACACGGCCAATTTGCATCGTTTTAGGCTTGAATCACACCACTTTCAGACTATCCAACTTTACCACAGCTACTGGGAAACAGTTCATGTCATGGCTGCATATAAATACTGGCCCGGGGATTTCCAAGTTTCATACAATTTCCAGTTTTGCTGTCCAGAAGATTAAAGTTTCACATGCTGGCTGAATTCAATTAATCTAGACAAACTTCAAAGTATGTTTCCTCACCACCTAAAACACTCTTTTCTTCTCACAAGTGTTCTTATACCACCACCACAAAACAAAACAAAATCTAACATTCTT
This sequence comes from Emys orbicularis, assembly GCF_028017835.1. NCBI lineage: Eukaryota > Metazoa > Chordata > Testudines > Emydidae > Emys > Emys orbicularis. Next base: position 126,165,324 of record NC_088688.1, on the reverse strand, counting down.
GCAAGAAACCAAACTACATCCACAAGAAAATTCTGCTAACATGCCAATCTCACCTTATTTATAGAAATAAAGTAGCCTGACTGTGTTCTGAAAAGTATTGTTAAACATTTGTCCAAAAATGTCATATGCTTATAATTGCTCTTTTTCACATTTGTGTTTTTGTTCTCTTTTAAAATTGACATATTTCTTAACTCTGTGCATCAAAAGCTATACAGTAAACGTTAAATACACTCAGTAGAACAGCATCAGAACTACTTTTAATGCATTATGTACACAAATATCTTTTTAAAAGGTGCTGTAAAGCAGGCAAGCTCCAGGTCTGTACTCCGTTCTTAAGTCTAGAAGGCAATTTACTTAGCTTCATTTTTATACTCAAGTAGGGCTGTCAATTAATCGCAGTTAAGTCACACGACTAACTCAAAAAAATTAATTGCGATTAAAAAATTAATTGCAATGAATCGCACTTGTAACAATAAATTGAAATTTATTAAATATTTTGGATGTTTTTCTCCATTTTCAATATTTATTTCAATTACAACACAGAATACAAAGTGCACAGTGCTCACTTAATATTTTTGATTACAAATACATGTACTGTAAAAATGATAAACAAAAGAAATAGTATTTTTCAATTTACCTCATACAAATACTGAAGTGCAATCTCTAACATGAAAGTGTAACTTACAAATGCAGATTTTTTTTTTGGTGACATAACTGCATTCAAAAACAAAGCAGTGTAAAACTTTAGAACCTACAAGTCCACTAAGTCCTACTTCTTATTCTGCCAATCGCTAAGACAAGTTTGTTTACATTGACGGGAGATGCTGCTGCCTGCTTCTTATTTACAATGTCACCTGAAAGTGAGAACAGGCGTTCGCATGGCACCGTTGTAGCTGGCGTTGCAAGGTATTTACATGCCAGATATGCTAAACATTCGTATGCCCCTTCATGCTTCGGCCACCATTCCAGAGGACATGCTTCCATGCTGATGATGCTCATTAAAAAAATAATGCGTCAATTAAGTTTGTGACTATACTCTTTGGGGGGCGAGAATTGTATGCCTCCTGCACTGTTTTACCCACATTCTGCATATATTTCATGTTATAGCAGTCTCGGATGATGACCCAGCACATGTTCGTTTTAAGAACACTTTCACAGCAGATTTGACAAAACGCAAAGAAGGTGAGATTTCTAAAAATAGTTACAGCACTCGACGCAAGGTTTAAGAATCTGAGAGGGATGAGGTGTGGAGCATGCTTTCAGAAGTCTTAAAAGAGCAACACTCTGATGCGGAAACTACAGAACCCGAACCACCAAAAAAGAAAATCAACCTTCTGCTGGTGGCATCTGACTCAGATAATGAAAATGAACATGCGTCAATCCACACTGCTTTGGATCGTTATCGAGCAGAACCCATCATTAGCATGGACGCATGTCCTCTGGAATGGTGGTTGAAGCATGAAGGGACATGCGAATCTTTAGTGCATCTGGCACGTAAATATCTTGCGACACCGGCTACAACAGTGCCACGCGAACACCTGTTCTCACTTTCAGGTGACATTATAAACAAGAAGCAGGAAGCATTATCCCCTGCAAATTGTAACCAACCTTGTTTGTCTGAGAGATTGGCTGATCAAGAAGTAGGACTGCATGGACTTGTAGGCTCTAAAGTTTTACATTGTTTCAATTTTGAATGCAGTTTTTTTTTTTTTTGGTACATAATTCTACATTTGTAAAATCAACTTTCATTATAAAGACATTGCACTACAGTACTTGTATGAGGTGAATTGAAATAGAATTCCTTTTGTTTATCATTTTTATAGCATATATATTTGTAATCAAAAATAAATATAAAGTGAGCATATATAAAATATAAAGTAAACTTTGTATTCTGTGTTGTAACTGAAAGTAATATATTTGAAAATGTAGTAAACATCCAAAAATTATTTAAAATAAATGGTATTCTATTATTTTTTAATCACCCAACAGCCCTATACTCAAGTGAAAATTAAGACCCTGATTTGGCTACTTGATCCAAACTGATAGACTCTTATATCTCAGCAAATCCAGTTGCAGGATCAAGGCCTGAGTTTGTTGGTATGAAATTTTACTTTGCTAATGAATGTTATTTTATTCAGGGGTCTTGAGCATCAGAATGAGTTACAAAGATCTCACCTGAAAATATCATCTCCTCTTAATTTTCAAATAAAAAAAAATGTAGCACATGTACACATAAACTAGTTCCAGGATGGGAGAACTGTTCACAGGTAGAATGGTAGTCAAGTTTTTAAGTAATCCTGCAATTTTCTCTCCTAAAATTTACTGAAAAAAAGGAAAAAAAAAAATCTGCTGGATCCGTGTTATTTTGCAAAAAATTATAGTTCTACCCTATCTAAATTATTTATCTGATACAGACTGAACAGCGCACACATTTATGTATCTGATACAGACTGAACAGCACATACATTTAATTAATAACCATTAAACCCAGATAAAAGGGTCAAAGCAGTACTTTTTTTTGGCTTGAGCTTACAAAGTTGGCACCAGTTACCTTTTGGAGATGGGAGGGGAGGGGCAGTTGGTTCTCAGAACCCAAATTAAAAACATGACCCAGCTGCAAGAGCCTATTTAAGACTATTAGCATCTGTGCTCACAAGCAGGGTTTGATGTGATCCTAAATTCACACTCCTTGTTGATAATATTCTGGCCTGTCTAGGTGATATGGATGAAATAAGCGTACAGCCTTACTTAAGAAGGCAAGAAATTCACCTCCATATGTTGAAGTGTCATATATATTCTGAACGTGACACACAAAATCAAGTAATGTTTGTTGTTTTTAGTGCTTATTTACAGGGGAACCGGTCGCTCAGGGAACTGACAATGGCATAAAGAGCCTTCCAGCTTTAGGCTCATAGTTAGGGCCCTACCAAATTCACGGTCCATTTCAGTGTCATAGGATTTAAAAATAATAAATTTAATGATTTCAGATATTTAAATCTAAAATTTCACAGCGCTGTAATTGTAGGGGTCCTGACCTAGAAAGTTGGGAGGGAGTTACAAGGTTATTGTAGAGGGGGTTGCGGTACTGCTATGTTTACTTTTGTGCTGCTGATGGAGAGAGAAATGCTGGTTTCCCCTGTGAAATATGTATAGGATAAAAGCACACAAAAGATCAGATTTCAGGGTGTGGAGACCAGATTTCACGGTCTGTGACACATTTTTCATGGCCGTGAATTTGGTAGGGCCCTACTCATAGTTCTTGTTGAGCCTAGGCTGGCAACCACTCTGAGGGTGATTTGGCAGCTGGTGTAAAGTGAGTTAGTGGTTTCAGTCTAATTCTTAGAGGATGTGTGTTCACACTGCAAAGCCCACCAAGAAAACCTGGCCCCCTTGTTGGCAAGGTCGGTTAGATGTGGACTCAGCAAGTCAGGGTGAATACACATCACGTTGCAATGGCAGTGAAGCTGGCACTCCTGCTGTCCATACTACTCCAGTTCCATAGCTAGGAGACTTCAATTTCCAGAGCTGACAATCTAGCTTAATAAGCATATTTACGTTTACTCTTTTAAATAACTACACAAACCACTATTTTCAGAGGCTGCGTGACAGAAGTTCCTACCTGGCCAGGTCTAAGACATGAAATATCCTTTTCCATTAGATTTTTAAATATTAAAATGAACTTTTTATTGTATGTATGATTACTCTAGGCTTACGTGTTTAATTATTTAGAAATTTTCTATTTTATATGCATGCATATATACCATCACACACAATATCACTTGGAATGCTGAACTCTACTCTCCCCCACACCCTTCCCCCGATAACTTCCTAGCCAACCTCTCAAATATTTTCATAAGTTGACATACAAGTACTATCACAGAGTCAGCCCAAATATGTATGCCATGCTGCCCAGTATGGAATCATCATGTAACAAAAGACCCTCATAAGAATGGCCATACTGGGTCAGACCAAAGGTCCATCTAGCCCAGTATCCTGTTTTCCAACAGTGGTCAGTGCCAGGTGCCCCAGAGGGAATGAACAAAACAGGGAATCATCAAGTGATCCATCCCGTTGCTCATTCCCAGCTTCTGGCAAACAGAGACTAGAGACACCATCCCTGGCCATCTCCTGGCTAGTAGCCATTGATGGACCTATCCTCCATGAACTTATCTAGTTCTTTTTTGAACTCCGTTATAGTCTTGGCCTTCACAACATGCTCTGGCAGAGTTCCACAGGCTGACTGTGCGTTGTGTGAAATCCTTCCTTTTGTTTGTTTTAAACCTGCTGTCTATTAATTTCATTTGGTGATTCTTAGTTCTTATGTTATGAGAAGGAATAAATAACACTTCCTTATATACTTTCTCCACACCAGTCATGATTTTATAGACCTCTATCATATCCCCCCTTAGTCATCTCTTTTCCAAACTGAAAAGTCCCAGTTTTATTAATCTCTCCTCATTCTATACCCCCAATAATTTTTGTTGCCCCTTTCTGAATCTTTTCCAATTCCAATACATCTTTTTTGAGATGGGGAGACCACATCTACACGCATTATTCAAGATGTTGGTGTACCATGGATTTATATAGAGGCAATACGATATTTTCTGTCTTATTATCTATCCCTTTCTTAAATGATTCCCAACATTGTTCGTTTTTGACTGCCGCTGCACATTGAATGGATGTTTTCAGAGAACTATCCACAATGACTGCAAGGTCTCTTTCTTGGGATCTAAATTAGCTGTTACCACTCATCATTTTATATGTATAGTTAGGATTATGTTTTCCAATGTGCATTACTTCGCATTTAACAACACTGAATTTCATCTGCCATTTTGTTGCCCCGTCACCCAGTTTTGTGAGATCGCTTTGTAACTCTTCTCAGTCAGCTTTGGACTTTACTAGTAGCCTGCAAATTTTGCCACTTCACTGTTTACTCCTTTTTCTTTGATAAATGGAGATGTGCAAATGGACAGAGCTAAGAGTGCTGTGGGAAACTTGGCACTAAGTAGCCTGGCTTTCTTGATATTCCATTTACACATACACTTTTGTACTACCATGTATTATGTATTGATATAATTTGTGGTGGAACCAGCCAAAAGGATTAATTCTCTCCCTCCCCCCCCAAACCGAGAATTGATTCAGTTAAGAACCAGGCCTACCTGTGTATTTCCTTTAAGAGCAGTTAGTCACAGGTACAGTTCTAGGGTACAGGACTGTGACACTATTGGAACATTTCAGAAATCTCATATGCAAGATCAACATCAAAAATGCACTAGCCAGGGCCGGGCAGCAGGGGCATCGTAAATCCTTGTTTGTTTGCTGCACATGCATCACAGGAATCCAGAGACTGAGGGATTCCTCCAAATGCACTTGAAGGGTTAAATAAATTCGGAAGCCAGGTAGCAATACTATAGTCATGGATGTATGAAAGCCAAAGCAAGCTCCCTAGAATTCTACTGAAGACAAGCAATTATCACTGCTGCAAAAGGCCCACAGGTTTTCCTGTTTTCCATTTCCTAGTGCCTCAGAAACTGGCCCTGGTGAATCTCAGAACATATATAGCACTTCATGTTAGTTACAGATGAGATTAAATGCACTTGGAAAATTCCTATAAACCACACAACTCTGGTGCACTGAAAACAACACTCTAGTATCCCTAATATCAGTGAGAAAGATTGACTATTTAACAGAAGCTTTTATAGCTCAGAGCACAAAGGGGTGGGGAGGTAGGGTAAAAGTAGAGAAGGAGAAAAGTAGGAAGAGAACAATCTAGTCACCATAAGCCTCTATGGTAAATCTGTTTCTAACCAAGAGGCAAACCACAAACACCATTCCCAAGCTACATAAAAGTTTGCTTTGGTTCCCCCCCGGTAACATTGTATTTGCAAATCTGCTTCCTGCAAACAAGTCCGGTGGCTGCAGTTCGTCCAGCAGAGATGAGAAACGCGCATACACACAATAGGAATGTTACTGCTAATAATACATTAAACTTACTATGCCGTTTATTTTATGACTGGTGATAAAAACATGGGAGGATGCAGAAGAGAGTTTAAAGTGATAATTCTTAGTAGCCCTTAATTATCTTAATCTTCCCTCCTAGATGGCATAGCATATCCATCCCAGACAAGTGAGAAAACATTGCATATTAAATGCAGAGTCCTAGGAAATAAGAAAACTAAGAGGGCAACAAGCAAATTTTCTAACACATGCAGTACTCAGAGTAGTTGAAGTTTCTCTCATGAAAAAAAAGTCACCTTTCACTAGAAGAACATGCTACCAGTTGAGAAACAGCTGGAAAGCACTGGTACACTAGTAAATCAACAACCTAACAATTTCTTTCAGTTGGAAAAATTTAATAATTGCAGTTTCATGCATATGTAATTTACTAACAAAACAGTAATTCTTGACAGGACGGGGAGCACAGTCTGATATTTATTGTCCGCACACAGAATTAAGAATAAAAAGCTACAGTATGTTGGTGTTTCACTTAGGTGAAAGTCATATTCATGTAATAATTTGCAAAGTTATGTGGTAAACTGCATCATAAATTTATCATTTACTTCTGACCAACACATCTTCAGGACGACGACTCCTCACATTCCAAACCTCTGGCTACATCGACTCTGGGAGTAGATATACCCACCTTGAATAGACATATTCACACTAGCTCTTGTTGAGCTAACGTGCCAAAAAACAACAATGTGACACGGACAGCAGCGAGCAGCAACACAGGCTAGCTTACCCAAGTAAATACCCACAGGGGTATGTTTACACTGCAGCTGGGAGCAACTCTCCCAGCCTGGACAGAGAGACTCATGCTAGCAGGGCTCGAGATAGCACACTACAATTACCAGTGTGGACATGGCCGCTCTGGCAGACTCAGGCCAGCCACCCGAGCTCAGACTCAGGAGGTTGAGGGGGCTTGAAAGCCTAAGTTGCCAAACAAGCCACAACGCCCACACTACTATTTTTAGCGCGCTAGCTCCAGTGAGTCCATCTACCAGGGCTGGGAGGCTCACGCTCACCTGCTATGTCGACACACCCAAGGAGTCCAGAGATGCCAACTTTAACGATTTTACTGTCTCACCTTGCAAAATCTTGTGTTTTTCTTAAAGACCTAGTTTTCGGAGTGATTTTATTACCCCAGAATCACAGCTCTCATTAAAAAAATAAAAAAATAAAGTAAGTTTCTGGCCCTTATGCTTGCAGAGAAAAGCTTGAAAACATGATGTGAGTGTATACTAAAGGTTCCAAAACAAGAAGGCAAAGGAAAGGAACCAACATTTATTACTGTTTAAACATCTCACTATTTTAAGCCCAGTTTCATGATTTTGGGGGGGCCTGACTCCATTTTTCAGCACTCTAGGTTGGCAGTACTGAAAGTCACAACGTAATTATATAAAAAGTTACTTTAGGTCATTTTAGGGGGTTTCTACATTTTATTAGTTATAACTGTTCTCCGGTATAATCAGACTCATAATAGCGAAGGCTCCCTGATCTTTATAGGAAGTGCAAAATGAAAAATAGCCGCAAAAATGTTTCTACACTTTTAACATTTCTAAAATGTGTTTGGTAAAGTATATGGCAAACGAAGAACACATGGGTGTGGTGTGGGTATAAAAGGTTTTCTTGGCACCCATTTGAGATAATCTGCATTACTCACTTTCAGCAAAACCACAAGTGCGTTATAGGGCCATCCCAAATTCATGCAATTAAAAACTACCACAGTATAATGAATTCCTTTATTTACCTCTTCCGTCATCAGGCTCACAGTTTTGTGGCTATTTTACCTTGGGTACGAACAATATTCAATTAATGGCAAAAACACTAACATCCCCTTAGGGCAATGCAAAAAGAACATGGCTCCCAATGTGATCTTATAAATACGGATACAGCTTAGCCTAAGGGCTTGTCTTCACTACCCGCCTGGATCGGCGGGTAGAAATCGATCTCTCGGGGATCGAATTATCGCGTCTCGTAGGGACGCGACAATCGATCCCCGAATCAACGTGCGTACTCCACCAGCGCAGGTAGGAGTAAGCGCCGTCGACGGGGGAGCTGCAGCGGTCGATTTGCCACCGTCCTCACAGCAGGGTAAGTCGGCTCGGATACGTCGAATTCAGCTACGCTATTTGCGTAGCTGAATTTGCGTATTTTAAATCGATCCCCTCTCCCCCCCCTCCCAGTGTAGACTTAGCCTTAGTGTTTGCAGGCACAAATTTGTTCAAGTCAACAAAGTTGTGTCTGCTTACACCAGGGCTACATTTGGCCTATCAGGTATACAAGTATGTTCAAAACTGTGAATTCAAGTTACAATAGGAGATGCTTTTTTGGCCACATCTGTACATTTAAATCTTAGCAAAGCTGTTTTAAGCGGTTTTGGATTTTTGTTACTGGGGAAAGGTGGCTGGTACTGCTCCTTGAAAATTCTTAGCTACAACTGACAAGAAACCCCTCAACAGTAGTACATTCCTCTGGGCTCCCCAACATCATTATGTAGTGACAGCAAAAAGATACTCTCAAAGCTGGTTGCTGGAGGAAAAGGGGGGGGGAAAATCAATACTTGTGACAGGCTGGCTGTGAGAGTCTGTTGCTGGATGTTCTCAATAGGAAACCTGACATTTAACACTGACAATCCTGCTTATTGGAAAGGGATTAAAATTCAGTATGAAGAAAGTTGTATCCATTTCTTCCTGCTTGCTATGTGAAGAAATCTTTGCTGTTACTTTCAATTTACAGATAAACATTTTCTCGCAGATGGAATATTTGCAGCATGTAACGTGTAAATGAAATTAAAACTGAAAAACAAAATCTATTTACAAATAATTCTCTCCTGGTTTTATAGTTCTGGAGACATTTACATGAAAGCAGAAGCTTAGCTTCTTGAGAGTTCATCTGCTCCTGCAGTTTATCCCACATTTAAAGTCATAATCCACAGTTTAATTATGACATCACAACCAGTTGCTGGGAAGGTAACATGAATTCAGTTAAGGAACAGCCAGCAGGAGCAGATGAACTACTGAAAAATAAGGTATTTTCATACAAGTGTCCTTAGTAACAAAAAAAGGGACTACAGAAAATATGACTTGCCAGCAGAATTCTTTCCAAAGCTCTGTTGTTTTTTTTAAACTTAGAGCTGCACAAATATGCATGCTGCTTGACAGGATAGATCAAGTCCCTGCCCAGATGAGTTCACAGTCCCAGTAAAATGGAGAGTAGGCAAAGCCAACCCCCCACAGGCAGGGGGATAGGGCAAGGGCAATATAACATTGCAGTTGCTTGCAAGGCTAAATACATGTAACTTGATTATCCTCTAGTTATATTAGGTACTGTTAATAAGCTACATGGAAGTGGGTATTTGAGAAACACCTAGGAGAAAACATGCCTGTTAAATATTCAAACACCCCTTCAATGAAGGGAGGAGAAAGCTCATGTTCCACATCTCGGAGATCTCTAACAAGTCCTCCAGTAAAACAAAAAAACCCACACTTGACATCCATGATAACTAAGTTTAAGATTCTGTCACAGGTATTTTTAGTAAAAATCAGGGACAGGTTGCAGGCAATAAACAAAAATTCACGGAAGCCCGCAACCTGTCCCTGACTTTTACTAAAAATTCCAGGGGAGGGGACAAGTAGAGCACTGTCAGGGGCCTGCAGCTGCTCTAGCCCTGTGGCTCCAGTGACCCTGGCTGGCTACTGGTCAGCTGTTCAGGCGGCCCCAGGGGGCGCTGCTCCTGTTCCAGCAACACCAGGGCTGACAGCCGGCAGCTGCTCCAGCCCCAAGGGTGCTGACCCAACCACAGCTGCTGCCTCAGCCCTGCCCCAGAAGTAGTCCCGGAAAGTCACAGAATCCAGGACCGCAGTGACAGAATCGTATCCTTAATGATAACTATAAAGAAAAAACCAAGTAGAACCACGCCGTGCTTCTCTTTCGTTTTTTCCTCCCATGCCTTCAAGCAGCAAAAAGGAGCAACCAATTTTTTCCTGAGCAGGTCATCTTTAAATCTACATATTCCAGTCAAGTTTCTCAGGGATGAGGTGTAGAGGGAGATGATGAAAGGTTAAGTCACCCTTGGGGGGAACACACCAACTGCTGTCCTGAGGGGTTTTTATGATTGTGATAGAAACCACCAGATCCGAGACATTCAGTGTTAAGGTGAACATGAACACACACTTCTTAATTCAATTCATTGTGAAAAGTGGGGGAGGGGAGAGAAGAGAATTTCATTGTTAGCTTTAGATTGAAGCATCAGTCATAATCTTTCATTTCCTGTCTGCTATTGTCAAGTAACAACTGAAAAAGAATTTTGTCCTTAAATTACATAACTAGCGGTTTTCCAGTCCCCAGGGTAAACTTATATTTAGGCTCATGTAAACACATATTGAGACTTAAAAGCATAATTTTCTACTCAGTTAACTATTTTAACTTACTTCAGTAGAGGAAGGATTTATGATTTGTCAACAAAATGTTTATTTTGACAAGAATATGTATATTTGAAAGTTGTATATTTCCCCCAATCCAACTGTATTTTGTGAAATGAATTTTCTTCTGACTCATCCCATTGAAAAGGAAGCATTTCATTGCAAGAATCAAGTGCCATCCTTATTGGCTCGTCAGGACATGATTCCATGAGTCATATCAATCCAACTGTTGTGCGCACACAGTGGTGCGAGCGCTTAGTATTGTTGCAACTTTTTTTTTTTTTTTAAAGTAAGAGAAAAGTTGCATAGTCAAAGTTTCAAAATGAAAACATTTTCACTTTAAAAGAAGTCCAAAATATCTTGAATCCCTTGTTTTCATTCACTTAGACTCCAAAACCTTTAATTCTAATATAGATAACTATATATTATACATAACTTTCTTTTAACTTTGGACTTTGAATTAATCTCCATGGCACTTTTAATAGGCACGCTAAAAATCATGGGAAAGTGGGGTTTATAGTGCTGACATGAAGAACAGAGTTACCAAGAAAAAAAGAACAGGAGTACTTGTGGCACCTTAGAGACTAACAAATTTATCTGAGCATAAGCTTTCGTGGGCTACAGCCCACTTCATCTGATGCAACCACGCTTTTTAACTCCTTGCCCCAGGGCTCAAGGCTTTTTGGCCATCACACCAAGGACAGAATTAATCTGAGAGGCCTTTATATAAAAACTAGAGAGAGCAAAAAATGATGAGACAAAGTTCGGTTAAATCATTTTTTAAATTTATACTGGTGCTTTGAGTATTTACATGTCTGGTCATGGAGGATACGTTTTTTGTGTGTGGGGGGGGGGGCATGCATTGCCCATCTAAAACCCTAGTGCACCACTCTGACAGTCTATCCCATGATGAATTCATAAGTGTGCTGCCCATCTTTAAGTAATGGAAGGGCGCACAGACCATTCCCTCTACAAGTGTATTTTTCAAGAATACTTTCTAGTGGCCACAGCAGGAGAACAAATAAGATAGGGAAATCAGATATCAGATGCAAAGCAATTTTCAAATGTTTGCCAAAAAAGTACAGCTCTTTGGAAATCTCCAGGATAGGAGTGAGACCAAGAAATGTTGGTCCATTTAAAAATACATACATGATCACACTTTAAGGGAACTAACAAGAGCAGAGCCTATGGCAAACCTCAGACCTTTTCCAGATACTTGTACTGTCTTCCCATTGTGCCCCTTAAGGTTCTATAGCAAAAGGACAGAAAAAAAATAGTAACAAAGTATGACCCTGAAGCGCAAGGTCAAAGATGGTCACATGTACCCCATCTACACTGTGCCAACTGATGGACTGGCTATCCTGCAAGCTCACCTGTACCCTCTTTCATCCAGCACAACACCGCAGACACTGAACAGGTTTGCAAACACAATGCACTGAAAATGTACCTCTTAGAATGAGGTGAGCAGAGGAGATGGAAATAATGGATCATGACGCACAGGTGCACTGGCTAAAGCTTGTGCTCTGAGACTCCAAGCAATCCAACCTAGTTTTGGCAGAAGAGATGCTTTTCCAGCAGGATCTTTTATTTAATTTATATATATATTTTTTCTATTACTTTTCTGAAATTGTTGATTTGCAAGAATATGCCTCAAAAGGAGGAGGAGAGGCAAGTCTGAAAATAGCTCAGTGGGGGTTTCTCTCACTCAGGAGTGAGGTCAGCAGGGAAGGAACCCAAAGAAGGACCTCAGCAGCTTCTCACTTCCCACACCACTAAATAGTTTTGGATGGTGATGCAGCTGTGGAACTTAATGGCAGCTTAGTGAGACCTAGGGGCCCAATTCTCGGGTCTGGACTGACGGGAAAGGGGGAAATCTAGTTTAAACTCACCTTTGTGGTGCCACATCCTGATGCAGCTGAGGGTGAGCTCAGTCCCTAGCACAACTGAGCAAGCAGCCTCTGGGCTGTTCTAAGTTACATTGGCTGACAGCACCCCAAGGGGCCATTATGCAGCCAAGGAACATAGTGCAGCCCACTCCAGGATGCCCTCAACACCCCCATCCTGAAGGAGATTGCCACGAGGGGATGACGCAGAGGCTGATGCAAAGCAGTTTTCAAATTTTTGCCCAAAAAGAAAAAAAAGTCCCCGATGGACCCCTGGCAAGAGAGCGGTACGTGCTTGTTACACAGCTAGTGTTTCCAAACGGTCTGACGGCAGCACCCCTTCAGGCAGTCTAAGCGCGGAGCAGAGAGCAGGCACCGGCACGTCAGTCCAGAACTCAGCTCAAACAATCAAAACGCCGAGTCCTTGCCAGGGACAACCTGGGGTTACTGGAGGAGAACACCTATACATTTAACCCCCCGCATTCCTCCCCACCCCAGATGCCAAGTAACTTATGCTGCCTTTCCGCTGCAACTAGAGGTTCTTTGCTGGACTGGGCTAAGGAGTTTAAGTCCGGGGGTCACTTGTCAAATCCAGGCCTCCTCTTTCTTCTCCCGGTGCTGCCCTTCATCACGCACATGTGGGCATGCTGCTATTCCTCCTGGGTTTTTCCAGCCCTCTCTCAAGTGATGCCATCACTGGTCCCAGACTCTTGCATTCGGATACGGCTCCACCGCCTTTGCTCACACCATAAAGTACCATTTGTTATTTACTGCGGATGTCTTTTAGCGATTTATGGCAGCGCCATTATAAACAACAAGAGTATTTCAAAAGTAACAAATATTTATTGCTGCCATTCCAAAGCCACAACAACAGTATTGGGCCTTGCCTAGCAGGAGCAGAGATGTGTGAATGCCAGCATCCAAACCTGGGACTCTCCACTAATTTGGTAATTGGGCTGCTTGCCCAAAAAGTACAAGTGAGGGGGGTGAGGAGGAATGACAAGGACAGGGGGAATGAGATGACCAATGAGCTGGGGAGTTGGAAAGCAGCCCATGCATTTAATGGTAAGGTAAACCCGAGACACTCCCCTCCCCCAATATCTCCACCCCCTTCCCATTGCGTGGCTTCAGCACAGCAGCTCAAGAAAAAAAAAAATATTTAGGATTTTAAAACTAACCATGTAATGAAAATAATAAATATATAAAAAAACAGAGTTTTAAAAAGGGAGCAGTTATCTGAGAAAGAAGGCTGAATACTGAGCCTTCACAGAGCTTGTCCACCCACAAACCAGAACCAAAATAACTAAATTGGTTTTATTTCACACCTTTAGTTATTCAGTGCAAATCTGACATTTATTGCAGATTAAGAGCATCTTATTTCAACTGAACTTAGTTATTTACCAATTTCAATTCACTCAAAACAAGACACGCTTAATCCAAAATAAGAGCATCCACACGCAGACTTGTGCAGAAATAGCTAAAGGTATGAATTTAAACCAGTTTAGTTATTTCAGTATCCATTTACATGTAGACAAGCACATACTTGTTTTCCATGTACAGGAGGCATTTTGTCTCAACTGCTCCTCCCAGCTAACAGTGGAATTCACACATCCCTGCTCCTGCTAGGCAAGGCCCAATACTGTTGTTGTGGCTTTGGAATGGCAGCAGTGGAAACCAGCTCTATCTTCCTTAGTATGCCAGTTGGTACAAATCGAGTTCTATCCGCTCAATTTTTAACCCATTACTTCAGATGCATTGGTTCATTCTTTGTACAGTTGTTCTCTTTATTTTCTGTGGAGAAGCTACTGTTTTATGCCTTTACCCTCTAAGAACGTAACTACATTGGCCCCAAGCCTGCAAACACTTACTCTATGTTTAACTTTAAGCATCCGAGCAATCCCGTTGAAGTCAATGTTTCTCACATGCGTAAGTGTTTGCAGGATTGGGCCTTATTTTGTTAGACTGCTTTCCAATGTACTAATGTAATACATTATTCTGAAATGCTTGCGAAGACCTTAGTGGTGCGGGGCTTCAGACCTCTACTTCATTTTCCTTTATTAAACCCATCTAAGCAAGGCTCTGGCCTGGAGACCAAAATGATTCTAGTTCTTCCAACCTTCCCCTCACCCCTTTTTTTAAAATACGGTTTGGGGATTTATACAAAATTAAATCTTTAGTATGCTATTAAAGTTAAATGTCTAGTATTACATCAAAAGAATTTTTTCCCCCTCAACTAAGACTTCAGCGTTTCTGGATAAGCAAAGAGACTTTTAATGAGCATGTAATAACTCAACAACAACATTTTTTATAACTATTTCTATTTAAGATTTATATGCACAAACTGTACTAGCCAGCCTGCCTGGAGCAAACTGTCAGCTAATGTAAGGTTCCAAATAAAATGAACATACAAAACCCTACATTTAAAGAACTGTTAAAGTCAGAGTTCATATTTAATTTTTGAAAACCCAACTGTGTACACAGTCAAAAACCCCATGAAAACCAAGTTACTGCACATGCTGAATAGCGACTTAACATATACCTTGTCATTTAAAACAAAAACAAAAAAACCCAAGAGTTGGCCCAGTCAAGGAATATTGCTGAATCATTTAATCACATTAAAAATATATGATACTTAAAAAATGGAAGAGTTAAGATTCCTACAGCATAATGAACTTGCACATTTTAGGAAAATGTTTCCGTGCTTAACCAAAGATTTCCTTTCTCCACGTAACAGGGTCTATATGTTCTACAGGGGGTCTTGCAATCCGACTGTCGCTCTGGGGACCAAAACCAAACCTGTCACACACTGGCCCAGTGATTAGCCTGTCCTCCTGAGGAGCCAACCTACTGAGAGCATCTCCATGGATAGGAGCCCACTGTGACTGTATTCAACTGACCTACATCAACTTAAACTCTCATTTGAAGTATACCTACCATAAAGCATGAGCACGCATTTCCTCTGAGCTACCAAACTATGAAACCCTCGTCAGACCCACCGCGAGCTGGATCTGAGGGCCTTAATACTTAAAGGACGTTTTCAGATGAACATGGATACGTTTTCCTCTCTTTCGCTCTGTGCCCCCGCATTTCCCCACTGCACAAGGTTTACAGCTCCTACAGTGGGATTTTATCGGCCATGTGCAGCTAGGGAGGGATAGAAAACGAAGATTTGTAAGTAAATGTAATAACTTGCTGCATAACCAGTCTGTGTTAGAGAAGTACTACATTCTGCAATAGACTCCTCCGGAGGAGGAGTCTGTCTCGATGCCGTATTTTCTAAGGGCTGGTAGAAGACCATTTGGCCTTTTTCACCTACCATTTGTTACTTTTGGCCCCGCCTCCGAGACTTGTTCTGCTGCTGCTTCTTGTCTTCTGAGGTCAGTCCCCTCCCTGTCTGCCCTCTTGTGCAGCCCATTTCATGATGTGTCCCAGGTGCCACAGCCCTTTGTGGGTTCTCTGCACCAAGTACCATAGTGAAACTTACTGGCAGTTTCACTCTGCAGCATGTGAAACACGTACACAGCACAAAGCAGCACACACAGGCGTACATGCAGTGCAGCAGCAGAGTGAAGGTCGATAATTATTTTCGTACAAATAATTTGCAGTAGTTGGTTCGGGCAGACCACCACAGAAAGCAGCACTGCAGGGAAAGGTTACCAAAGAGTCAAAATGTAGCAGTGGGCTTTCAAATCAGGCATGCACAGTGCCCTCTGCTGGAAAGTTTAATAGCCGCTAAGGTGGTAAATAGCAGCTCACTAAACACCCGTTAAGTCTCGGTGACCAACGATTTAGATGATACACATACATATTAAAAAAAACCTCATATTCACATATAAACACTGAAACACTGTAAACCAGATATTTCAGCAAACATTGTGCTATGTTTTAATTAAACCAAATCACCCTAGGTCCAGGAAGTAAAATAAAAATTGCCAGTCAGGCTAACATTTTACTTTTGGTCTCTTCATGGAATTCTCTTTTATTATTATCAATCTAACTTAGAGAACATGAGGGTGATGACTGTTAGAATACACACCACAAAACCTGGGTGCAACCAAACGAGAAGACTTTCACTGTGATTCTCCTGTTTTCTATCACTTTGCACATCTTCCTGTTACCTGGATGCCTATATAGTTAATTACAGCTTCCAAAGCAGCAAAATGTATAAGCAAAGTTGATTTCCAGTTTCTATTAAAACCTACTTTTTCAGCTACGCATAACATTCTGAAAGAAATTCCAAAGGTGATTTGTGCGTGTGTCATGGTGTATAAATTATGAGCATAATCCTTTAAACCATTTCTGTGTAGGGTTAAAAAGAGGAACTTCTCAGAAGATGCAAACAGATTTGCATATGCATAACTTAATACATCGAACCAATCCAGTTCGAACCTGGCTTATTTTACAGTTCTCATCAAGAAAAGCTAATTTGGAAGGAACAAACTAGCTTTGAAGTAAATTGATTTAGTAGTGTTTACAAGTTTTTGATATATTTGCAGGTGCATCTTCTGTTATGTTCTTAAGAACTTAAGAATTTCTCAGTGCCTCTGATTTTCTAAAGATTGAACTCAAAGTGCTTTCGCTCTCAATGTATAAGTACTTTAAAGTCTTCCAAAATTTACACTTCCAGAATTTGGCAGGGAAACTACTAACTTGGAAGAGCAGTAGCAATGACAACCTCTATGACCCATCTAGACTAGAGGAATTACTACAGGACTGAGAACAAGGAACTACAGAACTTTAGTCTCACAAGTGACACTGATGCTTTGATACATTCACAGCACTCTACGAACAGTAGCTAGACCTCAGAACATCTCTACTGGAAGAGGGTAAATATCAGTCTCCGTTTGTAAAATGGAGACACAAAGGCTCCCATGTCTTGTTCACGGTCACACAGTCAGTCATTCTCAACATGAGGATTTTAACTCGGGACTCTTTACTCTTAACTTCAGTCTCTGTAAACTTAGTTTGAAAACAAAAGCACTGTTCAACAGTTTTAAAGTTACGAAGGTCTAAATAAATAAGATTTAAAACTTTTTTTAGCCCAAATTAAATATAATGGCTTTGAACATTGGGCTGTTACAGTCGCTGGGTTGACTGAAGTGAGTAATTATGTAAAAGCTGCCTTGAACACCGGGCCATTTAATTTTAAAATGTTCATAAACTACTGGACTGATTTTTCTTCAACCTCACCTTGTTTTGTAAATCTCACTGACACCTGAACATCAAAGAAAGACTTGTATGTACTGTACTGCACTGCAACTTATTTTACACAAAGCTGTACAAGAAACTGTAGGATGGATTAATTGACAAGTTATTTAGGATGAAGAGATCATATATTAATTGATAGAGCACAAGGGGGCAGAGTTACACTTGAGCGTTCAACCTTAACTCACCATCTTCCTCACTTTTTAGTGCTACCTTTATCATTGCACCAACATCCAGTGTGTTTTGCATGTTGTCTATTAGAATATGCGCACACACCTATTTAGAAAATAAAAGCTATAAAAAGCTACCACACAAAGCCTGTGTGAGAGGAAGAGAATGTCTAAGATCATACTCCAGCTGACTCTCACAGCTTTTAAACCAGTTAAGTACACAACTATTTTGTTTGTATGTGCATTTGTGACCATTTCCCCCCCCCCCAATTTTTTTTCTATTTTTATAGTAAAAACGTCAGCAAACTCTTGAGACAAAAATTGAGACTAAATGTATCTTTGTTGCTTTGTGATTAGTTTGAAAATTCAAAGATTCTAACCCCATTGTTCAAGCAGTAGTGCTTACTTCGGAACCAGCCCTGCAAAGACTTACAACAGGACTACTAACACGCACATTGCATGATCAGATCTTTAAAAAGGACATCTTTAGGAAATTCTCAATCTCAATATGGCTAGCCTCCTAAAATGGAAATGAATGCCACATCCCTAAATACAATTAAAATTGGTCTCACTCCAGAGGGACCAAAATTAAGTAGCGTTTTGTTACCATGTAGAGAGCTCTCCCCCACCCCAATCTCCCTACAGCAGATGAAGTGCTTACTACTGCAACTCACATTAATAATCAGTTGGACTGACTTGCTAGGACAAAATGAGAAAGTTATTTCATGGCCCGTCAAACATAAATTAACTTTCTCTCTCCCTATCTTTCTTGGTCTCGCTCCAATTAGTGAGCATCTGTCCCAGTCTTGTTTCCAAGAAGGGCATGTTCACACTCAGCATTTTACTTCTGCCCTTCCCTTTTTATTATACCCACAAACGAAGGCCATCAGCAACTAGACAGTATAGTTCTACTAAACATCAAACCTTTAGAAATATTTTAATTCACTGAACAAGCAAAATCAAATTGAGACAATTATGCCCAACATATTGGGGAGGAAAGGTAAAAAAGGTTGCCCGTGCCATCTTCGTTCATCCCCATAGTGCATATGTAGTATGAGACTATCTTTAAATTATATGAGCACATTTCCCCGCACAGGACATCACCTCATTCAGTGCAGAGAATTTTTCCCTAGCCTCATTCCCAGAAGTGGATGAACATGAAATCTCTCTCCCCCGCCCCCCCCACAGCCTAGCCACGATCTGTTAGATATTCCTTTGGAGTTGTCGGAGTTCTGAGTGTCTGAACCCCCTATACTGAGCATTTACAGCAGACAGGTTTTTGTTTGTGTTTTATTGATGGTTTTTTTGGTATCAAGTTTGTGAAGTGCATAACTAAGGCAGGCTGAGCTGCGCAGCTAAGTTATATTCACAGTCAACTATAGATTATAAAATTGGTAAGAAGAACTGAGGCTAAGGGCTGGTCTACACCCAGCCGCTAGTTCGGCGGCTGGGGATCGAAGTTCTGGGTTCGACTTATCGCGTCTGGTGTGGACGCGATAAGTCGAACCAGGAAGTGCTCGCCGTCGACTGCGGTACTCCAGCTCAGCGAGAGGAGTACCGCGGAGTCAACGGGGAGCCTGCCTGCCGCGTGTGGACCGCGTCTGAACCGCGGTAAGTTCGAACTAAGGTATGTCGAATTCAGCTACGTTATTCACGTAGCTGAATTTGCGTACCTTAGTTCGACTTGGGGGGTTAGTGTAGACCAAGCCTAAGTGAAGGGTCACTGTTGCTTTTGTAAGGGGTGAAGAGTTGGAGGCAGGGCCCCTGTTAATTCAAGGTCTGCAGGATGGGGACTCCCTCTTGGGGGCATCCAAAGGTATGTACAGTGGTACCTGGCCATAGAGTTCCACATTCTGTAACTGACATGCAATATTTACAAACTATAAAAGAGTTTTCCAGTCCTGGAGAAAAGTTCCTTTCTAAGCCTTTTCTTCCCCTCCATCTTTTTTCTTTTAAAAAAAGAAACAAAGACACACACACCCAGGAAATTCCATACAAAACACATTCACCAAAGACACTGAAGTTCCACAGAAGTACTTACCAAAAAAATCAAGAAACAGTTAAGATATGTGCAAACTTAACTCCACCCATGTATGTATGTATGAACAGACACCACAAGGTTTTCTGTTCCTTTTTTTGTTTTACAGCCTACCATAGGTACATGCATAGCATTATTCCCATTCTTTTATACTTATTAGTGCTTAAGTGTCTCTTTATTGACAGACATTTTAATATGATAAACTCTTTCTCTAAGGTATGTACATTAATAATTCAGTAAGCAACATTATAAATCTTTGTTTCAACCAGCAGAATGGCTTTCCTTAGGACACAATTTCACAATAAAGCAGTTAACTAAAAAACTAACTTGCCGATATACTAAAGCAAAATGTTCACTATTATTTAAGGCTGTTATTCTTAATCTGAAGTGTGTCATGTAAGAAAAGTTTACTGGGTAATTTTAAGATAAATGACATTATGAGCTGACAGACACACAGAAAGATCATAGTACTTTAAGATGCTAGACCTGCGTATGCAAGCCTATAAAAATTGTATGTTATATTTGAGAACTACTGTGATCATATAAATTAAAGCATGTACTGTAATGCATAAGCATAAGAGGGGGAAGACAAAGTTCTGAGTGGAAGATTAACTTTGGCAGAACTTGACTTGAGTATTTAAACATACCACCTTAACATTCTTTTTTTTTTTTTAAATGCAAGCAATATATGGTTCAGTTTTATTCTCAGTTAGCTTTTTAGCAGCCCCCATCTCAGAACCTTTGACCTGGCAATGCAGTTTAGTCCATCATAATCCTATCTACAGTAATATTATTAAAGCCAAAAGTAAAGATGCGAGATCAGACACGCAAATATAAGTAAATAGAAAATATGCCAACCAACATTACATCAATGTCATTTATTTTAAAAGTGTGAATTGCTAAATTTAGATTGTCTCTCTAGGAGGAAAAGAAAATTGCTGATAGCACAGAACATACAACATCAACCCCCTAACAGAGTGCAACAGCGCAATTATAACTGAAGACAAAAATACAAATCACTGTTATGTTTAAGTGGTAATCTAGACTGATTTATAAAATCTAGTCCTACCTTACAGACTCACTAACTTTAGCAGCTCATAGTTTAAATATTAAATAGTTTAACAATCCAAACATTTAATTAGCTCATGCCACAAAACCTGGAGAAGCCTTCAAATTACCTCCCCGCCCCTTTCAAACTCATACAAGAAATACTTAATTGCAACTGCCAAGTGGCAGATAGAAGGCAGAGGCTGAATCTATATGTGCCGAAGAGGCATGATGGCACCCTACATTCTCAGGCAGATGCATGCCACCTTCCCCAGCTGCCAGGGCCAGCGAGCTGCTTTGCTGACTATAGAGATGGGGGGGAGGCAGCAGGGCACTCCAGCCCACTCAGGAAATACTCAAGTGGTGATGTTCAGCCAAGATAGCCCCACAAACCAACAAGAGCACAGCCTATGCAGCACTTCCACAATGAAAATCCTCTTCTCATTGGCTACGGGAGGCAGTAAAGGTCTTGAGAGAAGAACAGACCAGGCCTTGCCAACATACACATTTTCATAAAATTGCCCACTGTTGTGTTGTGCGTGGAAACCTGTGCTAGCAATGGTGAGAAAGTCAGCATCGACTGGGCCCAGGGGTTTAGACAACACAGCAGCAAAAATGCTTGTGGCACAATATATTAGTGGCCCATATATTAGTACTCCCACCAGGGGGATATTGTAGGAAACATGCCAGTGTTTAAGACAAGGCCTAGGTGAAGGCAAGCTGGGGTCTATTCCCAGCTCTGATACTAGCCTGTTCACAGAATCATAGAAGATTAGGGTTGGAAGAGACCTTAGGAGGTCATCTAGTCCACCCCCATGCTCAAAGCAGGACCAATCCCCAACTAAATCATCCCAGCCAGGGCTTTGTCAAGACGGGCCTTAAAAACCTCTAAGGAAGGAGATTCCACCACATCCCTAGCTAACGCATTCCAGTGCTTCACCACCCTCCTAGAGAAATAGTGTTTCCTAATATCCAACCTAGACCTCCCCCACTGCAACTTGAGACCATTGCTCCTTGTTCTATCTGTTGTGACCTTGAGAAAGACACTTCACTTCCCTGTGCTTCATTTACCCATCTATAGCATAGAGAGGATAATGCTTACCCACCTGCGCTAAGTGTGCATGAAAACGCTATACAAGTGCTAAATATCAGTCATTATTATTATTTCACCATGTACAAACTGCTTAGTTTTGGCAGGAACTTGGACTGCCATGATATAAAACCAGTCCCGTGAAGAAGTGAGCAGGCTGAACTACCACATAAGCCAATAAGAGATGAAGATGCTCCACAAGGTGCTGGAGGGTTCCTATTTGATCAGCTTTGACCTGCTGTTGAGGGTAAGTGCAGAGGTACTGAAGGGTCAAGCAAAGAGGGAAGAGAGGCTGACCAGACCAGACTCATGTTATTACTTCGTATCTGGTTTATTTAACAAAAGGTGCTTCCAGCTTCTTTCATCTGGGCACTCGTAGCTATAAAATTCTCGAGGAAGTGTGTTTCTCTCTAGCTCACTTCCTGTCCAGTATCTGCACAGACCACAAGATGGCACCATGCTACACTGGTCTCATCCCCAGTCCAGCCCGAATGCACCCCTTTGCTACATGGGTCTGACCCCAAGAGATGCTGAGTACTCCGCTCCCCTTGAATTCAGCAGCTAACCCCACTCAGGCTCAGCGTCTCTATCCCCATGCCCCCACTGTGAAACAAGGAATGGTGCAGCTCCTGATGGGGGCTTAATTCAAAGTTACCCAGATTTAATGAAAGAAAGGAACTCTCTGTTGCTCTTCTTGTTTACCTGTAGCTGTCTACCCACTCCCCCACCCCCCAGTCACACTCTCCTCCATCAGTGGCCTCTGACTGGATGTTATCACACTCTGTGCTCTGAATTCCAGTAGTCCGGCCCTGGAACATCCCCGTCCCCCATCCACTCCGATGTAAGTGGCTGCATCTCCGTCTGGCAGACTCCAGGGTTGCTCCGCTCACATGTCCTGCTGCCGTAGGCTGGAGCCTGGTTGTCTTGTGCTGTCACCTGCTCACAAGCTCCTGGAGCCTCGTCCCTATTTTCTTACTCACCAGCTTGTATTCTCATTCTGGGTGCATCTCCCTTCCCTGCTGCCCTCTGCGGCTGCAGCACAAGCACCTTCTCCCTCAGACCAACTCTCTCCCCAGCAGTTATAAACCCCCATAGTTCAACATTTCTCCCTTCCGCTCTACCTCTTGTGAGCCAACGGGGATCACCAAACAGCTGGCAGAGGGTCGCTGTGCAAAACAAGCCAGACTCTAAAAAACCCCAAAACTCTCCTTTTATTCCAAAGGAGGGGGTTGGAGGACATGTCCTACCTAAGATTATCCAGCTCAACAGTAAATGGAAGCTCCCTTGCAAAACCTCTCAATCAAGCAGGTGTTAAGACTGTAAACTCCCTATGGTAGGGTGGAGTGAGGTAGGGACCTTTTCATCATGCCTCTCTGTCAAGTGCCTTTCGGCACCATAAAAAGTAATTTAACAAATAATATCAACATGATTGTTTGTTAAGCACCAACAGGGTAGTTGGCACAGGAAAAAACATGAACCTTGGCCTGAAGAGTTTACACATCTAGATAAATCCACCCTGTTAATAAATTTATCTCCCAACTTCATTATTCATCTCCCATATAGCTTTCCTAATTCCATTACTTCAGCATCTCCTACCATTACTTGATAAATCATCCCTTTAAAAAATGTTCAGAGTGATTTAGCCCTTGAGAAAGGTGCCAGTTTGGCAGCTCGAGGCCAAAATCCTATTTATCCACAAAACACATACAACACGGGTTCTGCCAGGATAAGTTTCTCAGCACCACATCTACGAACTAAGGGCCTGTACACACTAGCGCTTACTTTGCTATAACTTAAGTCACTCAGGGGTATGAAAAAGCCACCCCGCTGAGTCACGTAAGTTACACCGACCTACACGCTGGTGTGGACAGCACGGTGCTGGCGGAAGCAGCGCTGCCCCAATCGGGGAGCTGGAGTAATTATGCTGACAGGAGAGCTCTCTCCCGTTGCCACAGAGCAGCTGCACTAGCCGCACTACAGTGGTGCTGCTACATCTGTGCCACTACTGCGATTCTAGCCCTAAGGTTTGCATTAGTGAGCGGCTGGGGTGTGCACTAGATGCGTTATGAGGCATTAGGTCAAAGGCATAACACCTTCACTTCTTGGGTAGTTGAACCGGAATCCTAATGAATGAACACTGCAGTTTCTGGGCCACATTCTGTCCCAATTTACTCGGCATACAGCCATATAGATTTAATATCAGTTAAGCTGCTTAGCAGGCTTTGTGGTATGATTAGGGCCATACCAAATTCATGGCCATGAAAAACGTGTCACGGACCGTGAAATCTGGTCTCCTCCCTTCTCCCCCCCTGAAATCTGGTCTTGTGTGTGCTTTTACCTTATACAATACAGATTTCACAGGGGAGACCAGCGTTTCTCAAATTGAGGGTCCTGACCCAAAAAGGAGTTGCGGGGGAGGAGGGGGGCACAAGGCTATTGGGGAAGGGGAGTTCCACAGTATTGCCACCCTTACTTCTGTGCTGCCTTCAGAGCTGGGCAGCCAGAGAGCGGCAGCTATTGGCCAGGCGCCCAGCTCTGCAGGCAGCGCCCCGCCGGCAGCAGCGCAGAAGTAAGAGTGGCAATACCATACCATGCCATCCTGCCTTCTGCGCTGCGGCCTTCGGACCTGGGAGGCCGGAGAGTGATGGCTGCTGACTGAGGGCCCAGCTCTGCAGGCAGCAGTGCAGAAGTAAGGGTGGCAATACCATATCATATCATGCCATCCTTACTTCTGTACTGCTGCTGCTGGTGGCTCTGCCTTCAGAGCCGGGCTCCCAGCCCACAGCTACCGCTCTCCAGGGCCGCCACCAGCAGCAGCGGAGAAGTAAGAGTAGCAGTACCACAACCCCCCACTACAATAACCTTACGACCCCTGCCCCCACAACTCACTTCTGGGTCAGGACCCCTACAATTACAACACCGTGAAATTTCACATTTAAATAGCTGAAATCATGAAATTTATTATTTTTAAAATCCTATGACCGTGAAATTGACGAAACTGGGCCTTAAATTTGGTAGGGCCCTAGGTATGATTCAGGTTCTAGTGGGATAGGGAGCTTCTAAGCATGACACATACAGGAAGAGTACAGTATTTGAATGCAAAGAAAAAAAAGCTGATTTCTCACCACTTTAAAAAAAAAAAAAAAAGTTCGAATTATTCCTAGAACCCCTATGTCCAGGGAAAGCAGAATTTTGTTTTTACAGTAACAGTCATATTCTAAGGGTATGTCTACACAGCAAAGAAAACCCCGCAGCTGGCCCGTGCCAGCCGACTCAAGGTTGCAGGATTTGGGCTGCGGGACTGTTTCATTGCTGTGCAGACTTCCAGGCTTGAGCTGGAGCCCGGGCCAGCTGCGGGTTTTTGTTTGCTATGTAGATATACCCTTAGTCTCCATCCACTACCTCTTTCTTGACTCCCTCCCTGACACCACACCCTTTAGCCACATATTCCCAGACATTTTTACACCAGCATACCAAGCTAGAGTGTATAGGACACAAGCAACATGGCTACTCACATGACCCAGGTTAAATGTCTGCCAAGTCAGAAGCATATCAAAACTTTCAATTGCAAAATAACTTGCAAAAAAAAAAAATGTGCAAAGTATAATGCAAACTAACATACACAAACTCAGCAGCAAACCAGCTGACCAAGGTATCTGTTCCCATAATAGCGGCCTGGGCCTGGAAACATTACTCATACAAATAGTGCCGCTGATTTCAGGTTTGGGCCCTAAATTTTCACATCTCACTCTATTTTAGTTATGTAGGCAAAGTATCCTCCAACCTCTGCAGATCAGCCAGCCCAAGAGAATGTTAAAATTATATATCAAAACAAAGAGTCCCCCAAATGTTTTACCTGTACTTGATATAAAATAACTAATAGCAAACATTCAAGTAAAATTGGACACTGTGTCCATATAATGAAAACAAATTAGACCACATTATGGAATTAATGACCCAGCAATTATTACACAAACAAAACACTGCTATAGGAACCACAAACAATGGCCAAAACCATTATACTGCTATTACCTGACATGCCTATAAATCAAACTAGGATCACATTTCCAAATTTAAAAACAACAACATTTCCTTGGATTCAGACCTTGAATGCCAATTTCCTACTGCCTGGAGTATATTTTTATCACAAAGTTATTAATTCTGCCATAGAGGAGATTATAATGGACACACCTAGACAATTTCTAAGGCCTGGTCTACACTAGGAGTTTATGTTGAATTTAGCACCGTTACATCGAATTAACTCTGCACCCGTCCACACCACGAAGCTATTTAGTTCGACATAGAGGTCTCTTAAATTCGACTTCTGTACTCCTCCCCAATGAGGGGAGTAGCGCTAAATTCGACATGGCCATGTCGAATTAGGCTAGGTGTGGATGGAAATCGACGCTAATAGCTCCGGGAGCTATCCCACAGTGCACCACTCTGTTGACGCTCTGGACAGCAGTCCGAGCTCGGATGCTCTGACCAGCCACACAGGAAAAGCCCCGGGGAAAATTTGAATTCCTTTTCCTGTCTGGGCAGTTTGAATCTCATTTCCTGTTTGGACATCGTGGCGAGCTCAGCAGCACTGGCAACGATGCAGAGCTCTCCAGCAGAGATGGCCGTGCAATCTCAGAATAGAAAGAGGGCCCCAGCATGGACTGATCGGGAAGTCTTGGATCTGATCGCTGTGTGGGGCGATGAGTCCGTGCTTTCCGAGCTGCGCTCCAAAAGACGGAATGCAAAGATCTACGAGAAGATCTCTAAAGCCATGGCAGAGAGAGGATACAGCCGGGATGCAACGCAGTGCCGCGTGAAAATCAAGGAGCTGAGACAAGGCTACCAGAAGACCAAAGAGGCAAACGGACGCTCCGGATCCCAGCCCCAGACATCCCGTTTCTACGAGGCACTGCATTCCATCCTAGGTGCGGCCACCACCACTACCCCACCACTGACCGTGGACTCTGAGGATGGGATATTGTCGACGGCCGGTTCCTCGGACATGTTAGCGGACGGGGAAGATGAGGAAGGAGATGAGGAGGACGAGGCAGTCGACAGCGCTTACAACGCTGATTTCCCCAACAGCCAGGATCTCTTCATCACCCTTACAGAGATCCCCTACCAACCGTCCCCAGCCGTTAACCCGGACACAGAATCAGGGGAAGGATCAGCCAGTAAGTGTTTTAAACATCTAAACATTTATTTTTAACAGAACAGGAATATTAACAATAACAACAATGGGTTTCTCAGGATTAGTTTGCCCTAGGCGCTTAACGTTTCAGTCCTGGGCAGTGCAACTATTGAAAAAAAATCTAACAATGTCCGGTTTAGCATGATTGTTCTGCCCAAGCCGCTCTACTGTTTAGTCCCTGCCAGTGCAGCTACAATAAAATGCAGTCTATATGTCCGGGGATAGAGCTGAAATCCTCAATGTACATCTCCACGAAGCTCTCCTGGAGGTAATTGGAAAGCCTTTGCATCAGGTTCCTGGGGAGAGCGGCCTTATTGGGTCCTCCGTAATAGCAGACATTTCCGCGCCAGGAGACAAGCAAGTACTCCGGGATCATTGCCCTGCAGAGCATGGCGGCATACGGCCCTGGTCTTTGCAGGCTTTCCCGAAGCATTCTTTCTTTTTCCGTGTATGAGATCCTCATCAGGGTGATGTCGCTCATGGTGACCTGCTTTGAATTAGGTAGGGGAATGTTAGTATTGGGACTGCTTGCACGTTCCTTTACAGAACTGTAACCGGCGGTTTACAGCCACACGGTGGAGGCGGGAGAGGGGCAGCATACAGGGATCTTTCCCTGGGACAGCCGCGAGGGGGTGGGACAGGGGCAGAGTTCATGCTTGCCCGATTGCTGGCAGCAGGGACTGGCATTGCTTTCAATGTGAAAGGAGGCCAGTGCAACTATTAAAGTTTTAAGCAGCCACAAGTCTACGGCTTACCATGTCAGCCTGCTACCCAAATTCCGCTGTCCTGCCCCGCTTGTCAGATCTGCACTGCAAGACCCCAGGCACTGAATGCGAAGGCCGAAAATTTGACCTTGTCCTGAGTGCGCATGTGATAGGTGCTGTGCATGGTCTTGTTCACAGAGAAAGACTATGTTCTTTGTTCACAACTAAATTTATCTTTCTGAGGAATTCACTCCCTTTTTCCCATTCCCACAGCTGCGACTGTCTCCCAACCCAGCCTGGCATCACACTCCCAGAGGCTAGCGCAGATTAGGCGTAGGAAGAAGAGGACACGGGAGGACATGTTCTCGGAACTTATGGGCTGCTCCCGAGCCCAGGCAGCACAGCAGACCCAGTGGAGGGAGAACTTGTCCCAAATGCACCGTTCACACATGGAACGGGAGGAGAGGTGGCGGCAGGAAGACCAGCAGGCGACTCAAACGCTGCTTGGACTTCTGAGGGAGCAAACGGACACGCTCCGGCGCCTTGTGGATGTTCTGCAGGACCGGAGGCAGGAGGACAGAGCCCCGCTGCAGTCTATCTGTAACGGCCCTCCCCCGCCACCAAGTCCCATACCCCCCTCACCCAAAGTCCAAAGAAGGAGGGGCGGCAGAGTCCGTGAAAACTCACTCCACCCCTGCATACTGCTCTACTACTAGAAGGCTCTCATTCCCCAAAATTTGACAAGTCCTTTCCTTCCCGCCTCACCCAAGCCCCCGTCCAAGTTTCACCCCCCAGTTTCATGTGTAGTTGCTAATAAAAAATACGTTTCTGTTAATTACTGTTTCCATCATGTTCTTTAGAGGAGAGTCTGTCTGAACGGGGGGAAGGGGGTTGGTAATTGGACAGGACAGTCACCTTTACCAGGGTACAGAGGCGGGGGCAGGTTCAGCAGCAGGGCACACACACATTGCAGTCACTAGTTACCCTGGTC
Organism: Emys orbicularis; assembly: GCF_028017835.1. Lineage (NCBI taxonomy): Eukaryota > Metazoa > Chordata > Testudines > Emydidae > Emys > Emys orbicularis. The sequence continues at coordinate 126,136,581 of NC_088688.1, read as the reverse complement.
AGTCTGGGAGGTGGTTTTAGTGTTCTGTGGGGGGTGGGGGGTGCTCTGTGACTTTGTGGTGGGGGAGGGCAGTTACAGATCTTATGCAGCGGTCCTTATCCTGGATCACAGAGCCACGCAGCAGGGGATCTGTAACCGTCCTCCCCCTGCCACAAAGTCACATAGCCCCCCTACACACAGAGTCCCGAACAGGAGGGGTGGCAGGGTCCGTTGAAACCACCAGTCCACCACTGCGGAGCCTGTCATTCCTGGAGTTTGGAAGCGTCATTTGCATCACTACACTACACCCGCTCCCCACCACAGTCTGCGTCCCAGGTTCAACACTTTCCCACGAAAACAGTAATAAAGAAAACGGTGTTCATTAACAAAATTCAAGTGATTTTATTTTTAAACGTGTGTTGGAAGGGGGGGAACGGGGTATGTAACTGGAGAGGATACTGAACATTTAGTGGGTAAAGAAACGGGGGCAGGTTCAGCTTCTCTGTACACAAACTGAAAAGTCACTGGTTACCCTGCTCACTCAGGAACCTAGCTTTCAAAGCCTCCCGGATGCACAGCGCGTCCCGCTGGGCTCTTCTAATCACCAGGCTGACTGGCTGGGCGTAATCAGAAGCCAGGCTACTTGCCTCAACCTCCCATCCGGTCCCAGGATGGGGATGTGAGTTCCATCTACAGCCCCACCGCAGTTTGGGAATCCCATCGCGGCGAAGCCATCTATGATGGCCTGCGCATTTCCCAGGGTCACTACCTTTGAGAGCAGTAGCTCAACGATTGCGTTGGCTACTTGCATCACAACAACCCCCACGGTAGATTTGCCCACGCCAAAGTGGTTCGCGACTGACCGGTAGCTGTCTGGCGTTGCAAGCTTCCAGAGGGCTATGGCCACTCGCTTCTGGACAGTCAGGGCTGCTCGCATCCGGGTGTCATTGCGCTTCAGGGCAGGGGACAGCAACTCACAAAGTTCAAGGAAAGTCCCCTTCCGCATGCGAAAGTTTCGCAGCCACTGGGATTCATCCCAGACCTGCAGCACTATGCGGTCCCACCAGTCCGTGCTTGTTTCCCGGGCCCAGAATCGCCGTTCCACAACATCCACATGACCCATTGCCACCGTGATGTCCTCGGCGCTGGGTCCCGTGCTTTCTGACAGGTCTGTGCTACTCTCAGACTTCAGGCCCTCACCGCGGTGCCGTAGCCTCCTCGCCTGATTTATCTGCATCTGCCTCTGGGAAAGGTGGATGATAAGCTGCGAGGCGTTGACAACGGCCACAACTGCAGCGATGGTCGCAGCGGGCTCCATGCTCGCAGTGCTGTGGTGTCCGCGCTGTCACTGACCAGAAAAGTGCGCGAACTGATTTCCCGCCGGCGCTTTCAGGGAGGGAGGGAGGGCGGGAGTGACGGTTGGATGACGACAGTTACCCAAAACCACCCTCGACACATTTTTTTCCCCAGAAGGCATTGGGGGCTCGACCCAGAATTCCAATGGGCAGCGGGGACTGCGGGAACTGTGGGATAGCTGCCCACAGTGCACCGCTTCCAATGTCGACGCTTGCCCCATTAGTGTGGACTCACAAAGTCGAATTACTGTCCTTAGTGTGGACACACACGTTCGACTTTGCAATATCGATTCCACATATTCGATTTAAGTAAAATCGAACTACTCTCGTAGTGTAGACATACCCTAACTGTAGTGTTACTAATGGGTGCCGCTTTTAAACAAGGATCACAAAGTAAAACCCTATTTTGAGATCTGAGATTAATGACCAAGTATGTTTCCCCCAAATGTAATGCAAATTTGAAGGAAGAATTTCTCCCACACAAGTCACTGCCTCTTTCCAGATGTCACTCCTGCAAAGTCACAGTATCAATGCATTGTCATTGTACAATTAAAAAAAAAGATGACATGGGCAGCAATGAAGCAGTAAGAGGAGTTCGAAAAATATTTTGATGACTAAAGATTCCACATTGTGTTTTCACACAGGAACCAAGAAAGGAAATACAGAAGATACCCAGGAGAATTTAATTCCATCTACCATGTTTCACTGAATGGCATCATTTGAAACTATAGCACTCACCTTGTACTGGGTCTATGTCAAAATACAGGTAGTTTTTCAAAAGGACCCTTTAAGTCTGATTGTTATTTTTAAATACTTTTCATTTCTCAAACTGGGGGAGGGATAGCTCAGTGGTTTGAGCATTGGCCTGCTAAACCCACGATTGTGAGTTCAATCCTTGAGGGGGCCATTTAGGGATTTCGGGCAAAAATCTGTGTGGGGATTGGTCCTGCTTTGAGCAGGGGGTTGGACTCGATGAATAGGTAAATCCTTCCCCTTCGTTGTGTGGTGTGCAAGGGAGGAAATGAAGCACACTCCCACAAATCCACACTAGTGGATTGTGTACTTTTTTATACAGCTAGACAGAATGCATCCATAGTACACAAAAGGGTGTTGAAAAATACATCAGGACACACACCAGAATGTAAGGGGAACAGAGACATGCTTCTCTGCCAAGCCAAGAATCACGTACGCTACCATGAGCGGCGAACAACACAACCAGCCAGCGAGTGGCATACTCTGAAAGCAGCAGTAAAGCATGGTCCCAAGCGTGCTGAGCTGAAAGGATTTCTTGTGACCTGGGCATACTCAGCCGTAACTGTGCTCTCCCTCAAGACAGACTGTTGGACACATAGGGAATATTTGGCCCCATAAACAAACTCTTAATGGGAATAGTATTAGAGAAGAGAGACGTGGATGAATAGCCACTGACTGAAACACCACGGTAACAGTTACATTTGTCATACAACAACATTCCACAAGCTGATCAGAGAATAAATGGGACAACAGGCTGTCACTGTTCCATATCAGCGTGTTGGAATCTATTTACCTGAAACTTCAAGTACTCTCAATATTGCCAAATAGTTAAAGGTCTCTTTGGCTTCCGCGGCAATAATCTCTCTGAATGATCTGTTCCCAATACTCATTGCCTTTAAAGCATTCAAGCGACTTTACTCTTTACAAACTAAAAGTTTTCAGAATGCAAATTACCTAAGCAAAATGATACTGAGCTCCTGTGAAAACCTTTGTAACAGACACAGCTGAACGAAACGATAAATAGCACGCCAAACAAATTCCAAGTTACACATTAGTTATCCCACTAAATGTGTTATCCAACCAGTAATTCCATCAAGAGGAATCAGTTCTACAAGAGGTAAAAATATACAGAGATAGGAAATTAGCAAATTCAACATACTCTCACTGTAAAACCCAATTCTTTTACTTAGTAATGCTTTTCCAGGACCCAGCCAAAATGACGCTGGCATTGGGTATGTTCTTCCTTAGCTGCCATTCAGAAGGCAAATGATCAGATGAGGAGATTTATACACCCACTTCCTCTTCCCTCTATGTTGGCTCCCCAGCTGAGAGCTTCCAAAATTGGAAAGCTCAAAAGTGAGCCCATTCTAACCCACCTATTACTAGTCACCGTGCCAGCAACTGACACCGGATGAGGATTCTGAGTAGGTTTCTGCACTGTGCTGTAGCTACGTGCCAGAAAACAACTCACCAGACATTTGTTTTGCTGGGACATGGCTGCAAACAAGCCTCCAAGGTTCATTCTCCATGAGGGCAGAATTTATTACTACTCTAAAAAGGGTGTGGTGCCACTGAAGGGAAGAGCCAGGAATCTGATTTCAGATGGCAGGCAACCTAAGGTCCTCTAATCCTGCCACTCACGATGGTCAGCTGGCTTCCTTCCTCTGAGCTCCTACTGACCGCACCCAGGGTCTAAGAGGCACTTTCCTTAGCGACTTGCATCAGCTGAGTGCTCCATGATAAACCAGCTTTTCCCTCAACTCACCCCCAAGACTCAAATGGTCTCATTAAAACCGATTTATTAAGAGAGAAAAATCAGATTAAAACAGAGGCCTGCAGGGGCAAGTTACAATCATGGCATTTGCTCCATTTTCTTCCAGTAATGGTCCTCTGCATATTGCCAGACATAGGCCAAAAAGCAGCAAGAATGATAGGCCAGAAGGCCAACCTCAGCCAGACATCCCCAGTTGCTTTCTGCTACACAAGCACTAGGCAACTGTCATATGGCAGACAGGGGACAGAAGAGGAGGGATGGGTGCAAACAATCTCATCTTCTCACTGTGTACCTTCCCTGAGTCATGGCTAAGGAGGAACACAGCCATGTATTGGAACCATCATTTTTGCCACAAAACTGAATTGCACTAAAATAAGACAAAAGTGAAGAAAAACCATTTTAAACAGCAAGTTTCACTGTGAGTTGTAAAGCGAGAAGGCTAGAAAAATCTCCAAGGGCAGCTTAGATCAATCTGAAATATTAAGAAAATGCTCTTTTAAGTGCCAAAAAATGCACTCTTGGCAAAAGTTCTAACAGAGTTTCATCCTGCCATCAGCTCCACTGGTGACAGACTAAAAAGCTGAATGTGGCAGGAGGATCTCTCTAAATCTAAGAGTCTTTACTCAACTGTTGTAAAGAAACCATGAATTTACAAAGGTAAGAATTAGTCTCTCCCTCTCTAGGCCGCCATGTGCAGACAATTCAAGGCCTTACATTGCTCAGGGGCACCTCTTCTCTAGCCAACTGAAGGAACTCCAGCTGATCCTCTATTGGAAGGAAGCTGGGCATGTAGTGAAAATGGGTAGAGGATCCTCCCGTTTGACAGAAAATTCCCCAGGAAACTAAAAATCATTTTTACCTGTAGTCCTATCTTTACTCAGCTTCCAGCTGCCAAAAAAAAAAAGCAAACACACATGCAACATACCACAAGTATATTTTCACCTTGCAAGCAGAGGTAACCTAAAGTATCTGTTTATTAATTTTGTAATGCTCTAGATAAACAATTTCTCCCATTATACAAACACGCACATAACCTGCATCTGCATATTTCAAGTCACTGCAAGGTCTCCTTTCAGAACTCCCCAGGTGTGCCTCTCTTACATGTTACAACTGGATCAGCACATTTATGTTAATGTCTTAAGTAGGTTTGTTTAACTTTCCTCATACAGTTTAGATCCTAAGATTTCACCTCCTCCCCCACTTTCTCACATTTTAAAACCTACTGAAGGAAGTACAGACGGAGCAATTCTCAAACTCTCTATTCTGCCCGTTTCAAAACGCCCAATAAAATGAAACCTCACTGAAAGACTGTCAGCAATAAAACCAAGAATGAACAACATGCAGCCTGAGGGCCAAATTCAACCCACAGATTCCTGATGTATGGCTGGTTCTTGGCTGCCTTCTCCCTGTAATTGCAGGGTGAAGACAAAGCTGATCAACTGCTGCTTTTTGTTGCTGGTAAACAGACACAAGCAATTTATATCCACAACCAAGAACGATACAAGAGCCAGCAATACTGTGGCATTTCTGATTCAAACAAGTACAGTCCAGAGGCTCTTGAAGTGGCTAATGTGTCTTTGTGTAGCCAAGTTTAGGCACCCATATAGTAGTCTCCTTACAAACACTCAAATGTTTTCCATTCCTCCAGACCTCAACAAATATAGGTGCTGGAATTGGGGTTCAGGGGGAAAGAAGGCTGCCGCACCCCTGGCTTGAAGTGGTTTCCATTATATATAGGGTTCACAATTTGGGTCAATGGCTCTCAGTCCCCCCCCCCCCACACACACTGCTCCAGTGCCCCTGTCAAGAAGAACAGTTACTTAACCAATGTTCCCAGGGTACTGGACTAATAAACTAACTCTCCGACAGAAAGGGAAAAGTTATCAGTGGCTCCCCACATTATGGCATTGCTAGCCAGAAATTTTCTCTGCAAGCCTGTGAACATACTGCTAGTCAGGGCCGTCAGTTTAATTTTGAGATTCTCAGAGTGGATGACAGACTTGCTAGCAAGCAACCTTGATACACCATAGCCTTCAGGATTGCAATTGCTATATATACTGGACTTCTGCCTATAATGAAGCACTACAAGGATTACAAAAGAGAAGAATTTTCATTCCAACCAGAATTCTATTTAAAATAAAAAGCAAAAAAGAGTAACCTGCACTTTGAGGTTGAAATAAGGTGTTTAGGTACCACCTGGGACAAAGTGTACAAAATCCAAATACTAATCCTCACATGAAAGTGATGTAAGAATAACTAAATTAGAATATATGATTTCACTGCTGGAATTTTTTTGGTATCAGATATTCAAACACATCTCGTTTATTTATGCCAGCATTACACACAGAGCAAGCCCACTCAACTTCTATGCCAATGAACATACGAATGTTTTACATACACTGAGCCATAGCACAGAAGGGGTTAACAATCCCCAGCTCCCGAAAAGGAGAGATATTTATCACACTGCTGAAGGAAGCAGGATTCTTGTCAATTTCAATCTCCTCCCAGTTCACAGAAATAAAGCAGAGAAGGCCAAGGGCAGACACTGTGAGTGCAGCTTAAATAAACTTGGTGCCGAGTCTCAGCATCCAGGCTGCAACATCCACAGCTATTCCACCAGGGGCAGGGGAAGTGCTGGGGTCTTCAGTCCCCCACAGAACCAGCGGATGCCCCAGGCCGTTACCTCCTGCATGGGCAGTGGGTCTATGGCTGCCCGCACTGCTGTCTTGGGCACAGCCAGGAGGGGAGGCAGTGGCTGCTGGGTCTCTGCCGAGCTGGCCAAAAGGAGTGTGTGGGGAGGCTGGATCCGTGTTCCCCACTCCACTATGGTCAGTGCAGATGGCACTCCTTCCTGCTGCACAGGCCAAAGGGTCTCAGCACACGCCCTGATCACAGTGAGCCCACTGCCAGTCTCCTCCCTGAGCCAGGAGGGGGAGGGGCATACGAAACATTTGTGGGGGCGCCTCTCCCTTGATATGTCATTGAAGTTCTGATTTTCTGTCAGAAGGAACTAAGTGGGGGTCTGAACGCTGGCCTGCCTATGGCCCTACTAAGGAGTTTCTTAGCTGCTGACTTGCCACTACAAATATTGGTGTCAATACTGGGACGCTTGTGTAGAAAAAAGCCTTTTTCCTCAGGGTTCTCATTAATAGCCAAGCTATCGTCTTAATTTAACTGTATTACTACTTAATCCCATTAATGCCTTAAAGGGTAAACCCTAAAAAAGTGATCTGATTCTGAAATCTGAGGTTATATTTCTGTATGTGACCTGTGGAAGTGCCCCCAAACTAGCATCTGGCCCACAGCACTGAAAAAGGTTGGACCACTCTGAATCTGAAGGATTCCCATTACAGACCATACTGCAATGAAATTAAGATGGCTCAGTTGACACTAATATAAGTATCAGGATTCAAAATTATGTAAATGGCAGTGTCTCCATGTAGGGACCAAGTGGCTAGGCAGCAGTTCTGCAGAAAAGGACCTAGGGGTTACAGTGTATAGAAGCCGGATATGAGTAGACAGTGTGCCCTTGTTGCCAAGAAAGCTAACGGCATTTTGGGCTGTATAAGTAGGAGCATTGCCAGCAGATCGAGGGACGTGATCATTCCCCTCTATTCGACATTGGTGAGACCTCATCTGGAGTACTGTGTCCAGTTTTGGGTCCCACAGTACAAGAAGGATGTGGAAAAATTGGAAAGAGTCTAGCAGAGGGCAACAAAAATGATTAGGGGTCTGGAGCACATGACTTATGAGGAGAGGCTGAGGGAACTGGGCTTGTTTAGTCTGCAGAAGAGAAGAATGAGGGGGGATTTGATAGCAGCCTTCAACTACCTGAAGGGGGGTTCCAAAGAGGATGAAGCTTGGCTGTTCTCAGTGGTACCAGATGACAGAACAAGGAGTAATGACCTCGAGTTGCAGTGGGGGAGGTTTAGGTTGGATATTAGGAAAAACTATTTCACTAGGAGGGTGGTGAAGCACTGGAATGGGTTACCTAGGGAGGTGGTGGAATCTCCATCCTTAGAGGTTTTTAAGGTCAGGCTTGACAAAGCCCTGGCTGGGATGATTTAGTTGGGAATTGGTCCTGCTTTGAGCAGGGGGTTGGACTAGATGACCTCCTGAGGTCCCTTCCAACCCTGATATTCTATGATTCTAAATTACAAAAAAACACTTGAGATTAAAGCTATAGTACAGCTGTAACTATATTCATATATAAGACTAACCTGATAAAGCTGTAGTGCAGAACTGGTAGGAAAATGAACAAATTGACTGAAACATTTTCTTCTCTAAACGCTATGCTTAGACTAAATGTTAAAATCTCACCATGAGTCTAAAAACACTCAGAAGCAAGGAATTTCTGCTCTGTCTTGTGTGACCAGATCACATACCAATAGCCTGGGCATGGGTCTAGACAGGCATTTACTGTAGCAACATCTCTTATGGTGCACTGACAGGTTGTTTTGCTCTTCATTATGTCTTTTACATCCGGACAGTTGATTAGAGGGCAGCAAAGCAGAATTTGCTAGAGCCATGATTTCTGATGCACTCTGACACTTCAAAGATTGGGATTCCCACTAAATTGGTTTTATCCAATTCTTTTGCTGATTTATGAAAGTGTGCCCCTCAGTCTAATTGCACACTCACAATCCCAAACCAGGCACGATTCTGTGCTCTGCATATGACAGATGCCATCTTGGCCGACACGCCAGGGAACGAACCAAGAACCTTCAGAACCACACCCGTGAGTCAACAGCTTGAGCCAGGCTGCGTAACCTCAGGCTGCAGCAGACTCTCATTCAGTGGGTTGGGCAGAGGGGGCCGTGTGGTATATATGGAGCAGGGAGCAAGTAGAAAGACCCCACAAAACAATGGCAACAGAGAGCAAATAAAACTACAAATCAGGAGGCAGTTCAGTATAATTCTTTGCAGGGTCTTTTTTCCATGCTGCTGTCAGACTGCACTCGCTTATGTGAGTAATTATAGCCACATGAGGGTGATGGAAAGGGCCAGTGAAATGAATGCTGTAACGAGCAGAGTTCGCACTGGGGAATTCATTACAACAGCTACAAGAGGACGATGTGAACACCCTGAACTGTGACACAGGATGCAGGCAGCAGCTGAGGGAAGAGTGGTGTGAGCAGTGAGAGAGTTATGGTGGAAAAGGTGCTGGGAGGAGTGTCACCCAGGCATGCAGGCTGTAAGATATCTGATGGTGTATCTGGAGAGGAGGTGGTCACCCACAGGAGCAGCCACCAAACAGACTTCCATGCCACTAATGCAGCTGGAGAGCAGGGAGATTGCACAGAGGACCCCAAAATTACCAACAGCTGATGTCCAGCATACAAAAGGGTGAGACAAGCATAGGCCTGGAAGACCAAGGGCCCAACACCATCTCCTTCCCAGAAAGTAGACCTGAAAGTGCTCAGACACACAATGCTAGGGAGCAGCTCAATACCGGAATACACAGCTAAGGCCTTGGTTAGAAGCTACCCTATCTTCTCTCTGTGTAACGGTAAAGGCTCCTTTTAGTACTAAATGCACCCATGAGACTCTTACTTCAGACCCCACCCAGTGCTACTGTTGGGAGCGCCTACAACTCAGGGCACACAGCACACTACCAAGCATCTGAGAGGGCGTGGTTGCACCCTGTAACACCCGAAGGGGGGCAAACAGCTTCAGCAGTACATTCAAAGTGGCTATCTAAATCATATTTGAAGGTACAAATCTCTATTTATTTCTTGTAACTATTGATTGTGCAGGGCAGTGTCATCACAAAGTGGTACCAATGTGTCTGAACTAGCTGGGAGGGGCAACACAGTTTCTGCTGCAGCATCCTTTTTGTTTTTATCAGTGGGGGAGCAAGTCTTGGGGAAGGCAGCAAGAGAGCGTATCTGAGAAAGGATGGCACATGGGCTGGTCGTGTGGAAGATTGGAGGTGAGGCTCATGCTACCCTTTGCCAATTAACTATAAAAAAGAGGCACAAAATATTTGTAGCTAGCTATTCAAGAGTACAGCATAAAAGCTGAAGACTTAATGTAAAACAATTCAGGAGGATTTGAATTGCCTCCTCCTTGGCTTTGGATTTTTTGGGTGGGAAGGTAAGGCAAGGCGCAGAAAGAGATGATGTTAGGTGCCCCCTCCCTCAGAAATAAGACCCACTCTGCAGCAACAGCCACATGCAAACATGCTTCTTTTTTTGCCTGCACATGTTCAAAATGTAGCATATGTACTTGAAGAAATGGCCACGAAGGGACACGGAGGAGAAATATAAATTAAATGCAGCATTCTGTCTCATGCACTGCATTGGTCCACATGGGATTTTTGGGGCACATTAAGAATTGCTTTTCTAATAAACATAACCTCAATTTGTTGCTAGTGTAATCAGGGTTCTAGACAGAGACAAACAAAGACAGAATTCGGTCATTCATTCCAATCCAGATACGGAACCCACGCCACTTTGGTATTAACTGATTGGCTAATATTTGTACCACACCATCCAACACACAGTCCACTCGTCACCCCAGCGCAAGTAGTCATTAGAATCTGAAGACATCTCATCCCTCAATGCCCCACATGCCAGTACCTTCTGCCACACCCAGACTCTGTCAGTCCTCTTCTGTCCTTCTGCCATGACAGCCAACACAGCTCTTCCAGTGCAAACCCACTCTTCCCAGCCAGAACCCCCACAGCCTCTCCGCTGGGAGGTCATCCTCACTAGGCGAGCATCCCTCGCCCCACCCTCCGTCCAGCTCTCTGGCATGGAGATGTCAACGGGTAAGCCCCTCCGCTGCTCCATTGCCCTCTCCAGCCCTTGGCGCCATCTCTCTAGCTTTGACACCAGCAGGCAACTCCCTCTGCTGCTCCTCCCTCCCTTCAGTCCTCTGGCTCAGGGAGGTCAGCCAGCAAACCCCTCTTGCTGTTCTCCAGCCTTCCCCAAGGAACATCCTACAGTTTCCTCCCAGGCCCTTCTGCAGGCCCTGGTCTCTGGCAACTCTCACCTGTCCCTTTTCCTGACTGACTCAGTCCGTGCTCTAACTAATCAGGTCTTTCCCCAATCCTTTACCATCCCACATGGTGTCCTGCCCTCTTAACTAGCCATTTGCGAGCACCTGTTCTGACACAGGGGAGTTGGACCGGCTTCATTTACAGGGGGCAGCCACCCTGTGACGCTCATTTTAGCAGACCCATGTTTCAGTTTGCTGATCAAAAGCAACAAATCCGGATCTCCAGGCAAGAAATTAATCCTGCTGGTACTTCAGTTGAACTAGTCTAGATAGTGGGAACCGTTCTAACACTAGGATTTCTAATCTGTACATGAAAGGAACAACCAGCTGGCAGCCAAACCTTGAATGAGGCGACTACCCACATGCTCAGATGCTTTAAAAAAAATAAAATGAAATAAAATAAAAACCACCACCGAACACCCAGCATCTTTTGTAATTTTGGGGAAAAGAATAAAGGGATTTTGCACTGGTAACTGTAATGAAGTTGTCCCACCAATGCTTATTCCCTCTCTAAACCAGGTAGCTGCAATAGTCAAAGATAGATCCTGGATTTTAACAGAGTATACGCTGTAAGCAACATAAACCCCCCTAATAAAAGGCTGAATTTAACCACTAGTGCACTCCTTCCTCTCATCAAAGAAGCATAATCTGAAATCCTCTCTCTCCACTACAGTAAGTGCCCTGACCACAACTGAAAAATGCCAGACCTTTTCTCTGTTTAGCAAAGGAAGGAAGGACAAAAAATATCTGGCTAATATGAATAGCTGAGTGTAGTTTGCACCCAGGAGAGTTTAAGACAATTTTACTATTTGGGGAGGAAATTAAAAGTCTACAAGAAGCAGAAACTAGCTCTACCACAGGATCAGGTAATATGGTGGCCACTGAAAAAGCCCACCATTTTTTGTCAGGAAGTATAAGGAGATAACTAATTATTTGAGGGGAGGACAACAGAGAATCGTCACTGCTTTGATCATTTGGTTTTAGAGGTTTCAGTCTACAGTGCTCCTTAGTCCATGGAGACGCTTTGTCAGCCTTCAAACCGTAACATTTCCTGCTAACTGCAGCCAAAGGAACTATCTGACCAACCAAACTCCAAGTTCCAAGCACCTCTCTATGCCCAGTCCAACTGCTTCGCATCTTTGCTGGATGTTTCTTTGTTGGGAAAGAAATCCTGATCAAGTGTGTAAGGGACACCAAACCTGGAAGGCCAGCACACATGCAGGAGGACAAAACCTAACTGACCTAGAGGGGTTAGAGAAGTGGTAGCTGCCAGACAATACCCACAAAGAAAGGAAGCCAACAGTTGATGCACAAAGTGCAGGGACATAGCCGAGAAGCCCACCCTGCACATTAAAACAGGTTTTTACTATGGCTGTCAATTAATCGCAGTTAACTCTCACGATTAACTAAAAAAAATTAATTGCGATTAATCGCACTGTTAAACAAGAGAATACCAATTGAAATTTATTAAATATTTTTGGATTTTTTCTGCATTTTCAAATATATTGATTTCTATTACAACACAGAATACAAAGTGCACAGTGCTCACTTTAGATTATTATTTTTTATTACAAATATTTGCACTGTAAAAATGAAAAAAATAGTATTTTTCAATTCACCTCATACAAGTACTGTAGTGCAATCTCTATCATGAAAGTGCAATTTACAAATGTAGATTTTTTTTGTTACCTAACTGCACTCAAAACAAAACAATGTAAAACTTTAGAGCAGAGGTTCTTAAACTGTGGTCCGCCCATTCATGTGGTCCGCGGATAGTTCCCTCTAAGGTGCGCGCCTGGGCGGCCGCACATGAGAAAATGAAGGGTCACCCACCTAATTAGTGAAGCAGCGCAGGCGTGGCTCCACTAATTAGGTGTCTGGACCCTGGAGAAGACGCACATGTAAGGTGAGGGGGTGGCCTTGGGGGGGAATAGGGGGTAGGGGGCAGTGGGGTGAGGGGAATTTGGGACGTGCAGGGCTGCGGCGGCCAGAGAAAGAGGCGACTTTCCCCAGCTCCAGGGCTGCGGCTGCCAGGGAGTGATGGCCCTCCTTCCCAGCCTCAGCTCTGTGACTGCCGTGGCAGGGGACAGACCCTCCTCTTCCCAGCTCCAGCTTGGGGGCTGCTGCGGTGGGGGAGAAAGAGAGAGACCCACCCCCCCCTCCTTCCCAGCCTCAGCTCGAGGGCTGCCGTGGTGGGAGAGAAAGGGAGACACCCCCCTCCCCTCCTTCCCAGCCCCATGGCGGGGGCTGCCATGGCGGGGGAGAGAGGGCACATCCATCGCATTAGAAAGGTAAGACTACTGATATTAAAATATGAATTGTGTGCTTTTATTTGTAGAACAAAAAAGTTTATTATTAAAGTTTTTTTTATAGTGCTTTTATCCAAAGCGCTTTACAATAGTCAGCTAACGGTACAAACAACATTTGGAAAGATCATTAAGTGGTCCACTGAGACCCTCAGCAATTTTCAAGTGGTGCGTGGGGGAAAGAAAGTTTGAGAACCACTGCTTTAGAGCCTACAAGTCCACTCAGTCCTACTTCTTGTTCAGCCAATGGCTAAAACAAACAAGTTTGTTTACATTTATGGGAGATACTGCTGCCTGCTTCTTATTTACAATGTCACCTCAGAGTGTTCATTTTAAGAACACTTTCACAGCAGATTTGACAAAACGCAAAGAAGGTACCAATGTGAGACTTCTAAAAATAGCTACAGCACTCGACCCAAGGTTTAAGAATCTGAAGAGCCGTCCAAAATCTGACAGGGATGTGGTGTGGAGCATGATTTCAGAAGTCTTAAAAGAGCAACACTCAGATGTGGAAACTACAGAACGTGAACCACCAAAAAAAGAAAATCAACCTTCTGCTGGTGGCATCTGACTCAGATGATGAAAATGAACATGCGTTGGTCTGCACTGCTTTGGATCGTTATCGAGCAGAACCCGTCATCGGCATGGACGCATGTCCTTTGGAATGGTGGTTGAAGCATGAAGGGACATAGGAATCTTTAGCACATCTGCCACATAAATACCTTGTGACGCCGGCTACAACAGTGCCATGCGAATGCCTGTTCTCACTTTCAGGTGACGTAAACAAGAAGCAGGCAGCATTATCTCCTGCAAATTGTAAGCAAATTTGTTTGTCTTAGCGATTGGCTGAAGTAGGACTGAGTGGACTTGTAGGCTCTAAAGTTTTACTTTGTTTTATTTTTGAATGCAGTTATTTTTTGTACATAATTCTACATTTGTAAAATCAACTTTCATGATAAAGAGATTGCACTACCGTACTTGCATTAGGTGAATTGAAAAATACTATTTCTTTTGTTTTTTTACAGTGCAAATATTTGTAATCAAAAATATAAAGTGAGAACTGTACACTTTGTATTCTGTGTTGTAATTGAAATCAATGTATTTGAAAATGTAGAAAACATTCAAAAATATTTAAATAAATGGTATTCTATTATTGTTTAACAACGCCATTAATCACGATTAATTTTTTTAAACGCTTGACTGTCCTAGCTTTTACTTGTCTTGACTCCTTCATACTACCCTATTACTACTTCTGCCACGTAACTAAACCCCGTAGAGTAGTTGTCACAGGGAAATGGTGACAATTGTGCTTTGGAGAGAAGGCTTTAGAAGCTGTATGAGCTGTTTGGGACAGAGAGAGATTGTCCCTTCCTTTCATTTTGGAAAGCCGCTAATGTATTATGGGTACTACTGGAAATACATATTTATTAAAACAATATGGCCCATGAGGAGATGATAATGGGTATGTGCCCATTATGCATCCCCTAGTAATGCCTCCAATAGCACCACTTGTCTGCAACCTGCACTCAATACAAACATCCTCTGGAAAAGGGAAACCTCCCTCTAAAACTATCTTGAAGCTGTTCTAAGCAAGGCACTTTCTTCAGGATTGACCTTGCTCTGCATCAACCTTCAAGAAGGGTCTCACAGCCTACATAGAGCCATCTATCTAGACATTTATACCATACATCACTGTGGTACCTGCTTGAACAAATCTTCTCAAGTATGACAAGGAAAGGCTAAGGCTCTTAGCCCATAGTCGCACAGCAGGTTATGCACATAGTGACAATAGGAAGATCTGTATGGGCCAAGGGTTGAACTTGTCCATGATATTAGGAAAATCATTATCAAGCCACGTGGAAACTACTTCATACTCTACACAAAACCTGGGAAGACACTGTAGTTCCTTTCAACAGCTTTCAATTTTTGTTTTGACTGTCCAAGATGCAGGTGACACTCTCTATTTGATCTAATTTAATCAGAAATTACAAAAATTATACTCAGAAAACTACACAAGTCATCACCTTTTTACACAAGGGCAATAATGAAACATGGACTACCTTCTTTTCCAACCAAGGGACAAGAACTACCTTTTCATTTACCAGCATCACAGCTCTCCCCTCTTCACCATGGTGCCTGAGAATCTCTGCAAGGGATTCACAAGGGAAATATATTTTTTAAATCTAGTCAGTTTCAGACAAGTATATGAAACTATTTTTCACTCCCAACATATACACCTGAGCCCATCCCTGCCAAATGTGGTTTTGCAATCTTTATTTTTTTTTCTTAAATAGGAAAATGTTTCTCGGCTGCTACTGTTGCTGCGTGAAAGACCCACACAAAAATCACAGGAAACCAACAGACCATAGAGGGGAAAAACAAACAAGATTACAAGAAAAAGTAAACAAAATTGAAAAAGACAAAGACTTCTTCCAGCACCCGTAGCTTCTTTCCAGGTCTAGAAATTTTGTATGTTATTTGTACCAGTAAGTTAAAAAATTCAGACCAGAGTGTGATTTTTTTTTCTTTAAAGCTAACAAACGTCCCTCTAACTCTAAAGTTTTCTAATAAAAATGCTAATTTACGACATTTAGTGGACACACTCCTAAAAAATGTGTCTGATTGCAAGTCTTGAAAAAAATCCCAGAAATCAAACAATTAAACACTGCGTGAATGATCATTTTCTTATTTGGAAAGCCACGACTGCAGGAAGCTTTGACTTCATCCCCTAAATCTGAGAGCCTGAAGAGTTAAACACCGTATTCCTTAAGAGACTGCCAGTTATCTAACTTAGATTATTTGACTAATTTGGCTTCCTTTGTGTTGGACAAGGAACAGAAAAAATCTGCCTTCACCCCAAGAGCTACTGAAAGACTTACAGGTCTCCCCCTACACATACATTGTTAAAATATCATGTTAAAGATGACAAGCAACAGAGAGAAGTAGTTAGCTTGTGCCCCTTTTTTGCTTCTTTATGACATACAAAAAGGCCTGAAATGTTAGAGATTTATGACCTATTAAACAAAATAAACAACAAAATGATTATATAAGAACAAGTGAAATGGTAACATCACAAGAGTCAAGAGAATGAAAACTCAGCATTTGACAGAGGAGGGAATTTTAGAGTCAGACTGTTGAAGAAAGAGTATCTGTTCAGATGCAAAACCCCCATCCTCTCACTTAAAGCAGGATAGCACAAAACACATATGCTCTGAGACATGCAAGAAAACCAGTGAAGACCAGACTTGACATTCCTGATATTTACAAAGATAAAAAAGCATGAAAAAATACTTCACCACCACCCATCCAAAACCTGATGCCCACGCCTGTTTACAGGATGTTTTGGTAAAAGAAGCACACAAGACTTTTTTTTTATTTTATTTTTTTTAAATATCCTCTGAAGAGCACCTTCAAAGGCAATAGGCCCCAAGTTATGTCCCTCAGCCCCCGCTCCCCAAAATACCAAAACTGGCAGACAGCCTTACTTCTAATGTATATGTTCCCAGCATGGGGCATGCAGCTCTCTCTCTCTCCAAAAGAAGGGATAGCTACAATTATCTGAAAATTAGCATCTGGAATTTAAGAGGCTGCAACATACAACCTGCTCAGGGATCTGAATTCTGAATGCATATGATGCTTCTTCCTGAGTTCTGTTCAGGTAAAGTTGGGGGAATCTAAGCACGGCACCTAATGTACCATATTATCTTTTGCAGACTTCTATAAATCCATACAACATCTGTGAATTACAGAAAGAGAGGAAAAAATGACAATGACAGCTAAAGAACAAGACATCTGGCGAACAAATATCAGTTCCTTCTAGCTTCTGAAAACTTTTCCTTAGGTTTCTCTTGCATAGAATTCACCATATCTATAAAATAAACTGAATTAAGTGATCAGTAAATGAAGTACTGTTTCGAACAAAGTAGATCACTAATAGCTTAAGTTTTAAAAAAATGGTTTCCAATCGCAACATACAGAATCAACCTGACACAGATATCAAGTATGGAGGCAACAGAAGAGTTAACATTACAACAGGGATGAACCCAAACTGGGATCTTTAGGAGGTTCCACCTGTTCCCTACATGGCTCAGAATTATCCACTTCTCAGCCATGCTCCCTCATCACCCAACATTCATTTGTTTTCAAGGGACGGGGAGGCAGCTAAGAGTTGCAGGGGATCCTAACAAAAACTAACATTTCTTATTATTAAACAGCATCTTTACATCAAAAGGCATACAAGGGGCTGAATGCCCTCAGCTCTCATGGGGCCCTTAGTATGGCTGGGAAGAAAAACAGCAGATGGAAAGGGCTTAAATACTACACGAGAGCCACTATCGAATAACTTAAAATAGATCAAACACCAAGTCCATACATCCAAAACAGAGAGGTTTATTTAAGCCTCTGTGATTCTAGTTAAATCTGGAATCTAGTCTGACACACCATAGTCTACTTTTCTCAGAACACGTGACATAGTCCTGTCCTTTTTCCTTTCGGAGTTTTTTTTGGTTTTTTTGTTTTAAAAGAGCATGATAAGATATGGAAAAGATACTATTTTCCCATCACAGCTGAAGTTGAAACCTTTCTATTTCTAAGAGGCTTAGAGGGTAGCAAAATACAAATCAAAATACAAAAAATTCATTTGCAAAGCCATGCTTAAGAATATCAGTTCCTCCAGGGAAACGTCCCCCTGGCAGCTGCTTCACACACGGTAAGTTAGTACATTTATCAATTTTTCAGAACCCATATTTGATGGTGCCAAAGAATATTTATTATTTTTTAATCAATGCACCAGATAATGATTTAGCATTATCTAGCTCTGCTTGGAAAGTTTGAAATGTGCCCTTTTAGACTCTGCTGTCTGCATTTGGTTAGTTCTCTGCTTACAAGTGTATTGGTCCCAGGAGAATCTGAGTCAGTCAATCTTCACTTCCATTGTTTGCACCTGGAGAATATGCGTAAAGCAGCAGAAGCTGGTTTACCATCACTTTGGGAGGATCTATCACTTTCCATTCAGAAATATTAGAGCTTACCACCATCACATTCTACAGCTTACTCGGTAGCCCTGTGGGCAGGACAATAACACGACACCTCTGACTGGAGAGTGGTCCCAGTGCAGCAAAAATTGCTTTAATGAGCCTGTATTTCATCTCCAATGGCTTTCTGTGGCACAATTTCAAAAACCAAACCATTTTTACACAATAGTGTAGAATCATTACTTTCATGGGTATTTAACTTAGGAAATTTTGAAAAAAAAGATTTTGACATGACCTATCTTATTCAGTCTCTATAGATAAATGTTTTTAAAAAGCTTTTACCATCTGCAGAACAACTTCAGTTAATAGAAATTTAAGAGTGTTTCTCTAATTAGCAAGAGCAATACACAACCCTTGATCACCTCAGGGCTTAAAATAACTCGACTCACAAGAAGGTTACAGACATCAGGAGAGAACATACGAAGATTAAAAAAAAAATCACAAATTTAAGACTCAAATTGTGACTAAAGCTATCAGCAACTTTATCTAAACAGTGAAATTAACCATAAGAAAATAAGAATGGCCACACTGGGTCAGACCGAAGGTCCACCTAGCCCAGTATCCTGTCTTCCAACAGTGGCCAATGCCAGGTGCCCCAGAGGAAATGAACAGAACAGGGAATCAGCAAGTGATCCATTCCCTGTCATCCATTCCCAGCTTCTGGCAAACAAAAGCTAGGGACACCATCCCTGCCCATCCTGGCTAACAGACATTGATGGACCTATCCTCCATGAATTTATCTAGTTCTTTTTTGAACTATGTTATAGTCTTGGCCTTCTCAACATCCCCTGGCAAAGAGTTCCACAGGTTGACTGTGCGTTGTGTGAAGAAATACTTCCTTTTGTTTGTTTTAAACCTGCTGCCTATTAATTTCATTTGGTGACCCCTAATTTGTGTGTTATGAGGAGTAAATAACACTTCCTTATTTACTTTCTCCACACCAGTCATGATTTTATAGACATCTATCATATCTCCCCTTAGTCATCTCTTCTCCAAGCTGAAAAGTCCTAGTCTTATTAATCATTTAAACCAGAATTTAAAAGAATGGAAATATAAACTTTGATGTAAAAGAGAACATTAATAGAAATGTAGAAGCACTTTAAGAGTTGATGCTTCTCAAAAAAAAGTCACAATGAGACTAGCCTTCCAGCTAGGAAGTTCCTTGTGGAGTCACAACACTATAGCTCAGGAAAGCACAGGCAAATTAATGGAGACGCTTCAGGTTCTATTACTGGCTATATAGTGGAAGGTGGAGGAGATGCACTCAGAAACAGACCAAAAGGGCTAATTTTTAAGGTTACAAGTAGAGCTGGTCAGAAATCCCATGAAACCTTCCCCCATCCCCTTTGGAATTTGGTGATTTGTCAAAAATCAAAAAGTGTTTCACAGAGACAGCTGGATTTCTATGAAGTTCAGCGGGAACTCAAGGAGGCTTCTGAAAGAAACCACTCTGTCTCCTCCCAGCTCATCCACTGATTCCTCAGCAGTCTGCCTGCCGAACTGCCCCAAAGTCAGAAACCACGGCTCTGGGGAAGCCCATCCGGCAGAGGGGCCCAGAGCTGGGGCGCCACTCCCTTTTGTAGAATTCTGAAGTTTGGGGGTTTTGTTCCAAATTGAAACTAAACCAAATTTCAAAATATCAAATCCTTCGCAAAATAAAGTTACCTTATCTCCACACAGCTCTAGTCAGGCGGTGAATGGAGACAGCGATCCATCTGCATACTTGTACCATTACCACAAATCCATGCATCTTTGAGAGTAAACAGAACCAACGTATGGAACTGGGCGGTGGGGTGGAGGGGAGAGAAGAGAAATCAATCTTTTCAAACTATGTTAAAATTCCAAGAAGTGATAACCTTAATTATGATGTCTATTCCTGGCTACAGATATCAAGAACCAGGAAAAAGCTGCACGGTAACCTATAAGGCCTCCAATAGCTCTCTTAACTCACCGCGCACAGTTTTAAAGAATACCAAGAACTCAAAGTCCCAAATCCTTACCCTAATCCCTTTCCAAGGCACAGTGGCACTGAGGAGAATGAACATGATTTGGAAGTGGTCAAAGCTGAGAGAACATCACTGGGGCCAGGGGCTATACAGGGTCACTGGGGAAAGATGTGAATCTAAAGCACATTCGTTAAAGCGCATTCGCTAAAGCAAGGCAACTTTATATCTGAATTAGAGCATCCATACTGAGGTTTAAACACACTTCAATTAATGCGCTTTGAATTCACAGCTTTAGTTAATTTGGCTTACACTTCCAGTGTAGACAAGCTCTTAGAAAAAATGTCCCACACAATGAAGAAAATTTGGAAGGTTCGAAAATGACATAAGTACAATTCACCTTTACAGGAAACTCTTCAAATATTTCTGCTCATATGCCAAACCAAGCTGTCATCTTTCTAGGCTGCTATGGAAGATGGGCCACTCTGGCAGAAAAGGTTCAGAATAGCAGGAAGGAGGAAGGATCCTGACCTGACACAAGCAGGAGATCTGGAGACATGTGGATCAGAAACCGCCTTCCCCCCCCCCCCCCCTCCCCCCGATAAACCTTCCTGAGAGTTTTGACAATGAGAGCGATTGTTTCCCAAAGCGTGGGATATGACCTGTGTCCTGAAGGAGTTTGCACAGGAATGAAAAAGTAACTCCATAGACTTCAAATGGATATTAAAAAGGGATAGGAAGCATGTCCTTTTAAAGCCACCATATTATTGTAACCCAAGAGTTCTAGCAAAAGGGCCACTGCAGAATATAGCACAGGACACACATGTGTGCAGCAGGCTACCAGAGCTTCTACTAATAAAGTCAGTATTAAGCCTGTACCTGTGCATATGCCTGGATATATCACATAAAAAACAATGCACTCACCATTACAATCATTATATATTATGTACAAAATTAAGTGTAGTATCCACACACACGCCAACGAACTGGAACAGTGGACATATTCGCTGTAATTGCTCAGGCTTTGAGGGTACTGTTGAGCCTCCATGACTGTACTGCATCAATTGTTCAGTCTTTGCTAAAACTCAATTGTGGCCAATGGGCAATTTGGAAAGATAAATCGTTGTGTGGATATTGCAGTATCAAGTTGTTCCAGGGATAGCTCAGAAAGGAAAAACTGAATTGTGAGAAAGATACGATAGTTTTACATTGACGAATTTGAAACCAGAGCATATACGGTGCTCTGAGATGCTGGCAGCTCGAGCATGAAGCCCTCTAAGTTATTACAACATTTAGAAACCAAACATCCAGTTACAGAAAGAGCTTGAGATCATTTCTGGAAGAAACTTGAGGCTTTAAAAAAAATAATCATTAAAAAAAAAGCACAAGACAGACACACACCAGACCTTTGTCAAATACTCCTGTTTCATGCAGTGGGGGAGAGAGACATGGCTGAGGATGTCTGTGAGCTTCCCAAGCTCGGGGTAAGGGACTACTTAGAAATTCAACTGAAAAAGGAGTCAGTCGACATCTTTGGTGCATCCAGCTTCTAGCTGTTCTGTGGCGTGCTGCTGAGGTTTAAGAACACTGGGTTTTTTGAAATGCTAGCCCAGAATGCTCACAGGGGAATGCTTATTTACAGACTCTTCTATCCATCCAGGCGGCTAAAACCCTCGTCCCGGCCCTCGGAGCTGGAGGGGGGGAAAATGCTTCTGGGAACTGCTTGAGGTAAGCGCCGCCTGGAGCCTGCACCCCTGAGCCCCCACCCCTCCCCAATCCCCTGCCACAGCCCTGATCCTCCTCCCGCCCTCTGAACCCCTCGATCTCAGCCCAGAGCCCCCTCTTGTACCCCAAGTCCCTCATCCCCAGCCCCCCCATGCCCCAACAGCCCACCCCATCCCTGATCCCCCCCTCCTACCCTCTGAACCCATTGGTCCCAGCCTGGAGCCCCCTCCTGCACCCCAAACCCCTCATCCCCATACCCCGACGTGGCCCTCAGGCCAAAAAGTTTGCCCACATCTGGTTTAAATGATTTGTTCAGACTTTTAACCAACGAAATTTGTCAAAATTGACAAACTCCCACAAACCGTGTTGATTTTGGTGAAACTGCATTTTTTGATCGATGTTTTGTTGAAAACTTTTGACTAGCGCCAGTTACAAAGTTTCACCTGGTCATGGTTAGAAGCAGCAGAAAACTGTTCTTAGGGTATGTCTACACTACAGGATTAATTCGAATTTATATAATTCGAATTTAGGAAACCGATTTTATAAATTCGAATGTATTCGGCCACACTAGGCACCATTAATTCGGTGGTTTGCGTCCAAGCTACCATAGTAGCATCGATTTCCAGAGCGTTGCATTGTGGGTAGCTTTTACATAGCTATCCCATAGTTCCCGCAGTCTCCACCCCCCTTGGAATTCTGGGTTGAGACCCCAGTGCATGATGGGGCAAAAAACATTGTCGCAGGTAGTTCTGGGTACAGCCTCCCCCTCCCTCCCTGAAAGCAACGGCAGACAACCATTTCGCGCCTTTTTTCCTGAGTGAACTCTGCAGACTCCATTCTGCATCAAGCATGGATCCCGTTGTGCTCCAGAACGCAGTCTTGAACATTATAAACACCTCGCGCTTTCTCGTGGAGTTTATGCTTACACAGGACCAGAAAAAAGAGGCGAGGAGGAGGAGGCGGCGATTGCAGCGCAGCGACCAGCGTGATGAGGACATGGACACGGACACAGAATTCTCTGAGACCGCGGGCCCCGGTGCTTTGGAGATTATGATGTTAATGGGCCAGGTTATAGGCTTGGAACGCCGATTCTGGGCCCGGGAAACAAGCACAGACTGGTGGGACCGCATAGTGTTGCAGGTGTGGGACGATTCCCAATGGCTGAGAAACTTTCGCATGCGTAAGGGCACTTTCATGGAACTTTGTGACTTGCTTTCCCCTGCCCTGAAGCGCCAGAATACCAAGATGAGAGCAGCCCTCACAGTTGAGAAGCGAGTGGCGATAGCCCTGTGGAAGCTTGCAACGCCAGACAGCTACCGGTCAGTCGGGAATCAATTTGGAGTGGGCAAATCTACTGTGGGGGCTGCTGTGATGCAAGTAGCCAAAGCAATCACGGAGGTGCTGCTACGAAAGGTAGTGACTCTGGGAAATGTGCAGGTCATAGTGGATGGCTTTGCTGCAATGGGATTCCCTAACTGTGGTGGGGCAATAGATGGAACCCATATTCCTATCTTGGCACCGGAGCACCAGGGTACCCAGTACATAAACCGCAAGGGGTACTTCTCAATGGTGCTGCAAGCACTTGTGGATCACAAGGGACGTTTCACCAACATCCATGTGGGCTGGCCGGGAAGGGTTCATGACGCTCGCGTCTTCAGGAACACCAATCTGTTTAAACGGCTGCAGCAAGGGACTTACTTTCCGGACCAGAAAATAACCGTGGGGGATGTTGAAATGCCAATTGTTATTCTTGGGGACCCAGCCTACCCCTTAATGCCATGGCTCATGAAGCCATACAAAGGCAGCCTGGACAGGAGTCAGGAGTTGTTCAACTACAGGCTGAGCAAGTGCAGAATGGTGGTAGAATGTGCATTTGGCCGTTTAAAAGGTCGCTGGCGATCCTTATTGACTCGCTCAGACCTCAGCCAAACCAATATCCCCATTGTTATTACTGCTTGCTGTGTGCTTCACAATCTCTGTGAGAGCAAGGGGGAGACCTTTATGGCAGGGTGGGAGGCTGAGGCAAATCGCCTGGCTGCTGATTACTCGCAGCCAGACACCAGGGCGATTAGAAGAGCACACGATGAAGCGCTGCGCATTAGGGAAGCTTTGAAAACCAGTTTCATGACTGGCCAGGCTACAGTGTGAAATTTATGTTTGTTTATCCTTCCTGAAAACCCGCTCCCTTTATTGACTCATTCTCTGTAAGGAACCCACCCTCCCCCTTCCCCCAGCTTGCTTTCAAAGGAAATAAAGTCACCATTGTTTAAAAATCATTTATTCTTTATTAATTGATTATAAAAAGAGGGAGAGAACCTGAGTGGGGTTTGGGAGGAGGATCAGCGGGAAGGAAAAGCCCAGTAAAAAAAGGTTAAGAAAATGGCAGCCTTTTGCTTGGGCTGTCCACTGGGGTGGAATGGGAGGGTGTACGGAGCCTCCCCCCCGTGTTCTTACACATCTGGGTGTGGAGGCTATGGAACATGGTGAGGAGGTAGGGGGGTTATACAGGGGCTGTAGCGGCACAGAACCTGAGTGGGGTTTGGGAGGAGGATCTGCGGGAAGGAAAAGCCCAGTAAAAAAAGGTTAAAAAAATGGCAGCCTTTTGCTTGGGCTGTCCACTGGGGTGGAATGGGAGGGTGTACGGAGCCTCCCCCCCGTGTTCTTACACATCTGGGTGTGGAGGCTATGGAACATGGTGAGGAGGTAGGGGGGTTATACAGGGGCTGTAGCGGCACAGAACCTGAGTGGGGTTTGGGAGGAGGATCTGCGGGAAGGAAAAGCCCAGTAAAAAAAGGTTAAAAAAATGGCAGCCTTTTGCTTGGGCTGTCCACTGGGGTGGAATGGGAGGGTGTACGGAGCCTCCCCCCCCGTGTTCTTACACGTCTGGGTGTGGAGGCTATGGGACATGGTGAGGAGGTAGGGGGGTTATACAGGGGCTGTAGCGGCACTCTGTTCTCCAGCAGCCGTTCCTGAAGCTCCACCAGACGCCGGAGCATGTCTGTTTGCTCACGCAGCAGCCCCAGCGTTGCTTCCCGACTCCTCTGATCTTCCTGCCGCCACCTCTCATCTCGAGCGTCTCTCCTCTCCTCACGTTGGTCCCTTCTGTCCTCACGTTGGTCCCTCATGTCCTCACGTTGGTCCCTCCTGTCCTCACGGTCACTGGCTTCTTTCCTATACTTGCAAACCGTCTCCTTCCACTCATTCAGATGAGCTCTTTCATTCCTGGTGGATTGCATGATTTCGGAAAACATCTCTTCTCTCGTCTTTTTTTTACGACGCCTTATCTGGGATAGCCTTCGGGAAGGAGGAGGGAGGCTTGAAACATTTGCACCTGCTGGAGGGAGTGAAAAAAGGAGAGAATTTTTTTAAAAGATACATTTTTCAGAACAATGCTTATACTCTTTCACGGTGTATACTATTCACATTACATAGCACATGTGATTTCTGTGCAAGGTCGCATTTTGCCTCTTAATATTGAGTGCCTGTGGCTTTGCTGCTAGAGATCACAGACGCAGGTCGGGGCAACAGAATTCACCTTGCATGCTGCCATGGTAAGCCACTGTCTTTAGGCTTCTGCGCCCTGCTTTCCCACATACCAAGCAAAGCCCGTTGTGCTGCAGTTTTCCTGTTAGCTTGTTTTCTGCTGCTGAAGGTTAACACCCCCCCCCCCCATCCAATTCTCTGGGATGAGTGCTTTCTCCCTCCCCCCACCGCGTGGCTGGTATCAGGGAAGATCCCTGCAGGAACCAAACTAACAACACCCCCCCCAAACCCGCCATGAATTCTCTGGGATGAGTGCTTTCTCCCTCCCCCCACCGCCTGGCTGGTATCAGGGAAGATCCCTGCAGGAACCAAACTAACAACACCCCCCCCAAACCCGCCATGAATTCTCTGGGATGAGTGCTTTCTCCCTCCCCCCACCGCCTGGCTGGTATCAGGGAAGATCCCTGCAGGAACCAAACTAACAACCCCCCCCCCCCCACCCGCCATGAATTCTCTGGGATGAGTGCTTTCTCCCTCCCCCCACCGCGTGGCTGGTATCAGGGAAGATCCCTGCAGGAACCAAACTAACACCCCCCCCCCACCCGCCATGAATTCTCTGGGATGAGTGCTTTCTCCCTCCCCCCACCGCGTGGCTGGTATCAGGGAAGATCCCTGCAGGAACCAAACTAACACCCCCCCCCCCACCCACCATGAATTCTCTGGGATGAGTGCTTTCTCCCTCCCCCCACCGCGTGGCTGGTATCAGGGAAGATCCCTGCAGGAACCAAACTAACACCCCCCCCCCCCACCCGCCATGAATTCTCTGGGATGAGTGCTTTCTCCCTCCCCCCACCGCCTGGCTGGTATCAGGGAAGATCCCTGCTAGCAAAACGCGAAAAGCTCTGGGCCAATCCTCCCCCCCCTTTGCACTTGGCTAAATGCAGGGAAGGATTTCTTTTCAGCCACAGGCAAACAGCCCAGTAGGAACGGCCACCTCAGTCCCCTTAATTAAATTCCCTTATTTCAACCAGGTTACCCTAAGCGATATCACTCTCCTGAGGATTACACAGCAAGATAAAGAACGGATGTTGCTTGAATGCCAGCAAACACCGGGACCATACGCTGCCAGGCTCTGTCAGGCAATGATACCAGATTACTTGCTACTAGCATGGCGTGGTCAAGTGTCCTACCATGGAGGACGGAATAAGGCTGCACTGCCCAGAAACCTTGTGGCAAGGCTTTTGGAGTACCTCCAGGAGAGCTTCATGGAGATGTCCCTGGAGGATTTCCGCTCCATCCCCAGACATGTTAACAGACTTTTCCAGTAGCTGTACTGGCTGCGAATGCATCCCAAGTGCTCAGGGCAAATTAATCATTAAAAATGCTTGCTTTTAAACCATGTTTTCTATTTTAAAAGGTAAACTCACCTGAGGTCCCTTCCATGGGGTCATGGTCTTGGGTGCTGGCTTGGGAGGGTACTTCAGTCAGGGTGAGAAACAGTTCCTGGCTGTTGGGGAGAACGGAGAGCTGGGTGCTCTCTGCCAGCTCGTCCTCCTCCTCCTCCTCTTCCCCTTCCACGGAATCATCAGGTGTACCTGATGAGATTATCCCCAGCTCGGAATCCACAGTCAGAGGTGGGGTAGTGGTGGCGGCCCCCCCTAGAAATGCATTTAGCTCAGCGTAGAAGCGGCATGTCCGCGGCTCTGACCCGGAGCGACCGTTTGCCTCCTTTGCTTTTTGATAGGCTTGTCTGAGCTCCTTGACTTTCACGCGGCACTGATCTGTGTCCCTATTGTGGCCTCTCTCCATCATGCCCTTGGAAATTTTTTCATAAGTTTTGGCATTTCGTCTTTTCGAACGCAGTTCAGCTAGCACTGAATCCTCTCCCCATATAGAGATCAAATCCAGTACCTCCTGTACGGTCCATGCTGGTGCTCTTTTTCGATTATCAGCCTGCATGGTTACCTGTGCTGATGAGCTCTCTGTGGTCACCTGTGCTCTCCACGCTGTGCAAACAGGAAATGAAATTCAAATGTTCCCGGGGCTTTTCCTGTCCACCTGGCCAGTGCATGCGAGTTCAGATTGCTGGCCAGAGCGGTCACAATGGTGCACTGTGGGATAGCTCCTGGAGGCCAATAACATCGAATTGCGGCCACACTAACGCTAATTCGAATTGACAAATTCGATTTTGGCGCTACTCCGCTCGTCGGGGTGGAGTACAGAAATCGAATTAAAGGGCCCTTTAATTCGAATTAAATGGCTTCGTTGTGTGGACGGGTCAAGCGTTAATTCGAATTAAGGCAGCTAAATCCGAATTAAAGTCGTAGTGTAGACCAGGCCTTAGTCTGGAAGAGGCTCACCAGCTCCAGAAGGTAAACTCTGATCTAACACCTGAATTAGTCTTCACCTGTGACCTTTGAGGAATTTCAAATCCACCTCTCCAGCACTTACTCACCTGCTTGTGTTTAGACCAACTGCTGGAATGCCGTATTTCAAACAATGAGACTTCTTTAAAATGCCTTAAAAAGGGTAACCAACCCTGGGTACAAGAAGGAAGGGTATGGCTTGTTAGAACTAAAGGGTTCGTCTCCACATTTAGGAGTGAGAAACTGCCGGTCTTTTGAATATGAAATAATAGGTCCAGTGTGACTGCCGATTCCTGGGGGGACAGCAAGTCCTTGTAAATGAGAGAGAGAAGAATCCCATAGCCAAACTCATTTGAGCTGTAGATGATACAATTTCATCTTTTTCTGTTAGCTGTTCCAGCCATTTCTAGTAAAAGAGCACACAACCCGTGAATGGCCACAGAGAGCTGGGGAGTGGGCGACGGCAGACGATGCAGCAGCAGGTGAGGAGTGCTGAAAGAAACGAGATAGAACTGGATTGAGAGGGGAGAGGATTAAACAATTGAGGATCTAACGGTGCTATCTGCCTATTTGGAGAACAGGGAAGAAAACATGGAAGAAAACCACGCAGTTCCAGTTTCTTCCCTCTGCTTGTTAGGTGCCTTCATTGTACCTACTCACACCAAACACAGAGAGAAAGGTAAAAACAACGAGGAGTCCTTGTGGCACCTTAGAGACTAACAAATTTATTTGGGTATAAGTTTTCGTGCGCTAAAACCCACTTCATCAGATG
Organism: Emys orbicularis; assembly: GCF_028017835.1. NCBI lineage: Eukaryota > Metazoa > Chordata > Testudines > Emydidae > Emys > Emys orbicularis. The sequence continues at coordinate 126,108,090 of NC_088688.1, read as the reverse complement.
CATGGAGTGAAAAAATACAGTAAGCAGTATACATATTACAGCACATCAAAAGAAGAGAAAGGAGAGAAAGGCATTACATCATCAATATATAACTATATACACTGAAGAGCATACATAAAAACTATAATCCAAAGGAGGAAGAAAACGGGCAGGGATATACGGAAGGAAGGTCAAATGCACAACCAAAACGTTCCTCCAATTACAGATATTCCGCCAGCATAAGCAAACGGAGGGGGATTTATATATTCCTGTGGAGATTAACGCTAGCAGATAGCCACAGCTGTCGTTCATACTGAACTCTTACATCTTGACTTCAAGGGAGCACCATTTGTGAGAGACTTGCTGACCTTGCTGGGTTGTGGTAAGACTTTAGACCCACAATTCTAAGTATGCAGAATCGATTATTTTTGGCTGATCTGCAGACAAAGTTAGAAGGGACTATGAGCTGAAGGCAGCCTTTGCTCACAAGAACTTGGAAACCTTATGAAGCCTTTAAAAACAAAAACCAAAAACAAAGAAAAAGCTCTCTTTTGGGTTTGTTTGGGGGGGGGGGGAGGAAGAAGAGTAAAACATTCATTTTGAAACAAAATCACCACATTTTTATTTGGCCCTTCTTTTTTAATAGCTTATAAGAGATCACAAGACAAATTAAGGTGTACAACCACAGATCAAGTCATAGTGAACAGTATACACATACACATTTTCTACTGCAGAGTCATACCAACAAATTATGCCTTGTTTTAAGGAATTCATTTGATCACTGCCCAATAATTATCTGGCATTCTGCCTTCAAAAACCAAAAACTTTAAAGTACGGAATCCACGTAATTAGATGTGGTGCTCTGAATTCAAGACTAACATACTGGAAATGAATGTTTAAGGGTTGGTCCACCATTTTCTTGAAGTATCGTTCTACCTGAAGAGTACCTATATAAAAATGGTACAGTCTCACCTCAACAGAGCTGCTTCCTGTGTGCTGAGTCAATACTGTTAACTTCAGTGACAAAAATAAGTTTTTACTCATGTTAGCAATATGGAGCCAACACAGCTCAGAGAGAGGGAGAAGTGGGAGGGATTCGACTCACTTCTTGTGCATCCTCAAGAGAATGGTTTACTAAATTCCAGTTTGTTACACCTGTGCAAACCCACGGGAACGCAACAAGGCTGCATGTGTATAACCAAGGTCATAATTTGGCCTGCAGGACCTTTATTATTGGTTATTAAAATGCGGAAAGAACCCAGCTTGGATGTCAGAGCTCAGGGTGACTTTGCAGGGTTGGCAGTCAGGAAAATCTTTATCTTTGAATGGAGTACATTTGATAAGGAAGTCACTGACACACAAACACAGAACCCAATTGTGCCACTTTTCCAGAATCACTCTTCACAGTATGTTTTCAAAATTCCTCCCCACATCAGAAAAACTTTGTACAATTAATGAGGCAAAATTATCAAGGCACGCATTCATTTGTATACAGCATCTGTACTGCAAGTGCATGTAGAGGCTATACAGCTGGAATTCACTGACTATATTGTGCTTACAGTGTATGCCTCCTGGAATAGCATATCAACCTGCACAAACTCAAAACCTTCCAGGGATTGCATATGTCACAGCATTCACTAGGAGGTATTAAGACTGCATCTAGAAACAGGAGTCCCGAGTAGAACTCCAAAGATAAAGCAAGGGTGGAGTGTCATGCTGTGGAAGGAATATATTTGCAAGACTCCAATTACAGATGGGAAAGTTGTTTTCTCTATCAACTGCCTTCACGGAATCTCAGCCACAGAGACTACCTAGCTATAAGCCATCCAAGGCTCTGCAGCATAACAGTCAGGGAAATTGACCAACCTAAGCATGTGACCTAGCCTCTGAGTATGAATAGTAGTGGTGACCAAAACTCCTCCCAGTTGGCTACTTTAGAGACATCAGCTAGAGAAACGCAGTGCAAACATATTTCGGCAGCTGCCACACAGCTGGTGAAGTGAACCCAAAGTTGTCTGAGAAAGAGCAATGTATCGTCCCTGCATTACACAACGTATGTAACTACTTAGTAGGATGTTGCCTGAAGATGAGCATCCCTTTGATCTATCTTAAAAGTTAAGAAGAAACCAAAAATAACTAAGTTCTGTTCAGGAAAAACTTCAGCACATTCTTCACATCTAATCTATGCATGATGGCTTTTGTAGAAAGGAATGTGGAGACTAAACACACACTCCAAAGAGAGAGAGAGAGAGAGAATTGCCTGCAAGTCAGAAGTCCTAGGGTCTATTCCCACCTTTGCCACCAAGTTGTTGTGTCCCCTTGGGCAAATCACCTAACCCACCTGTGCCTCAGTTTACCCATCCAAAAATGGGGATATTTACCCTCCTTTGCAAAGCATTAAATTTTGTTCCTATGAATCAAGATGCAGAGTCTGGAGAGGAAAATTATCTACCACCTCATAAAGAGTGTTGCTAGTAGTCCATCCAGCCTAATGCCCTAGCCACTGGACAATCCTTCCCTGGAAGGGGGCATTTTTAGTCCAATACTCTGTGAATCGCAAAAGTTACATCTGAGTATTTCAGCAGAGATTCCTGAAGTACTTACCTATGCTACACAGAAACTGGATTGCCCCTTCCACCCCATTTATCAAAGAACAGAACTTGCAGTTCTTGTTTCATGGCAGATGGAACGATCATAAATATTAAGCAAAGACAGAAAGTGAAACTATATCCAGGACATTTTAGTAAATAAAACCTTGTAGAAAGTCTCTTGCCATCTGAGCGTCTCTTATTTTTTTAATTGCTGAAAATGTGTCTGAAGCTGGAACTTGCAAATAACTCTTTATACCAATAATAAAAAAACCTGATATTTCATTCAGAGAAGAGAAGAGAAGAAGAAGAGAAGAGAAGGAGAAAAGCAAGGAGAAGAAGAAGAGAGAAGAGGACATGGAGGTGAAAAGAAAGAAGGTGTCATAGTTAAGACTGGACTGAGACCTTGAGATCCATTCCTGGCCCTGACAGTCTTCCTGAGTGACTGGGCAAGTCACAACACTGTGTGCCTCAATTCCCATTCCATAATAAGGATAAAAATTCATCCTCTCTCCTACTTTTTGTCTGGTTGAAGGTAAATGCTGTCTCTTCGTATGCTAGGCAGCGTGCAAATGCATAAAACAGTCCTATCTTAGTAGGGGTCTCCAAGCTATCCCATAGTTCAAACCAAGATTTTAATTTTTCTCCTTTATTTACCTCTGTCACCAAGAAGCCTGAAAATGAGATCAGTTAATGGATTTTGTTTTCTTAATCACACTTATGTTAATTATAGCACAGATACTAATGTATGTTCAGCCACTGATGCCAACTTAAAAAAAAAAATAGCATTGAACTAATTTATTTTGGAAGCATGAACATATAGAACTTTGTAAAGAGAGAAAGACTAAACTCCATTTAGGGGAGGGATAGCTCAGTGGTTTGAGCATTGGCCTGCTAAAGCCAGGGTTGTGAGTTCAATCCTTGAAGGGGCCACTTGGGGATCTGGGGCAAAATCAGTACTTGGTCCTGCTAGTGAAGGCAGGGGGCTGGACTCGATGACCTTTCAAGGTCCCTTCCAGTTCTAGGAGATGGGATATCTCCATTAATTTTATTTATTATTTATTATTTTATTTTGAGCTGACCCTGTCCCTATTAATGTACATACAATACATCTTTGAACAGAACAGAACTTAGTGCAAGGTGCAGTACTTTCCTAACAATTCTGTTTCGTAGCCATCAGGAAGTGGTTGCAGGTTCACAGCCTACATACCACTGCAGGTTGTGCATTCAATGAGTAGTCTTTAAGACACAGGGGAAACTGTTTAACAGTTTTCTAAATGTTTTCACACCTGCTAACCTAACAGCAGATCACCTGCCAAACGAGTTAAGGCTTATTGACAGACTGGAGTCCCATCTTTTCTTCCATACTACAGTAAAAAAGGCATGTGTGAGATATGAATTTTTTTATTTATATATATATATATATAAATATAAATATAAATATATATATAAATATAAATATAAATATATATATATGAATTTAAAAAAAAAAAAACAGCCAGTGGATTTTCTAGCAAGAATCATAAAAGCTGATTTTCTCAGTTTATAGAATGGAAATCTGTTCCCAAGGGAATGCAAAGTCAAGGGTATGACTTCCTTGAATAACAAACGGGAAGTGACTTCTGGAGAAGAAGCTGATAGTACTAAACCTTTACACTTCGATTGTAAGCTCTGTGGGCAGGGATCCTCTCTTTGCTATTCATTTGTGCAAATGTATAGCACAAGGTGCTCCTGGTGCATAACTGGGGCTCCTACGTTCTGATACAATCTAAATAATAATAGATCTAGTAAAATGAGAGAAAACATTTAAATCTAAAGACACTGTCAGAGTTGACACACTGAACTTCATATGCCTCACAATTATACAGAGCCTTCAAGAAAATAATTCTTGTTTCATAAAATCAAAAACAGACACTGCAGAGAGGTGGCATATGTATGCATGTGTTTTTAAAAAAAGACAATTTTAAGTCTAACCAACCTCAGTATTATCCCTTAAAACAAACAAACAAACAAACAAAAAGGATAATTATATTTAAATATGAGCTAAATCTTTTCAACCATACCCCATGCACCCTATTTCAGTTTGTTTATGTGCAAGGGGTGTCAAAACAGGCAGTAAGTAGAAGGGTTTGAAAAAAACCCAGTGAGTTTTCCGTGAAAGGTTTTTTGTTTTTGTTTTTTGGTAGTTTCAACCAGTTCTAATAAGCTTCATTATACTTCACATGGCTTCACCTGTTTCTCCACAGTATTTTCCCCATTATTTAACAAAACAATAAAAAAAATGCTAACGTTGCAAAGTGAAGCACTCAAGAATTAGGAATGGTTTGAATTAAGGTTGCCTGTGTTGAAATGGTTTGTTTCGGCACTTCCAAAATGAAACATTTTGACTTTTGGTTTAGGAATTTCCCCTTAAATTTAGGGCTATCGATTAAAAAAATTAAACGAGATTAATTGTGCTGTTAAACATAATAGAATACCATTTATTTAAATATTTTTGGATGTTTTCTACATTTTCAAATATATTGATTTCAATTACAACACAGAATACAAAGTGTACAGTGCTCACTTTATATTTATTTTTGATTACAAATATTTGTACTGTAAAAAACAAGAAATAGTATTTTGCAATTCCCCCATTACAAGTACTGTAGTGCAATCTCTTTATCATGAAAGTTGAATTTACAAATGCAGAATTATGTAAAAAAAAAAAAACCGCATTCAAAAATAAAACAATGTAAAATTGTAGAGCCTACAAGTCCACTCAGTCCTACTTCTTGTTCAGCCAATCATTCAGTCAAACAAGTTTGTTTACATTTGCAGGAGATAATGCTGCCCGCTTCGTTTACAATGTAACCTGAAAGTGAGAACAGGTGTTCACATGGCACTGTTGTAGCCGGCGTCACAAGATATTTTTGTGCCAAATGCCCTAAAGATTCATATGTCCTTTCATGCTTCAACCACCATTTCAGAAGACATGCCTCCATGCTAATGATGGGTTCTGCTGGATAATGATCCAAAGCAGAGCGGATCAATGCATGTTCATTTTCATCATTTGAGTCAAATGCCACCAGCAGAAGGTTGATCATCCTAGATTTCTATAACATGAAATATATGGCAGAATGCGGGTAAAACAGAGCAGGAGTCATACAATTCTCCCCCACAGAGTTCAGTCATAAATTTAATTAACACATTACAGGCGAGTCTCATCTTACGCTGGGGTTACGTTCCGCTGTCAGCGCATAAAGCGAAAATCGCATACAGTCAAAATTACATTGAGTGTAATGGCGGGTGGAATCGCCCGCACTAAAGATACAGTATTTAAATTGTTATTTTTCTCTTTTTTTTTGGACAACCGCGCAAAGCTGAATTCGCGCATGTTAAATGCGCATAAGATGAGACTTGCCTGTATTTTTTTAATGAATGTCATTAGTATGGAAGCATATCCTCTGGAATGGTGTCCGAAAAATGAAGGGGCATATGAATGTTTAGCATATCTTGCATGTAAATACCTTGCAATGCCAGCTACAAAAGTGCCATGTGAACACCTGTTCTCACTTTCAGGTGACACTGTAAATAAAAAGCGGGTAGCATTATGTCCTGTTAATGTGAACAAACTTGTTTGTCTTAGCGATTGGCTGAACAAGAAGAAAGACTGAGTGGACTTGTAGGCTCTAAAATTTTACATTGTTTTATTGTTGAATGCAGGTATGTAAAAAACAATTTACATTTGTAAGTTGCACTTTCACAAGAGATTGCACTACAGCACTTGTATGAGGTGAATTGAAAAATACAATTTCTTTTGTTTATCATTTTTAGACTGCAAATATTTATAATCAAAAATAATATAAAGTGAGCACTGTACATTTTGTATTCTGTATTGTAATTGAAATCAATATATTTGAAAATGTAGAAAAACATCCAAAATATTTAATAAATTTCAATTGGTATTCTATTGCTTAACAGTGCGATTAAAACTGATTAATCATGATTAATTTTTTTAATTGAGATTAATATTTTGAGTTAACGGCAATTAATCGACAGCCCTATTTAAATTTATGAAAAAAAAACATTTTAAAACATTTTTAAAAAACCCTCAAAACAAAAGGCATTTTGGGCGCTGACATGAGAAAAAAGAAAAAGAAAAAAAATCAGATCATTTTTGACATTTCATTTTGCCAAAATATTTGAAACATGTACATTTTGGGTTGACCCAAATTGATTTCCCCGCCCCCCCCCCACCAAAAATATTCAGAGAGCTCTGAACAGGAGCATTCTATTGTAAACTTAAAATTAAATAATAAACTCTTCTGAACTAAGGTTAAGCATGCAAAATTTCAACCACAGAACAGCTTTAGTGATAAAGTTGGAGGGAAGAAGGTAAAACATTTATGACCTACTTTATACATTGTAAATATGATTTTTTTTAAAGTTAGATTTACAGTATAAAGCATGTCAAATTCAATTATGTAGTTACTGCTATATCTCCTATAAATCTTGGGAGAAGCAAAAAAAGAACAAAACTGTGAAATATATTTTATAAATAAACAATCATCCAAAGTTTTAGTTTGTCTTAAGTCAAACAATTATAAAATAACTGAAGCAGCATTTAGCCCTGTTATAAAGTCTGTCTCTATAATCGTTAAAGATTTCAAGAACATTCTGTTAACAGATGTTGTATGTGTTCAGATGTCTTGAAGCATTTAAAATGAAATTAAGTAGCTTTCACCTGCTGTACTCTGTGCTTTCATTGACATACTTTTCAATGTCCAAGAAAAAAGAAAATTGGTCTGAGGAACTGCTTTTCCCAATAGGTTGCATTTGGGTTTTCAAAACTCATAATTCTGTTCCAGGGAACGTAGCTATCTGTTCTGCTGTTGTTCATTTCGGTCTCTTTCAATGGTGACCTTACCCTGGCAGATAAAACAACACGAAGTGGAACGCACGGGGAGAGGCAGGGAAGGTGGAGGCTAGAAGACCTCCCAGCAAGCAGAACTCATAACAGGGTATATATGCTACATGTTAGGAAGGGAAGGGCATAATCAACTTAAAAAGAAGTATCAGACCTCTGCCTGTTTTTTTTTTTTTTTTTTTTTTTTTTTAAACCCTCCAATTGTTACCTGTAACACTTAAGAGGCCTATAGTTGAAAGAAATTAGAGAAAGTATTTCTCCATTTTATTATGAGCCTATAACAGGGCTTCAACTACAAAGGGGAAAAAATGACAGTAGCTTCCTCCATTGTTGGAGTCTTTCACACAGGAACAGGGGAGCCAAAACATTTATTTTTAAAAGGTAGTAAAGGAGGACTGCAAAAATTACACCTTTTGGCAGGGGAAGTAGTTGACACTCCGGTATGCATTCATTCTTTTTATTTATTAGATTTCAAGTTGACAGCATTCTCCTGAATAATCCCTTTTGAAATCACTCTTACTTTTGCTTTTACAGTCTTTTTCTGGCACCTGATGGTTCCATAAAACCCAATAAAATGATGGTTATACTCAGCCATCATGAAGTGGCTGAAATCCTCTCCCAAGAATTTTCTTGGTACTCACTGTGAAGAACAATGACTTTATCATTGCAGTGTGCTTTGCAAACTGGTATCCCATTCAACTGCTACTTCTGACCCGTTAGCTCAGGGGTCGGCAACCTTTCAGAAGTGGTGTGCCGAGTCTTCATTTATTCACTCGAATTTAAGGTTTTGCATGCCAGTAATACATTTTAACGTTTTTAGAAGGTCTTTCTAGAAGTCTATAATATATAACTAAACTATTGTTGTATGTAAAGTAAATAAGGTTTTTAAAATGTTTAAGAAGCTTCATTTAAAATTAAATTAAAATGCAGAGCCCCCCAGACGGGTGGCCAGGACCCGGGCAGTGTGAGTGCCACTGAAAATCAGCTCACGTGCCGCCTTTAGCATGCATGCCATAGGTTGCCTACCCCTGCGTTAGCTGTACTAGAAATTAAGACAGACTTTGAGAACAGAGCTCAGTACACAAGCCCTCTAAGCATTTGTACATGTCCCTGTACCCTGACCCAGGAAGTAAGTTCTCATGAACATCCTGATTCAAGTTTTAAGTCCATCAAATACAGAAAAAGAACACAAAAAGTGTCCTAAAATTTACAGATGATTGACAGTGTGCCTGGGGGGGGGGAAATCAATTAAATCTAAACAAACGGTCAGGACATATTTTATATACCTCGAGCTATTTCCACTCTTGCAATACAAATTGTCATCTCTGTTGGCAGTATCAGGTTACTTACTGCGGACAGCACAGAACTTCGGTCTTCACTAACCTAGTATGGTATGTATTGACAGTCAATAGGATTCAGGCTCTTAGAAAAGCTGAAAACATGGTACAGTCAGTGCAGTCACCAGTTTGGGTACATTTATATGTACATACCCGTATAGACAATAGACAGTAAAGTATTGATTTCTCTTTCTTTTATGAATCATAGTTTAACTCTACTGCTTAAAAAAAATGATGCTAATTTAATGAAACTGCATCTCTCCTCTCCCCCTGGCCTCTGTATGTTGTCATTGCCGTTTACATTCTGTGCAAAGTAACCTCGCGAGCAAATCACTACAACATAGCAACTTGTGGCAGTCTAAACTACAGTAACTCCTCACTTAACGTTGTAGTTCTGTTCCTGAAAAATGCGACTAAGTGAAACGATGTTAAGCGAATCCAATTTCCCCATAAGAATTAATGTAAATGGGGGGGGAGGAGTTAGGTTCCAAGGAAATTTTTTTTTTTGCCAGACAAAAGGCATTATATACATTTTAAACAATTTTTGAACAAGCAATTTAATACTACGCTGGGGGGGGGGGGAGTAGTGTGCACGTGCTGTGTGTTTACAAACATACTGTACATACAGTACAGTACTATAGTTGGGAGGTGCCCCTGCCTTACCCCACATTGGCACAGCCCACTGGCACTGCAGACAAGGAGGCAGGCAAGGAGGCTGAAGGTGCTGTAGGCTAGGAGAAGCACATTGTGCAGCAGCAGCAGCAGCTTCCCCTACTCTGCAAGCCCACTCCCCTCCTTCCCCCAAGCCCCCATCCTTGACCTGCCTCTTCTTCCCCCCACCTCCTCCCCCTTTACTTCCCACGCTGCGTCCTCGCTCCTCCCTCCCCTCCCTTCTAAACACCGCAAGCCAGCTGATTGCTGCCGGCAGGAGGAGCCTGCACGCAGAGTCCTTGCTCCTCCCCCCTCCCTCCTGCTTGGGGCAATCAGCTGGCTTGCGGTGTTTAGGGAGCAGGAGGGAGGGAGAGGAGCGAGGACTCAGCACGCAGGCTCCCCTTCCCTCCCCCCGCCTCCTGCCCAGGGCAATCAGCTGGCTTGCAGCGTTGGGGAGGGAGGGGGAGCCTGCGCGCCGAGTCCTCCCTCCTCCCCCCTCCCTCCTTCCCCCAAAACGCCGCAAGCCAGCGGTGCTGATCCATGGGGTCTGCCGGCAGGCGGGAGGCGCTGGGGGGGGAGGAGGGGCATAGGGAGGCTGCCAGGCAGCCAAACAACGTAAGAGTGGAGCATTGCACAACTTTAAATGAGCATGTTCCCTAATTGATCAGCAATGTAACAACGAAACAACGTTAACCGGGACGACAAAGTGAGGAGTTACTGTACATTGCATCAGGATTTTGAGCACATAGTTTCCGAGGAAAGGTTGCCATTTTCTGAAGTTCCTGCATCAAAACTGAAAATAAGCTGCAATTAAAACTTTTTATACCATGCTCCATAGTATTTTAATAGTTTTTATGTTAAGGTACAAAAAATGGTGCAAGTAATTCAGTAGCATACAAGGATTTATAATTAGGATTGGGGGAGGGATAGCTCAGTGGTTTGAGCATTGGCCTGCTAAACCCAGGGTTGCGAGTTCAATCCTTGAGGGGGGCACTTAGGGATCTGGGGCAAAAATCAGTACTTGATCCTGCTAGTGAAGGCAGGGGGCTGGACTCGACTCAATGACCTTTCGAGGTCCCTTCCAGTTCTATGAGATAGGTATATATTCTACAGTAGAACCTCAGAGTTACGAACACCTCAGGAGTGGAGGCTGTTCATAACTCTGAAATGTTCGTAACGGTGAACACAATATTATGGTTGTTCTTCCAAAAGTTTACAACTGAATATTGACTTAATACAGCTTTGAAACTTTATTTTTTTTCTCTTCTGCATAGTAAAGGAAAAGCAGCATTTTTGTAGTTTACATTTAACACAGTACTGTACTGTATTTGCTTTTCAATTCTGTCCCTGCTGCTGCCTGACTGCACACTTCTGGTCCAAATGAGGCATGTGGTTGACTGGTCAGTTCGTAACTCTGGTGTTTGTCACTCTGAGGTTCTACTGTACAGGCAAATACCAACAAAATTGAGTTTACTATCTCATAAGTGGCATCTCGACATATGGTAAAAACAGGGATTGAGTGGAGGGAAGAGGAATAAAGGCCAAATTTCAGAGAGAACTGAGCAAATTTAGGGGATCTGGGAGTTGAATTTCATTATGCAGAGGTATAGGGGCATCATTCCATCATTCCTAAGAAAGTTTCATACACTCTTCACCTTTGCATTAAATTTTTTTTTTTTGCTGGGGGAATTAGCAAGAAATCTAAGTGTCACACACCTGAAAAAGTAGATGGGATTTGAAAATAGATGAAAAGAGTAGTTGTGGGAGGGGGAAGCAGCTTATTGTAAAAGTGTTGGGAATGGAGTGACAAATAGAAAGATGAGGGTACAGAGATCGGGAGGTCACTGGATGATTTTTAAGATCTAGGAGGGAAATTTTGAAAAGATTATACCCAGCAAGAACATATGAGGGGGAACGACGGAGAGGGGAAAAAATGGATTTGTATTATGCATCACAATTCTTATACTTGTAAAATCTTTTTAGTAGCCAGTGAAATCAAAGTTAGGCTTTCCACTAGTATGCTGGTATGAATTGCTGAAGCATGAAACCTTTCAGAAGCAGCCCACCTACTGAAGAGTTAAACTGGCCATACTTCATAAACAGCTTCTTTTCCCAAATGACTGGCAGTTTGGCACCATGTAAGCCAACTTGTCAAATCACTAACTAGCATTCCCGTTACTCAATCTGGCTGACACTCCAAGATAAGTCAATAAGGGATACTCTTCAGAGACAGATTTAACAAGAACCAAAGAGAAATAAAATTGAAACATACTGAACCTGCTACAGCAAAGTCTGCACTAACTCCCAAAGTATTAAATGGTAACTTGTGCATTTTCCAAAGTGAAGCATGCACTAATCTATTACTCAGCATCTTGCTTTAGCTGTATGATTTTTTTGGGCAGCCAAAAACCTCTGAGCATTCACAGCCTTGATGACCAAATCTGCCACTAACCCATCTAAGTATTCATTGTTGTTGTAGCCGCGTTGGTCCCAGATTATTAGAGAGACAAGGTGGGTGAGGCAATATCTTTTACTGGACTAGCTTCTGTTGGTGAGAGAGACACACGCTTTTGAGCTTACACGGAGCTCTTCTTCGGGTCACCCAAAATTAGCCCCCACTGCCAGCTGCTCTTATTGCAATACTCTTTAGGGCCTTTCTTCCAACGCTCACTCTAGCTGACATGTGCCAGCAGGCTGTGATCGCCAGAGAAGGCTCCTTTGGCAGCTAAGACTGCAGTGGCAGGGATGTTTATGAAAGTCCAGCAATTTATTGGTTGCGACTCTTTCTGCTTTCCCTTCTTACCCCTTATCTTCCAAATCAAGATTCTAAAGTTGCCTTATGCCTTTCACATCTGGTGAGAGGCAAAAGAGCTCCCATCACTGGCCAGTTCGGTTGTTAACATATTTGAAAGTTTATGAACATACTAACCTATCACCATCACAAAGGTCACTCCGCCTCCAAAAGCTACAGCTTTCAGATCATAGAGAACTGCCCACAATAGATAACTGCCAGATCCTATATACTCAGGAGGCATGTTTCCACAGTAGTACACTGTGAACCTTATCTAACAGCCATCCAGTCAAATAAAAAAAAAAAAAAGGTAACACTGCTCCAATGAGCATTACTGTACAGAGACGATTCCTTTGGTCTATATTTAAAGGAAAACAGAATTGGGACAAATCCTATTTCTTGGGTTTGCTTCTTTCGAGGAACTAGTGGGTTATTTTGGTTTGGGCAAAGAGAGAAAAAAACATTTTAAAAAACAATTCTAGAGCAAGGCACTACAACAAAGGCTGAAATGGGAACATAGCAAATTAATCTGACTACAAGTATTTCTAAAGCATCTTTCACAGCAGTATCTAGAATCGTTACAGGGGTTACAAGATCCTCAATTCTCCATCCTACTCTTCAGCTAAACCATGCTTCCTACATGAGTGCCAGGTTCTCGTCTGCTGTGGGCCCTCAGAGAATGCTTTGGGGAACAGGCAATTCTTCCAGTGAGATCTGAAGATGGCAAGCTTACAAGAAACAGGATAGAGGGAGGGTCACTACTCACAACAATGGCTCACTGGTTCTTAGAAGAGTAGCCCACTTCCAACCAGCCTTACTCTAGTCCAGGGGTGGGCAAACTACGGCCCGGGGGCCGGATCCGGCCCGCCAGCCATTTTAATCCGGCCCTTGTGCTCCCACTGGGGAGCAGGGTCTGGGGCTTGCCCCACTCCGGCGCTCCAGCCAGGGAGCAGAGTCGGGGGCTACTCCATGTGGCTCCCGGAAGCAGCAGCAGCATGTCCCCGCCTCCGGCTCCTACATGTAGGGGCAGCCAGGGGGCTCTGCTCTGCACACTGCCTCTGCAGCTCCTATTGGCCAGGAACCGCGGCCAATGGGAGCTGTGGGGCTGGTGCCTGACGACAGGGCAGTGCACAGAGCCGCCTGGCCGCGCCTCTGCGTAGGAGCCGGAGGGGGGACATGCTACTGCTTCCGGGAGCTGCTTGAGGTAAGCGCCGCCCGGAGGCTGCACTGCTGAGCCTCTCCCCGCGCCCCTGCCCCAATCCCCCTCCCACCCTCCAAACCCCTCGATCCCAGCCCAGAGCACCTTCCTGCACCCCAAACTCTTCGCCCCCAGCCAGAGCCCTCCCCCTCCCCCCAACCCCAATTTTGTGAGCAGTCATGGCCCACCATACAATTTCTATTCCCAGATGTGGCCCTCGGGCCAAAAAGTTTGCTCACCCATGCTCTAGTCTCTTCTAGGTCCAGCATAAGCCATGCTCTAATAGCTATCAAGCACTGAGATACTAGGTGTCTGTGCTGGAACTGGAGAATACGGAGCTGCAGGTCCTCAATATATTGCTGGCTTTGTGGTGTGACGTTTTAGGAAATCCGTTAGCAGTTGCACCTGGATGTTAAAAGTGGTGACAGAAAAGCACCCTGTAGGCCGTGCAAGCCATTGCTCTTGAGAAGCAGCTGCCCATCATTATTTCGTGGGGCCTGCTGGAAAGGAACAGACAAACAGCTTCCTGCAATTGCAGAGGTTGATAGGCGGGTCAGCCGTCTCTCAAGACTAACGGTACCAGCTGATTGCAGTTGCTACTCAATCTATGTTGTTTCACCTCTGTCCACTGCTGTGAGGGGACTGGCCAACCATGCAGCTTGGTGATTTCCGTGCTGTGACCTGAAGCTAGTGGGAAGACGAAGATAGTCATGAAGGAATCTGTTCAGTGTGCCCTTTGCCATGAGAGAGAAAGCTTTGACCCAGGATGACTCAGCACGCCATTTTGCTCGGAGGATGGGTCAGACGATCGAATGTTTCAGGGTGCCCTCGCTAAGGGAGGCCCAGCTATTTCTATCAGACGGGGACAAGGCTTACCCTGCTGCCTCTGACTTTCCAGAAAGAGCGTGGGTCCTGGTCACTGGTGTTGGTATGCACTTCTCTCAAAGTGTCCAATTCCTCTCTCTGGCCCACTTTGGACCAAGGTGGGTGGTGGAGGAAGTGGTCAGAGTCTCTTATCAGGGGGGAGGCGGAAGTATAGCTCAGTGGTTTGAGCATTGGCCTGCTAAACCCAGGGTTGTGAGTTCAATCCTTGAGGGGGCCACTTAGGGATCTGGGGCAAAATCAGTACTTGGTCCTGCTAGTGAAGGCAGGGGGCTGGATTCAATGACCTTTCAAGGTCCCTTCCAGTTCTATGAGATAAGTATATCTCCATATATATTATTTATTGGACAGGAAGGATGGTCTTGTGGTTAAAGCCCTGGACTGGGACTCCAGTGACTAGATTCAATTCCTGCCTTGCTAGCAGCTCCCTGCAAGACTTTGGGTAAGTCACTTGCTCTCTGTGCCTCAGTTCCCCATCTGTAAAATGGGAATAGTAGTACTTCCTTTCTTCTATTTAGATTGTAAGTTCTTCACTAGAGAGAGTGAGTGTGTGTGTGTGTGTGTGTGTGTGTGTGTGTGTGTGTGTGTGTGTGTGTGTGTGCATACACACACACATATACATACACACACATCGCCTAATGCAACAGAGCACTCTATGTGATACACACACACACACACACACACACACAGCTGATGATGATTTGTGTGTGTGTGTGTGAGAGAGAGAGGTTCAGTCACAGAAATCCCCTTGGGACTGTCGCCTGATATGCTGAAATTACCTCTGAGCCTGTTTTCCCTGCCAGCTTGAGACTTGCAGACATGCTAGCTTGCTGCAACACAGACCCAGGGTCTGGGCCATGCCCCCCAAACTTAACTGAAAACAGCTCAGCAGGTTACCTGTCTCCAGCACCCAAACCCCAATGGGATCCAAACCCCAAATAAATCTGCTTTACTCTGTATAAAGCTTATGCAAGGTAAACTCAAATTGTACGCCCTCTATAACACTGATAGAGAGATATGCAAAGCTGTTTGCTCCCCCAGGTATTAATCACTTACTCTGAGTTTATTAATAAACAAAAGTGATTTTATTCAGTATAAAAGTAGAATTTAAGTGGTTTCAAGTAATAACAGACAGAACAAAGTAAGTCGCAAAGCAAAATAAAACAAAACACGCAAGTCTAAGCCTAATGCATTAAGAAACTGAATACAGGTAACTCTCACCCTCAGAGATGTTCCAATAAGCTTCTTTCACAGACTAGACTTCTTCCTAGTCTGGGCCCAATCCTTTCCCATGGTACAGTCCTTGTTAATCCAGCAGACACTTCAGGTGGTAAGTGGGGGTTCTCTCATGATTTCCCCTCTTAGTCCTGCTCCACCCTTTTATAACTTTGGCATAAAGCGGGAATCTTTTGTCTCTCTGGGTCCCCACCCCTCCTTCTAAATGGAAAAGTACCAGATTTAGATGGATTTCATCATCAGGTGACGGTCACATGTCACTATAAGACCCCTAGTCTCCATTCCCCATGGGCTGGCCCACAGGTACACAGGAAGGCTTTCAAGTAACTAAGGCCATTTACAACTGATTGTTTCTGGAGCACCCTTAATGGCCTCCACTTAATATGTTTACATCAGTGATACAAGTTTATACCTTATTCTCCTAACTCCAGATATAGAAATAATACATGCAAACAAATAGGATGAACACACTTAGTAGATTACAAACTTTCTAATGGCACCATACAAGGGGTATTTAGCATAAAGCATATTCCAGTTATGTCATATTCATAAGCATATTTCCATAAAGCACATGGAGTGCAACATCCCAGGGGGAAAGAGACATTATTCCATTTTAGAAGCCCACATAGTCGGTGATTTTCCTGGAACAGGGCCAAGTGGCTGGTCTTGATCTCTAGGGGGGGGGGGGGGGGGGAAGCTTGACATTTCTTTGGATTGCTCATGCCTGAGGTATGGCAGCTATGTGCCATCTTCCTGGCTTCACAGTTCAGGCACTTGGAAAGCCAAATCCAGTAAAATGGCACAACTGACACACATCTGGGGCCTGAGTAGTCTAGGGCAGGAGGAAGAAACCTGGTGTACATGGTGAAGGGCTCAGTGTGTTTTCCATTTTAGGATGGGGGGGAGGTCCTTAATGAGAGCCTATTGGGCTCGGGCTCTCTCTCTGGTTATTGCATTCATATTTTAGGGAGGAGGAGGAGGAGGAGGGAAAGAAAAAGGGTAGAAGTCATTTGCAAATAATTTCCTTTTATTCTTTTGCTGTTCCCACTGGCTGAAACACTTGCAGGGAAAGGACTGGGGGGTGGAGGAGTGGAATGCAAGGGAACGTAATGTGGGATAAAAAACGAACGGCATGAGTTGCCTGTAGAGCAGTGGCAAGACTGCATGTGGGAAGGAAGGAGCAAGTGCCTCAGCCTTAAAAAGGCACTGGCATTTAAATGCCCCCCTCCCCTCCAACCACCACCATGAAATGAGCTAGCAGTAGCAGCACACAAGAGCATCATCCAACAGGACCAGTCCTGCTATCTCAGAGCAGAGACTAAAAGGAAATAAGTGCACTCAATGCAGGAACTCTCTCAGAAGCCACCAGAAACAATGGTGGCCCTACTTAATTTTCCTAAGTTGTCTTGGGTCTCACTTTTCCCTCTCTTGAAATCCATCTCTTGAGGATGAGAAGCAGGACTTGGCCCTGACAACTCAAGCACTACCAGCAGCTTGACTCAAACAGCATTTCACTGCTAGTCCCTCTCAAGTCAAATGACTAAGTTGTACTCTGGATTTCTACACACAGATCCTCACTTGTCTATTTGCCAATGTTTTATCCTATTTTATTTTCATAACAGAAGCAACTCTCTCATGACGGGAAATTCTCCCAATTATAACAGGAAATTGTGTTCTCCCAATGTTGGCAACTGTGCTAGAGCTTGTCAGAGCGTGTGTTAAGCTGAAAACAATTGTGATGGTGGAATGATGTTAACCAACAGTTCAGCCAAAAAAAATGTCCCAGACAGATATTTAGCTTAGGACAGGGCCTGTATTGATAATGTTTATTTGTCAAGTGCCTACCACACTTTGGGGGGGCTCAACAACAATATTCAATGCTTTGTGTTTTATTCGGTAATACTGAAATGCCATCTAAACTTCATATAACATTTTCTTTAAATGCAATGTCCACTACTTGATAACTGCCCGTGAGAATAGAAGCAACAAAAATACTAGCATACCCATGAGGGCCTATTGAAAGTGTTGACAAGTCAGAGCAGATCGCTACAACAATCACAGCTCGTAATTGTGAGCTGGCAGACACCAGCCTCAAGTCTGTGGTTTTGGTAGCAATGATGAAAAAACGTGATCTTGTAATAAAATGTTACCTCAGTGGCACCGTTCTCCATAGCTTCAGGCTCCTGAAGAGCGAGCGTTCCATAAAACCATCCAGCACAAAGAAGAACTTAAATACGTGCAGAAGTCAACAGCAATCCAACCACACCACCACAATTTTATGGTGTTGTTAATTGGCAGGCTGAGGAAATGCTACTCACACCTTCAGCCTAATTCACACCAGTATAGAGTCTTACGCTTACTTCGCACTAGTGTCAACAAGGTGCAGGCCAACAGGAAATCAGACTCTTTTTTCCCCCTCCGGTCTTACCAATATATTTGCTCCCCACAGAGTCACAGTAATCTAATGCTTCGGGCCTGTCCAAAACATGCATTTCCCAACAGTGCCCCAAAGCTGACAGCCTCCCTCCTCACAGTAAAACTACTTCTAGTTTACCAATAAAAGATGTTCCTACTTAACCCCCAATTTCCAGCACCATTTCCCAGGCCTCGAAGGACTGACCCAACTGTTACGCAGGCAGAGGAAAAAAAACAAAACGGATGTCACTTACAATGATGCTGGTGGCTGCAAAGAACAGACTGAAAAACAGAGGTGCTTGAAACCCCTTCTGCTTCATCCTGAGAGGTGTGTTAGTCTTGGATTGAACCCCCAAATGAGTACTTCTCTTTGGACCACTTGGTACAGGCAAAACCTGTGCTCATGCTGTTACTAACAGGACCGATGCCTGCGTCAGAGTGACTGGATCTGAAATGGTGCAGAAATACATAGGCGAGGGAGCTTGAATGATTTGTGGACTCTTTGAAATGGTCAGAACTAAGGGGGAGGGAGCGGGGGCAAAGCGCGTCATATTCTTCGACAAAAGCGATGCCATTGCCAAAATTGATGTCGGTCAAAATCTCCCCAAGGGAAACTTAGGAAAACGGGGGGTCTTGCAGCATATCCTGAAGGTCCAAATTCTAGCTTCCTCCCTTGGCCTGCTGGAACAAGTTCCAAAGCCAAAACTAATATTGAACTGGAAGGGAGAATCTGGCATATCATCAGAGATCACGAATCAATGGTGTTGTCTTTTCTTTCCTTTTTTTGCCCCCTGAGCAGACCTTCTCTCTCAAACATCACAGCAGAATAGGCCTTTAGGGCCCAGCTTTGCTATGAAATCAACCATGTACCAAATCTACAGACCTGGTCACAACACAAATTACCCACGACATGATTAAAACACAGTAGTGTCGAGGGGCTTTAATCATATTTCAAACATCTTTCCAACGGCGTTACAGTTAACATGGCACAGGAACACAGTTACGGTCCAGTCTATAATCCAAGAGAGAACAGTGTTTTAACCATGCTTCGGGACAACTATGTTGTAACACAGTTCCCCCAAAATGGCACATGGTTGTTTTTATTTTTACAGTGAAGATGAGCCCTCAGTGATCCCTCACTTAGAATCATAATTCATTCAGCTCCATAGATCAATTACTACTGGGGCAAATGTATTTGCTCTGTTTATAGCAGAGGGATCAGACTGGAAGTAATTTTTTTCCTAACACCAGAGGTAGAAAAGGATTTCACACATTTCTGAGTGTCACCTGGCTATAGGTGAAGGATATTATCTTTTACTTAACTGACAGTTAGAGCCAATTATAACCTGACTGACCTGGCCTGGCATTAAAACACCTAGCAGAGCTCCTTCCATCCTTGCATGACGGAACTCTTGCTTATATGCATGTGACAGCTTTGGGAAAGACACTCTTATGGATCTGGATGTAACAATCATTGATATTTAACCATCAAGGCAGAAACTGCCCAAATCAATTCCTATTAGAGGATTCCCCTGTAAATACAAAAAACACACACCAATTTTATGTGATTCTATACTTACAAAAACTTTAATAGGAGGAAAATGCTACATTTTTACAAGAAGCAGAACAGTAGATCGGCTGTGATTTTCATGAAAGTCTGCATGCAAGTGGATGAACTAGAACAATCTCTCTCTGATCACTGTGCTTAAAAAGCCTATAAACAGAATAAGTCTGTCGAGAAGTTTTTTTGTTCTGAAAGAACAATATGGTAGCCCTCCAGGGGGGCAAATTATAACCCTGAATTCCCATAGATATAAACCAAAAACCATGTCTTCCAAGGATCTCTAAAATGTAGCTTTTCACATTTTTGTGTTTCATATTTCCACCCCTTCTGAAACGGATCACTATTTTTTGTTCGACACAGGATTTTTTTGTATGATAAAGATATTTCAGCATATGGAGCATTGACCCTTAGACCAGGGATGCCACCTCTCACTGAAGCTATTCTGGGAGATTTCCGCCCCCCCCCCCCCCCATGACAATGTCATTTTCTTAAACTACCCTATTAAAATCTCCTGGATTGCTTTCGATAGCCACCGGGAGATCAATGCCAACTCCGGGAGACTCCAGGCCAAACCTGGAAGGTTGGCAATCCTACCTTAGGCTATTGACAGTTTCTAGAATTGAAAGAACTTTTGTAGGATCCAATATCTGGCGTTAGCAAATTCTGCATGTACACAGTAATTCCAGCTCCAGCTGGGAGCTACTTGTCATCTGCAATATGGCTGCTGCATAGCTTGTTTTCAATGTGGGATAGAAGACCTAGAGCCCAGACAGCCTGCTCCAGAGCCTGACCGCATCCATGTTTTATTCTCTATAGCCTGGCTATAGATTTCAGGAAGCACATGCAGTACAATCTAGGTGGCTGAATTCACTCTGCTCACCTACATTAGTTGTTTGTACACTAGCAGCGTTGCACAAATGGCCTGCTCCAGGACATACTCCGAGTGCAGGCCTGCTTATGCCAGAGCAGGATCAAGCTCAGACTAGGATATGTTCCACTGTGGGAGGAGAAACGGAAATGCCAGCAGACAATTCAAGCCTTTAATAAACCCTCCCAAATAAGTAAGAGCTACAGAGTAATATCCAGAAGCTTATTCATTTCTTAGTCTTTTCTTTCTCTGTGCTTGCTGTCTCCCTCCTTCTATTACTTTCTTCTTTCACTCTTCTCCTTTTAACTTCAGCTACCAACTTCATTGACACTGTACCCTGCTTAATATTAACCTTTCCTTATTGACGATCCCGTTCTAGCCTCCTCCACAGGCTCTCACTACACTCTCCCCCTAAACGCCTAATTCCCAACCTTCCGATGCGCCATCCCGTCCCTTATACACATTAATGCTATTCAGAAAGCAAGCAGTGTGCACGCAGTGGGGAAGATCCATCACTCCACAGTGTCCCCTTACACATCCACCGGGCGAAGTACTTTTAATAAGTTTTGCATAAGAGTACAGTAGTCTCTATCTAGAAGTTTATTAACAAGGGGATGTGCATCCAGATCACAAGATGTGAATTAACAGTTGGAATTCAGTAGCAGATTTCACTTTCGTGTCAGTTAAAATGTGCCCACTGCATTACTGAAACTGAATGCATCATTCAGTGGCTAATATTAGCCCCAAAGTTTTTCCTAATTTCTGTATTATTTTCATTAACATATATGTAAATTTCCCCCCTCACTTGCCACGTTTCACTGTGCCCCCCACACTCTACCTCACCCCCACTCCCAGTGCATTTCTAGATGTATTATGTGCACTGCGGTAGTGCCTACCAGCTGTAGTCATGGGCCAGGGCCCCACTGTGCTAGGTGCTGTACAAACAGAGAACAAAACTGTCCCTCCCCCAAAGATCTGACAAGCTGAGTGGAGTCTTACTACTATCTACAATTTTAAAATAATTGTATCACACAGACAGAGGAAATGCCACATTGGACCAGACCAACGGTCCACCTATTCCAGTACCTTGCCTCCGACAGCAATAGCCAAACCCAGAGGAAGGTGCCATACACACAGCAGTAGGCAACTGTGCAATAACCTGCCCCTAGGCAAAGTTTCCTTCTAATCCCCATTAGTTAGAAGTTGGATTATCATCATCTAAGAATAAGTGTCATATCCCCTCCACAGAAGGTACCAGAAAAGCCAACTTAGATGCAATAATAGTTTAACTATAGAAAATGCAATAGCGATAAAAACATTCACATTAGATTAAACCCTTTAGGGATACATGGGAGCTCTGAACAGGAGGGCAAGGTATCTCAAATTATATCTGGTCTAACATGCCATATCAGTGGCTAACCTTTTACGACTCTGGCTGCTTTCACAGATGTGTCTGCGTGACTACAGTGGGTTATTTTGCCTTTCTGGATTAGATAAAATATACAGCAGGCACATAGCTCTAATTCTAACCCTCACGCACGCACCCTTTAAAAAGGGCAGGACAGCCATTTTTATTTATTTTTTAATTGCAGCAAAGAGCTCAAGGACCTTGCAAAAGGAGTCTTTAGAACTGAAATGGAACCAGCTTCAGCAGCCAGCCCTAACAGCAGTAGTCATCAGCAGATAGCGTTATATAGCCTACACATTTCCACAAAGAATCCTACAAAGTTTACAATGCACTTAACAGATACACAAATCCAGGATACTGTAGAGCCAATTCCCTCCTCACTGGTACCTCTTTTCATCGCTCTTCTCTTAAATAATACACTGAGGTGATTAGAAATCAAGGAACATTGCCACTGCCAAACTATAAGATCCATCCAAAATATTCGGAGATGGCTGTATCTGTAGATATACTCTGTGTGTGCATGCCGGCAAATGTTTCCATATGCATGGGGTGTTTGTTTCTAGCATCAAATGAACAACTGAAAACAGA
The DNA here is from genome assembly GCF_028017835.1 of Emys orbicularis. Classification (NCBI taxonomy): domain Eukaryota; kingdom Metazoa; phylum Chordata; order Testudines; family Emydidae; genus Emys; species Emys orbicularis. The sequence goes on along the minus strand of NC_088688.1, from coordinate 126,085,676 downwards.
TGCAAGGAAAAGAGAGATGTAGACCACTAAGAAGCTGTATTTTATCATCATTGTGCATGTTCTGAACTCTTAACCCTTCTTTGAGAGCATCAGTATGCTAGCAGCACACTAAATAATGGCAGGGGGAAAATACTCATTGAATATTCAACAGAAATGTAAATGTATATTTAAAGCAGGCTTTGAATGAACAATGGCTTTGTGACCTGTGGATATCAATCTTTCATTCAGCGCACTACCCTTTGCTTTTTTCCCCTGTGGTACCTTCTGCTTACTGAGCCCTAGGCCAAAGGAAAACCATGGTAAGTGAGATCTGCAATTGGGCTCTTGGAAGTCTACATGAGCAGTCACTCACTCCGTCCCCTCCCCCCAAATACAGATCTCACATGTCACAAACAGATATGCCTGCTTTACCCATATGCATAACACATGAAATCAGCAAACTGAGATCAATAGCTCCCCGGCTCTCTGTTCTCATTATATTTGATTCACAATGTAGAATCATGAAAAACGGTTACCTACCTTTTCATAACTGTTGTTCTTCGAGATGTGCTGCTCATGTCCGTTCCGCACCCACGTGCGCAGTCGTCTGAGATTTTTGCCTTAGTGGTATCTGTAGGGTCAGCTGCAGCGCCCCTTTGAGCAGAGCCGTAAGTAGGTATTTTTGCGCCCGAGGCAAGAATATAAAATTGCGCCATTCCCCAGGCCGGCTCTTCGGCGGCAATTCAGTGGCGGGGCCCTCAGTCCCTCTCGGAAGGAAGGGCCTGCCGCCGAATTGCCGCTGATCGCGGCTCCCCCCGGTTGCTTTCTGCGCCCCAAAGAATGAATGAAGAAGCAGCGGCGGTAGAGCCTGTGATTTGGGGGGGGGGGGGTCTAACTCATGATTTTTGACTGCTTGGGCTGGTAATGTTGCTTCCAAGATGGTCTTTGGTTCCAGTCCAGTTCCAGTCCAGAGAGGGACTCACAGGTGAAGAGAGGAGGGAGGTGCTGGATATCAGCAGCGGCCACTAGGGATCAGCATGTGTCCTGAGAATGCTGGAAGTTCAGGTTTGCAGGGCAGGATTAATCTCCTTCTGGTGACTGGGGCAGAGATGTGCTGACCATGGAACCCTAACTTCCTTCTGACCATGAGAGGTCTGGCCCCTGCCCTATCTCCGCCCCGCCCCAATCTGAAGAGAGCCCAGAGGGGCCCCACAAGGTGAAGGTAGCCACGGGATCGCTCAGGCAAGGCAAGCCCTAGGCCCCTTTCTGCACAGCCCTGACCCTGGGGGTGAGGGAGATTCACTTCCCATTCGGGCCCAGATTCCCCCTTCCATCTGGAGTTCAGCCAAGCAGTGGCTCCATCTTTCTTCACCCCACCCCCACCCGGGACACCAGAGCTCTTATTCTGAAATGATCTCACTGAAACCTGAAGCCACATTTCCCTCCGACTCCACAGACAGACCTCCCTCACTTCCCCACCCTACGCCCTCTCAGTTCCTTCCTGCCAGTAACTCCGACAGAGGAGCAGGAGGGCGGGCAATGGAATGGACATGAGCAACACATCTCAAAGAACACCACTTACGAAACGTTTTAAGTTTTTCTTCTTCGAGTGCTTGCTCATGTCGATTCCATTCTAGGTGACTCAAGCAGTATCCTCAGAAGTGGGCTTGGAGTTCATAGTCTAGCAGACTGTCACACTGCTCTGCCAAAGCCAGCATCATCCCAGGCCTGCTGGGTAAGTGCGTAACGGGATGTGAACGTGTGGACAGACGACCAGGTGGACGCCCTACAGATGTCCTGGATAGGCACTTGGGCTAGAAAAGCTGCCGAGGAAGCTTGCCCCCTAGTTGAATGGGCAATTATGATCACCCGATCATAACAGTAGCGAATGCAGTGATCCAAGAAAAAATTCTTTGAGCGGACACTGGACGACTTTTCATCCTGTTGGCCACCGCGACGAATAATTGCGTCGACTTGCGGAATGGCTTGGTCCTTTCAATGTAGAAGGCTAGCGCCCTCCTGACGTCTAGGGAATGCAATGTACGCTCCTCCTTTGACTTATGCGGCTCTGGAAAAAAGACAGGTAAGTAAATGTCCTGCCCTGTATGAAATGGAGAGACCACCTTGGGCAGGAAAGCTGGGTGTGGCTCTCTACAAGACCATAGGACAGTTCTGAGATAAGCGCTCTAATCTCTGAGACCTGGTGGACGGATGTTATCGCAACTAGGAAAGTGACCTTCCAGGACAGGAGAAGGAGAGCGCAGGAAGCAAGAGACTTGAAGGGGGGGTCCCGTGAGCTGTGACAGCGCAAGATTCAGGTCCCATGGTGGAACAGGGTTCCTGACGTGCAGGTAGAGGTGCTCGAGGCCCTTGAGGAACCTGGCAGTCACATGCTGGGTGAAAACCGAGCTACCCTCGAGTGTCGGACAGAAGGCCGAAATAGCAGCCAAGTGGACCACGATAGATGAAAGGAACAGGCCTTGGAGCTTTAGATGCAGAAGGTAGTGCAGGATCAACTGCAGCCAGGCCTGCTTGGGCCGGATACCTTTATCCAAAGTCCAACCAGCGAACCACTTCCATTTGGCCAGGCACGTTGCTCTGGTGGAGGGCTTTCTGCTGCCCAACAGGACCTGCCGGACAGCGGCTGAGCACTCCCGCTCCTCCGCATTTAACTATGCGGTAGCCAAGCTGTCGGGTGCAGTGCCACCAGGTTCGGATACAGAAGACTGCTGTGGTTCTGGGATAGCAGGTCCGGCCTGAGGAACAGTTGTAATGGAGCAGCCACAGAGAGATCCAGCAGAGTGCTGAACAGGTGCTGGCATGGCCAAGCCGGTGCAATGAGGATCACCTGCGCCCTGTCCTGCTTGATTTTCATGAGGACTGTCAATCAGCGGCATCAGAGGGAAGGCGTACAACAGAACCCCTGACCACGGGAGCAGAAAACATCCAACAGGGAGCCTCTGTCGATCCCCCAAATCGAGCAGAAAAGGTGGCATTACCTGTTCTGCCTGGACACGAACAGGTCCGCCCAGGGAGTTCCCCACCTCTGGAAGATGAAGCTGGCCACTTCCGGAGGGAGGGACCACACGTGGTGAGACGAGGTGGCGCTGCTGAGGCGATCTGCCAAAGTGCTCCTGGCCCGGGGGAGGTGTGCAGTACGAGATGGATGCCATGTTGTACACAGAAGTTCCAGAGCCTGAGGGCTTCCTGGCAAAGGGCAGACGACCTGGCCCCGCCTTGCTAGTTGATACAGAACATAGTCGCTGTATTATCCGTCAGGACCTGGACCACCCTGCTTTCTATGTGAGACAGGAAAGCTTGACAGGCCAGGCAAACCGCTCTGAGCTCCCTGACGTTGATGTGTAAGGAGCCATCGCGACTCGACCAACGGCCTTGCATGCTGAGATTGCCCAGGTGGGCTCTCCACCCCAGGTCCGACACATCAGAGACGAGGATCACTGACAGGGGGGTTGGATTAGACGACCTCCTGAGGTCCTTTCCAACCCTGATATTCTATGATTCTATGACAGGGACAGAGCCGTGAAGGGAACCCCCTCCAACACCGATGCAGGATTCCACCACCATGTGAGTAACGACAGTACGTGGTCCGGGATCTTGACCACATGGTCCATGCTGTGTCTGTTGGGGACGTAGACCGACGCGAGCCAGGACTGTAGGGGCCTGAGGTGGAGTTGCGTGTGCCAGACCATGTAAGTGCAGGCTGCCATGTGACTCAACAATTGTAGGCATGTGTGAGTGGGTGGGCTTCCATGGACAAGATCAGGTCCGCCATGGCTTGGAAATGAGCTTCAGGGAGGAAGGTTCTGGCCTGAGCAGAGTCGAAGACTGCTCCAATGCACTCTAAGCATTGTACAGGCATTAAGGTCGATTTCTTCTCATTTATCAACAGCCCCAGTTCGCGACAGATGGACCAGAGTGGAGCCATAGATGCCTGAGTCTATGGCACCTGGGGGGGAGGGAGAAAAATCAATGCCTGGGAGACCGCCTAGGCGATGGTGATCTGCACCATGGTGAACTCCGGCAGGAGGCCCGATGGTACCATGGGTACAGGGATCAGTGTCGCAACTCAGGTGTCCCATGCCTTGCAGGGGGAGACCTTGGCGACAGGGACCCCCTAACTGGGGACCAAGGCTGCGGTGCCAGGGTATGAGGCCACAGTGATGGGGACTGACACCTACCTACAGTCCGGGGATCAGGGACACTCTGTTGCTTTAGGGGACGGTCCCATAACCGCCTTGCCTGTAGATGCCGGGGCCTTGACCGGGTCCGTCGCCTGACTTGGCGCCTGCGGTGTCGGTCAGCCTGCTTGCCCTTTGGCCGTTGGGCCCGCTTCTGGCATAATGACCCTACTAGGGGCCCGGACCCCCTGCCTCTCCCAGGAGTCGGAAGCAGGTCTCTGGCTGGACATGGGGGCCTGACCCGCAGCAGTACCCCCAGTCAGCTCCGGGGCAGGCACGTGGCCTGACATGGCTCCTTTGCCCGAATCCCCCTTTTTCTGTGGTGCTGGCAGACCCATCAACTTCAACCACTTCTTAGGCACCGGGGAGGGGGAACGGTGCTGGGTGGGTTCTGGTGCCGGTGGTGCGCTGCGTGCCGATGCACCAAGCATGGAGTCTGATCAAGAGGGCTCCGAGGTAAGACGAAGCGCAGCCTCCATGAGGAGGGCCCTCAAGCGGATATCCCGCTCCTTCTGAGTTCGAGGGCGGAAGTTTTTGAAGATCCTGCACTTATCCTTTCCGTGGGACGCCCCCAAGCACTTTAAATAGGGCGTCACTAATGGGCATCGGCCAGCTGCACGATGAACATGGCTTAAAGCCTGGGGAACGGGGCATGCCCCGCTCGAAGGCGAAGTCCCAGCCAGGACTCTCTAAACAACTACTCTAACAATTAACTTAAAGGTCTAAGTACCGATCAACTAACAACAAAGGAGACAGAACAATGGACTGTAAGAACCACTAACGCTCTTGCGATGCAAGACAAGGCGCTCCAACCAACCGTCACAGGCGGTAAGAAGGAACTGCGAGGGCGTAGGGTCGGCAGCACTTAATATACCAGTGCATGAGCGCAGCACTCACGAGGGCACTACAGCCGACCCTACCGATACCGCTAAGGCAAACATCTCCGACAACTGTGAAGAAGGGACAGTTTTTGCAGAAAAATACGTCTACAAGTTTGGTACCAGCCTTGTTCTTCCTCCCACCCCCAAAATCTGACCGCATCTGCTCCTTTTCCACAATACTTCCTGTAAAAGCATTTGTAGGCTAGCTGCTACACAAATTTAAGTGAATAAATTAAGGATTTAATTTCTCAAAACTTAAACTCTTGCAACATAATACATGCAACATCTGGCAGAAAACTGCTGGAATTCAGATATGTGTTAAAACCAAAACGGATGCATTTACTGCTTTTGCACATTCTTTCAAACATTAAAAATAAAGCAACCCATTTCTCTTCTCTTTTTCAAGAATCAGATGTACTTAGACATAACTTGTCAACCCCATAGGATACATAGGTTTGTGCAGTTCTACTGGTTCCCAGGCTGCGGTTCTGGTTTTTGAGACTGCTCTCTCTTTAGCAGGGTTACTAAAATGTTTCCAAATGCCAGCAAGAGGGGCCCCAGTCACATCTGTTTGAGCCCAGTCCAACTACTGTACTTTTTACACCGAGCTGGGGGCAATGTTACATGTGACCATTTAAAGATCTATGGACTTGGGTGACCCTTCTCAAAAGGTCTCAATAAATGCTCTCAGATGCTGAATTGAATTGCAGTTTGCCAAATAAAAAATAAAATAATAATTAAAAAAAAAACCACCCAGAAATGTCTTTGGTATACATTAAATGCCTGAGATTCTGTACTAGAAAGAGTAAAATGCTGTGTGCAGTCTGGGTCAGATAATTTTACTGTACTAAAAAATCCTCTAGACAGGAAAGGTAACCCAGACTCCACCAAAACTCTTCCCCTTTAATTTAAAAAGAACCAAGGCAGACTGTAAACTAATGCTTCAAAGTAGGGACACTTCAACATGGAGGGGACCGTGTTCTCCGGGAGAACAAGGGTTTAAAAGCCAGCACCAGAGGTGCTAGCAAACGGGAGTTTTGCGAGGGAGTACGTGAGGCAAATACACCTAAAAACATACTCTACACTTTGACCAATAACCCCCTGAAAAAACAAAGAACAAAACAAAAAAAAAACCATGCAAGAGTAAAAATACTGAAGGCAGAAGTCCTGTAGCAGAGTGGGGGCTAACCAGTTTATTGCACTGAATGCAGCATGTATGATTACCTGCCCTGTGGACAGGTGGTGGACTTGTGTGTGCATTCGGTGCAAGGAATGCATGGCCCTCAGAGACCGAGTATGGGCTCTTGAGATAAGAATGGCTGAACCAGAGGAGCAAAAGGAGACAGAGCTACACCCACGAGACTTTCAGGGACACATTAGAACGGTCCCACCCCTACTCTGACAGCTGCTGTGCTACTGAGGAGCACGACAGTCTCAAGGAAGGAGGACATCAAGCTAGAGAGGAGGAAAACGATCCCATAGTTAGAACCCTCCTTCCAGATGAGGTCATAGTTTCCTCTCACACTGAGGATACCCCTGAATAATAGCCATGGGGGATTCAAATATTAGAAGCACGTATAGTTGGGTTTGTGCACCACATGGTGCATTGCCTGCTGGGTGCAAAGGTCGCAGGCTTCAAGACATCTAGATGAACTTACATGCAGTGCTTGGGAAGAACAGACAGACAATCTTAGTACACGTAGGTACCAACAACATAGGGAAAGGTAGGAGAGAGGTCCTGGAGACCAAATTTAGGCTGCTAGGTAAGAGACTGAAGTCCAGGACCTCCATGGTAGCATTCTCTAAAATTCTTCCAGTTCCACGCGCAGGGCCAGGAAGACAGGCAGAACCGCAGGGTCTCAATCCGTGGATGAGAGGATGGTGTAGGGAGGAGGGATTTAGGTTTGTTAGGAACTGGGGAAGCTTTTGGGAAAGGAGAAGTCTATACATGAAGGATGGGCTCCATCTAAACCAAAACAGAACCAGAAAGCTGGAATGTAAAATTAGAGAGGCCAGAGAGGAGTGTTAAACTAAGGGCTGGGGGAAAGCCAACAGGTGCAGAGTTGCACACAGTTCAGGCAGACATCCCTTAGGGGAGGATTTATTAAAGGCGATACTCTATATCCTAGTAAAGAGGAGAGGATAGAAGTTGATAATGTACAGGAAGGAACTGAAGAGAAATAGGACTCTTTTTCGTTTCACTCTTTAATTACATCACATGAAGGCAGACAACTGAATATCAACCAATTTTATAGTGCTTGTATAGAAACGCAAGAAGTCTAAATACTAAGATAGGTGATCCGAGTGCCTTGCATTTAATGAAGATATTGATAAAATAGGCATCACAGAAACTTGGTGGAAGCATGAGAATCAATGGGACATGATATTACAAAAACACACAGGAATGACAGAGTATGTCATGCTGGTGGGGGAGTGGCACGATATGTGGAAGAAAGCCTAGAATCAAATATAGTAAAAATCTTAATACAGTTTGATCCATTTACAGAATCTCTATGGATAGAAATTCCACGCTTGAACAGAGTATAGCGGTAGGAATCTCCTAGTGACCACCTGACCAGGATGGTGGTGATGATTGTGACATGCCCAGGGCGATTAGAGAGGCTACAAAAACAATAATAAAGGGGGATTTCAACTATCCCCATATTGACTGGGAACATGCCACCTCAGGACGGGATGTAGAGATACAATTTCTAGACACCATAAATGGCTGCTTCTTGGAGCAGCTTGTCTTGGAACCCACAAGGGGAAAGGCAATTCTTGGTTTAGTCCTCAGTGAAGCATAGGCTCTAGTCCAAGAGGTAAACATACCTGAACCGCTAGGGAATAGAAACCATAATGGAATTACATTTAACATACTTGCAGGGGAGAAAATAACAAAGAAACCACTACAGTAACATTTAACTTCAAAAAAGGGGAACAACAGAAAAATGAGGAAGCTAGTTAAATGGAAATTAAAAGGAACAATCGCAAGAGTAAAATGCCTGCAAGCTACATGGAAACTATTTAGAAATACAGTAATAGAGACTCAAATCAAATGTATACCCCAAATCAAAAAAACACAGTAAGATGACCCCAAAAATGCCACCATGGCTAAACTGCAGAGTAAAAGAGGTAGTTCGAGACAAAAAGGAATCCTTTAAAAACTAAGTCAATCTTACTGAGGAAAATAGAAAGGCGCATAAACTCTGGCAAATCAAGTGTAAAAGTATAATTAGGCAGGCCAAAAAGGAATTTGAAAAGTAAATAGCAAAAGAGACAAAACCTAACAGCAAAAAATTAAGTACATCACAAGCTGAAAGCCTGCCAAACAATCAGTGGGGCCACTGATCAAGGTGCTAAAGGAGCACAAGGCCAATGTGGAAAAGCTAAATGAATTCTTTGCATCAGTCTTCAGAGGATGAGAGAGAGATTCCCATAACTGAGTCATTCATTTTATGTGACAAATCTGAGGAACTATACCAGGTTGAGGTGTCAGTAGAGGTGGTTTTGGAACAAACTGATAAATTAAACAGTAATAAATCACCAAGACCAGATGGTATTCACCCCAAGAGTTCTGAAGAAACTCAAATGTAAAATGGCAGAACTACTAACTGAGGTATGTAACCTATCGCTTAAATCAAACTGTACCAGATGACTGGCAGATAGCTAATGTTACGCCAATTTTTAAAAAAAGGCTCCAGAGATGATCCTGGCAATTACAGGCCAGTAAGCCTAACTTCAGTATCAGGCAAATTGACCGAAACTACAGTAAAGGACAGAATGATCAGACATGAAGATGAACACAATATGTTGGGGAAGAGTCAAAACGGCTTTAGTAAAGGGAAATCATGCCTCATCGATCTATTAGAGTTCTTTGAGGGTGTCAACAAGCACGTAGACATGGGTGATCCAGTGGATATAGCGTACCTGGACTTTCAGAAAGCATTTGACAAGGTCCCACACCAAAAGCTCTTAAGCAAAGCAAGCAGTTATGGGCTAAGAGGGAAAGTCCTTTGTAGAACAATAGCTGGTTAAAAAGATAGGAAATAAAGGGTAGAAATAAATGGTCAGTTTCCACAGTGGAAAGAGGTAAAAGCGGGATCCCCCAAGGTTCCGTACTGGGACCAGTGCTGTTCAACACATTCATAAAATGATCTGGAAAAGGGAGTGAACAGTGAGGTGGCAAAGTTGGCAGACTATACAAAATTATTCAAGATAGTTAAGTCCAAAGCCAACTGCAAAGAGCTACAAAAGGTATCTCACTAAACTGGAAAAACAACAAGGAGTTAGGTGGCACCTTAAAGACTAACAGATTTAGTTGGGCATAAGCTTTCGTGAGTAAAAACCCACTTCTTCAGACAATCTTCCACCGGACAATCTGAAGAAGTGGGTTTTTTACCCACAAAAGCTTATGCCCAAATAAATCTGTTAGTCTTTAAGGTGCCATCGGACTCCTCGTTGTTTTTGTGGATACAGACTAACACAGCTACCCCTCTGATTACTAAACTGGGTGACTGGGCAACAAAAAGGCAGACGAAACTGAACGTTGATAAGTGCAAAATAACACATTGGAAAACATACTACTGTACGACCCCCTCCCCCAAGATGGATAAGTAAAAATGGAAAAATTTTATGACCCGTTCATAAGCCGACCCTATAATTCAGGGGTCAGTAAACTTTGGCTCCCAGTCCAACAGGATAAGCTGCTGGCAGGCCAAGATGGTTTGTTTACCTCGAGCGTCCGCAGGCACAGAGGTAAACCTAAATAAACAAAGTGTCCCGGCGCGCCAGCTGCTTACCCTGACGGGCCGGGACAGCAACTGGTGGGGAAATTTTTTGCGGGGGAGAAGCTGGGGGTCAGGGGAGTAACCCCTGTGACCACCCCCCACATGACCCCACCTCTAGCCCAGGACCCCCACACTCTCCCCATCCCATCCCTTCCCACCTTATCTGGGGAGGGCCAGGGGAGGATGTCTCTGGCCTGGCTGGAGCTGCTCCGGCAGGCTGGGCAGCGCAGCTGCAGCCTGCTCCAGCGGGCCAGACCAGGCGGTGCGGCCGCAGCATGTTCCAGCGGGCTGGGCCGGGCGGCACGGCCGTAGTGTGCTCCAGCAGGCCAGGCAGCACGGCCACAGCCTGCTCTGGGGGGGTGGGGCCGAGCGGCACACCTGCAGCCTGCCAGCCCCGGAGCTGCAGCTGCTTCGGAGGCTGGGGGAGAGCAGCGTGGCCAGAAGCGGAGAGATTCTGGCCCCGCCTCTTCCCTTCTGGCTGTGCTGCCTCTCCTTGCACCCTCTGTTGGGGAGAGGGGCTGTGTCCCATCTCTCCCTCTCTATACCCGTTCATAAGCCAACCCCCGTCTCTGGTGCTTCCCTTTTTTACTAAAAAAATTCGGCTTATGAACGAGTATATACGGTAATCCCAAGTATACATACAAAATGATGGGGTCTAAATTAGCTGTTATGACTTAAGAAAGATCTTAGAGTCATTGTGGACAGTTCTCTGAAAAAATTTGATCAATGTGCATCAGCGGTCAAATAAGCTAACAGAATGTTAGGAACCATTAGGAAAGGGATAGATAATAGACAGAAAATATAATGCCACTATATCAATCCATGGTATGCCCACAGCTTGAATATTGCATGCAGTTCTGGTCGCCCCATCTCAAAAAAGATATATTAGAAATGGAAAAGGTACAGAGAAGGGCAACAAAAATGATTAGGGGGTATGGCATAGCTTCCAAATGAGGAGACAGAAATGCTGGAACTGTTAAGCTTAGAAAAGAGATGGCTATTGTAGGGTATGATCGAGGTCTACAAAATCATGAATGGTGTGGCGACAGTAAATAAGGAAGTGTTATTTACCCCTTCACATAATACAAGAACCAAGAGTCACCCAATGAAATTAATAGGCAGCAGTTTTAAAACAAGAAAGAAAGTACTACTTCACACAACGCACAGTCAACCTGTGGAACTCATTGCAAGGAGATGTTATAAAGGCCAAAAGTATAACTGGGTTCAAAAAAGAACTAGATAAATTCATGGGAGATAACCATTGATGGACCTATTAGCCAAAATGGGCAGGAACACAACCCGTGCTCTGGGTGTCCCTAAACTTCTAACTGCCAGAAGCTGGGACTGTACAACAGGGGATGGATCACTCAAAATTGTCCTGTTCTATTCCTTCCCTCTGAAGCATCTGGCACTGGCTACTGTCAGAAGACAGGATACTGGGCTAGACAGACCACACATATGTTCTTATGTAAGTGTTCAAAACTTGACGCAACTTTAAATGATTAGCTGATGGGGAAGCCATCTCAAATGTCATCTCTCTGTCTCTTTCTCTCAAAAAAATGATTTAGCACCACTGAAAGTTAGAATAAAACAGCCACTATTTTTTGTGAGTTTCACAGAGAGACATGCTAGTGCTGCAGTAGCAGTTAGCTAGCTAGCATTTATCTAGAGCTCCAACAACCTCAATGGATATTGCTATAAGAACGGCCATACTGGGTCACACCAAAGGACCATCTAGCCCAGTATTCTGTCTTCCGACAAGGGCCAATGTCAGGTGCCCCAGAGGGAATGAATAGAACAGGTAATCATCAAGTGATCCATCCCCTGTCGCCAATTCCCAGCTTCTGACAAACAGAGGCTAGGGACGCCATCCCTGTCCATCCTAGCTAATAGCCATTGATGAACCTATCCTCCACCCTGTTACAGTCTTGGCCTTCACAACATCAAAAAACACAAGCTGCTACAGTTTGAGCTACAGAGCCACTAAACTATCCCAACTAAAACATTTGGGCACGAGATCATGTGTTAAAATTGTGCTGCAACTCACTAAAGCAAAATTTGAATACCTTTTAGAACCTTGTTATTAGCAATAGCCTAGGAAACCCCAAGCCATCTGCCTATCCCACTTCCGCACTGACATCTTGGCTGACTGCAGGGCTCAGTCAATCAGCGAGAAAGTGCTGTGCTGAATCAAGATATCACTTTGTCCTTCAACATTACGATGCACATCAAGCTGGACCACTCCATCAGAGTGCGCTAGCATGTCCCATAGGATAGGTGAGCAGGGGAGAGGGGGAAAAGTTGAGAGGAACATATATGCATAGGAGATCAGAAGCCAGTCAACAACAAAAGAGGCAGCACAGGAGAAAAGAGTAACAATGGGTGGGGAGAATATTTTTGGGATTCACCCACCTGATTCTAAGAGAGGATGCTCAATGCTCCAGAGAAAGGAAGGAAAGCTCCAAGCGCCCTAATATACTTGGAGGGAAAGTTCCTTCTTGATCCAAAACAAAGCAAACGTGAGCAAGAATCAACTACATTAAGCATCTAAGGGCCGGTCTACACTAGAAAAGTTAGATTGATATAACTGTATCAGTAAAAAAAAAAAAAAAAAAAAAAAAAAAATCACACCCCCAGCTGTCAGTTACAACAGTACAGACCTTACTATAGATGCAGTTATATTGGTATAGAAAGTGCCTTATACCACTATAGCTTATTCCACTTCCTGAAACTCCCAGTATAGTTAAAACAGCAAACCTTCCTAGTGCTGTCAAACCCTAAATCACAAGTTATAACCCAAGACGCTGACAATACCAAACTGTCTTAAAAACCTCCCCCGGTTCTGCCAGTACATGCTAAACTTTAATAGTTTAAGAAGTTGTGGTTTTTCCTGTTGCTGCCTGAATAGATAGCTAAATCCTTACTCAAATGCTCCCTCTTTAAAAAAGCAATAAACCACACATAGCCACCTCTTCTCGAATTGCACAGGTTTAAGCTCTTCAGAGCATTGTAGTTAAAACATTCTGAATTGCCCATTAGTATCTCTTCTCCAGACAATTCTCCTTAATTTGTATATCCCTATGGAAGTAAAATGCCCCCAAACTGGATGCAGTGCCCTGAAGGTGCAGCTACACCATAGCCTTGTACAATGGTATAATGATTTCCCAGGTCTTGTTTATAATACTCCTTTTGATGCAGCCCAGGATCCTAATAGATTTCTTTGCTGCAACTGGACAATGTAGTCTCCTCTTTATGTTACTATTAAACTTGAGGATTCAAGTTCCTTATATTGTCAGGAAGACTGAATAAAGCCAGAAGAGAAGGAAAACAGCAGGAGAAGTAGAGTCATGAAGAGCAGGAAAATGCCCTTGTAAATGCTTCTCTTGTTAGTGCCAGACAGGAAGTGCTACATCAAAAAAAAACCCAGGACATAATTGATAGGAAAGCCTCAAATTATTTCTCTTAATGTAGAGGAATAAGATAAAGTGAAGCAATGGGAAGAGTGGCAAGTGTCTTGGTATCAAAATGTTTTAAGATTACATTTGCTCCACATTAATCTGGGATTCAAACTCTCCAGAAAATTCAGCTACTTCCCTTGTTTTCACTTCTTCTTACCCCTCCACACACAAACAAAAAAAATAAATAAATAAAGGTCCAGCTTCCACACATCTAGCTATATATGGCATAATTCACACCACACATACTCCTTTTCTTTTGCAAGTCATCTTTTAGAACACACAGAGGGTTTTTTTGCAAGGGGAAAAAAAAAGGTACATTTTTTGTTTGACGACAAACAGAATGCCTAATTTTTTTGTTCTGGTCATTTCCTACTTCACAAATTCAGGTCTTGTCTACCCTGTTTTACTTGGAAAACTCTATGGATGACTGGATAACTAGTAGATTTATCATATCACGGATATCGCTTGAGTGAGGATTAACTGATTAAATTGCTTCCTCTCTCGAAGTTTTCTTTTTTTGTTTGCACAGATTTACCTCGAACAACTGACAGAAATTTGGAACGCGGCAGTTAGGCTCAACATCCCTGCCACTTTGATTAAGGGGTAAAAGTGCTCTGAATTTGCCTCTGAGTCCTCCAAGGGAGTCCCCCGGCAAAACCGGGAAGATAAGACTTGACATTCCTGACACATCTAAGGTTAAAAAAACAAAACAAAACAAAAAAAAAAACACACACACCACACCCCCACCCCACCCCATACAGATATCCTTGGGAGAAGGGAACCTTCCAGGATCTCTTTATACATCATAAAACAGAAGTGAAAAGGAAAGGGGAGGGGAGATCGCACCTGTTCCCTCCCCTACCCAACCTTCAGCACACCTCTAAATACAAACTGTGTTTAAAAGACAAATGTGTCTTTTTTGGCCTCTCTTCAAAATAATTAATTTTGATACCAGAAACCCCACTTTAAAATAGAATCACGCTTGGCAGGTTTCTGAAGAAGTCAGAGCTTCCACCACCACTTTCAATTGCTGGAGTACACCTCTACCTCGATATAATGCTACCCGATATAACACGAATAAGCAGTCCTCCGGAGGGGGTGGGGCTGCGCATTCTGGTGGATCAAAGCAAGTTCAATATAACGCGGTAAGATTTTTTGGCTCCCGAGGACAGCATTATATCGAGGTAGAGGTGTATTTCAGCTACATAGTACTGGCACATCTCCACTTACATGTGGCTGATGGATGATCCCCGATGCTGAAAGTAATAGGCCCCATTCGTCTGCTATTTTAGCATTTACCTAAATTCCTTCTCTAATCCCTTGAGTTCACTATGCCAATCACTGGTTAGCAATATAAGCATCTGCAACTGCTGCTCTCTTACGTAGATTAATTTGTTCTGAATCTCCTCATTCAATAGGAGCAGCCAAAACACAGGACAACCCATTTGGTCACTTTTGCTTGACGTACAAACCCCTCACTATTATTGTTCTGGATCACAAAACACAAGTGGCAGTGGTAGTAATCATTGACAGCATCTCAAAAACAGGAGTCCTGGTCGTCCTTTTGTCAAATCATAACCAGCCAGCGTATTATAAAGTTACAAACTCAATCATAGTACACAAGATCTCCAATTAAAAGTAATACAATTCAGTGGACTGGCCATTTTTTCTCCTCTGAAACATTTTAAGTTTAGAAAAAACAAACAGATTGCCTTTCACAGATTGCCTTTCACCACACTTCTTTAGACGGTAATCAGTCATTTGGAACAGTTATGTGACCCTGCTGGAATATCGCAACCAGTCCATTTGGAGCCAGGAAGTACTTTTGCAAAATTGCAGCACAAGTAGTATTGTATAATACCTGCTTTTGTAAGCAGTCTGTGTTCTATGCTTTGTGCTTTCTCGCATTCCTGCCCCAAACACTCCACTGTAATTGAATCTCTAGCCATAGCCATCAATTCAAAACAAATATCAGGAATTCAGATAGGAAGTCACAGACAAGAGATTGACTTACTTATCTGAATGCGCCTCAAGATACCATACCCTTGTTACAGGTACTTCTGAAATAACAGGAATAGTGTCTAGGAGGATTCAAAATCAGTTTATGTAGATCAGTGACTACCCCTAGAGAGAGCAAGAGAAAAGTAAATGGACTCTTACATGCAAAAAATAAATAAATCACCATCAGCAGAATTTCAGTTGAAATGGGTGATATGATTTTCAAATACAGGAATATCTATTCTGAATAGCTAAACTCTATTTTACAAGAATTTTAGAAAATAAATGCGAGAAGAGACTCCACATACATGCACACAACTCAGTTTAGCAAATCTCTCTTGCACTCAAAGGTTGAGCCCACCGATAGAAAGTGAATAGTCAAGATTATTATACCTTTTTATGATTTAAAGCCTCACCACTTTTTTTTTTTTTTAAACCTCCTCCTGACCCAGCCAGCCAATTACAAAAATACCCAGACAAATCATTAAGCAATTCCTGTGGATTTATTTATTTAGTTGGCAATTGGTCAGTAATCTTAAACTACAGTTATCACAGGAAAAAGGAGTCTTAGCATTCCCTACTGGACACTCTATGCCACACCCTTAAGAATAAGGGAATGACAATCTGACTTTTATCTGTCTATTTTAGGGACTGATGTGTATTTATTTGTTGTTTGGCCTATGGTATGCCAAAATGGTATATATAATCGATGTTACTAAATTAAGATCACTATCCTCTCATACTATAAGAGAACTGCTTGCTATTACCAGCTTCAATCCTATTCCAGGTTTCAGAGTAGCAGCCGTGTTAGTCTGTATCCGCAAAAAGAACCCTGTTACAGAAGTGTCGTAGCCTCAGGAAGAATTGGAGGTAGAATCATCTCCCAGACACTTTCTAGGAGTGGGACTAGCTCAATCCCAGCCTGCCACAGAAAACAAGTTCTTTAAGGAAAGGGCACACAAAGATAATAAAACAATTGTCAGATTGTCATTTATGCAAATACAACTAAAAATACGATAGGGAAAAAAACACCGTAAGTATCATCAGATTAGATTTCCAAAGTTCTTTATTTCTGCAACTGGAAAAGCAGAGGAGTGGGGGAGGGGAACCTATCAACTTTTTTTGATCTACTGAAATTCAACAAAAAGGAGTTTCCAGTTTACAAACTGTTCTACTCCACTAACATTATCTACACTAAGGGTACGTCTATACTTACCTCCGGGTCCGGCGGTAAGCAATCGATCTTCTGGGATCGATCCCGGAAGTGCTCGCCGTCGACGCCGGTACTCCTGCTCCGCGAGAGGAGTACGCGGAGTCGACGGGGGAACCTGCGTGCCGCGTCAGGACCCGCGGTAAGTTCGAACTAAGGTACTTCGACTTCAGCTACGTTATTAACGTAGCTGAAGTTGCCTATCTTAGTTCGAAGTGGGGGGTTAGTGTGGACCAGGCCTTACTGAAGCAGACTTTATTCACACAGGAGTTATCTTTGCAAATGATGGGACATCAGTGGATTAGGACATCATGAGCTCAGATTTGCTACTCAATGGACAATAAGAACATACTCCTTTGTTGGCAGCAGATTCCTAAATATGGTTGATATTCAAAGCATAGTATTACCAGGTTCAGAGACCCTCTCCTGTGCCTGGAAAAGGAGGAGTTAATAGCAACTCAGGTTCATGCAGGTGCTACATAGAAGCAGCTGCTCCGGGAACAAAGGAATTGCCTGAGAGAAGGCTGTTCTTTGAACCCAGGACTGAGTAAAAAACTCTGAGCCAAGAAACATCTGTGTGTTACATTTTTATGTTTGTTATCTGTTTTTCTGAGACCAAGAGATAAAATTCTCCCTCGGAAAGGGGATCTATCTGGCTGACCCTGCACTTTTGTGCTTTATTGCTTCATCAGCTTACACACCAATATGCTCACAATACTTTGAATTAAGGACCACAAGAGTATTATGATGGAAACCCAGAACAGTTTTGTTATATCACAAATTAATAAAGAATATTAAAAAATACATCAGAACATGAAGTGTCTTAAAAACAACCTGTAAAAACACTTTTCTTCTATTAGAAATGAACAAACTAATGGGACACCCTCCTGAATATATATCCAAGTACAGTAATACAATTTAGAAGCTTATATTTGTACTACATAGTGAGTAGTGAAAGCGTGCGAGACATAACAGACAAGAACAGGCTGGAAATTTCAAACAACATTTAGAAGTTTCAATAAAAGAGGAAAGAATTTTCCCCATTTTTGTTACTAGCTGTAATAGACATCAATGAAGAACATCCAATATATATTTTTCCCGTTTATTTGTAAATTGATACTTCAGCTTATAGGATACTGTTCAGCAAACGTCTTCACAAATATAAACATTACTGTCACACAGTCTTGATAGTTTTGACACACTATTCTCTTAATTGGTTAAGAGCTTTTTCTCTCCCCTAAAAAATAAAGCATTAAGAATTTCGGAAAGTCCTGAAATGCCCTAATCCATAGGCATAATTTAAAGAGAATGATAGTATCTGCCATACTTGTTTTCCTATCAATTTTGTAAACACGTCTTTAAATATAAAATCAAAACCTTGCTTGAAATATAAATATACATGTATTAAAAATACACACACGCAGTTTCTGCGCCACAAAGAATCCATATGCTCCCATGGCTTATGAGCCAAAAAGTGCAGCATTTTACTACAAAACCTGCCTCCAAATTCCATGCACAAGCCATTTCTTCCTGCTTGGCTTTCTGCCATACCAACTTATAAGAGAAAAAAAGTGGTTCCACGCAAGAGCTCCACCAGAATATCTTGTGGATATTCCAAAGAGGTGTATCCTCTTTGGATACACCTCTTTGGAATGGTGTATCCATTCCAAACTCCAAAAAGGTGACATAATCAGACTATGTAAGGAAGAAGCTAAAAGTACAACACATGCTACCGCAGGGGAAAACAAAGTATAGCTCTAATCTTGCAAACATTTGCACAGATTCTTAGCCAAATCAATGGATGGGACCACTCCCATGCATAAAGTACATTAATAAATGTCTTTATAGGATCAGGGCCTAAGCTACTACAGAAAACAGAGTAAATTTATGCTCTGAACAGCAGTAACTTGCTATTGGCAAAATACATACACACCTCAGTCGACATTCATATACACAGGGCAAGCTGTAAACCGTGGTGAGGGAGCAGTACTTCACCTAGAACTGCCAGAGCACTGGAATAGTTTGCTGCACCTTGCTCCGTGTTGTGGTCACTTACTAAAAATTTTGCCACACATGTAGTAATGAAGTGCTCCATATTTTTCCCAGCACAGAATCTGCAATTCTGTCTTTTCAATGAGTGTTACTGGACACAACCCCTACCAATTACATAGCCATTCTCCCTCCACACCTGGATGGCATGGTACATAACACACACAATCTTAGGCGATTCCTTTAAAACAGGAGTTCTCAAACTGGGGGTCAGAACCCCTCAGGGGGTCGCGAGGTTATTACATGGGGGGGTCACGAGCTGTCAGCCTCCACCCCGAACACCACTTTGCCTCCAGCATTTATAATGGTGTTACATATATTTAGAAGTGTTTTTAATTTATGGGGGGGAGGGTCACACTCAGAGGCTTGCCATGTGGAAGGGGTCACCAGTACAAGAGTTTGAGAACTACTGCTTTAAAAAAAATGTAAAAAGAATCCTACACAGGGGAGTATGTAGACCATGGGCTAGAATTGAAATTTAATAAAAGTCATGAAATTCAGAGTTAAATTCTGTCCCTTGTACATTTGCATTAAGACAGTGTACTTTAAGACATGATCATATGATAGTATTTTGTATTACGAGATATATGTATGTGCATGTGTATGTACTATTATAGTGCAATTTCTTTGAATGGTTGTAAGGTATTTATTATTTGCCAACACACAAGTAACATTGTTCTGTTCAGTATTGTGCAATCATGCAAGTGAAGACCCTATTGCATAGGATAGTCTATTTTTTGTCAAGATCCAAATTTCTTAGTCAAGGTACAGTCAAGGTCCAAACTCCAGAGAAAGTAATAAAAATCCCAACAATGGTAAGTAAATAAAAAGATTTTGGGGTCTGTTCAAAAGTGTCTGGTGGTCTCGATTTGGCCCGCAATCCACCTATTCATTCCCCCTGCCCAATTGTAATGCATAGATACAAGGAGGAGGAATGAAGATTAAGTGCAAACCTTAAAATAAGCGTACCTGACTTTTGTGCAATTAGAATCAAGCAACGTTGCATTAAAAGCTCCTTTTAGTTTGTTTTTCCCTTGGAAGTATCCCGTGCAGCTACTGATCAAGCCCAATGGCTTAATTTACGAGAGCTGAAAGATTACAACCCTCAGTAGAATAACAGCAAGTTGATTATTAAGCAAGAATCAAATCAAACACTATTATTAAGCAAGATCTGAAACATAAAAGCCTCCATTATTGGTCCATCTATGAAAGAAAGATCCCCAACGAGACTGTTGCAGGTGCTCGACAGCCTGGTGAACATGGGTTATCTTCGCTTGGATGCAGAAGGAGAGGTTAGCAAGATGTTTTGAAGTGTTATGCCACAAGTATGCTGATGACACACATCCCTTTTCATTGGGCCAAAACCGAAGCCACGAGTGAACCTTGGATGAGAGTGAGCAGGCTCAAGATCAACCCAAATAAGAAAAAGGCATATTGGTAGCAGCTCAATTCCTTCAATGGGGGAGGTGGGGGCAGAGTATGTTTTAAGAAAGTGAACAACTAGAGCATATATGTGTGTCAGAAGTTCAGAAAACAAAACACTCAGCATGCTCAAAACACTTCTTAAAATACCCATAACTTTGCTATTTCAAAACCACTTCCCTCTCCTTCCTCCAAACAGAACAGAGAGCATGCATTTTTTCATTTTACATTACATGTCAAATAAGTGCTAAAAGAAAGCTATATTGTTATCAGAGCACAAAAAGACCAACCGATACTTCTCACGAGTTGAAAAAATGTTTTTCCACGTTCAGGTAGCTCAAACAACCAAATGGATGTATTATGCTTTGTGCACACAAGACAGAAAGAGTACTTCAGAACAAGCATGAGAGATTTCAACCAAAAGGCATCTATAGAGCAAATAAAAAGCAACTGAAAAATATGCACAGAATGGATTTTCCATCTCACCTCTAACTGCATCACAACAGTAAGCCACAAGCATGAAGGGAGGAAAGTATAATTTAATTACAAATTAATCAGTTGTACAAGTTAAAGACCACACACTTTTTAAGACTAGCTCTTTAATATCTTGTATTCTCACCTGTTCCATATAGTCCCCTCCTCCTTCTGTACTACACCTTTCAGGTTGGGCATATTCATATTTAACTGACATTTTAATCAAAACTCTCTCCACCTAAGCTTCTGATTCATATTAGAAACCAAACAAGAAACCACCTGTAATTCTCATGCTTCAGATATTTTACGAAAGAAGCTGAGGTTGCAATGGTATTAGTGGAACAAGATTTAAAACACCATCTTTCATATTAAATCATGAATTAAAAAGATTTCGTATGCATGAGGGCCTCATTTTGCCAAGATAATCTTGTGGGTGAGAAGTGGCAAGGCTAAAAATATAAAAAGGTAAGCAAAATCTTTCTAAAAATTGAACCTGTCCACCCCACCCCCCACCGGATTTATATAATGTTCACAGACATGCTTATTAGTACTCTTGTTAAAGCGTTTCTTCCTGCTCCCTTTGGTGACAAGACTATTTTTCACCTTAAGTATGTGCAAGCAGAGCATCACCCAAAATATTTCTGCCTCTCCACCTGCCCCAAAGCACAACATACAGATAAACCAGAAAGAGTACAAAACCTTCTGCTTGTTTAATTTTCTAAAGGTAATATTAAACTGGAATGAATTAGCTAGACATTCAAGCAGCACCTGCACTCTTCAGACAAACTACGTCTCAGCAACAAGACAGACATGAACACACACATACACACACACACACACACACACTGGAGCACCAGAATTTCAAACCTATTAAATTGCATACAGGGAAAAAAGGAAGTTCCATAATATAAACTAAACTAAAGAATGTAACCATGACTATCCAATCGTAAAGGGGGTACTGAATAATTATGGACAGCTGAATTTAGTCATTTAATAATCGAGGCATTTTTCAGTGTTGCTATTAGACATTGGGGAGGCCTGAGCCTCTTTCAGATACTTTTGTTTCATTGAGGCTGTGCTGTATTTCATTAAATGACTTGTAATTGATAATTTTGTATTTTTCAACTTATTTGGAAGTACTAGTTTTTAAATCAAAAAGGATAGAGTCTTTTAATAAATGCTAACTATAAGACATTAGGCCTGATTCTCCTTTCACTTACACAGTGGTAAAGCAGACATAACTCCACTGAAGTCTATGTAGTTACACTAGTGTAAAACAGGTGTAAGAGAAGAGTCACGCCCATTACCTTCACATGTAGCTTTGCAATAGTTCCCTTGTTGACAGAAGCACCTGACCCAGTCTTTTATCAAGTGTAGCCAAGGTCCAGGGATGGGGCTGTACACCAGAGGTAAGTACAGCAATCCAAATGTATTTGCGAATTCTATAGCTAACCAGTTTTCATGTTTTAGCTAAAATAGCTAGTAATATTCAGAAGAGACTTTTTTGTACCATCCAAAATGGGCTATCAGCACACCACAGCCCTGTCCTGTACCTTGGCAAGTGTGGCATTGCACCCAAGGAACCTGTCCCTCTACTGTTTTAGAGGCTGATTCTGCAAGGTCAGTCAACTCCTACTTAAATCAATGGGAACTGAGGTCACTCAGCGCCTTGCTGGATTAGGCCTTCACTAGTTACGCAATCTAAATTGATGTTGCACAGCAAAAGATATATTTTAAAATTAAATACTTTCTCTCTTCCCCTTCCCACTATTAAATAGGAGTATGTCCTATGGGATAGAAGACAGATTTTTCTTAATTATGAAAGATCTCCCTACTCTAACCCAGCAAGTGTTACTTTCAGAGTATTCATATTCCAGTAACTGTAGCAATAGTGTGGTTTATGTCATTATGTTTGTCTGAAACCTGAAGGGTTCTCTACAGTTATTTGTCTTGCAGTTTTAAAAAGAATGCGCCCTAAAATAGAGCCATCATGTTATCAGACTAACGACATAATGAGCAATAAATCTGAAAAACATAAGTTTGTCAGCAGTTGCTGTTTGCTATAGGAAAGCAGCAGTAACTAGCCCAAGCAACTGCCATCACCTCTCCTCCATACTGTACCTTTTAATCAACTTAACATGTTCCAACAAAGCAACATAGCATATCTCTGGCCTAGTATACCATGTCTTCACAGAATCTTTTCCCGACTGAGTGAACA
Source organism: Emys orbicularis (assembly GCF_028017835.1). NCBI lineage: Eukaryota > Metazoa > Chordata > Testudines > Emydidae > Emys > Emys orbicularis. The sequence continues at coordinate 126,063,001 of NC_088688.1, read as the reverse complement.
TATTTATATTCAACATATATTAATAAATATTTAATTTGCTCAAGAAACTAGGAGCTAAGTGAAAAACTTATCAAGATGATCCATAGGAGAATCTTACAGGAAGATGCATATTATCTGAAAACGATCATCATAAAAAAAAACAAGTGTACAAATGAATGTGTACTTTTCCCAAAACAACCCCGAAATCTCTCCCCCTTTGACTAAGGGCATTTACTTTCTTAAAAATATACTAAATGCTTAAACCCTTGAAATGGGTCATTCCATATACTGTGGTTAATTTATTTCTATTGAAAAGCTGTTTATAAGAACCAGAAATTAAGGTTTGTTTTGTTTTTTAAAAACCTACTTTCCAAGGTTTTCACTAAATAATTCACAGAACCCAAAAGGTAAATTGTAATTGATTATCCAAGCTAGCTAATTTCTACCAAAAGACTAGGGTGCGTTACATGCTCTGGGTTTACAATTCTGAGCAAGTTCTCACTAAGGATTGCCATCAAACTACAATCATTTCACCTAAAATACACTAGCCTTGAATATAAAAAGGTGCAAGGACAGATTTTTATCCACCAAATCCAAATATTGTATATGCTTCATTCATTATTACTACGGAGATATCCTTGCATCTTGCTCTACTTAAGAGGGTCATAAAGCTGTGAAGGGACCAGTGTAACCTAAGTAAGAAGACCCACATCTCTGAGCATGCAAAATTTAAGCATGACTCTCGCCATAAAACCACTGTAACTGCTATTCAATTCAAAAATAGAACCATACGTACTGCACACAGATAACTGCTAAGGGCATAAAAAAAATCGCATGTGACAATCTGAAATTTATTGGGAGTTTTCAGTAGTTAAATTACTACTGTTTAGCATATACTGCATCAGGCAAAATCGCTATGAATTGCAAGAGCTTTCCACCTCACTTTCAATACATATAGTGGCAGCACCCTTACAAGCAAGTCCATCCCCCTCACACCCTGCAGTTTTGCATATGTTTGAAAACAGGCACTGATCCTTTGATCAGCAGTTTCAATTCCTCCAGACTAAAACTCTTAGCAGCTGCTTACTTATCTGCCTAAATAAGTATCTCCCACCACCCCTCATAATAATATTCTATGGTAAGGCTTTGACTGAGGTGAGTCTTTGACATCATTAATTTGTAGTTTTTAGAACTATTCCATCTAAAATTGAAATATAACAAGGCTGAAAATTGCAAGCAGCGTTAATTGATTTTAGTGCAGCTACCAGGAGTCAGCCAAAAGGTAGCTTTCCTAAGTAGAAACATTTCAGAGAAAAGCCACCTTTAAAATGCTTAGTCTACCACACACTGAAAGTAAGTTATTCTAATATGTTATTGTTTTTAAGGTTCCTTCCTCCCCAAATACCACAATAACAAAAATAATTTTACAGATCGGAGCATACAAAAAACTGAAGGTGAAAGGACTGAAATTTTCCATTAAAACCACACCTCTTTTACCAACTGACAAGCATGTCTCTAGCTGTTCTCATCTTTTTCACTTACAAGATATGCCTACAGTGACAGAGGTAACGCACTTTCCTCTAGTTCTGCCTGAAAGTGCCTCTTAAGATCAGGATCAATTTCCTGGATGAAAAGAAGAGTCAGCAGTTCAGCTCTATGTTTTCTATTCCACTACCCGTTTATTAATTTGACAATCTTGAATAAAGCCCTTTGCATCTGTTGACATGTATATTTAATGGGAAAACAAATGAGAAACAAAAAACCACATTTCACTAAACATTGGGGGGGATGGGGATGCCCAGTAATTGTCTGCGACAGATTCTGACTTGGTCTGTAAAATGTACTAAGTTTCCTTAATACTGAAATCTAAATAGAAGTTCATAATATTGTTATTTCAATGTTTTGAGAACAGAGACTCGATTAAAGAGCAAACTAATTGAAAACTATTACTTTCAATAGTGTGACTAACAGAAAAACTTTATCAACTGTAAAACAAAAAACAATTTTGGCACTGATTCTGCAAATGCTTCAGCACATGGTAGCAAAGTTAAGCAGGTGCATAAATGTTTGCAGAATTGGGGCCTTAAAGTGTATTTTTTGTAAGACTAATCTGTTTTCCACCAAAGTCTTGATCAGTAAACATAAATAGCCAGATTTTTTAAAAAACCCAGCTTCAATTAGGCAGCTCCCTAAATAGGAACTAATCTCTTTTGAAGAATCTGGCCTTAACACAGTTCTAAGTACTATTTTTATACACAGGCCCTACAAGCTTTCCTCACTGCAACAACTCTGCAACTGTAGTTTAAGTGAGTTTCTAAGCAAAAGGTTTGGGCTAATAAATAAAACCCAACCTCTCCCCTTCTCAGAGAAGGCTAAAGAAAATGCATTCAGTCTAATTCAGTGCGGACACAGTACTATGTAGTTACATGTTACAAGGACTATGATGAACTAAACACTTCAACTATAAGGACTGAGTTTCTTCTCTGTAATTGTGACAGGTTTCAAATCACAGGAAATAAACATCTACAATTTCAAGTTTTTCATTGCTGGTATTACTGTACAGGTTGTTGAAAGTATCAGGAAGTTAGGAGCAGCTTTAAGAAAGGAAAATTTCGGGTTTAAGTCAACAAATCCACTTAAAGTATAATCAATTTTAAAAAGAAATAGAAATAGTTTCAAGTAAAAAAGCTGCTCCCAAGACTTGCCAATTTCTGCACTTTTACAAATATGTTTTTCCTATTAAATATCATCTCTCTGATTGTATGGGCCTTTCATAGAGCAATGGGGAAAACTGACTATATACAAAGTAAAACACAAACAAATATTTTTCTGTAATCTTCAGAGTTACCTTTAGAAATAATAGGTAAAACAATCAAATAGAAGTATGATTTTAAGTTGATGTCTCTTTAGTACAAATTCCAGTAAACATAAATAAATCCAGCTATTTATAAAATACTTATATAGCTCTCATTTTAAAGTAAAACTTGTACCAGTTCTGTAAATCATTCCCCCCTCCAAACACAAAAAAAACCATCCAACCCCAAAATATCAGCATAAATAAAAATTGTATGTTCCAAAGAGAAGACACAAAGCTTTTCCCCACTCACCAATCCCCCAAAATGCTTTCATTCTTTGCTGTTTTCCTGCACTAGTAACTTCATAAACATACAGTAAAATTCCTATTGCCATACACAACTCTGAGAAGAGAAATCATCATAGGCCCCAATCCTGTAAACACTTACACACATGTGCAACTTTAAACACGGAGGGGTCCCACTGAAGTCAACGAGACCACTCACATGCTTTAATGTTAAGTACACGCATTTAAGTGTTTGCAGATTTAAGGCCTTAACATTTTAGCACCAAAATAAAGTTGCAGTGAGCAGCCAAAAACTGTTCCTCACTGGGGTAAAACTGTGTAGCCATTTTTAACAGGAAACAGACATGACTCTTTAAATAATAATAGTAAATAAAAGTGTCAGGTGTCAAATGCCCAATATAAAGTGGTAATTAAGAAGGCAGATGGTGTTTCCAAAAGAATAAGGATGTTTTCCAATAATCCCCACATTACCAAGATATACAAGAATTTAAGAACTCACCTATTTTTAATTGGCATATTTATTAGAAATTAAGGAAAGAGGGAAAGATAGCCTAGAGTTAGCCTCCGTTTTGGATTTACACATAGACATAGTAGTTCCTCTCCCATATATTTTCAAAACTAAGCATCACTGCTAACTGATTGTCATTTTCTTCCCAAATTAAATATTGAATAAAAATCAGAATGCTATTTCTGTGAAAACTGATTTCTGATGCCAAGACAAAAAGCTGTTGGACAGCAAAAATTAATGCAATCACAAATACTCATTAAGATTAAATAAGAGTATTTGACATGTATGGTTGCTAAAAATGTTATTAATACTAAGAGTTAGTTTTATTACCTAGTTGTTTCTTTCCCACAGTAGTCCATGCTAGCCACGAACAATCACACATCTCACATGGCTACCATGTGCAGTGGATACCCTACGAGTATTATTATCAAAAGTTCTGTTGCTTTGTTAAAGAATTCAAAGTCTATATTTAACAAAATATTGTATGAGGGCATAGCCAAAGCTGAAGCCAATGTAAAGAGAAAGTAATGTCAAATAAATTCAGACCTACTATAGCTATAGGCTAGAAAAAATGAAGAAGATAATATATTATTATATTAATAACAGATGTGCTATTTCAACTTCAGTCTCTCTACCACAATAGTATAATTTATAATTCTGCATCTGACACTAAGAAAAAAAACCCTGAAACATCTCAAATGATGGAATAATTTTAAATGCTTATATACTAACTTTTAGAATACAATCTACGTGGCAGAGGTTACCCCCAATGGACTATATGCACCAAGAGAATTAAACAGCATCCTTTGGGCAGACAATTCAATCATTCCAGCATCACAAATATTGCGAGTAAATATGTAAAGAAGGAAAGGAAGTTATCTCCTCCGTGCAGTCTTGTAGATTCAATAGATCCACAATGATCTTGGCCAGTCTATTTCTCACTTTGATTATCATAAAAGTTTCAGTTGTACTGAAAGTTACCATGAGGCAAAACTTGAATAAAATCACAACCAGTTTATTTACTTTGTTGTATTTTTTCAAGATACTTCCTTTAAAGTCATTTTCTTAGGGACCTGAGCTTCTCTTCTCCCTGTATGTGCTGCTCCCATGTCATCCTGGGGACTTATCACCTCACAGCTTCAGTCTGTGTGACAACACTGTGAGTGTCCATGAAAATGACTGTGAGCTCAGAGCTGAAATAGTCATCAGATCACGGTTTCCCCCAGCAGAATGGGACAGGCAAAAACAAACCCCTCCAATTTATGAGGAGTGTGGGGCAGAAAAATGCCTCCACACACAGAAGTCTCTCCATTTCGCTGCACCAAACTTCCCACAAGTAAGCAGAAAGCATGTTTAATGTCTGATATTATATACACCCACCCACCACCACGCTGTACAGACAGACACATGTCATCTTCCCTGTGGGGACTGATACAGAGAGATTGCTTGGAAGAGCTAAGGCTGAACAACTCGGCAGAAGTGTTACAGATTGTGTCAACTTTGGAAAAACAAAGTGGGCTGCTACTCCCATGATCTCTTATGGCAGCCCCCGCACCACCCAACTCTTCAGTCCCCCCTAACAACCCCCCCCCCACCATCAGCTCAAGTCCCAACAGCCTGTCCCTCGAGCACTCCTAGTACCCCCATAGCCAGGGCCCCCACAATCGCAGGTCCCAAGCAATGTCTCCCCGACCTTTCTTTAGTTCCCCTGCACCCCACCCAGCACCCACTCCCCCTGCACCCCTTATCAATCCCCTCACATACCCTACTCCCCCCAGCTTTCCCCCTACATACCCCACTCCCCCTACATCCCAATCACCACCACTCTCTCCCCACACCCCACCCTTCCCCCACTCCCCTCAGCGCACCCTACCTTCCCCCCTCAGACTGCCCCCGTCCCCGTTACCTGGCGCGGGGGCGGCCCGGGGGTGCCCGTGGCCGGCGGGGCTGCCTCTGCCCTGGCTGCGGGCTCCCTGCTCCGGGAGGCTCGGCCCGTGGAGGGGCGGCGGCGGCTGGAAGTGCGCGGCGGCCCCGCTCATGGCGAGGGTGAAGAAGCCGGAGCGGGACCGGGAGCGGGTGCGGGGCGGCTCCAGCAGCAGGAAGGGGGCCGGCGGGGAGGCGGCGGCGGGGACCGGCGGCGGGGAGGGGAAGGCGGGGACCGGTGGCGGGGAGGGGAGGAAGGGGGCGGCGGGAGGAGCCGCCGCTCTGCCGCTCAGCCCGGCTGCCGGGGCCGCCTCGCCGGCCTGGCCGGGGGGATCCAGGCGCCCGGCGGCCCGCGGCTCCTCGGCGGCGGCCCCCTGCTTGGCGGGGTCCCGCTCCCGCAGCCGGGCCGGGGGGAAGAGGCGGGCGTCGGGCTGCGCCGCGCGGGGCTGCGAGCTGGCGGCGATCGGCATCGGCTCGCCCGGCCGGCGGGGCCGGGGTCTCCCCAGCGGGCGGGCGGGCGGCGAGGCCGGGGCGCGAGGGGGAGCCCGCCGGGGAAACTTACTTTGCTGGGGGGTGGGGAAAGGGCTGGAGCGGAGCCGCGCGGCGGGGAGGGACCCGGGGCTGGGGGGCCGCCCGGCTCCGGGGGCTCAGCCGCGCAAGAGAGAAAACAAAGGCGGCTGCCAGCCCGCGGTGCCCCCGCCCTGCGAGCCGCCGCGCCGCGCCGGGAAAACGAAAGCGAAGGGCATCCGAGGAGCAGGGGGCGGCAGCTCCGCCGCCCCTCCCGGCCGCGCCTCTCCCGGCCGCCCGGCTCCCCTCTCCGCCCGGCGTGCGCCCGCGGCCCCCAGCCGCCTTTGTGTGCGCGTCCCTCGGCCCGCCTCCGGCCTGCTGGGGGGCGCCGCGCCCGGGCGCGGGGAGAAGTTGCTGCCGCCTCAGCCGCCCTGGGCAAGAAACTCGGCTGGCTCCGTCCCCCGGCGCTGCCCTGCCTCTGTGCGGCCTCGCCGCCCCGCATCAATTAGACCGCGGAGCGCCCCGCTCGCTCGCTCGCCGCCAGCCCCGCGCCTTCCCACTTCCGTGCCCGGCCCGCCCGCCCGGAGCCAGCCAGCGAGGGGGCAGCGCTTCCCCGGAACACACCAGCGCACTGCCCGGGGCTCCCCTCCGGCCCGCCCCGGCAAACCCACAAACTTTTCTCCCCCGGCTCCTGCTGGCTCGGCCTCCCGCGCTTCCTTCCGTGGGGAGCCGCGCTAGCAGCTCGGGATCCAGCCCAGCCCTGCCCGCGGAGCAGAGCCACGCGCCCGCCCCATTGCTGTGTGGGGAGCGGGGAAGCCTTTTAAATCGCCTGGCTGGGGCTTCCCACCTCCTGCTTCACACAGTGCCCAGGCGGGGGGCACTGGTACTAACCCAGAACTGCCCGGCCGGGGGGCACTGGTACTAACCCAGAACTGCCCAGGCGGGGGGCACTGGTACTAACCCAGAACTGCCCGGGCCGGGGGCACTGGTACTAACCCAGAACTGCCCGGCAGGGGGGCACTGGTACTAACCCAGAACTGCCCGGCAGGGGGCACTGGTACTAACCCAGAACTGCCCGGGCCGGGGGCACTGGTACTAACCCAGAACTGCCCGGCAGGGGGGCACTGGTACTAACCCAGAACTGCCCGGCAATGGGGCACTGGTACTAACCCAGAACTGCCCGGCAGGGGGCACTGGTACTAACCCAGAACTGCCCGGGCAGGATGGTGGGGGGCACTGGTACTAACCCAGAACTGCCCGGGCAGGGGGCACTGGTACTAACCCAGAACTGCCCGGGCAGGATGGTGGGGGGCACTGGTACTAACCCAGAACTGCCTGGGAGGGGGGGCAGGATGGCCGGGGGCACTGGTACTAACCCAGAACTGCCCGGGCCGGGGGCACTGGTACTAACCGAGAACTGCCCGGCAGGGGGGCACTGGTACTAACCCAGAACTGCCCGGCAGGGGGGCACTGGTACTAACCCAGAACTGCCTGGGTCAAGGGGGGGAGGATGGTGGGGGGCACTGGTACTAACCGAGAACTGCCCGGCAGGGGGGCACTGGTACTAACCCAGAACTGCCCGGCAGGGGGGCACTGGTACTAACCCAGAACTGCCCGGGCCGGGGGGCACTGGTACTAACCCAGTACTGCCCGGGCCGGGGGGCACTGGTACTAACCCAGAACTGCCCGGGCTGGGGGGGGGGGAGGATGGTGCGGGGCACTGGTACTAACCCAGAACTGCCCGGGAGGGGGGGCAGGATGACGGGTGGCACTGGTTCCAACCCAGAACTGCCCTGGCCAGGGGGGAATGGTACTAACCCAGAACTGCCCTGGCCGGGGGGCACTGGTACTAACACAGAACTGCCCGGGCCGGGGGGGAGAGGATGGTGGGGGGCACTGGTACTAACCCAGAACTGCCCGGGCTGGGGGGGAGGATGGTAGGGGGCACTGGTACTAACCCAGAACTGCCTGGGCCAGGGAAGGAGGATGGCTGGGGGCAGCTGCTTGTCATGTTTCTTCCCCCTCGCCCTTTTAAAAAGCTCCAGGGCAAAACAAAATGAAGTGTGCTGGCCGCTGTGTGTTTGTACACGCGTGGCTCTACATGCGTGTACACAGACATCGGCTACTGTAGTACAGGCATGCACGTGTGTGCAATAAACCCAGCCCCGCCATGCAATGATCTAATTTGTTCTTAGTGGTGTGAAGGGGTGGGGACAGCAGAGGGCTACCTGTATTCATAGACTTTCCATGCATGTGCCTTTTGCACGCCCAGGTGCGCGCTGGCACGCGGGCCCCTGGGAGAAGTTGCACGCGCGCACACACTGCCCGGGGAGAGAGAAGAGAAATGTGCAGAGAGCAATGGCATTGGGAAGCCCTGAGCAGACCAAACGCGCAGAGCCCGGAATCATCCTCACCCCCCTTCCCTTTCCCCCTTTGTTCCCAGCCCTACAGGGGAGGGAAACGCCGCCCAGGGAGCCCGGGCTGCCGGTGATTCCCCTGCAGCTTTTTGTGCTCAGCCAGCTCTCGCTTTTCCCGTTTCTCGCCCGCAGCAAATAAAGGATTCTCCCCCCAGCCCCCGGCAGCAGCTCGGGGGGAGTGAGTTAGCAGCAGGGTGGCTTTGCAGCACAGCTGAAGGGAATCGCCTTTGCAATCCCTGCACTGAGATGCGGGGAGTGCATGAAAGCTGCTGCTTCCCGCAGGTTTGCTGCACCCCCCTGCAGCTGGCATGCTTTGCAGGGGAGGCGGGCGGCTGCTGCTGCGATCGATTGGGCGGCTGGGCGATTGCACGGGGCTGGTTGCTCCGCTCCGGGGCTGGCTCTCTATCCATCACGCGCCAGCGCTAGTGGGGGGCAGCCAGGCGGGCAGGGCTGGGCGAGCCGCCGCCGGACCGAGCAGGGGCCGGAGGCCGTGGGGGAGGGGAAGGAAGCAATGGTTTACAAATACCTAGCAGCTGTTGCAGGGGCTGGGGAGAGAGCTGCCTGTGGTCAGGGCAGGGGCTGTCTTGGCTTCTGCTGCACGGCCACCAACTTATTAACAGCACCTGCCCCGCTGCTAGGGTGACCAGACAGCAAGTGTGAAAAATCGGGACAGGGGGTGGGGGGTAATAGGAGCCGATATAAGAAAAAGACCCAAAAATCGGGACTGTCCCTATAAAATCGGGACATCTGGTCACCCTACCCACTGCTGGGTGCGCCTAGAAACCGAGAGTCCTGCATCAGGGGGTGTGCATGGCTCTGCGCGCCGCTGCTGTGAGATCCTGCCCCCATCGGCCCTGGGAACCTTGTGCTGCTCACGCCCCTGGTGCAAGGAGCAAACCTTTGGAAGAAGTGCATTTACCCCCACATGGTTGTTACAGAAAATTACCTATACGGTTGATTTAATGGGGGCGTGGGTGGTGGTGCCTATAGAAACATTTGCACCTTGCTGTGATTTCATAGTGCAAGGCAGGGGTGCATGTGTTTTCAGGACTAGAGTAATCTTGGAAAAACTCACCCTTTTTAATTTCACTTCCCTCTAAGGGTGAAGAAGTGTGTGCTTAATCGGTTAGTAGTTTCAGCCCCTCTTGCCTGACTGTCAGGTCAATTAGTTACCTTCAGAGAAAGGGCTCTCATCTGCAGAGAGTGCAGTAGGACTTCAAATTCTCGTGGGGATTATATTCAACCAATGCAGGCTCCTGCCATGAAGATTAATTTTCACTTAATAATCCCAGATGTTTAATTAGCATAGTGATGCCCAGTTCTGCTGTCAAAATCAATCAGGAAAAGTGTCTGGAAAGACAAACAGTTAATTTTGTTTAAGAACATAAAATTGAAATGTTTGGCCAGGCTAAAACAAGACTTTTAAATTACATTGATTTGCTTCCAAAAACACTGTTTTAGTTCTGGAAGGAGTAAAATTCTCCAAACCTGCACTTTACTATCTCTTGGTGCTAGGGATGAAGTTGACATTCCCATTTTATATAGAGAGTTTAATAAATCAGTAAGCTTTAATTAGTTATAATATGTGACTGTCTTCTGCAATATACAGCATATGGTGTTGGTAACATATCAGTGACAAACATCTTTACCTTAATCCTTATACATGAAAAGATACCAAGCGGTTAGAGATTACTTTTTTCCTTACAATGAAAATCCTTACAGTAGTTGTATATGTTAAAGCAAATGCACACATCTGCAATGTTATGCAGTTCAAAAACATATTTATAAAGTTTTCAGGGACAGTAAAGAAAATAATGTGAAAAAGTGACATTTTACTGAAAAAAAGGACATCTTGGAAGCCAACAATGAGATTTACTACCTGGAAGGCGACATGCATTGTGTTGTATTTTAATGAGGACATTTACTTTGGCTCTTTATCTAAACTTACTAAAATCTTATTCATTGCATACTGCATTGTAACAATGCCATCTTTACATAACACATTGTACAAAATATTGAGTAGGAAGAGGCTTCTGCTATTTTTTCTTTTTAAAGTATGGCAACAGTTAAAACCCATCACCAGGCCCCACCAAGAGCCATCTTTCCACTATATTTCACTGAATGTGGAGGCCACCTGGCAACATATACGCCTTGTGCCACCCACACCAATTTCTTTTATTTATTTATTTTTTGTTACTCTATCTGGAGAGACATCACCTTGCCGACACCTGCCAGACAGGACTACTGCTTCCTGCAGCCTAATGCTGAGAACCAGTGTACAGCAGGCCCCGTCACAATCCACACCACCACATGAAGACTATGGAGGAAGGGCAATGGAAGGAAAAGGAGGATTTGGAGGGCAGCTGTTGATCACCTCTTCCAGTCCATTCCTCTGGGGAAGTTGCTTTAAATTGTTCCTGTGCTTTCAATATCACATATTACTGAGTCATAGCACAGATTCACCCTTTCACAAGCCCTCCAAAAATTGGTAGGGTCAAAGCATAGGGGATTTCTTTCCTACAGAACAGTTTCTAAAGGGGCTCACTCCATTAATTTGCCTCCACAAATAGGTAATAAAAGGATAGTTCTGCCTTATCAAGCTGCTTTGGCCATTTATCTAATGTGCACTCAAAGATTTGTCTTTCCAGTAGAAATGAGAAGGCTGCACAACATCTGGAAGTTCAGGGCAAGCTCTACTTTTAATGTGTGTGTCTAGGTTATGGAACTGTAAAATCACAAAGTTTCTGGTGCATGATGGTTTATTTACTACCGGAGTTATGATGTATTTCCTTACAAAGTTAGTTTAAATTTAAACCAAGACTTTTTAAGGTAGTATAACTGTTGGGTTAGATCTGGCTATTTTCAGTGCATGGCTACATAAAGACATCATTTTCCCACTTCTGAGATGAAGACAACTGGTACTATACACCATTTAACAAAATGGTACTAACAGGGTCATTTATCAGTAGTTTTCAGCAACCTGCTCTAAGCAATATGTGACCAAATGCACCCTATAGTCACACCCCATACACTATTGTAATAATCTTTGTACAAAATATACCTTGAGGTATCCTTTACAAACTAATGACTGGTCAGTAACATGGTGAAATGTGTGTAACGACATTGTGTGTAAAGTTATGAATATGAACTGAAATCATGACTGAAATATTTGACCAGACAAGTCTAGGGAGGGGTAAACCGGTTTCTCAGAGACAAAGGACGAGCTGATGCCTCAAGGCAGCTGTCATCAAAGTTGATGAGCACTCACCGGTGAAGTGGCCGTTCTTTGGCAACAGCGAAGGGGAGGAGGGGGGGGAGGGAAAAGATTGATCTGTATTTTAACAACATTGAACCTCTTTCACCACGAGAGTCTGTGTCCATCCTCACAGTGGGAAGGAACTTTATGTAGGAGTAACCCTTAGGAAATGCATTTCAAAGGGTGACTGGACTATAAAATTGAGGAGCAAAAAACACCCCACGTATTCTCTCTTTCTTTCTCTCCCTTTCATTTAAGATGACAAAGGAACCAGCCCTTTGACTTTGGGAGGGAGCCTGACATGAAAATTTGGTTAGCAGTGTTGTTGAGAACACTGTGACGAGTTGCCCCCTTTAAGGTGCCACCTGATGTACTGGGATACCACTGAGCTTGCCTGTTCCGCCAGCCTGGGCCCCCTTTTACCCTGTCTTGCTGAGCCAGGCTCAAGCCTCCTCTAGCACACACTCAGGTAGGGCCACACCCAGCTGCAGAAAGACAGACACTGAGATCAGCTCTGGAAAGACTCAACTTAAGGGACTTGCCCCAGCACTCAGGTGCCCACCTCCCTTGTAGTGCAGACCCAAAGGTATATTGTCTTGTGTTGTACAGGGATTTATACAGTGCAAGCTCATAAGAATTTGCCCTCTCCCTCAATGTGAAGAGAGATATGCACAGCTTCTTGCCCGCCCCCCAGTTAGAAATTGCACAAATGGGGTTTAATAATAAACAAAAACAAGTTTATTAACTATAACAGGCAGATTTTAAGTGATTATAAGGGATAGCAAACAGAACAAAGCAGATTACTGAGCAAATAAAACAAAATACATGAGCTAAGCTTAATACGTTTTGTAACCTGTTTCTTGAGTGTAATTTCTTACCTTAAAGGTTATTTTAGGCAGGTTGCAGAGTTTCTGTAGCTCAGAGTTCCAGTTTTTTTCTCTTTACAGACTGGACCCCTATCTCAATCTGGACTCCCCCCTTTGCCTTCCCTTCAGGTGTTTTTAGCAGTCCCTCTTCTTGGGCAGTCAGGCAAAATGGAGAGCCAGGAATAACTTCCTTCCCAGCCTTAAATATAATGTACATAAGGCGGGAAGCCTTTGTTTCCAGTGGAAAAGTACCAGCAGTGACCAAGGTGGGACTCTGTACCAAGTGACATCATCAGATGACCCTGCAGTGTCAAAACAACATCCCAGGAAACTCCTCAGGATGGTGAGAGATTAGTATCTCCAAAGTTCTATTATCCTTCTTAAATGGTTCATCCAGGCTGATTGCTTACTGTCTGGAGGGCGTTCCCCCAAATATACACCCAGTTGTAACTGTTACAAAGTCAATATTCCCAGCTTCAGATACAGAAATGATACATGCATGCAAATTGGATAATCACATTCAGTAAGTCATAACCTTTCCAATGATACCTTACAAAACCCATCTTGCATAAAATATATCTCAGTTATGCCATATCATAAGCATATTTCCATAAAGACTATGGGGTGTAACATCACAAACACATGGTAAGGATTTTACCTAGAACCAAGTCTAGTTTGTTAAATTTTAGTTACTAGAAAGCATTTTCTTTTTCCTCTTGTAACCATTTCTGACTTTAATGCCTATTACTTGTATTCACTTTCTTTGTGGTTGAATAAGCTTCTTTTATTTTATTTTTTTTTAATCAAAACTAATCCAACATCATGTTTAACTTGAATTGTTTGGTAACTCCAATTGAAGTAGCAAACTGTTGGATATTGATCCCTTACAGGGGACAATTGACCTTTTATATCTGAACTGTCCAGAAGGGGGCTGGACAGTGCAAAATGTATTTGTGGGGAAAATCTGGGACTTGGAGTGTGTTGGGGTCACCCTGCAGGTAGTAACCAAGGCTGCTGGAAGCCAGAGTGTGGCTGGTGTGTTGCTGACAGGCTGCAGGGGTCAGAGTTGCTGGACCAGGTCTGTAGCTATACAAAGACTCAGGATGTGACATGCATGCTGTTAGGCTATTTGTGAGCACCCCAGGTGAGGATCTATAACAACAAAGCATTGTGAGGTACCCCAGGGCAGGTAGTGACGACCCCTCATTGTTCTGGATTGCACCCTGGAGTGTGATAGCAGGTCTGTCTTTTTCTATGTAATCAGCCTTTTCACTCTCAATACTGCAGTGATCAGAAATCCATGGCAATCTAAATATTAAACATTTCATTTAGTTTCAAGCCAGTCAAAGCTCACCAGTTTGATAAAGAATGAAAATTTGATGTTAAAAATTTTACTACAGATCAGGAGTAATTATTTGGTGTGTTATTTTTTTCCCCTCCACAGCAACTATTTTTAACAAATTGCTCAATTATGTTTTTGTTTTGAAAAGAAAAGTGAAGTATGTCCTATAAATCAATAAAAATCCCCAATCTTCTATCAGAATCTTACCTGTAATGTGCTTTTCACTGTTCTCAATATAATCCACTATTGGAAATGATTATATTAGATATTGTTTCACCGAGAATTAAACTTGCCTCATAGAAGAACCTGCCCTAGGTATCACTTAAGCCCCATAATAAAGGCTCAAGTGGTGCTTAAGGCCTCTGCACTGGGTGATTTTAACCCTGAATGCTTTAATTATCTGTGTCCTCTGACCCAGCCAGTGCTGTTGAATGCCTTCCCAAGGGCCTGGCTGAGAGGGGGGCATGGATGAAGGCTACCTGGTTAATGTTTCACTCCAACCCTGCCGTGACACTGGTAGGCTGGGGAAAGCAACCAGAAGATATGGTGACTGTGTTCATTAGCTACCCCATCTCTACATAGATTTTTCAACTCCATAGGCAAATAAAGAAGGCTGGCCATTTCCCCAGGGGAAATGCACAACCAGTGTTGTAATCCCTCCACCACCAATTTACAATTAAAATAGTTGAAGCCATGAGAAATTAAACAACTGACAAGTCTTGCAATGATGCCCTCTGCTTTGTCATCATGTGCAAGACATAGAATTGTCCTTTCCAGTATGGGCAGTGGAGCTAAATGCTCTAGCCTAATGTAACTTACTACAAGGGTTATGTTATATCAGTTCCTTTCCCAGAGACCCCTTAGGCTCTCTGTAGAGGCAGGGTGATTAGTCATTGTTTAGTGAGGGCCCAGTCTTGCCAAGTGGGTAACATTCTCAACTCCAGGTTGAAAGGAAATGAAAGCACTCAGCAGACATCAGGATCGGGCCCACATGTTCCAAAAGGGGGAATCCCATATAGGCCTTAGCTGGAAGAATGCTACTCACAGGGCAGAATTAGAAATGTGGAGACCAGAAAATGGGGGATCCTCAGGAGTCACTCAAGGAAACACAGATTTCCCAGGAAACAAATATTGGCAGCTGTATTGCATGTAACTGTTTTTGAGTCCTTATCTCTCCAATGAGACAATGTTTTCCTAATACAAATTAACTTTGAACAGCATCACAGAAGTCTTGGAACATCCACATGTAGCCTACCCTACCGTTCCCTTCTCTAGGCTCACGTACTGGTGCTGAGCTTAATTATTTTCAATCTAACGTAGCTACACTCATCTTTAACAAAAACAAATGTAAAGCTCTGAAATAGATTTCACTGAGTGGCAACATCTCATGCTATGCAAAGCTCAGTAAGGAGATGAAAAGGAAAAGCAAATCTGAGCAAACATCACAGTCGAAGAGCATGTACAATTACTTGCTTATTAGTAAACAAACAGAAGCAAGCAACATAGGTGACGAGAAATGTTTTGCCTGTGGATGTGGAAAAAACTAGTTTATGGGTGGCAACACGTGACATAATTTACTCTTTAGATTCCATCTGTTGTCACCTGCAGGGTCCTAAGAACCTCCTCTCATTATGCAATTGAAGAATATCATTCATTTGGGTGTAGAATTAATATGGTTATCCCTTCTGATCCAAGCGATTAGCCAAAAATTCAGAACCTTATAAGCTGCTCCAGTTAGGAGGAGAAATTGGTGAGAGTCAGTTATTTCTTTGATGCAATTTTGTTTATTGACAAGGAAGCACAGATCAGTGGTTCTCAGCCAGCAGTACGTGTACCCATTGGGGTACACAGAGATCTTCCTGGGGTACATCAACTCATTTAGATATTTGCCTAGTTTTACAACAGGCCACATAAAAAGCACTAGCTAAGTCAGTACAAACAAAAATTTCAAACGACTTGTTTATACTGCTCTATATACACTGAAATGTAATGACAGTATTTATATTCCAATTGATTTATTTTAGAATTATATGGTAGAAATGAAGTGGGTTTTCAGTGATAGCGTGATGTGACTTTCATACTGTACCCCTGTCGGGAGTCCGATTTGTCTTGCATACCCCAAGTTTCACCTCACTTAAACTACTTGCTTACAGAATCAGACAAAAATACAAGGGTCACAGCACACTGGTACTGAAAAACTGCTTACTGTCTCATTTTTACCATAATTATAAATCAATCAATTTGAATATAAATATTGTACTTACATTTCAGTGTATAGTGTATACAGAGCAGTATAAACAAGTCATTGTCTGTATGAAATTTTAGTTTGTTCTGACTTCACTAGTGCTTTTTATGTGGCCTGTTGTAAAACTAGGCAAATATCTAGATGAGTTGACGTACCCCCAGAAGACCTCTGTGTACCCCCACGGTCTAGAACCAGTGGTCTGGAGGACCCAACAGACATCAGGGCCCCATTGTGCTAGGTACAGTACAAACAAAGAACCTACAATCTAAATAGACAAGAGAGATAGGGTGGAAGGGGAAAGAGGCACTGGAAGGTAAAGTGACTAGCCTCAGGTCATGTGGCAGACCAAGGCGTGGAGCCCAGATCCAGCTGCACCACGCTGCCTCCCCCAGGGTGAAATTCACCTCCATTCAGAGAATGAGCAGGAGGCTCTGCTCTTCTTCCACACTGCCTATGGAAAGACAGTCCACAACAGATCATGAATATCAGTATTTACTATTTTTTAAATCAAACACTCTAGAAGTGCACCTGTCTAAAATGCATGACTGTATTATGGCTTAAATTGAGGGGCAGGGATAACAATGCTGCTGCTCTCCAATCTCCACCATCGGAGACACCAAAATAAGATGCCACTCAAAACCAGAGCGTGCAGACATTCAAAATCTGATCGCATGTCCTCCCTGAGGTTTGGCTACACCCCAGGGGGAAGAGGGGAGGGGGCTGACTAAGGCACTGGCACAGTATGCACATGCCTAGGGTCCTGGATCCCAGAGTCATGTGAGCATATCAGAATGACAGCTATCATTTCAACTCCCCCTCCCCTAGCCCACCTGTTTCTAGTCCTCATGGTTGAGAAGAAAAGCTTGAAAACATGAACTGAGTATAACCAAAGCAGCAATGTCTGCCTGAGTCTGCAAACAGCCCCAGCAGAGGGAGGGACAGCAGTCACTAGAACCAGGGCAAGAGCTATTTGATCCCATCCCCACATCCAGAGCAGACCTGACTCCTGCTGCTCCCGGCAGGCTTGGTTGGGAGTCCTCCTATGCACTGTGGGATTAGTAGTGCTCACGTTCACCCCCAGGCTCTGTTCCTCCCTCCTAGGGACACACGCAGATTGGAAAGAAAAGGTGGGTAGTCCCAGCCCAATCTTGGGGCACCAAACAGATGCCACACACAGTAGATTATGCACATTTTTGACACTCCCTCTCCTCTCTTACACACTGATCAGCAGTGAAATAGTTAAGGTCATTACATTCCTTATCAGTGGGTATCTGAGTTAGCCCCATTTCAATTAACAGGGCAGTTCACAGCTCTCAGAGCTATTGTTTCAGGCTTTCTGCAGATGCAGGCAGGCTAGAGAGACTCCTTCCCCCCGCATCCCCCCTTCAATGAAAATGTAGCCTCTGCAGAACTAGCCGCCAGCGTCAGGTTGCCAACTCAGCACAATCCAGCCCAATTCAAGCCCCGAACCACATGAAATTATTGCTGCAAGCCCTGTCCTTCTTCCTCCATACACTACCTGCTGTTTGGTATCACCACTTGGTGTGTCGTGTTTAGAGTTAGATTGGAAGCTCTTTGTCTTGCCCCGTAGAGAAGCTAGCACACTGTGGGACGCTGTAAACATTTTTAAAATTGCAATAAGGAGAGCGTATGGAGCTCTGAAACACCACATTAAGGACTGAAGTGAGGATGAAGTGCATGGGCCACTGGTTCCAGTTTCACCCCCAGGGTGCAGAGGGAAGAAAGGGCTGAGTCTATGCCAAAGCCCACCGAAGTTAATGGAAAGACTCCATTGGAGTCAAGCTTTAATAGGCTTTGGAGCAGGGCCACAGTGCTTGCACAGTACAGCAGCAGAGGAGGTAGCAAAATGGGACAGTGAAAGGAAAAATGTGTCTATCATGTGACCTTCACCACATGCAACATGCAGAGGGAGACAAGTTAAGTTAAACTGGTGCCAACTCCTCCTCCCAGATTTTACGGGAATGCTTGTTGGGAGTCTCAGGGGATGTATATTGTTAGTTCTCAGACCTCAGTAATAGGTGTGCAGGTGCTAAGCCTTCCAAAAAAAGACTTCCTTCCTCCAATTGTTAGGCTGTCATAGGCTTTAAAATCAGTGTTAACAAAGAGAAAGGAAAAACAAAATGAAGAGTTGAAAAAATTTGGACTAAAACCCCCTTCTCCTCTGACGGGTCATCTGTGTTGCAGATTTAACTCAGGTGATTGGAACGCCGGTTAGCCTGGCCCTGGTGTGGGCAGCCACTCTACAAAGCCCTCCCCAAGTTACTGTGTCCTGTGTGATGCATCCGAAGAAGTGGGCTGTAGCCCACAAAAGCTTATGCTCAAATAAATTTGTTAGTCTCTAAGGTGCCACAAGTCCTCCTGTTCTTTTTGTGTCCTCACTGGTGCTGCACTCACCTGTGTGCCTCGCTAGCACTTCTGGGGTCACATCCCATGGTTCTTTGTGCCACAGGAACCCCAGCCACGCTCTGTTGCTTTCCCAATGAATTGTGGTATAGGAGAACTTGTCTGTCCTTCTGGGCACAGGGGAATTGTGGGAAGGCATTGGAGGACTATTGGCACTGGAGTGGGTTAGCCTGTGTCCTCACTGCAATGTGGGTCACCAGCCCAAGTGGAAGCAGCACCCGGGCTTTAGCCTGTCGCCCCTGCTGCGCCAGCTAGCCTGGGCGTGAAGCACCACCACACTCAGGTGAGAGGGGTTTGTGTCTGGACAGAAGGGGGCTTGGGGCAATACCTGAGTTAACTCTGCAGTGAAGACAGACCCTCACTTGCTTCACTTTAACCCTTTTGGCTCTCACGATTCCGCGATCTCACTCACCATCGTGGGCTCCATCGACAGGAACACATTTTACTAATGTATTAAGTACAGGGGCACCGGTACCATTGTAAGCTGCAGTGTAGGTGGGACACGCAAGTCACTAATACTGTGTTAGCCAGTTCTAATCAGGACCTAGGCTAGCTGACACAGTATTAAAATCCCTAGCACCCAGCCTACATTACAGCTTAAAATATCAGTAATACTGTGACAGCTACACCCAGGCTACATATGGCTAATTACCATTACAGAATTTACAAGTGTGGACAAGACCATAGAGTCTTCCAGATTAGTACAGACCTGAATCTCTAGCATATAAAATGAGCAGAAAGATCTTTCTGAAGGGGAAAAAAAAAAAAGGCTTGCAGGTCTTTATACATCACAAAAAGGGCACAAGACTAAATTCTCTCCTTTGCAGGTCACTTTTAAGGTGCAACATTACATCCTGTAACACAACATATTGTTAAACAAGGCGTGATATCACATTTTGTGCCCATCTCTTTTTTTAAAGGGAATTTTTTATTTGCTCTATTTCAGCAAAATGCCCTTGAATGTACACAGATTTGCTATTCTGTCTGAAGGACAGACACAATCAAACAAACAGAAATACACTGAGGAGGAGAGGAAGTGATGACTACTTACTAATGGAAGAAACCTTTAACATTTGAGCCCCAACCTGCGAACATTTATGCATGAGTACATCTAAGCACAAATAGTCCCAGTGACGTCAGGGGAACAACTCACTCACATAAAGTAAAAGCGTTTGCAGCATTGAGCATTGGTGTCTCTGCTCTTTGTTGGCATGTGACTTTTGGAGAGAGTTACTCCTGAGGGAATTCTGTGCCACTGAGCATGCTCAGAATTTATGTCCCCCACAGATTTCTTTGTTTCCCCGCAGAAAAATGAGTTTCTGACGGGGAAGCAAAGGGAAGCCACAAGAGTGGTCATACGACACTCCCCAGCAGTATGTTTCAGGTGCCCAGGGCAGCCGGCAGAGAGGTAAATCACTGGAGCAGGGGGCAGGACTGGGGAAGACCCAGCTGGTGGCTCCTACCCTGTGCCAGGCTCAGCTGCTAGTCCCGGCTGGGTAGGACGGGACTTCCTCTTCCCCTGCACGGCATCTGGGGCCAGGTCAGATCCACTCCCAGATTTCTCCCCCAACTGCAGGAAGCTCTGCAAATTCTCCCTCCCCCCCCTTCCTGCACCCATTTCTCCTCAGCTGCAGGGGAAGGGATCCCTTCATAGAGAGCTGCTCCTCCATCCACCCAACTCCCATGCATCCAGACCCCCTCATACCCAGACCCTCCCACCAAGCCTCACTCCTCTGCACTCAGAACCCCCCCCCCCGATGAGCCCCACTCCTCCTGCATCTTGGACCACCCTGACGAGCCACCCGTATCCGGATCTCCACTTCACCCCACCAAGCCCCAAACAGCTACAACTGGATCCCCACCCTATTGAGCCCCACTCCCCCAGCATCTGGACCCTCCCAGAGCCCCCCACACCCTGACTCCCCAGCCTAATTCTATCCCCCCCATACCCAGACCCCACCTGTTGAGCCCCAACCACCTTCACCTGCAGAGTCCCATTACCATTGAACCCAGAAAACCCCCCAGTCTCTGTGCATCAAGATCCCCCCACACCCGGATTCCCCACTGAGCCGCTTGCACCCAGATTGCCCCACACAGAACCATCTCAACCTACACCTGGATCCCCCCACACTAAGCCCCTCCATACTTGGATCCTGCCTTGCTGAGCCTGCTTGCCCACACCTGGTGCACCTGGCACAGAGGGGCAGGGCCCTGGGGTGTTTCTGGGAAAGGCTCAGTCCTTGCACTGTGTCAGGGTTGGATGCAGCATCATCACTGAGTCCATGTCCCGGGGGGAACCTGCACAGTGATCTCCTACCTCTGTGCAGCCAGTGGCCTGTGCTCCTCACTGCCATGCTGGAGCCTCACATTTATTTGACAAATAAAATTTGCAGAACTTTGCAGAATTTTAAAATATCGTGCAGAGAATTTTTAGGCACAGAATTCCCTCAGGAGTAGATAGTACACCCATCCCAATGACTTGTGTTAGCAGGCAGGGATCAGTGTTGAATCCTCAGTTCCTGTGAAGTGATCCTATACAATGGTTACCATTTGCCTCTAGCCAGGAGGCTGGGACCTTTTCTCTTGGATGTAGACATGGCTACTGTGATCCATGCCTTTATCATGGTGAGACAGCCTAGATTAGTGCCGGGCACTCTGCATTGCACTACCCCTTGAATCCACTCAAACAGAAGCAGGGGGGAGGGATAGCTCAGTGGTTTGAGCATTGGCCTGCTAAACCCAGAATTGTGAGTTTAATCCTTGAGGGGGCCACTTACGGATCTGGGGCAAAATCAGTACTTGGTCCTGCTAGTGAAGGCAGGGGGCTGGACTTGATGACCTTTCAAGGTCTCTTCCAGTTCTAGGAGATAGGTATATCTCCATTTAAAAAAATAATAATAATAATATGGAAAATACAGCAAAGTGTAGTTGCTCATTCTGACTATATGCAACCGGTGCTCTGGGATCTACAGGGGCTTATAAGGTGTTGATTTTTGACCTGTAAAGCACTCAGTGTCCTGGGAAGTGCCTATCTGAGATCAGTAAAGATGCTAAAGCTGCAGCCCCTTGGATCGAAAAGGAGGGAAAGCAGGTTTCAGAGTAGCAGCCATGTTAGTCTGTATCAGCAAAAAGAACGGAGTACTTGTGGCACCTTAGAGACTAACAAATTTATTTGAGCATAAGCTACAGCCCACTTCTTCGGATGCATAGAATGGAACATATATTGAGGAGATATATATACACATACAGAGAGCATGCTTATGCTCAAATAAATTTGTTAGTCTCTAAGGTGCCACAAGTACTCCTGTTCTTTTTGAGGGAAAGCAGGGAATTCTCTGCAAAGGGCTCCCCCCTCTATGGAATTCACTGCCTCCCCCACACTTTTGGTGTGAAACAGCTCAAATCGGTTCCTGAAAAGCCCTTTTCCTAGCCTTTTGGGGTGAATGGTGATAGATACAGGTGGGATGGGGTACTTTTGGGGCTTGCCTGCTCCTGCAAAGACACTTGGTTTACTCTACGCCTCATGAGATGTCCCAAAAGAGCTACTCACATGTAAGTGCTGGGCAGATCACGGCTGTAAGTTGGGTATATTCTGGGTTGGGGAAGACGAGAACCTGCCGTATTGCTAGTAGACGTAGCAGCGCTTATTCTTGGGTCGTCATGGTTTGTATCGTTGTTACAAACTGAAGTAAAAGGCTATTCTAAAGCTGTATTTTTAACTCAGGACTCTAGTAACGGGCACAAAAATATCCCCGATGATGCAAAAGTGCGTTCAATGAGCGAAAACGTGCCCCTGCATAGGAAACAACTTCTCTATCTGGCCCCTTGCCCATAGAATCCAAGCACCTCACAGAGCTGGCTACGCTGAGCGCTGCTTGCCCAAGCCTCACGCTCAGCTAGCCTGAGGCCGCCCCCCCCCCCCCATGCTGGATGAAGGCCCCTCCCCCTGCCCGGCGCAGCGCAGCCCTCGACCAAGGGCCTCCCCTTTCCCAGCCCAGTGCTGGAGTGAGCCCCTCTCCCTCCCCTCCCCTACGCAGCACAGAGCGCACCCAAGCCCCTCTCCCTTTCCCCCTCCCCTGTGTGGTGCTGAGGTTCCCCCACGCCCTCTCCCTCCCCATGTACAGAGTTGGCCCTCTCCCCTCCCCCTTGCGGGGCTGGCCAGAACCACTTGCCAAAGTCCCCCTCCTCCCCCGAGCTAGGGCTGGCCCAAGCTCCACTGCTCACCCCGCCCCAAGCTCCTTTTTGGGAAAACCAGGCCTTTGTCCCATTTGCTCTTGTCAACTGGTGATCAGCTGGCAAGAGAAAATGGGACAAAGGCCCAGTTTTGCCAAAAAAGTTGGGACGTCTGGGGCTAAAATGGGACATATGGTCACCCTAGGCCAGGGATCCCCAAACTTTTTCAGTCACACCCCCCTTTGCCCAGTCTGCACACACACACACGAGAGCCAGGGCAGGAGCGGGGCCAGGGCCCACAGTCGGGGGGCTGTGAGAGGGGGTGCGGTCAGGAGCAGAGCCCCAGCTGAGGCTAGGGGCAGGGCTGGGGTAACGCTGGGCCCTGCTGCACCCCCTGAATGTTCCTCTGTGCCCCCTAGGGGGGCATCCACAGTTTGGAGACTACTGCCTTAGCCTATGGCAAGAGCTACCCAGCTGTGGGGAGCCCCAACCCTGCATCTGCCCTGGGCAGAGGGCCGGAGTGCCCAAGAGCAGCCCCCAGCCCATATCCCTGCCCCCCAAGGCAGGTGGAGGGTCCAGAGTTCCCCACCGTGGCCCAGGCTCCCTGGGCAGCTTTTACCATGGCCTGGCTTCTGTCCAGGCCTGGGGGGGAGATTTGGGGGGGGAAGAGGTGGACCAGGGCCCCATGGCAGGGAGGGGATGTGGGCAGCCTAGATGTTCTTTCTGCCCATGGTCCCAATATATCTTAATCCACCTCTGACTGAGAGGCCTGGTCTACACTAGAAAATTAAGTTGGCTTACGTATGTCACACAGAGGTGTGAAAAACCCCTGCCCCATAGCGGCATAGTTAAGCCAACCTAAGCCCTAGGGTAGACAGTGCTAGGTCGATAGAAGAATACTTCCACTGACCTAGCTACCACCTCTCGGGGAGGTGGATTCCCTACACCAGCTGGAGAACGCCTCCTGTCGGCATAGGTCGGCTCTACATTGAAGCACTACAACGGCACAGCATTTCAAGCTTAGACAAGCCCTAAAGCCCAGATCCTCATATAGGAAACCTGTTACCAAGTAGTAAATTAAACCTGGGTCTCCCAAGATCTTATTCACTGAACCATCCTTCACAACAACTTACTACCATTCACTGGAATTGTGTTGAAGCCTGCTCATCTGCAGCTAGCAGCGTGTGTATTTGGGGTGACATGCAGCGTTCACTAGGGATCTGATCCTGCTCCCACTGGAGGCTAGGGGTTCCTTGCCATTGACTTCAACAGAAGCAGAACTGGGATCTATGCTCAGACAGTGGTGCTCCGTGCCCCTTTGACAGATAGTCATGAAAATGCTGTGAAACTCAGAACAATTAAGGCTCCAACTGAGGCCTCCCTTGTTAACCAGCCCCTTGCTGGGTTCATGCAAGGTGCATGTCTCACTCTAGCTCAGGCGTTCCCAAACTTGGTTCATGGCTTGTTCAGGGTAAGCCCCTGGCGGGCCGCAAGATGCTTCATTTACCTGAGCGTCCGCAGGTACGGCCGCTCGCAGCTCCCAGTGGCTGCGGTTTGCCGTTCCTGGCCAATGGGAGCTGCAGGAAGCGGTGGCCCGGCCCACACTGCTTCCCACAGCTCCCATTGGCTGGGAACGGCGAACCATGGCCACTGGGAGCTGCCGTACCTGCGGACGCTCCGGTAAACGAAGCGTCTCGTGGCCCGCCAGGGGCTTACCCTGAACAAGCCGCAGACCAAGTTTGGGAACCCCTGCTCTAGCTACATCCCAGTCACATGTCTGGTTTGTGTCCCAGTGCCTGCCATTTGCTCATTAATCAGCCTTGCTTTTCCAGGAACGTTGCAGTGTGGGCTTAGTGTGGTTCTGACTGAAGTTGGCGGGGGTGGGGGACTAGCCCCTATTGTCAAGAGCACCCACCAGTAAAACTGCACATCAGTTGATGCTATGTGTTCAGACAAAGTGCACCCAGGATGTGGGGCCTTACATTTGGGCATGGTTCCTATCTAAGTCAGGTGCACATGTATGCGTGCACATGCTCATGGGGCCACGTTATACTTGCCTCTGCACAGGTGTGCTAGACACAATAGATGGCCCCATCCAGGCAGCCAGCCACATGCTTGCTGCCTGTGCAGGAGAATACACGTTGAGGTAAGGACTAATGCTCCATGGATGGCTAACAGCCTAGGAGATGGGGCATCTGGATGGGACACTGGCCTTCACCCCTGCTTAACACAGCATGGCTTGGGTGGCACATCTCCTCTCTCCCCTCTGCACGGCCCTGCCTCTGAAGAGCCGTGATTTAGGCCACCACAGCACACATTATTCCTTAGAAGATGAAAGCACATGAGGACTTGTCTGCTCGGTACCTTTTTAACTATATCTGTTACCGGTGTAGTTAAAGCAATTCAGGCCCCTGAATGTTGATGTTCCTAGAACTAGCACTATTGGTTCAGCTGGCACCTGCACCTTTAGCTGGGAATAAACTATACTGGTATAAAGCACCTTTGTACCCACTATGACAGGTTCATAGTGAATTAAGTGTCTCCACAGAGGATTATGCACTAGTTTAACTCAAGCCTTGTGTACACTAGAAAGGGTTTACGGCGATAGCCTTATTGGTATAGCTACACCAGCAAACCCTCCTAGTGGAAACACAGCTTATACTGGCAAGAGTTCTTTAGCTAGTATAACTTGTACCAATTTTCCAAAAGAAACAGGCTATGGCAGCATAACTGCGTCAGCACTCAAGCCTGTTGTGGTCTGCACACTCTGCTTTGAGTGGCATCTTATTTTGGTGTCTCAGGTGGTGGAGACGGGGAGAGCAGCAGTCTGAGATGTGATTCCTCCCCCCAACTGATATAGCTATTCCAACAAAACTTTAAATGTAGACCAGGCCTAAATTAGCTTACAATCAGACCTTCTGCATCTATAGCAGGCCTCAGAGCTGCTCTGGCTTTGGGAAGGGTTTAAAGCCACTGTAATAAAATAATAATTAAAAATTTCATTATGTCTCATCATTTTTCATTTGTAAATCTCAAAACACTTCACCCTCAGTGTGTTTATACTCACAGCCCTCCTGGTGGGGTTGGGAAGTATTATCATTTTATAGGCAGGGACCAGAGGCACAGATACACAAAGTGACTTGCCCAAGGTCATATAGAAGCCATGGCAGAGCAGGGAATTGAACCTAGGTCTCCCACATCCTAAGGCAATGCTCTGTAGTGGAGTGGATGCTCAGTAGGCATGGCCCCTTGTAGCTGGGTGTGGTGTATCAGGCTTCCCTTATCAACAGCTGCTTTGGCCCTGCAGCGGTCGACCTTTTCTCATGACTCAGCCCTCCAGCCAGATCACATTTTAGTGCCACCCCTTAGAGGGGAACAGAACATCCAATGAAAGAAATTCCAGTGTACTTACATCTGGTTCTCAGCACCATGGTCCATACACACGTCTTTCAGGACTTTAAACCATCCTCATGTCCAGGGACTTCATGCCACCCTCCCAAGGACTGGTAGGGGAACTCAGGCCCACCTGCTACACTGGGTTCCAGTCCGGGAATTCTAGGGTGAACAGCCAAGATCTGCTCTATCAGACACCTTGCCACTGCCTCCCTGGACTCCTACCTACCATTAGCCTTCATAACAATCAACACTTCCGAGGGCTTCTCCCCAGAGATCTGGGTAGTGCCCTTGTGTCCGGGTCAGCCACAGGAGCATGTTCTAATACAGTGCCTTTCTCAAGCTATAGGAGGCTTCCGGTTCCCCACAGGTCACTCTATAACCAAAGCAATGACTACAGAGTTCTTCCATCTCTCCCTAGAGCCCCTTCTGTTCCAGACTTACTTTCTTTATAGCACCACCCAGCTCCTCCCCAGCTGGGCTTCATCTTTAATTAGGCTTGGCCCACCCTCCAATTAACCAGGGGAGTTAATTGGGCTCCGAAGGCCACATTATCCCTTTCACCACCTGTGTGTGAGTAGACACCCCACCACAGACCCATCGTCAGTTTTTAACCAGTAGCCAGTTATCTGCCTGAGCTCACATCCAAGGATTTGGTTCTTTCAAGGTGCTTATTTTTTTGCTACCAAACACGGACCAGGGTCCCAGGACATTTAAGTACTGGAAATGTCAAAGATCACATGAACATAAGAATCTAAGTTATTTTATCAGAGATCATTTAAGAGAATATAGCATATCTCCCTCGTGACATCATAGCATTACACAATGGGTAGGTATACTACCAGTTGGCCTTCCTCTCATTTGTTAAGTGAAGAATGTCATGAATAAGGCTCTACTTGAATCGCGGGATGATTATCAAATAATTGCGGCTGAGTTGTGGACAAGACATGGAAAATGGCGGAAAAGTAATAATGGACCTTTATTAATTGCGGTAATTTGGAAAAGCCAGAGAAGACCTGTTTGTTTAAGAAAAATTTGCTGGAACAATATAAACACTCAACTACTAGGTTATGCCTGCTAATTTTTTTGATAACCAGACATTTTGCTGCAACTATATTAAAGTCATTAATGTGTGGGGCTGTCAACCCCGTGCGGGGCTGATGGCCAGGGCTCCCGCTGTCAGCCCCATGCGGCTGACAAAACTGTGGTGGAAGCCTAATATTGCGGGATCTGCAATTTCCGCAATATCGTGAATTAACTAGGGCCTTAATTATGAAATATTAAAATTAAAACTTTTATTACGGTTCATAGTCATGTAACTGGGGGCTGAATTTTGCCATTAGAGTATTACAGATGAGCTTTTTGTTCAGAAGGTGAACAACCCAGCAGGTCCCAAACTCTAGGTTTTTCCAGAGGAAAGTCTTGAAGATAACATTTTAATTCTCAAATTTTCACTGGAAAATTTCAAAATGAAGAACAAGTTTTCATTTCATATTGAAATTTTCATTTTGTTTTGGTCTTCAAAAATAAAATAGTGTTTGAAATGTCAAGTTTTTTTTTAAAACCTCCCCCCCCCCCCCTTTTTTTTTTTTTTGGCCACTGAGTGAAAAATCTGAGTGGGCAGAGCTACTTTTGCTCCTCTGTCATTTTTCCAAATTAGAAGAAATTTTGAAAATGTACAGAGTGAAAAAAGAAAGTCTTCCACCCTAGACACCCTTCTTTCTATTGCACTGAGGGGCCAAGAAAAAAAAAAGAGGAAAAGAGCAAACAAAAATTCAAAATCTCAGAATTTTGAAAAATGTTCAGTTTTCAAAAAACAGAGTGAACAAAAAATTTCAGTTTCCCAGAAAACAAACGTGTTTATTTCACTTCATTTAGAAACTTCCTTTGAAAAAAAATGATCAAAAACCATTTTCTACTGAAAAATTTCATTTTCAACAAACTCCATTGCTTGATAGGAAGAATATTTTGGTCAAAAAATATCAACCACCTGTAGTGAAACAAGTGAGAAGCAGATAGGCTGGAGTGTTTCAAGAGCAGTTATTGATTTGCATGGGAAAATACTGTGTTGTTTAGTCGTGTTATGTTTTTCCATACACAAAGAACAGCCCCTTTGATCCATAGTACCCTGAGTTTGTTAAACCTTCAGGTGCACTGAAAGGTCCAGCTCTCCTCTCTGGTTTGTAAAGAGGTGGGTAGTGGATTTGGCCGGGAAGAAGCATGTCGGGGCGGGGGACGGGGACTTTTGAGGGGATTCTGTTGAGGAAAGTTCAACTAAATTTGTTCTTATGTATGTTACTCCCAGGATCCAAGGGTAACTGACAGTCTGTAATACCGTATCTTTAACAGATTGACAAGACCCATATGGAGTCTGGGCTGGACATTTTTATTATGTAGTACAAACCTAAAAAAAATAAATAATAATAATCATATACTTTCAGTCTAAGTGGTTTTTATTTTAGATTAAGGAAAACAGCAAAACAAGAATGAACAAAGGTAACGTTTCCATGAGAGAGAGCACCGTGTGGGTCTCCCGTGTAATACAAGTTCCCGCCTAGACTAGACTATGACCAGCTAGAGTTGAGTTCAAGGTGTTAACCTTTTTCCTAGTGCAGATGCGGAATAGTTGGAGGTCAAGTTTAGCTTGAATGCAATAGCTAATCCCAATGTAAACTTCACCATTCTTCCTAGTCAAGACAAATCCTGGGAGACCAGAGGTGATGTTAACCTAGGCCTGGTTTACACTAAGAACTTAGGTCGGGAGAACCCCTCCCATCGACATAGGTAGTGGTGCAGCTGCGCCCCTGCAGCATTTTAAGTGTAGACAAGCTCTTAGGGTTTGATCCAGCACTGGAGTTATGCTATTGACTTCCAAGGGAACAGGATTAAGCTCTTAAACCATTACATTTCAATCATATGCAAACAGAGGCACCGACTTCCTAATGTGTCAGGGGGTGCTCGACCCTTGCTCTGCCCCCGGTCCCACCCCCACTCCACTCCTTCCCCCAAGGCCCCGCCCTGCCTCTATCTGCCCCTGCTTGCCCCATGGGTGGAAGGCGCCGAGAGGGAGGGTGAGGAGCTGATTGGGGGGGCTGCCAGTGGGTGCTCAGCACCTACCATTTTTTCCCCATGGGTGCTCCAGCCCCGGAGCACCCATAGAGTTGGCGCCTATGCATGCAAACACATTCTCTAAATACATTCACAGAAGTAGCCACATATGTGAGAGGGAAATGTCCAGTCTTCACTGCTTTTGAAGAAGGCAAATTCAGGCTTTTCTACTAGTTTTGCATCCCTTCCAAGCTGTGTTTTCCCACAATAGTTGCTGCGGGTGGAAAAAGGAGCTGGGCGACAAAGAGGGAGCGTATTTCTGTAGCACTTCTCTCTACGTCCTGATCCAATGCCTATGGCAGTCAATAGGAGTCTGTCCACTAACCTTAACAGGAGTTGGGTCAGACCCCTAGTGTTTTCCTCGTGGAGATATTTTACATCCAGGTTTGTCTGTTTCCCCCCGATCCACATCCCCTATGTTATGCTCACCCCAAGCGCTGTTCTGAGGGATTTCTTGGAGGTTTGTGCCTGTCCTTTATCAGCTGATCGTCTGCAAGCTGTGGGGAAAAAAATCACTGTTTCTTAACTCCCTTCAAAGAGAGCCTTTTACTTTGTCTCTAAGGGTATGTCTACACTACGAGGCTCGTTCGATTTCTCTTAAATCGAAAATGTAGAATCGATATTGCAAAGTCGAACGTGTGTGTCCACACTAAGGACAGTAATTCGACTTTGTGAGTCCACACTAACGGGGCAAGCGTCGACATTGGAAGCGGTGCACTGTGGGCAGCTATCCCACAGTTCCCGCAGTCCCCGCTGCCCATTGGAATTCTGGGTCGAGCCGCCAATGCCTTCTGGGTAAAAAAAAAGGGTCGAGGGTGCTTTTGGGTAATTGTCGTCATCCGTCCGTCACTACCGCCCTCCCTCAACTATACATACAACATGATGGGGGCTAATTTAGCTACAACGAGTCAGGGAAAAGATCTTGGCGTCATCGTGGATAGTTCTCTAAAGATGTCCACGCAGTGTGCAGAGGCGGTCAAAAAAGCAAACAGGATGTTAGGAATCATTAAAAAGGGGATAGAGAATAAGACTGAGAATATATTATTGCCCTTATATAAATCCATGGTACGCCCACATCTCGAATACTGTGTACAGATGTGGTCTCCTCACCTCAAAAAAGATATTCTAGCACTAGAAAAGGTTCAGAAAAGAGCAACTAAAATGATTAAGGGTTTAGAGAGGGTCCCATATGAGGAAAGATTAAAGAGGCTAGGACTCTTCAGTTTGGAAAAGAGAAGACTAAGGGGGGACATGATAGAGGTATATAAAATCATGAGTGATGTTGAGAAAGTGGATAAGGAAAAGTTATTTACTTATTCCCATAATACAAGAACTAGGGGTCACCAAATGAAATTAATAGGCAGCAGGTTTAAAACAAATAAAAGGAAGTTCTTCTTCACGCAGCGCACAGTCAACTTGTGGAACTCCTTACCTGAGGAGGTTGTGAAGGCTAGGACTATAACAATGTTTAAAAGAATAACAGGAGTACTTGTGGCACCTTAGTGCCACAAGTACTCCTGTTATTTTTGCGGATACAGACTAACACGGCTGCTACTCTGAAACCAATGTTTAAAAGGGGACTGGATAAATTCATGGTGGCTAAGTCCATAAATGGCTATTAGCCAGGATGGGTAAGAATGGTGTCCCTAGCCTCTGTTCGTCAGAGGATGGAGATGGATGGCAGGAGAGAGATCACTTGATCATTGCCTGTTAGGTTCACTCCCTCTGGGGCACCTGGCATTGGCCACTGTCGGTAGACAGATACTGGGCTAGATGGACCTTTGGTCTGACCCAGTATGGCCTTTCTTATGTTCTTATGTTCTCCCTCCCTGAAAGCGCCAGCGGGAAATCAGTTCGCGCACTTTTCTGGTCAGTGACAGCGCGGACGCCACAGCACTGCGAGCATGGATTCCGCTGCGACCATCGCTGCAGTTGTGGCCGTTGTCAACGCCTCGCAGCTTATCATCCACCTTTCCCAGAGGCAGATGCAGATAAACCAGGCGAGGAGGCCTCGGCACCGCGGTGAGGGCCTGAAGTCTGAGAGTAGCACAGGCCTGTCAGAAAGCACGGGACCCAGCGCCGAGGACATCACGGTGACAATGGGTCATGTGGATGTTGTGGAACGGCGATTCTGGGCACGGGAAACAAGCACGGACTGGTGGGACCGCATAGTGTTGCAGGTCTGGGACGAATCCCAGTGGCTGCGAAACTTTCGCATGCGGAAGGGGACTTTCCTTGAACTTTGTGAGTTGCTGTCCCCTGCCCTGAAGCGCAATGACACCCGGATGCGAGCAGCCCTGACTGTCCAGAAGCGAGTGGCCATAGCCCTCTGGAAGCTTGCAACGCCGGACAGCTACCGGTCTGTCGCGAACCACTTTGGCGTGGGCAAATCTACCGTGGGGGTTGTTGTGATGCAAGTAGCCAACGCAATCGTTAAGGTACTGCTCTCAAAGGTAGTGACCCTGGGAAACGTGGAGGTCATCATAGATGGCTTCGCCACGATGGGATTCCCAAACTGCGGTGGGGCTATAGATGGAACTCACATCCCTATCCTGGGACCGGAGCACCAGGCCAGCCAGTACATTAACAGAAAGGGCTACTTTTCAATGGTGCTGCAAGCACTGGTGGACCATCGGGGACGTTTTACAAACATCAACGTCGGATGGCCGGGCAAGGTTCATGACGCTCGCGTCTTCAGGAACTCTGGTCTGTTTAGACGGCTGCAGGAAGGTATTTACTTCCCGGACCACAAAATAAGTCTTGGGGATGTGGAGATGCCTACAGTGATCCTTGGGGACCCAGCCTACCCGCTAATGCCCTGGCTCATGAAGCCCTATACTGGCGCCCTGGACACTGAAAAAGAACTGTTCAACTACCGGCTGAGCAAGTGCAAAATGGTGGTGGAGTGTGCTTTTGGCCGTCTCAAGGGGAGATGGAGAAGCTTACTGACTCGCTGTGATCTCAGCGAAACCAATATCCCCATTGTTATAGCAGCTTGCTGTGTGCTCCACAATCTCTGTGAGAGCAAGGGGGAGACCTTTATGGCGGGGTGGGAGGTTGAGGCAAATAGCCTGGCATCTGATTATGCCCAGCCAGACAGCCGGGCGATTAGAAGAGCCCAGCGGGACGCGCTGTGCATCCGGGAGGCTTTGAAAGCTAGGTTCCACAGTGAGCAGGGTAACCAGTGACTTTTAAGTTTCTGTACAGAGAAGCTGAACCTGCCACCGTTTCTTTACCCAGTTAATGTTGACTATCCTCTCCAGTTACAGACCCCCTCCACCCCCTTCCAAAAAAATAAAATCAGTTTTATTTTGTTAATGAACACCGTTGTCTTTATTACTGTTTTCGCGGGAATGTTTTAAACCTGGGACGCAGACTGTGGTGGGGAGCGGGTGTAGTGTACTGATGCAAATGATCCTTCTAAACTCCAGGAATGACAGGATTCGCAGTGGCGGACTGGTTGTTTCAACGGAACCTGCCAGCCCTCCTGAGCGGGACTGCGTGTATGTGGGGGCTATGTGACTTTATGGCAGGGGGAGGAGGGTTACAGATCCCCTCCTGAGTGGCTCTGTGATCCAGGACAAGGACCGCTGCATAAGATCTGTAACTGCCCTCCCCCGCCACAAAGTCACAGAGCAAACCCCCCCCCCCCCCCACGCACAGAACATGAAAACCACCTCCCAGACTGACCAGGGTAACTAGTCACTGCACTGTGTATGTGCCCTGCTGCTGGACCTGCCCCCGCCTCTGTACCCTGCTAAAGGTGACTGTCCTGTCCAATTACCAGGGCCCTTCCCCCCCTTCAGACAGACTCTCCCTCAAAAGAACATGATTGAAACAGTAATGAACAGAAACGTATTTTTTATTAACAACCACACATGAAACTGGGGGGTGAAACTTGGACGGGGGCTTGGGTGAGGCGGGCAGGAAAGGACTTTTCAAATTTTGGGGAATGACAGCCTTCTGGTGCTTGAGCAGTCTGCAGGGGTGGAGTGAGAGTTTTCACGGACTCTGCCGCCCCTCCTTCTTTGGACTTTGGGCGAAGGGGGTATGGGACTTGGTGGCGGGGGAGTGCGGTTACTGATAGACTGCAGCGGGGCTCTGTCCTCCTGCCTCCGTTCCTGCAGAACATCAACAAGGCGCCGGAGCGTGTCCGTTTGCTCCCTCAGAAGTCCAAGCAGCGTTTGAGTCGCCTGCTGGTCTTCCTGCCGCCACCTCTCCTCACGTTCCATGTGTGTCCGGTGCATTTGGGACAAATTCTCCCTCCAATGGTTCTGCTGTGCTGCCTGGGCTCGGGAGCAGCCCATTAGTTCTGAGAACATGTCCTCTCGCGTCTTCTTCTTCCTCCGCCTAATGTGCGCTAGCCTCTGGGAGTGTGATGCCAGGCTGGGTTGGGAGACAGTTGCAGATGTGGCTGTGGGAATGAGAAAAAGGTAGTGAATTCCTCCGAAACGTAAATGTAGTTGTGAACAAAGAACATAGTCTTTCTCTGTGAACAAGACCATGCACCGCACCTATCACATGCGCACTCAGGACAAGGTCGAATTTTCGGACCTCGCCTTCAGTGCCTGGGGTCTTGCACTGCCGATCTGGGAAGCGGGGCAGGACACCGGAATCTCTGTAGCAGGCAAACATGGTAAGCCGTAGACTTGTGGCTGCTTAAAACTTTAGTAGTACCACTGGCCTCCTTTCACATTGAAAGCAATGCCAGTCTCTGCTGCCACCAATCGGCCAAGCATGAACTCTGGCCCTGTCCCACCCCCTCGCGGATGTCCCAGGGAAAGATCCCTGTATGCTGCCCCTCTCCCGCCTCCACCGCGTGGCTGTAAACCAGCGGTTACAGTTCTGTAAAGGAACTTGCAAGCAGTCCCAATACTAACAGTCCCCTACCTAATTCAAAGCAGGTCATCATGAGCGACATAACTATCATGAGGATCTCGGACAGCGATAAGGAAAGGATGCTTCGGGAAAGCCTGCAAAGACCAGGGCCCTATGCCGCCATGCTGTGCAAGGAGATGATCCCGGAGTACTTGAGGATCTCCTGGCGCGGGAACGTCTCCTACTTCGGAGGACCCACTAAGGCCGCTCTCCCCAGGAACCTGATGAACAGGCTTTCCCATTACCTCCAGGAGAGCTTCGTCGAGATGTCCGTGGAGGATTTCAGCTCTATCCCCGGATATATAGACCGGATTTTAATATAGCTGCAGTGGCAGGGACTAAAGAGTGGAGCGGCTTGGGCAGCAGAATCATGCACAACCGGACACTGTTAGATTTTTTTTAAATAGTTGGAACTGAATACTTAAGCGCCCAGGGTAAAGAAATCATGAAGAACACATTGTTCTTATTCTTAATATTCCAGTTTTGTTAAAAATAAATGTTTAGATGTTTAAAACACTTACTGCTTGATCCTTCCCCTGAATCTGTGTCCGGGTTACATGCTGGGGAGGGTTGGTAGGGGATCTCTGTAAGGGTGATGAAGAGCTCCTGGCTGTCGGGGAAATCATCTTGGTAAGCGCTGTCGACTGCCTCGTACTCCTCATCTCCTTCCTCATCTTCCCCGTCTGCTACCATGTCCGAGGAACCGGCCGTGGACAATATCCCATCCTCAGAGTCCACGGTCAGTGGTAGGGTAGTGGTGGCGGCCGCACCTAGGATGGAATGCAGTGCCTCGTAGAAACGGGATGTGTGGGGCTGGGATCCGGATCGTCCGTTTGCCTCTTTGGTCTTCTGGTAGCCTTGTCTCAGCTCCTTGATTTTCACGCGGCACTGCGTTGCATCCCGGCTGTATCCTCTCTCTGCCATGGCTTTAGAGATCTTCTCATAGATCTTTGCGTTCCGTCTTTTGGAGCGCAGCTCGGAAAGCACGGACTCATCGCCCCACACAGAGATCAGATCCAAGACTTCCCGATCAGTCCATGCTGGGGCCCTCTTTCTATTCTGGGATTGCACGGCCATCTCTACTGGAGAGCTCTGCATCGTTGCCAGTGCTGCTGAGCTCGCCACGATGTCCAAACAGGAAATGAGATTCAAACTGGCCAGACAGGAAAAGGAATTCAAATTTTCCCGGGGCTTTTCCTGTGTGGCTGGTCAGAGCATCCGAGCTCGGACTGCTGTCCAGAGCGTCAACAGAGTGGTGCACTGTGGGATAGCTCCCGGAGCTATTAGCGTCGATTTCCATCCACACCAAGCCTAATTCGATATGGCCATGTCGAATTTAGCGCTACTCCCCTCGTTGGGGAGGAGTACAGAAGTCGAATTTAAGAGACCTCTATGTCGAACTAAATAGCCTCGTGGTGTGGACGGGTGCAGGGTTAATTCGATGTAACGGCGCTAAATTCGACATAAACGCCTAGTGTAGACCAGGCCTAAGAAGAATGGCACCTGAGTGACCGCCCATTCTGACCTTGTACAGTAAACAAGATCTGAAATGGAGCACCCAGTGGTCTCAACTACAGTCCCAAGCCAATATTCAGCGAGACCGAGAAGACGCAGACTCTCTTTTAAAGGGGCCTGGATGGAACAACGGAATGAGAAAGAATGCCTTTGTTTAACCTGCCACGGCTATGCCCTCCCCCTCGTACAGTTCAGCGAGCGATGCTACACTGCGAATTCTTTTGCCACACTGAACAACCATCCTATTTAAAAGAGGCTGATTAAAAACAAATCCTTGGCATATTCAGAACACTGAAAAATTCAGCAATTAAGGAATTATATTTTTTCACAGGAAAATAATTCAGCCTTTTGATGACAGTTTACAATGAACATTTTCCTAGTTGAGTAAAATGACATCTTGAAATGAGTCGGTATTTTGGCTTATGTAAAAATGTAACGTGTAGATTAAAGTTGGTCTCGGGGGGGCCAAATCTGTGCTCTGTAGGTTCTTATCGGCCTCACCCCATCACCAGAGTATCTGAGCACCTTCCTGCAGTGCATTAATCAAGGCGACTAACACTGGGTTGTTTTGGTAGGGTTTTATTTAAATGTACACGCTCCTCCATGTTTGTTAGAGAAGGCCGGTCAAAGAAATGCACCTTGCACCAGGACTGGGAAGTTAGGGAGGATTGTGATGGTCCTGGGTTCCTGTGGGAATTCATTCCACAGACTGTAGCCCTGAGTAAGCAAACTACTTGCACTACATTGCATCCTTCCAGCAAGAATATTTGATGGTTTTAATCTAACTTCTCTGTATGTATGCTGTGAGCATAACAGGATCCACAATACAAAGGGCGCAAAGGTGACTGAAAACTACCTTTTCCCCCAACCCGAGCATGCTGTGCTCGCAAGCTGCATCTCACTATGGGGGCTGGGGTATCCAGACATCTGTTAGCGAGCAGGTGATATAAAATTCGCTATTTCCAAAACATTCCAATCTCCTCTTTCCTTTTCAGGCACAGAAAGGCTGATTCCGGGAGCAGCAGAAGGAAACAACTGGGAATTCATAGAATCTCAGGGTTGGAAGGGACCTCAGGAGGTCATCTAATCCAACCCCCTGCTCAAAGCAGAACCATTCCCCAGACAGATTTTTACCCCAGTTCCCTAAATGGCCCCCTCAAGGCTTGAACTCACAACAACCCTAGATTAGCAGGCCAATGCTCAAACCACTGAGCTATCCCTCTCCCCAAATTCCCGATGTCCTGCTGTTTCCTCCCCTATTGGCTGCCCTACAAAGCTAAACCAAAATGATCTCTGCACAGGAGTAGACACCCTGCCATGGTGTGAGAACAGGAAGGAAAGAAACATGAGGATACAATTTTCTCCCCTCTTTGCTGATGAGTTAAAGACAGTTATTACAAAACATGTCATGAATGTGGAAATCAATTAATTAAAAATCACAGAACGTGCCCAAGTTTGGGGGCTCATCCATTTTATTTCTAACAATAACTATCCAGACCTTCATTTTGCCTTAAAGCAGCATGGTCTAATGGGACGAAGCACTGGCAGGAGAGTAAGATGCTACTCTCAGTTCTGTCACTGACGAGCTGTGACTTCGGCTAGGATTTTGGATGGAATCTAAGGGCTTTAAGCGCCCATCTCCCAGATGTAACGTCGTTCTGTGTCTCCATTTATCCCACCTATAACTCTGGCCTGCTTCCCAGGGGCTCTCCCATCTGTATTTTTACCAGGAGAGGAATATCTGAACACTAATATGTAGCAGCAATCTCCAAAATTTGTATCAAAGAACCAAAATGAAGAGCAGTTCCTTTTTTTTTTTGCCTGCGTATGTGTGTGTGTATTGTTGTGCCTGCCAGCTGGTGGCCAGACATTGGCATGGACTTGTCTAATTAGTAGTAAGGTTTGATTTATTAGGGTGAAATGCTCCCTTCCTGTGAAGAAGCCACACCATGGGGGCGGGGAGGAGTGCTCTGGAAACTCTGCCAGTTAAAGCTGGTGGTATTTCAGAGGCTTTCTGCCTCCAGGATAAGAAAGGGCTTTGCAAGGACAGACAGCGTGTAGGGTGCAGCCTTTAAACTGTGTGGCACCTCAGCATCCATGAGGCAACCTGGGTGTGCCCCTGCGGACTTCTGCACGGACAGGCAGGCTTTCAATTCCATTCATGAGCCTCGCCAGCAGCATGAGTCATCAGGAGCCATGTGGCTGCAGGCTCTTTCCCCTAGGCCGTAGCTGCCTCACAGCCACAGGTTGGGAAGATGTGCAGACAGAGGGGAATTCATGGAAGCGACTATGAGTGGGTTTCCGTGTTGAAATCTGCCAGCTCGGGAGCGGAGCATATCAGACAGAGAATTCAATTCCCTAATCTGCTCCTTCTTCTCTTGACATGCTTCCCCTTCCCTCCCCTCCCCCCTAAAACAAAACAAACACGCTTGCTGAGCCTCAGGCCCAGGCACCTCCATCCCTTGGAGAATCTAACTTCCATTGAAATCACCTCTTTGAGGGTCTGAGCCTCAACACATGGTCTGTGCACAGGAGGGCATCTACAAGGCTCTAGGGAAGAGGTTTGGAGCCCTTTGCCCCTTTTCATTGATCCTTGTCTGCCAACCACACCTTGCAATGCTTGGGAGCACGGCAAGTTCTCTGCGGACATAGGGCTTTGGTTTGCTTAAGCGGGGGAATGGTCCCGCTATTGTGGGGAACTTTCTTGGCTTATACTCTACCCCAGGGGAATGGGCTAGCGAAAGGATCTGAGTCCTTGCTCCCACTACCTTTACCCAGAGGCCTGCCTGACCTCAAGGGCTCCCCTTCCGCTCTCCTGGGGGGCAGAGTCCTCGTAACCACAACAAGGCTGGACCTGGGATTCCTGGGGGGCTCGACCCCCAATCTTTTTGTGGTCACTTAGGGTAGGAGCTAGGGTGTCCCCACTCCGGGGTGCTCTCTCTGCACTGGACGCTTCCCTGACCCACTGATAGTTCAAAGCAAATACAATTTATTAAACAGCAATCAATTTGAAAAAAATAAGGAAAAAATGGGAAAGGTTGAAAGAAAAAACCCGTCACCCCGCTCTGTGGCACGGGGACGTCACAACCAGCGTCTCTGGAGTGTAAGGGAAGTTCAGTCTGTTTCTCACACGTCCCAGGCCCCTGCCCAGGCCCTGGCTGTGCTGCAGAGACGCTGCGGGTTGGACACTTGCTCTGGCGGTGGCCACACGCTCTCAGGCTCTAGGTGGCAGGACCCTTCTTCCCAGAGTCTCCCCTCCCCCCGTCAGGGTTACGATCCTCCGCCCAAGTCTGCCCTGCAAGGTCTCTTGGCTGGGGGCGTCTCCCTGCTCTGGGCCCGCTGCCCAGGGTCCCCCCTCGCTCTCCCCAGCTGCTCACCACACTCGGCTCCGGATGGCTCCAGCCCCAGCTCCAGCTCCAGCCCAAGCACTCTGCCTCAGCTCCAGCTCCACTCTGCCTCAGCACGACTGCTGCTCTGCGTCCAGCCCCCTGGGCTGCTTCTCTGGCCCCTCTCTGGCTCTGGTTACTGCAGCTCCGCTCCCAGGACAGATCTGCTCTCTGGGCTGCTTCTGTGACTCTGCTCCCAGCACTGATCTGCTCCCTGGGCTGCTTCTCTGGTTGGCACGGCCCTGCTCCGCAGCTCAGCGCAGGCCCCTGCTCTCTCCATAGCTCACACGGAGGACTAGGGTTGCCAACTTTCTATTGGCACAAAACCGAACACCCTAGCCCCGCCCCTTCCCAGAGGCCCCACCCCCACTCACTACATTCCCCCTCCCACGGTGGCTCGCTCTCCCCCACCCTCACTCACTTTCACTGGGCTGGGGCAGGGGGTTGGGGTGTGGGAGAGGGTGAGGGTGAGGGCTCTAAATGGAGGTGTGGGCTCCAGGGTGGGGCCAGAAATGAAGGGTTCAGGGTGCGGGAGGGGGCTCCGGGCTGGGGCAGGGGGTTGGGGTGCGGGAGGGGGTGAGGGCTCTGGGGTAGAGGTGCAGGCTTTGAGGTGGGGCCGGGGATGAGGGGTTTGAGGTGCATGAGGGGGCTCCAGGCTGGGGGGATGGGGCTGAGGGATTTGGTGTGCGGAGGGGGCTGCGGGTTGAGGCAGGGGGTTGGGATGCAGGGGGGGGTACAGGCTCTGCGCTGGGGCCGGGGATGAGGGCTTTGGGGTACAAGAGGGGGCTCCGGGTTTGGGAGGGGCTCAGGGCTGGGACAGGGCGTCGGGGCTCGGGGTTGAGGTGTAGACTTACCTCAGGCAGCTCCCGGTCACCGGCGCAGCGGGGGGCTAAGGCAGGCTGCCTGCGTGTCCTGGGGCACCGCGCTGCGCCCCGGAAGCAGCCAGCAGGTCCGGCTCCTAGGCGGTGGTGGGGACCAGGAAGCTCCGTGGTGCACACTGCTCTCGCCTGCTGCCACCGCCCCCCCAGCTCCCATTGGCTGGGAACCGGCCAATGGGAGTGTGGAGCCGGTTCTCAGGGCGGGGGCAGCGTGTAGAGCCTCGTGGCCCCCCCCATCTAGGAACCAGACCTGCTGGCCACTCAGGGCCGGCTCTAGGATTTTTGCCGCCCCAAGCAAAAACAATTTTGGCCGCCCCCCCGTTTTTTTCTTACCCCACCCCCGGCCCCACCTCAACTCCGCCCCTTCCCCAAATCCCCAGCCCTGCCTCTTCCCCCCCCCCCAGGCTCTCAAGCCTAGGAGGGAGGGAGGGAGGGGGAGAAGCAGCGCGCGCGCGCCACGGCCACTCGGGATCTCCCCCTCCCTCCCAGGCTCTCCAACCTGGGAGGGAGGGCGAGCAGTGGCGCGCGAATCAGCTGTTTCGCGCGCCAGCGGCAGCAGTGGAGGTGAGCTAGGGCGGCCGGGGCACATTTTTAGGGGCGGCATGGCTGGCGCCAGAATGCCGCCCCTAGAAATGTGCCGCCCCAAGCACCAGCTTGTTTTGCTGGTGCCTAGAGCCGGCCCTGTGGCCACTTCCGGGGTGCAGAACGGTGCCCCAGGACAGGGAGGGGCTAGCCTGCCTTGGCTCTGCAGCACCGCTGACCGAAATTTTAACGGCCCAGTCGGTGGTGCTGACTGGAGCCACCAGGGTCCCTTTTCGACCGGGTGTTCCAGTTGAAAACCAGACACCTGGTCACCCTACAGAGGACAGAACCCCCCTGGCCTCCTGACTCCCTCATTAGCCTGCCTGCCCTGTCAATCAGGCTGACCTGGAGCATTGGCCTCTCCCCATTGCTCCTGGGGACTGTCAGTCTCAGGGTCCTGATTTCCCATCGACCCTTCCCCTTTCTTTTAGTACTGGGAGCTAGCCAACCAGCCAACCAACCTCCCCCTCTCTTCCCCCCCCGAGTTTTAGTAAGAGGCCAACAGTCCCCTTACATTTGTTTTTCTAGGCCGTGCTTTACAGTGTTTTAATGATTTTGATGGCGGCCGTTGTATGTGATTGTCCATCATTTGTCCGAGGGCCTGGACAGGCTGGCTGTATTAACGAGAGAGTAATTTTATAATGCAGCTGCATCCCACCCCAAGGCAATACTGCCTGTAACAGCGCGAGAGGCACTGGAAACCAGAGGCATGATGCCAGTCCACTGCTGTTCTCCCTCCTTCTCATGCAATTGTAAAAAATTCCATTTATTTTCTACCTATTTTTTAAAGGGAGCGTGAAAACACAATTTGCGATAAAGTGGGAAAGGGACTACACCCAGAGATGTGTGAACTGACACATCAAGGACTGTGCTGCCTCTGTTGTGTGTGCTCGATCCCCAGTGCTATTAACAGGCCCAGAGTGACAGCACAAGGGAATGCTAAAAACCTTTCAGCAAAAACTCTGGAAGGATATTAGACCTTGTGCTTCTGGGTTTAAATCAGTCTCGAGTTCCAGATGTGACCTAACATGGGGGCAGATTATCCCACCTCTGCAACTGTCGGGTTCTTACATCTTCCTCTAATCTAAAGCACCTGGCTCTGCCCTTGGTCGGAGACAGGACACAGGTCTAGACGGACTTTTGGTCGGATGTAGTCTGGCAATTCCAGAGTTCCTAATATTAGGGCTAGACTATGGCTTTGCTACATAGCCTCTGTATGGAGCAGCATGTCGCTGCCGTGCCCCAGGAGGGGGTTAGGGAAGGAATCGTTCTCCTCATGCTCTTGCAAAAGGTCAAGGGAAGACAGTAATTTGCTAATGGCCTGCATAACCCTGCTCGGCCGTGCTGGCTGGTGCTTTGTGAGCCAGGGCCAAAGCTCCACCCACTTCCCTGACACACCACAAAGGAGAGGCCCATGTAGCCCTCCCCACCCAGCGCCAAGGCCTGGATAGCCACCGCTGGGGCAGCAGGGGGATTCTTACTCCCATTTATGCCCTTGTGCAGTAGCACAATTTAGCCCCACATGAGCAACAAAACTCCAGGGTGGATGTTGTCATGGTGTCACATCCACGCACCTGAATTGGATCATTGGGCACTGAGAAGTACATAGATGTATGGGAGTATAACTGACTATCCCGGAGTCTCTTTTTAAATTGCTATTTTAACACCTTGGTTAATGAGCTCTGAACTGTGTAGATAGGGCCTCATCCCTACACATCTCATCATCTTCATCAGCCATTCAGATTGCTCAGAGCCTTTTAATAGGGTACTTGAAATATTACATTTCATATTTTTCTTTTCGGTTTCCAGTAGAACCCGCTGTAGGATTCCAACGGTAGTTGTAACAGTGTTAATGGACCAGAGCACAGATCAGGCACCTACATCAAAACAAGGGTAAAGAAGCTTAGTTGGTCCAACTTCAGCTTGGCCCCTTTTCCTACTCCATATCTGTTTGCCAAGTTCATGCAGCTATTTGTTATGTCAATGCAGCTATGCCAATTTACACCACTTGAGGATTTAGCTCCAATATATGTAGTCTTTGTCACAGGCGCCGACTCTGTGGGTGCTCCGGGGCTGGAGCACCCATGGGGAAAAATTAGTGGGTGCTCTGAACCCACCAGCAGCCAAGCTCCCCGCCCCACTTCACCTCACCTTCGCCTCCTCCCCTGAGCGTGCCGCGTCCCCGCTACTCCGCCTACCTCCCAGCGCTTGCCGCTGCCAAAGAGCTGTAGCAAGCTCCGGGAGGGAGGGGGGAGGAGCAGGAACATGGCACACTCAGGAGAAGAGGTGGGGAATAGGCGGGGCCAGGGTGGAGATTTGGGGAAGGAGACGAATAGGGGCAGGGAGGGGGCGGAGACTTTGGGGAAGGAGTCGGAATAGGGGCAGGGAGGGGGCGGGGCAAGGGTGGGAGGGGGTGGGGCAGGGGTGGAGTTGGGGCGGGGCCGGGGGCATGGGGGGGGGGGTCGAGCACCGACCAGCGCCATTAGAAGTCGGCGCCTATGGTCTTTGTACTCGATAAAACCCCACCAGCACCCAATAGCCACAAAGCAGCATTTGCTCCTAGTCATGGGAAAGAAATTACTAAAAGAAAACACTTTTCAATGTTAAGTTTTCATAAAGTCACTATGAGCAATAGCGAGTAAGAAGAAGTTACTCACCTTGCGCAGTAACGATGGTTCTTCGAGATGTGTCCCCCTGTGGGTGCTCCACTTTAGGTGTCGGTGCGTCCCTGTGCCAGAGATCGGAGATTTTAGGTAGCAGTGCTCGGTTGGGGCGCGCGTGCGCAGCAGCTGTCTTGCAGTGCCCTTGGCGCCTCATGTAGAGCACGCAAAACCCAACACCCTCGGTTCCTTCTCTACCACGGAGCCTGGTAGTATGAACTCCGAAGCAGAGGGGAGGAGGATGGGTAGTGGAGCACCCACAGGGACACACATCCTGAAGAACTACTGCACAAAGTGAGTAACTTCTTGTTCGAGTAGTGTCCCCGTGGGTGCTCCACTTTAGGTGTCTGTAGAGCAGTGCCCCACTGTGGATGGTAGGGGCTTTGGAGTTATATGTGAAATGGTTGAGAGCACGGTAAGGCTAACTATAGTGTCTGACATAGTGCCTTGGGTGAGGGCATAGTGTTTAGCAAAGGTGTGTTCTGATGCCCAGGTGGAAGCCCTACATATATCTATTAAAGGGAGATTGTTTAGGAAGGCTATTGATGTAGGCATAGTGTAGAATGGGATCTGATGCCCGACGGAGGCTCTTATTGTGTAGTTGGTAGCAGGTTTGGAAACAGGTGGAGATCCATCTAGATAATCTCTGG
This sequence comes from Emys orbicularis, assembly GCF_028017835.1. NCBI lineage: Eukaryota > Metazoa > Chordata > Testudines > Emydidae > Emys > Emys orbicularis. The sequence continues at coordinate 126,019,211 of NC_088688.1, read as the reverse complement.
GTCGATATTGCACAACCCTTGGATCAGTCTGTTGAGGAGATACACAGTCTTGGTGATTTACGGAAGGGTTTGGTTCTGTCTAAATGGAATGCTATGACTCGCCTGACATCTAGTGTGTGGAAGGCGGCCTCTTGAGAATTCCTGTGTGGTTTAGGGTAAAACGTGGGTAAGTGTATCGTTTGGTTTACATGGAAGGATGTAGCTACTTTCGGCCAAAATTTCGATTGTGGTCGTAGCATGATTTTGTCTTTAGTGAACACGGTGTAGGGAGGTCCGGCCATCAGTGCCCCTATTTCACGGACCCTTCTGGCTGACGTGCTTGCCACCAAAAATGCGACCTTCATTGAAGTATGTAGGAAAGAGCAGGTCACTAGTGGCTCGAAGGGTGGTCTGGTCAGGCATTTGAGTACATGATTCAAGTCCCATGGTGGTGTAGATTGTTGGACTTCCGGATACATGTCCTGTATACCCACTAGAAAACGTCTTGTGATTGGGTGAGCAAAGACTGATGTCCCCTCTACCTCATTGTGAAAGGCCGTGATGGCTGCTAGATGTACTTTGACCGAGCTTATGGTTAAGCCCGATTCTTTCAGTTCTAGCAGGTAGTCTAATATAATCGGTAGAGGCACCGTGACCACATCTGTTTGTTTTTGTTGGCACCATAGCGAGAATCTCTTTGACTTCTGGAGCCTCTGAGGTAAGTATTTCTAGTGGTAGATCATCTGCTGTTTAATAATACCTGTTTCACTCTTTCTGAACAGTCTTGTTCTCCATGTTGGAACCACATAGGAGCCATGCTTTGAGGTGGAGCGTCTCCGGATTCGAATGGAGTGTTCGGCCCCTGTTCTGTGACAGCAGATCCATCCGCAAGGGAAGTGTTTGTGGAGCACACACTGCTAGGCACGACAGGTAAGGGAACCAAGTCTGTCTGGGCCAGGTGGGGACAATCAGAATGATGTGTGCTCTGTCGGTCGGTATCTTGTGAATGACTTATGAGATTAGGGGTATCAGCGGGAATGCATACAGGAATGATGTGTTCCATGATATGAGGAAGGCATCCCCTAGTGATTTGGGTGTTAGGCCCGGTCTGGAGCAGAAGAGTTGCCCCTTGCGGTTTGTTGCTGATGCAAATAGATTGATTGATGGGTAGCCTCATTTCTGGAATATCATTTTGAGGACACTGTTGTGTATTTCCCATTCGTGTTCCTCTGAGAAGTGTCTGCTTAGTGTGTCCGCTGTTGTGTTCTGGCACCCCAGTAGGTAAGATGCCATGATGTTTATGTTGTTGCAGATGCACCAATTCCATAATTTCAGGGCTTCTGTGCATAGAGAGTGAGAGCAAGCTTCTCCTTGTCGATTGATATAGAACATGCATGCTATGTTGTCGGTTAGTATGCAAATTGATTTGTTCTGTATGATTGGTAGGAAGTGACAGCCTGTGTTGTGTACTGCTTGGAGCTCTAGGAGGCTGATGTGAAGTTGAGTTTCCATCACTGACCACTTGCCCTGTATGGTGTGGTGATCCAAATGAGCGCCCCAACCTATCAGGGATGCGTTTGTTGTGATAATGAGTGATGGAGGGTCCTGTTGAAAGGGGATCCCTGTGCAGACCTTTTCTGGTTTTGTCCACCAGTATAGTGACGTGATGGCCTTTGGGGGGCAACATCACTCTTTTGCTTAGGCTGTGTTTGCTTGGCGTATACGCAGTGCTCAGCCAGCTCTGAAGACAGCGCATATGGAGTCCTGTGTGCCTTACGACAAACGTCATGGCCGCCATATGTCCCAGGAGCTGAAGGCAAGTCCTCACTGAGGTTTGTGGACTGGTGGTGACCATCGAGATGAGTGTGTTCATTGTCACAAACCTGTGACTTGGTAGTATTGCCTTGGCCTGTACGGAGTCGAGGTAGGCTCCAGTGAACTCCAGGTGTTGTGTTGGGTTTAGAGTAGATTTCTTTGTATTTATTTGCAACCCTAACTTGGGTAATAGTTATATGGTTGTTTAGAAAAGAGTTTTTCGCAGTAAAGGGAAGGTCCTCCACCTTTAGCTGCAGTTTGTTCGGGATTCCCAACGCCTGCAGCCAGGATGCTCTCCGCATCACCACTGCTGTGGCCATTGTTCATGCGGCTGTGTCTGCCACATCCATTGAGGCCTGTAAAGCAGTGCGGGCTATTATCTGTCTCTCATCCATGAGGGGCTTGAACTGGGGACGTTTCTCTTCTGGAAGTTACTCTATGAGTTCCTGCAGTTTGCCATAGTTATAGAAGTTATAATTTGCCAAGAGGACGGAATAGTTGGCAACCCTGAATTTGGAGTGTGGCTGAGTATGTTCCTTGTCTTGTGGTGTTGAGCGGAACTGGGGTTGCTTGCTGTGGTGATTGGCAGCTTCCACCACTAGGGAATTGGGCTGTGGGTGGGAGAAAAGAAAGTCCATCCCTTTAGCTGGGACGAAGTATTTTCTGTCAGCCCTTTTACTGGTAGGTGGTGCTGATGTAGGTGTCTGCCGTATGGTCTCTGCAGGCTCCATTATGGCTTCGTTGATGGGAAGAGCAATCTTGGCTGAGATAGATGGTTGGAGGATTTGAAGCAGCTTGTGCTGTTTCTCTTGCACCTCCTCTAGTGTGATCTCCTGGCTGGCCGCCACGCTTTTGAAGAGTTCTTGAAACTGCTTCAGATCATCAGATGTTGTTGGAGTTGGTGATATAACGGCCTCATCCGGTCAGGGGAATGAGTTATGGGCAGGTGAAGTGTCTTCCTGCTCAATCTCTGAAATCGCCTCTTCCTCCTCTATCCCCCGCTCGGGAACCTCAGATGTTTCCCTGCTTGGTGAAAGTGGAGGTGATCTGATTTCCCGTCTGGCTGGGGTGGGAGAGCTGGTGTAGTGGGCTCTATATGCAGCCCATGGATCCCATGGAGCCCACTGTATTGGGAAGGGTGGTGGTGGACAGGGACAGGGTTGCCAATACCATTGTTGCATCTATCCAGAGTGGCGAGGAGTGTTGAGAGGAGAAATGGCTGCCCTGTGCATCCCCATCTTCATCGCTGTATATGCACTGAGGGGCGGGAGATGTGGGGGGCTGCTCCGTTCTTTGGCCCGGAGATTGGTCAGTGCTGAGTAACGGCGATTGCAGTACCGAGGAGACCGCTATGTCCCTCTGGTGCAAAAATTGTGCCAGTGCCGCTGTGGCCGGTGCCGCGTTCGTATTGCGGTCAGCTTTCGCAGAGGCAGTTGATGCTGTTTTAGGTCCGTCTGTCGGTGCTGACGAATGAGTCAGTGCCGGTGGCGGCGGCATGGGTGTCGGAACTGCTTTAGGCGCCAGGTTCCGCACTGGGATCGTCGGTGCCGTGGAGGAGACATGGCGTCTTGATTCTGAGTTGGTGCGTCGGGGCTCGGCAGAGGTCCGCGAGGGAACGGTGCCGGAGGTTCCCAGGGCCTCGTAGGTGCTCTCTCTGGATAAGCTCGGCACCAAGGGCAAAGACCTTGCTGGGGAACCCCTCTTTCTCTGCATGTCCTGTTTCGGGGAAGTCACAGCTCACCTCCTCGAAGCCTTGGAAGGCTGAGCATTGCCATTGTTAGAAGTTTTGCTGCTCTGTGACTCAGTTGATGTTTTCTCCTGAGGAGGCTGGAGGGACTTTTCCATCAAAATCATTTTAAGGTGGAGATCTCTGTCTTGCCATGACCTCACCTTTAAATTGCTACAGTGAATACATTTCTGGGGGATATGAATTTCCCCCAGGCAACGGACAAAAGATGCATGTCCGTCAGAGACCGGCATCACCTCGCGGCAAGAGTCACATCTCTTAAAAACCGGGTGAGCCCGGCATTACGTCCGTTAATTTTTCCCAACTGGGAAGGGAGATGAAAAAAATATAGAAATTGGTTAAAGGAAACTCTATTTCTACCGCTAAGCTAAGGAACCAAAACCAAAAGGAAAAAATTTTTTTTTTTTTAAATAACTGGCTAAGTAAAGTCTAATTAAAACCATCTAAGAGCTCTAACACTAAAACTACTATGTAAACTATTTTCTTTTCTAAAGATTTTCGAAGAGGCAGCGCTGCCATTAGGCTCCGTCTGCAGCCAAGGACCATTGAGAAGGAACTGAAAGGGTCGGGTCGTGTGTGTGCTACATGAGGCGCCAACGGCACCACAAGACAGCTGCTGCGCACGTGTGCCCCGACTGAGCACTGCTACCTAAAATCTCCGATCTCCGGCGCAGGGACGCACTGACACCTCAAGTGGAGCACCCACAGGGACACTACTCAAAGAAGAAAAAGCTACGTGTCAGTGAAAGGCTCTGGCAGAGGGGAAGCAGTGGAAAAAGGCTTTGGGAGCTCCCCACTGCTGGAGTCTTTCCCTGCTGTAGGGACAGGCTCCAGCAATGGGGAGCTACCAGAGCCTTTCCCCACTCCTAGAGTCTTTCACTGCAACAGGGAAGGGCTCCAGCAGCAGAAGGCAGAGGAACAAGACATGGCTAAAAATAGCAGTGTAGACAGGGAGGTGGGACTTAGGCGAGTAGAGAGCATGTGTGGTATGTACTTGCACACATATCCACACCCTTCAGGCATGTCTTTAAGTCTACTCACCTAAGCCATGCCTCATGGTCAACACGGCTATTTATACCTGAGTTGGGAGGGGGTTTACACACATATGGACACTACATGCCACTGAAAGAAGCATGCCGTGTATATGTAGCCTTGGACTATGAGCGGGGTATCAAGTTCTCAGGTGACACAGAGCTACGTCTCTTTCCCTACTAGTTGGCTTGGACTCCTCCACTTTGTTCACATTCTAACTGGACTGGAGAGGACACTCATAATGAGACAGGGAGCCTTTCACCTCTAGGGCACTGAATCCAGTCCAGATTGGCGGAGTTACCATCTGGCAGCTGTTCAGTGACCTGTGTGACATTAACAGGTAGCCTCAGGTTCTGAGCCTGTGTCACTGAAGTAACGGTAGCTTTGCTATTGGCTTCCAGGGGCACAGGAGGAGACCTTAGGTCCAGTTCTTAGTGGACGGGACAAGGATCCACATCCCAGACTCCATCACCGTCTGTACGCTAGCTGATAGTTGCATTAGAAAGCCATCTAGGCAGGCAAAGGTTCTTTTCACAGATCTTTTAAGGGGCTGGAATCCACACCCAAAAAAGGCCTATAAAACTTCTTTACATTGAACCATATCAATAAATGACAAACTTATCATAAAATAATCCCACGTAATTTAAGAAATGCTTTCTATCCCATTCAAACTGATTAACAGAATTAACAGCCAAATGGTTCAAATTAAATATATGCTCTGGTAACATGAATACTCCTACAGCGCTGTACTGTACATCTCTGCAGTGAAATGTCATTACATGCCACTGGAAGGCATTGTCACAAATTTGCATTATTTTTATTTTCCCGCTCTAAAATTAAATATTTTAATTACTACCTAGAATTTATGTTAATCTGTAGACAGGCCCTGATGTTTTAAAGATATTCTTCCCTGGTGAAAAGGGTAACTTGCGGTAATTTCACACTCGTATAAAACTCTCTCATTATGAGGTTTGGATAATTTTAATTAATAATAAACTATCACCATTTTAAAATAAATGTCATGAGGTCATTCTTTATAATCCCCCACATTTCCTTTCACTCTAAACGACTATGCACTATAGCTGACTACAACAGGAATTAGAGTACTAAATAATAATAGTGATAAAGTTTCAGAAGGGATATTAGATGTTATAGATCGGGGTGGGGAAACTTTTTGGCCCGAGGGCCACATCGGGGTTGCGCAACTGTATGGCGGGCCGGGTAGGGAAGGCTGTGCCTCCCCAAATAGCCTGGTCCCTGCCCCCATCCGTCCCCTCCCACTTCCCGCCCCCTGACTGCCCCCCTCAGAACCCCCAACCCATCCAACTCCCCCTGCTCCGTGTCCCCTGACTGCTCCCTCCCAGGACCCCTGACCCCTATCCAACCCCCCTGCTCCCAGTCCCCTGACTGCCCTGATCCCTATCCACACCCCTGCCACCTGACAGCCCCCCCGGGGACTCCCACCCCCTATGTAACCGCCCTCTGCTCCTCGTCCCCTGACCACCCCCTCCCGGGACCCCGCACCTCTAACTGCCCCCCAGGATCCCACCCCCTTATCTAACCCCCCCTGCTCCCTGTCCCCTGACTGCCCTCCCGACCCCTAGCCACACCCCTGCCCCCTGACAGGCCCCCCAGGACTACCACTCCCAACCCTCCCTGTTCCCCATCCCCTGACCGCCCCCTCAGAACCTCCGCCCCATCCAGCCGCCCCCTCCTCCCTGACGGCGCCCCAGGACCTCCTGCTCCCTTACCCAACCCCCCCGCCTCCGCCCCCTTACAAGCAGCAGGAGCTCGCAGCTGCGACACCCGGCCAGAGCCAGCTGCGCTCCCCACGCTGCCCAGCGGGAGCGGCAGGCCAGAGGGGCCGGGGACTAGGCTCCCTGGCCCGGAGCTCAGGGGCCAGGCAGGACGGATGTGGCCCGCGGGCCGTAGTTTGCCCACGTCTGTTATAGATACTAGCTTCAGTGCCTAAGATGATCTCTATTAGAGACCAGGATGAGACCCAGGGTGGGGGGCAGATTATCCCACATCTGCCCACTGCAGGGTTCTTACACCTTCCTCTGAAGCAGCCGGTGCTGGCTACTGCCAGAAACAGGCTACTGGGTGAGATGGCGCTTGGGGCTGAGCCACCCTGGCAATTCCTATATTCCTGTGTACCGATGTCCTCCAACAACTGGGGTCTGCTTCCCATGAAAAGCAGCCCCTCTGCAGCTGCTAATCTCTCTCTCCTGGCACACCTGAACCCTAAGGGCAAAGGGTGTCTGTGTGGGAAACAGAGCTTTCTGAGGGGACAGTCTGGGCCTGTGGAACAAACTCCTCCAGGAACCAAGTATCATCACAAACCTCATCATCTTCCACTACACGTGCCAGGCTCATTTCCTTCACCTTGCCGTCTCCAACATAAATACACAGCCACACGTGTATATTAAAAACAATAATAACCATCCTAGTGAAAAAGAGCCCCACCAAAACACATGACACTCCACTGCACACACATCTCACCCTGGAGAGGGATGGGAGAACACGCGTGACAGATATTAGTCGTACCGCTTAATGCACTGCTGGAAGGCGCTCAGAGACTACCGTGATGGGTGCGGTGTAAGGACCTACGCAGAACAGAACAGAATAAGCTGGATAGGGCCCGCAGAATCCTGATGCCCTTGCCAGCCACTGCATAATGCCTCTTTGATTGTGAGCTCTCTGGGGCAGAGACTCTCTTTGTTACGTGCCTGTACAGCACCTGGAACCATGGGATCCTGCTCTCTGACTGGGGCCTCCGGTGCTACCTCAGTACAAATAAGGGGCTAGATTGTTCCTTTAGGCACTGCCCTGGGCAAGGAGTGATGCATAAGTGGCACCACCCCAGGAGCAGCTCTGGGAGGCAGTGTGACTCTCGGAGTTACAGTCCCCCTGCTCGGGGGTAGGGGGGAGCATTTACATCTCCAGCAACAAATTACTGTGCTCCTGCCCAGGCTGGCTCAGAGGCTGTAATTAGCAAGCGGGGAGTGGAGCCAAGGCATCTCCCCCAATCCCTGCACCCTGCATGCTTGGGCCTCATGCAGGAGGATAAGGAAGGGCCTTACTGTCTCACATTGTCCTGCATGGAGTGCATAGTCCGAGTCACAAAGGTGACCCGATATGGCTGCCTGTAGCCACCCTTTCCTAGCAGGGGATTCACAGATATTGCCTAGCCCATTTTCAATACAGGGGAGTCAAAGGACTCCACTGAGCATGTCAGAGTGTTAACACCGGGGTGATTTCTTTGCTGACTGATACCCATCATCTGAGGAAGAATTTTAAAGGGGCTGGAGCTCCAAACAGCTCCGTTTCGGGGCTCAGCCAGGGGCTGTGGAGCGTCTGGAACTACTGAGCCTGAAGAGGACTATAACCAGCCCAAAAATCTGCAGTTGGAGCAAAAAGCCCCTACAGCAGGATTTCAGTCCTGGGGGGCGGGGAGAGCCCACTGCAATGGGCCAGGGATCAGAGCGCTCCTTCCAAGCGGCCTGGCAAATAGGGGGCAATCCCACGCACACACTTCCCGCAGACTGCCCACGGAGGCAGGGCAGAGCGTTAAGCTGTAACACTTGCTTTATACATAGAGCTGTTCCTCCCAGCCAGATTGGCTGTCACTCAGGGCCCTCTCCCATAGGCTGAGCAGCCTCCAGGACAAGAAGGGGCAGTAAGAATTGACTTAGTCAGATCAAATATACTGACAATAACCTGTGGTGTAGGTTCTCCTTTCCCTGCTTCCTTTTCTCTGTTCTTCCCACTCCGTTCTCCCTTCACATCCAAACCATCCTCTCTCTTTATCACTTCCATTCTGCTCCCTGCTCTCTCTCACCCAACACCAGGGACCATGGGACTTATCTGTCTGCTGATTCTGGAGCCGGGGATTGATCCGCCCCCTTCATTCGACTCCCTATAACTAGACCCCACTGCATGGAAGGGCTGGTGATCTTTGGTGGGCACTGGAAGAAGCAACATTTCTTCTGGCGGGGGTAAGCAAGAGTCGTTGGAGCACTCCTCTGCGGTTAGCATAGAGCAAGCTACGCTCTGGCTGTTCACTGAGTTGGCAGTATCGCTGGTATGCACAGCTGGCAAAAAGTACTGGCAGAGCACATCAGGGAGCCCAGCTCAATTTAGGCCCTCACTGATTATATGGCACGGCATGGGGGTGGCTGTCCAAGTCTCTGAAGCCAGGAGAACTTTGACACTTTGCAACCACAGAAGCCTGATTTTGGAAGAACAAATTAAGTCAGAATTTGGGATTATTGCCTAATATTTTGGAAGACAAAAAAGCTTCAGTATTTGCTTTCATGAGTAGGAAAAACAACAGTTTCTTATAGTTTATGAAGTTATTATTTGATTCAAATCAGTGGGAGCTAAGTGCTTCTCTCAGTTCTTTCTGGTCTCTGCATATCTGCAGGCCAATAGATCTCATATTGAACTCTCTTCTCCCACCCTAGGATCTGTCTACACTGCAATCAGGAAAGCACGTGTAGAGGTATTGGAGCTAGCTCACTAGAGTGGTGTAGCCACAGCGGCCCAGGCTAGCTGCCGAAGTACCTAGGGTCCTGGGCAGGATCGTCAACAGGTGGCGAGACAGTCCCACCGCCTGCACCTCTGTCAGACCCATGGTGACATGGCAGCATAGGGCTAGAAGCAGGCCACATCTGCAACCGCTTGATGCTGACTCATCTGCAACGTGTAACGCTTTGTGCCAGGAGCTGACAAAAACCAAACATGCAAACCAGACAAACAAAATGCAGCAAGAACGGCACCGTCAGCCTAGGTGGGAGGGAGGGAAAAGGCATTAACAGCAAAACGTTCCCATGGAGAGTGCAACACTGGAATACACCCCATCCAGCTTCTGTTTTAATACAAGAACAGTACGTGGTTCCCCATTTCAACAGGATTCCATTCCACCTAGTCACCACCCTCTGTGCAGTGGTATCTCCTGCAGTGATTCTTATCTGTCTTACCTCTTTACTTACATCTTTGTCCATCTCGTTCTGATCTCTCCAAGGACCTCAAGCATCGAGCACACTTCTACAGTAACTGCCTGCTATTTAAATACACCTCTACCCCGATATAATGCGACCCGATATAACATGAATTCGGATATAACGCGGTAAAGCAGCGCTCCAGGGGGGCGGGGCTACGCACTCCGGTGGATCAAAGCAAGTTTGATATAACGCGGTTTCACCTATAACGCGGTAAGATTTTTTGGCTCCCGAGAACAGCATTATATCGGGGTAGAGGTGCACTTCATTCATGAGAATTCTTAATTGGCTTGTCTCAAGAAGAAATAAGCCCAATTTTATCGTTTTCCGTCAAATCTAAGGCCCTTGATTCCATGTATTATCCTAGATTCTCTGGGTTGTGCTCTCTGCAATGTGAGTGATATCATACAGCAACCCAAAGTGGACATTTTCTCCTTTTTGTTCTGCCAAAGCCCTCCTTGCTGTCCTTCTCTTCCTTATTATACTTCTCTCCCAACGCGCCAACTGCTCCCTGTAATTTTGAGAGCTCTGTTTTTACTCACAATTAACTTTAACAACCTATTACTTATTCCCATAAATATGGATACGTATCTTCCACAGATTGCTCTCTGACCTTCCATTAGCTCATTTGCTGTATGTGTACATATGGGTACAGGACACACTGTCCACCTTTTCCCTGCTGGCTCGGCTTCTGCTGTAGCTGTTACATAGCAGCTATTTGTCCTCAGAATACCTTGTGTGCCTGACACCATGACCAGCCTGCTATTTGGCCACATCTAGGATGGGAAAATATGGAGTTGGTATACACTGAAGCAAAATTGTTCTTTTTAGATCAAGCCACCTTGTCTTTTTTTAAAAAAAAACAACCCACTGTCCCCGATGTGTAAATGGCACAAATCTCTGATTGGAGCATGGAAGTATTGAGAGGATAGTTTTTGCATTGAACATAGGAGCAAGGAGATGAAACATTGAAATAGAGTTGAACAGATTCACTGAGATGCAACCTGGCAACAATATTTTTAAATGATGTTTTCTTTGTGTAATACCCATTAATAACTAGTAACAAATACCCAAACCTGGCAGACAACTGGACGTTCTATGGACTCACAGACTAGCATCCAAATTTGATTTGTTGCTACACCAGTTTCACTTGGAACTCTTGCCACACTATCGCTTACTGCAAATGGACTTTTGGCCCATAATTCCAAGGATAATAGTTCGCTTATAATGCAATAATAATACAAAATGCTCCATGAATGCATTTCCTTTCAAGTGAACCACAAAGTACACCGTAACTCACGGAAAGAGTCTCCACTGACAGACAGTGAATAACTGTTTTCTACACCTTAGCTAATAGCTTTCTCCTTTCCACATATACATTGAAAAATTGCTAGGAGCTGTTTCCAAAGCTGCCTCCATAATATGCATGTGCATGAAGGAGACTCAGAGAGCACTGTGGTGCAGAGGGAACATAGGAATGTAGTGAAAGCATCTCTCTAATGGTCCTTTAGGTCATCGCCAACTACCAACCATCCATAAGGCAATTGAAAAGCTAGCTCTACGCTTCTTAGAGCTACGTCTGCCCAATGCAATCATCTGGTTCCTCCTAGCTGGGCTTCTGACCAAGACACCAAATGGGAAGGTTGCTGGCTACACTGACGGAGGACCTCCTGCTGTGGGTGAACAGGTGCAGAACGTCCACACGCGGGTTATGGGCCCACCCACCAGATTTGATAGTCAGTATGCTACTATCCTGCCTCAGAGACACAGTAGGCTGAAATGGCTGCCTTCCTTTCTGACAAGCTGTTCCCAGAAAGTAGGGATGGACAACCGCTTCTCTGCCTCCAGGGAGTTTTCAGGAAGATCTACTTCATTCCTTTTCCCCATCCTCATTCTCACAAAGCTCTTTGTCAAGAAGCGGCCCCTCCAAGTCAGGGCAAGACACATGGAGAGACATGTGGGAAGCATTCACTGACCGCTACTGCCTTTGCTGTGCCTGTTCTGAGAGGGGGCTAGATGACGACTGGCAGTAGCCACTGAGGCAAGGTGGGTGGAGGGGGTTGGGGGTTCCCCTGGGAGGGGAGACCCAGTGTGGGGGTACTGCAAGTGGCCAGAACCCCAAGGTATGGGGCACCAGGGTCCGGGAGGGACACGGGGGCCTTAGGCAGGCGAGACACTGGCCAGCAGAGGGCGCTCTGAGGCTGAAGAGCTAATTCCCAAGAAGACCAGCAGGAGGCACCACACCAGTGAGTCTTCGCTTAGCTACAGAGACCATAAACTCTTCCTCGTTTGTTCCTGTTCTAATATATTAGTACTTTAAAACATTTGACCCTTTTTGACATTATTTCATCATATTGGACCAATGTTTGACCAACATTTTACCAATTGACCAATTATTTTTGTACAGGTCAAATGCCCAACTCTAATTATGAATGAGATAAAATGGACTTGATGCAAACACTTCTTTGCTGCAAAGAGCACAGTGTGTACTGGGGAGAAGGCAAATACAAAGCCATAAAGGGAGTCGTCATGCTGGATTCTTTGCCAGCCATGGTTTGTTCCATGAAGATGGCTGCGCTGGATTTAAAGGGCCGTGTGGCATGGAGGGGAAGGAGGGGTAGAGAAGGAAGAACATAGGCCAACATGCAGCTAGTGAAGGTGGCAATGCCCAACCTGAGACCAGGTTCAGGGGGTGGGTGCTAGAGACCTTCTGAAAAACAGGCAGCTTTACGGTGTCTTGGGTTGGGCACCCAAAATCACTAGTGACTTCTGAAAACCTCCGCCTCCCTCTGATTTAAGATGAGCAATGGAAACAAGGGAAGAGGTCATGACAGAATAAAAGGAAAGGATAAAGAATTCTGGGATATTTCAAGTAACCACATATAATCAGGACCATAGTTTTAAATCTCATCGCTTCAATATTGACTTACAGGGAAGAATATGCCCACTGAACCAGCAGCAACATGTCCTGTGATAATACGAAGCCCTAGGTCTTATCAGCAGATCTCAAAGTGCTGAACAAAGGAGGTCAGTATCGTTATCCCCATTGTTACAGATGGGGAAACTGAGGCACAGAGCAGTGAAATAATTTGCTCAAGGTCACCCAGCAGACCTGTGACAAAACCAGGAACAGAACTCAAGTCTCCTGAGCCTCAGTCCACTGCTCTAACCACTATTATATCCGCCTGCCTGCAGCTCTTTGACAGTCCTTAGTGCAGTTCTCAAAGTTGTGCATACAGCACCTGCCACAGTGGGTCCTAATCCCTGCAGTTCTAATGCAGGACACATAATGAATAAATAGTCATTTTTGCAACATGGACCACATGTGCATCACCTCAGATGGACCATTCCCCATTGCATACCAACCTCACAGCAGCTACAGCAATTGCTTCCATGGAAGAGTCACAACTGGAAAGTATTTAGTGTGGCCTTGGTTGCATTCTAACTGGAAACAAAGAGGAGAGCCAGCACCGTGGGCCCAGCCAGCTCATCAGAGCCAACCACAGTGGTGAACAAACCATTGCCCCGCTCTGTCTGACAACCGTGGATTGGACTGGAGCAGTTCTATCAGCTGCCTGGGGGAGAGGAGGAGAGAGCTGCAGCAGGCATGCATGGGTATGACTTTGGCCTGGTCCCCACTAAGCCCCCACTTCGGACTAAGGTACGCAAATTCAGCTACGTTAATAACGTAGCTGAATTCGAAGTACCTTAGTCCGAACTTACCGCGGGTCCAGACGCTGCAGGCAGGCTCCCCCGTCGATGCCGCATACTCCTCTCGCCGAGCTGGAGTACCGGCGTCGATCCGGGATCGATTTATTGCGTCTAAACCAGACGCGATAAATCGATCCCAGAACATCGATTGCCTGCCGCCGGACCCTCCAGTAAGTGTAGATGTACCCTTATTGTCGGATAGGTAAGGAGGGGGATTAGCAGGTGGAAAAGCAACCTCCCTACCTCCACTGAAAGTTAGCGCCATGCTACAAAGCATCACACTTATACGAGGGGCTGGAGTAGGGCTATGTTAGAGTCATAAGTTTGAATGTCCTTTTTTGGCAGGCAGAGGGGGTCTAAAATCTCAACCATAGTGTTACATAATATATCTCCCCCCCTCTCCCCCCACACTTTTGTTCGTACTAGGTTGTGCTGAGCTGCACTGTTACCCCATTCTGGGTTCCTCTTGGACAGGCAGGTTAAGACATGTTGGAGGACTGTTTGCAAAAACCTAAAATGCCGCCTGCACTGTCTCCATGCTAAACACAAGACTTCCATTTCCAGCATTGTCCGTCAGGAGTTTTTAGCAGCTCTAATGTCACATAGGGAGAAATTCACCCGTGTGCAGAGGGTCAGCATGAGGCTTATGCACCCTTTCAGTCCCACTTAAAACCAGCTTAGATGCTAGGCCTCTGCATGGGATGACTTTCACCCTTTAAAAATAAGTCTGCTTAATTTTACACTCAGTTAAATGAATAATCTTTTAAAATGTGGCAGGAATGGTGGTTACAATGGGTTCTCTGTGCAATCCACCCCATCTTTAGTCTAAAAATGCAACATAAAAAGATCACACATTCAAATAGTCTTCTTAGGAGGAGAATTACTCAGGGGAAATATTCTCCCTCTGTAAGACTCTGGTTTCAGCCTTTTCAAAGATATTTGACTCTCTCTTGTCTTTATCATCTATCCTTCTATCAGTTAAACCCTTAGAGAGTAAAATGATACTATCTGACTCCAGCAGGCTTGTGGCGGTGCCAGATTTAACTTTGTAATGTCACAGTTACGACTGCCAATTAAAAATGAATCAGTATTTATGCTATACATCACATTTGATTAGAGCTTGCCCTTTCCATTACAAACATTACTACAATTGATGGTCCAAATATTGAAACAGTGCATCCCCATTCACATACCTAATATATTTAATATAGTGTTTGCCTGCTGGTAGGTCACATGATTTCTCTGTGTTCTGGGACACTATGACACACAATACAGCTGAATTTACCTCGGTAATCTCAGAATTATTATCACTATATATATAACACTACATTTAAGTGTGTGTGCTTTTAGAATATTTATCGTAACAGACACAAGGTGCCTCTTCACAAGAATATATGCCACTCCTGGATAAGGTTCATGGAGCGGTTCCAGGCAGCATGAATCAAGACTATATGGTTGCCAGCTTTATAAATGGAGGGAAAGAGACGGGGAGCTTTCTCCCACTGGGCTCCCAAGGTCGGGTTTTTAAATAAGGGTAAAACAGGAGCACCCTCAGAAGCAGCTGTGTAGCGACTGCACCAATGTTCCCTCTAATTTTTTCCATCCATGTGCGGAATTAATTTTGTTACGTGCACCAATATCGAGGTATGTGCGGATGTGTGCCACCAGTAGAAACAAAAAGCCTAGATATAATATATATGTTTAAAAAGTTACCATAGGGATAATTACTCCAGCCAAGACAGGTTAGGCATTTTAGAACTTACTACTCAAAGAATTAAATTTAAGCATAAGAGAGAAATAAAATTATGAAATGCAGAGACCAGTCAAAAAACTGAAATAACAGCACTTTGAAAAAATAAAATTACAGAGAATAATATATGTTCATTGCAGGAAGTACCAAGAAGTAACAACAACAACAACACAAGTATGTGTTGGGAAGTGAGTGTGTCAGAGACACAGACAGAGTGTGTGTGTGTGTGTGTGTGTGTGTGAGAGAGAGAGAGAGACAGAGACTGTGTGTGATAGAATCAGTGTGTGTGTGTGTGACAGAGACAATGTGTGTGTGTGTGTGTGTGTGTGTGTGTGTGTGTGTGTGAGAAAGGCACAGAGACTATGTATAGTGTGTGTGAGATAGAGACAGTGTGTGTGTGATGCAGTGTGTGTATGTGTGAGACAGAGACAGTGTGTGTATGTTTGTATGTGTGTGATAGTGTGTGTGTGTGACACAGACAGTGCGTGTATGTGTGAGACAGAGACAGAGTGTGTGTGTGTGTGAGAGACAGAGACAATGTGTGTGTGTGTGTGTGTGAGAGAGAGAGAGAGAGTGTGAGACAGAGACTGTGTGTGATAGAATCAGTGTGTGTGTGTGACAGAGACAATGTATGTGTGTGTGTGAGAGAGGCACAGAGACTGTGTATGTATGCGTGTGTGAGACAGACAGTGTGTGTGTGATGCAGTGTGTGTATGTGTGTGAGACAGAGACAGTGTGTGTGTGTGTGTGACACACAGTGCGTGTATGTGTGAGACAGAGACAGAGTGTGTGTGTGTGAGAGAGAGAGAGACAGAGACAATGTGTGTGTGTGTGTGTGTGTGTGTGTGAGACAGAGAGAGAGAGAGGCACACAGACTGTGTATGTGTGTGAGACAGACTGTGTGTGTGTGTGTGTGTGTGAGAGAGTGACAGAGACTGTGTGTGAGAGAGACAGAGATAGACGGGTGTGTATGTGTATGAGAGACAGACAGTGTGTGTGTGTGTGCGCATAGGCGCTAGCTTCCTCCAGGCCCGGGAGGTGCTCAAACCCCTGCTCTGCTCCAGGTCCCGCCCCCACCTGCTCCCTTCCCCCAAGGTCTGACTCCCATCCCGCCTCTTCCCGCCCCGCCCCGCCCCAGACCCTACCCCCACCCCCACCCCACCCCTTCTCCCAAGAACCCACCCCCACCCCACCTCTTTCTGCCCAGTTCCACCCCCTCCCTGGAGCATGCCCCATCCCTGCTCCTCCCCCTTCCTCCCAGCGCCTCCTGCATGCCGTGAAACAGCTGATTGCGGCAGGCAGGAGGCGCTGGGAGGGAGGGGGAGGAGTTGATTGGCAGGGCCTCCGGCGGGCGGGAGGTGCTGGCGGGGAGTGGGGGAGCTGGCGGCCAGTGGTTACTAAGCACCCGTTATTTTTTTTCTGTGGGTGCTCCAGGGCTGGAGCACCCACAGAGTCAGTGCATACGCTAATATATCTCACTTTTAGCAATCTCATGATTTATAAATCATTCTCGTGACTTTTGGGGGCCTGATTCATGATTTGTGACTGCCCAGGGCTGACTGTGCTGCCCGCACTGTTCCAGTCGTGCTGGCAGGTTAGGAGTGTATTTTAACGTGGACTGCGGTGTGTGGATTCCCCAGGCCATGTGATCTCCCCATTCTGTTTGTTTATACTCATTAACTGCAGTAAAATAAAGACACAGTTAATTTGTTCTTTCAAGTATAATAATTTTTAGATAGTGCAGTGCACAAATTATCCAGTCTTAGTGTGCATGATCTCATCTGCTTCAGTTTCCATGCATTTATCTAGCAATGTTGTCTGCTGTACGTCCTCTACATTTTGCTTATTTAATTTTTCAAATCTGGCTAAGAGCTGATCCATCTAATGGGCCATATGTTCCTGTAATACTCCCACTTTCTCCTCCAGCTACGTATTACATGGCAGTGCCACTGCATCTGTTTTTCTCTCTGTCCTTTTCTCCTGCCTCATACACTAATGTCTCGTAGTCTGATGAGATGTCCTTATTGCCAGGTTTTATGTTAAATTGCTCTTACTGGGCTTCCTTACACTTCGCTCCCAGGTTTACACTTCTGATCTGAATCAGACACTCTGTCTGTACTGCCTCAAAAAGTCTTTTATTACTTGCCCTGATGCTCCACACCTCTGGTTCTGACAAGTTACAATGCCTGCCATTTGCCCATCGAAAAATATACTAGCAAAGTCCATTCCCTCAGGCTGTTTTCTATGCCACTCTTTTTATTCCATGGGTGACATCAGGGCTGGACTATGTTTATAGGGCCCAATGGTCCATGCCTGGAGCCCCAGCTACTGGAGTCACGTGACGATATCAGATTCTCAGCTTTCAGTGAACAAAAAGTTTCTAGCCCTTTGGGATGCCAAGAAATAAATGAAACATGCTTGGCTGAGTCTGCAGAGAGCCTGAAACAATAGCCCAAAGAGATGTAAACTGCTACATTCCACAGGCTGCCACCACAAGGAGGGTCAGGGCCACGGCTGGGGCCACAGCCATGTGGGGTGTGTCGGATTGGATTCAGTTCTGGTTTAAATTCATCCCTGTGCAGAAGGCGGCCAAGCCTTTCACACCATTCAGATCCCACTTACATCCCTTAGTCCTCCAATTAGGTGGTAAGGGCTGCACAGGGGTGAATTTTCCTCCCTGTGACCAAACAGGGCAGCTTTCAAAACTTGGCGTCCCTGTTGCCCCTTGGAGTGGGAAGGGGTCCTCAGCCCAAGGGGCGTGCTGCAATGAAACACATACTACAGTGACAACTTGCAACGACAGGAAAGGTGAAGCTGGAAGAGCAGCCAGGGATCCACTGACCTAGAGCTGAATATTTTGAACCAAACTGAAACTAACAGCTGGCGTATTCACTGGGGCCATTTAAATCGTTCAGTCTTTTGAGCTAGGGGATCTGATGTGTCCTGTGGTCCAGTTCTGGTCAAGCTCCCCCGGCTGGTTACGCTCCAGGCTGCTGCGTTGGGGTCCCACACAGCTGGACTTGTCTGCTCTTAAGCTTCCCTGGATCTGGTAGGCTCCAGCTGTGTCTCTTTCTTTGGGCTTAGGGTGACCAGATGTCCCGATTTTATAGGGACAATCCCGATTTTTGGGTCTTTTTCTTATATAGGCTCCTATTACCCCCCACGGTCCCATCCCCTGTCCCGATTTTTCATATTTGCTGTTTGGTCACCCTATTTGGGCTCTCTGGCACACTTCCAGGCATGAACTGTCTATTACCCCTTCACAGAAGTAGGACCCTGAAGCCCAGCTGCTCTCACTCTCCATCCACCCCCCCCCCCCCCGCCCCGGACCAGTGCAGGACACACACCCCTTAAGTCCCCCCAGTTGTGTAAGCACACCCTTGCCCGGAACTCTAACTTTGTGGGCGCTTTGATTGACAGTTGATGGCTCCAGGGCCATGAGATAGTGGAAGCGTCTAACATACGGGCTTTGCAAAGGTTCCAAACAACAGTAACTCTTTACTTGGACAGCACAAAAGCTACACAGATCCAGACAGAATAATAATCACTTACACACATTTCCTTTCCTCAGTTTCCTCACCACTCTGGAGCATTCTTTGGGGTTTGGGTAGAGTCCTTTAGGATACCCAGGATCCTCCTCCTCCTTTTGCAACAGGGCTTCTCCTCCAAATCATGGAATCTCTCTCTTCTGCACGCTGCTTCCTTGTCTGGTCCCACAGTCAGAAAAGGTCTCCTCTGCTGCAAAAGCATGTCCTTTTGTTCCTCTCTCTTTGCTCCAAGATTCCTTTCTGGCTCTCTGAATCCTTTTGAGTTTATAAATCCTAGCCAACACCTGGTTTCTTTGTTTCCCCTTTCTGGGGAAATTCCGCTGCTCCAAACTCCCTCCTTGCAGACAATCTAGGTTGAATTGGTTTCCCTAGGCTTCAGCCATCCCATTGTCTTAAGGTGCTCCTATTTGAATGGGAGCCACTCATATTAACGACTCTCCATTGTTCCTAGTCTGGGAGAGAGGTGGCACCAGCCCTGATAGCATATGGCTGACTCCATACCACTGAGGCATTCAGTGATACAGCAATTTCATAAAAATCCCTCAGAATTCATAAATTGTACCTAGAGAGACAAGATGGGTGAGGTAATATTTAGAGCTCCCTGTGGCTCAAAAGCTTGTCTCACTCACCAACAGAAGTTGGTCCAATAAAAGATATCACCTCCCGACACAGCTACAACTACACTGCATACAATAATGTAAGTTGTACATAGACAGTTTCCCCAAATCATTACACCTACTAATACTGGTGATCACAGCCAGTATTTCCTAAGCCAACACCAAATCCCTCCCTGCTCTGCAGGAACAGGATTACAAGTGGCAGAGACTTCCCCAGGCTGTGGACCACTGACAGGACTAGTTAGATCTCACTTTATACAGCATTAGCCTCTTGCTGACCTGCTCTCTTTCTATCCTTCTTCCACTCTTGTCTTCATGCCTTCTTCCAGATTGTCCCCACCCTGTAACACAACACCCTCGCATGAATCAGTGGCAGTGGAGAACCGAACCCCCAATCTCCTGGATCTAAATGCATCAGCCACATCTGCAGTCCGGAGCTATGCCTTCTTAGCGGGAGGCCAACCGTTGGTCTCAGCAGCCACAGCCTACATCCTTACCACAGTAATCACAGCAACGCCACCCAGCGAGCACTCATGGCAAGATACTAATGTCCGTACTCATCTCCAGTGCCCCAGGAGTCAATGTAAGGTACTACTCAACGAGAGGAAGGCTGTCAGACCCTGGCCCCCTGGCTTCAGTTGGCCTCCTCACGTGACTAAATACGATGACCACCATGTGGGCCACCATGCCAGGGATTGAAATGGAGACCTCCAGAGCTAAAAGCATCAGCTGCTACAAAGAGCTAAAGAGCCCAGGCGCCATAGGTGGGGGCTGTAACAACTCGTAGCCTCTGTGGATCGGCACAGCGGAGGGCCTGTCACACATGCTCACTCACCAGTGGGTCACGTATGCTCTCAACGTGAGTGAAACTTGCACGACAGGGCCCTCTTTCTGCTCTTTGTGAATCAAGTACATTTCTGTTCTGCACTCAGAGGGGAAAATGGGGATTCTTTTTTCTTTCCTTTGTTCAGCTCCAATAACTCACAAATGGCCCAGCTGAGTCTGTTGCTCACACAATCTAGGCTAAGACCAAAAAGGGATATTTCAACCTCCAATGGACCTGCTTTAGAAAGTTATGAGCAACCACGAAAGGGGAGTGAGGCTTCAATAATAACCACCGCAGTTGTTGCCTGTGCCTGTTTTAATATTGACACGAATGTATACGGACATTCATTGTGCACTGTTAGACTCAGCTTGCACAAAGCGAGTGTGACGGGGACTGGTCCACTCACCGCTCGGCGGCACCTCCTTGTGGCTCATCTGGGGAATTAGCTGTGCCACCTGGTTTGACGCCGCTTCCTGCGGTTACTCGATCCATTGTTCCCCTCAGTTACTCTGTGGCCTCTCATGTGCTGGGAGTGGCAGCACTGTCCTCTTCATAGCTTACCCCTCTGGCTAAGTCACATGAAAGTTCTCCCCCCTTCCACGGTATCGCAAGTCCTCTGAGGCAAACTGTCCCAGGCAGTCTGTGCCCCACTGCCATGGCTGGTAGGAGAACCCGGGCCCACCCTCTACTCTGGGTTCCAATCCAGGGACCCTCCCAGGGCCGCCCAGAGGATTCAGGGGGCCTGGGGCAAAGCGGGGGAGCGGACATAAAAAAAGGCGCCACCCGCTGCAGCGCTTGTACTCACCGGGCGGCGCGCCGAGTCTGCGGCGGCGGCTGCGGGTCCTTCACTCGCTCCGTGTCTTCGGCGGCGGCTGTGGGTCCTTCACTCACTCCGTGTCTTCGGCGGCGGCTGTGGGTCCTTCACTCGCTCCGCGTCTTCGGCAGCACTGAAGGACCCGCTGCCGAAATGCCGCTGAAGACCGCCAGGTGAGTAGCCAGGGAAGGGATTCTCGGCCAGGGCACACGGGACCCCTGCGGGGTCTGGGGCAAATTGCCCCACTTGCCCCCCCCTCTGGGCGGCCCTGGCCCCTCCACCCAGCAGCTCTGGGCTTTTACTCTCCCAGTCCTTACTGCTCCTTCCTATTCTGTCCTTGCAGCTTCCTGCTCTTCCCCCTTGTATCAGGGAGTGCAACTGCACGTTTCCTCCCCCAGCCGGCCAACTTCCTCTCTTTATAGATCCTGCCCAGCTCCTCCCCGCAGCTGGACTTCATCTTCACTTAGCTCTAGCATGCTCTAGATTTCCTCCAAGGGCAGCCTGTTGACGTCATTACATATATATATATGAACCAGAGTTCTTCCATGTTTAAACTCTGTCCTTCCATGTTTAACTCTAATCGACCTCAAGAGCCAAGGACAGGAATTGGAATGTGTAAATAGCTAGTTACCAATTACGACCTTGCTCATACCCAGGTACCAAGCAATAATGATGAGGTTTGCATGTTTCTAGCTGGAGAAGGAGTAATAAACTAAGGGTAAACAGAACCAAATAACTGTTTAGAGGAGTGTTACTAACAAGCTAGATTTATAGCCCTAGAATGATTTAACGGCTTAAATGTATAAACATGCCTTCGGTAGAGAGGGGGGGGTGGTAGAGGGGGAGAGAGGGGGGGCTTAGTTGTGAAAAGTATATGAGGAGAGAAACTGTTTTTTGCTGGGGTGCTTGATTTGAGACTTGCCTGTCTCCTTGCACCACTTTGAGATCTCAAATAAACTTTGATTGTTTCTCCACCCCGGTATGTTTATTGGCGCGAAGCACGCCGGGCAACGAACCCCGCTGTTGCTGTCCTCGGGCCTTTGTGCCGGCAACAAGCCTAAGGTTAATGGGCCTAATTTACCACTTCAGGCCTTGTGTGGGGTAGACACCCCATCAAAGGGAGGTCTGAAGCCAGATTGCGTCTGGGGGAACCCCCAGGAGATATTGAGGTTCTAGCTAAATTCACGTGCACCACACAAAGTGACATTGGCGGGTGTTGTAAGTGCAGATCAAGGGCATTATATGACTCTTAGAGAAACAGACCTTTGACCATTTCAATTCAGACTCTCCGGTAAAAATCTGGATCTCAGGGACAATGTGTAAATTAGAGATTCATAGATTCTAGGATTGGAAGGGACCTCGAGAGGTCATCGAGTCCAGTCCCCTGCCCTCATGGCAGGACTAAATATTGTCTAGACCATCCCTGACAGACATTTATCTAACCTACTCTTAAATATCTCCAGAGATGGAGATTCCACAACCTCCCTAGGCAATTTATTCCAGTGTTTAACCACCCTGACAGTTAGGAACTTTTTCCTAATGTCCAACCTAAACCTCCCTTGCTGCAGTTTAAGCCCATTGCTTCTTGTTCTATCCTTAGAGGCTAAGGTGAACAAGTTTTCTCCCTCCTCCTTATGACACCCTTTAGATACCTGAAAACTGCTATCATGTCCCCTCTTAGTCTTCTCTTTTCCAAACTAAACAAACCCAATTCTTTCAGCCTTCCTTCATAGGTCATGTTCTCAAGACCGTTAATCATTCTTGTTGCTCTTCTCTGGACCCTCTCCAATTTCTCCACATCTTTCTTGAAATGCGGTGCCCAGAACTGGACACAATACTCCAGTTGAGGCCTAACCAGCGCAGAGTAGAGCGGAAGAATGACTTCTCGTGTCTTGCTCACAACACACCTGTTAATGCATCCCAGAATCATGTTTGCTTTTTTTGCAACAGCATCACACTGTTGACTCATATTTAGCTTGTGGTCAACTATAACCCCTAGATCCTTTTCTGCCATACTCCTTCCTAGACAGTCTCTTCCCATTCTGTATGTGTGAAACTGATTTTTTCTTCCTAAGTGGAGCACTTTGCATTTGTCTTTGTTAAACTTCATCCTGTTTACCTCAGACCATGTCTCCAATTTGTCTAGATCATTTTGAATTATGACCCTATCCTCCAAAGCAGTTGCAATCCCTCCCAGTTTGGTATAATCTGCAAACTTAATACGCATACTTTCTATGCCAATATCTAAGTCGTTGATGAAGATATTGAACAGAGCCGGTCCCAAAACAGACCCCTGCGAAACCCCACTCGTTATATCTTTCCAGCAGGATTGGGAACCATTAATAACTACTCTCTGAGTATGGTTATCCAGCCAGTTATGCACCCACCTTATAGTAGCCCCATCTAAGTTGTATTTGCCTAGTTTATCGATAAGAATATCATGCGAGACTGTATCAAATGCCTTACTAAAGTCTAGGTATACCACATCCACCGCTTCTCCCTTATCCACAAGACTCGTTATCCTATCAAAGAAAGCTATCAGATTGGTTTGACATGATTTGTTCTTTACAAATCCATGCTGGCTATTCCCTATCACCTTACTACCTTCCAAGTGTTTGCAGATGATTTCCTTAATTACTTGCTCCATTATCTTCCCTGGCACAGAAGTTAAACTAACTGGTCTGTAGTTTCCTGGTGCCAATAGTTGCTGTCCGCATGAATCCAGGACAATATACTTTATGTCACTTTCAGGTACATTTGCACAGGTCAGAGCTCTGAGGTTGCCATTTGTTGCCATTCTGTGGTGTAGCTTTGCCTGGTATCAGCCAGGAAATGTATTTTTTATTTAAATAACCCAGAACAAGCGCTCACTTCCAAAATCACTTTGTTCCCTACTTTACCTGTTTTCTAAGGGGATCCTCTCCCAGCAAACACCATCCAGTGGCCTCATAGACTGGTTCAGGTTCTCCTGCATCTGCCTGTGTGTCACTGTGGCTTGTAGTGCACAACTCACTCTAGCTGGCCTCAAACGAGAGATGAAAGCAGGATCTGTGTCTTTAAAGGGACGAGTTGGGGGAGGAAGGACCAATGTGGTCCCATTGCTATACCCACTGTAGTCAAAAGGCGCCATTCTATTGACTTTAATTGGTGTTGGATCAGCCCTGAAAAGCACACTAGCTTCCCTGGCATGGGAATATGACCTTTCAGAAATTAGCTGGGAAAAATCCCAGATTTGCAGGGAATGGAAGAAAAACTGGGTTAGGTATTGAGCCAAGTAATTTCGATATAGAACAGTCCAGCCACAGAAAGGTTAATTCCCACTCTTCTTTTGATGTCTTGAAATGGTCTGCCCAGGCCCTTTGGTGAGTGCTGATAGTTATTGTTATTTAATTACAGCTCATCTGTGTGTTTGTTTAAAACTGAGATGTCCTAAGCATTACTAACACTAAGTACACAGCTCTGTCTGGCAAAGTCCTTCGGCCCCCCCCAAGTACATTGTGTTCTTTTTTTTAGATTTAAAATGAGGGGTTTAGAATTTCCCTTGCTATCCACCCATCTGTCCTGCTAGCATTCCTGTGGCCTACCTGGCTACCTCAGGAGGAGGACTGATCGCACAAAAGGGATAACCTCAGAGCTGGTCAACATTTTTTTCACTGAGAAATTTTTTTTACCGAAATTAACATTTTCATTTTGGGTCAACAATTTTCATTTTTTTCACTGAAAACCTGAAAAGCATTGTTTTTTGGTAACACTTTTCAGTTTTCAGTACAACAAAAGTTTGGTTTTTGAAAACTAAATATTTTTTACTGAAAACTGATTTTTGTGTGTGGGTTTGTTTGAGAAACAAACATTTTTTGTAAAAAGCAACAGAGGGTCCTGTGGCACCTTTAAGACTAACAGAAGTATTGGGAGCATAAGCTTTCGTGGGTAAGAACCTCACTTCTTCAGATACAAGTCAGATGAAGAAGTGAGGTTCTTACCCACGAAAGCTTATGCTCCCAATACTTCTATTAGTCTTAAAGGTGCCACAGGACCCTCTGTTGCTTTTTACAGATTCAGACTAACACGGCTACCCCTCTGATACTAAACATTTTTTGGTTTTCAGGTTCAGTTTTCTTCATTAAAAAACTGAATTCCTCCCCCCCCACCCCCCCCACCCCCCCCAAAATTTTCACATGAAAAAAAACTGGCATATTTTGACCATCTCTGGATGACAAACGTCTCCTGGAAGAGCTGCGTGAAAAGACGGGGACAACAGGTTAATACCAAATGAACATGACAGCTAGGATGGTCATAGAATCATAGAATATCAGGGTTGGAAGGGACCTCAGGAGGTCATCTAGTCCAACCCCCTGCTGAAAGCAGGACCAATTCCCAACTAAATCAAAGGAGCCAAACAGAGTTAGGCATCAAGCGCTCACTCAATTTCCAGGGGTCCCAATTCTCCACATGTAAAACGGGGGTGATAAACTTTCCTTTGTCTGTCTTGTCTATGTAGCTGGCTAGCTCACTGGGGCAGGGACTCACTCACTCTGGGGATGTGAGGATCAACGCAGTGGGGCCCTCAGCTCGGTTGAGGCCTCTTTGTGTCACCTTAGCACAAATTATAATTAATATTAATAATAATATTTATTAATCGTCTCTCCGCATGCACTCCATTGCATAAGCCAGCAAACAGGACAGCTTACGGTTAATATGGGGAAACTGCTGTGGATCAAATGGGACAGTTTGATAGTTTTTGTTGCTTCTTTGCTAATTGGACTAGCCACACCACACAAACTGGGAAGCCCCTACCGCTTTCCAACATGCAAGCCAAAGCACCAGGTATTTTTTTATTGTTTGCAGTCGTTCATTTTACTCCTGCCCATTTGCTCAGAGTCAAATCTTAGAAAGCTTTTAGCTACGCTTGTGGGGGGGGGGAAAAAGATATTCTGATCAAAGAGGCCCTAGTTAGCTGACCATGTGCCAGTCACCAGGCAAACAGTCAGCTACAGCCCAGTTGGCAAGGGGAACCTGCCTGCCCATGACACATGCTTCTCTGTTTTTGTTCTTTCCTGCACTTCAGAGCTCCAAGAGATTCTCTGCAGCAGAGAGATGCAGGGCAAATGAGGGGATTGGTTGTTTACCCATGTTACCTTATTTTGAACTCTGCCAGATAAAATTATTTAAACAATGAGTTTATTCTTATTTAAAAGTGTGATAAATATTTCATATTATTATTATTACTAATGTGTATTGCAGTAGCACCTAGAATACCCAATCATGGACCCAGATGCACCATGCTAGGCGCTGTACAAACACAGGACAAAGAGACAGTCGCTGCCCAAAGAACTTACAGTCTAAGTTATGATGATGCCTCCTGCAGTCCAAGGTATGGAAGGACCTAGGATAAGATAAAGAGGAAATGGAAGGCATTTTTAATGTCAGCCGCATAGCTAAGAGGGACAGCTGTGCTCTAGAGGACAGAATAGAGTGCTGGGAGTCAAGAGTCTCCGCTACTGCTGCTCTTGGTCACCTTCAGCAAATCCCTTCACTTCCATGTAGATTCATTACCCCAAATGTAGTATGGGGATAATAATATTATAGCTTTGGGAAAGTGCTTTGAGGTCTACAGATATAGAAGAGCCCGATACTCCAGTGAGAGCTAATAGTGATGCCAAAGGGTAAAGTTGCACAAGCGTTTCCATTGTGACCCTGTTTTCAGTCACTCATAGTATTTACCTTCAGATAGGTGACCAGACAGCAAGTGTGAAAAATCGGGCCTGGGTTGGGGGGTAATAGGTGCCTATATAAGCAAAGCCCGTAATATAGGGACTGTCCCTATAAAATCGGGACATCTGGTCACTCTCCCTTCAAACTGAACTTTTCCAAACTTGGTCTCTAGACTCTGCCCAAAGGAGGCGTTTGGGAGTGGGAGAATGGGGAAGAAAAACCCAACATTCTTTATTTTGAAATAGTTGTGCCCCCTTTGGGAAGAGCTCTAGTACATTTTTCGTGGGTTTTTTCTTTACCCACCCACCCAATATATTTCCTCCCTTTTTCTATTGAACACAACAGAACAAATGAAGACTGGGCTTTTTTTTTTTTTGCTGCCTCATTTTTTCTTGATTCTTTTCATTTTTCCTGGGCCATTAGGGGATGTTTCCAAAGCTGAGGACGTTCTCAAAAGTTACAGAATGGCAAAAGAAAAAAAAGAGAACCCCCCCCAAGAACTCCTTTCCCTGCCTGGTTTCAGAGGGGTAGCCGCGTTAGTCTGTATCAGCAAAAAGAACAAGGAGTCCTTGTGGCACCTTAGAGACTAACACATTTATTTGGGCTAAATAACATAAGCTTTCATGGGCTAAAACCCACTTCACCGGATGCATGGAGTGGAAAATACAGTAGGAAGAGATATATACACAGAGAACATGAAAAAATGGGTGTTGTCATACCAACTATAATGAGACTAATCAATTAAGATGGGCTATTATCAGCAGGAGAAAAAAACATTTGTAGTGATAATCAGGATGGCCCATTTCCAACAGTTGACAAGAAGGTGTGAGTAACAGTAGGGGGAAAAAATTAGCATGGGGATGAAGTGGGTTTTAGCCCACGAAAGCTTACGCCCAAATAAATTTGTTAGTCTCTAAGGTGCCACAAGGACTCCTCGTTCTTTTTCCCTGGCTGGACATTGTTCATTCTGTTGTTTTGGGTGTAAAAATGGAAAAAGGGATGTAGGGGATAGGGGAGGGGCTAAAAAGGGGGGTGGGAGAATAACAAAAAACTGGGGGGGGGAAACGGAAAAAAAAACCCCACAGCAACATTTTTCATTTTGATTTTTTTTTAAAGTTCCGTTTTTCAATTAGAAATTTTTAAGTAAACATATTTTGACTGGTTCTAATACTAATAAATCAAAAGAACTGGGCTCATCTCCTGGCTGTGACGCTTAGTTACTATATGATGTTGAATAAATCGTTCCAATTCTCTGTCCGACCATCTGCAAAGTGAGGCTGTGAATATTTCCCATTCCCTAAGCAGGAATATTCCCCCCCGCCCCCACAATACATACTAATAATTAATAGGGGGCCCCCTTGAGCGTCTCGGGGCCTAATCGATTGCTTAGCCCGCTTATGCCTAGTGCCGGCTCCGGACCGGGTAGAGCGCTATGTAAAGTATTGCTATTCATTATTAGAGCTATTTCATTGTTCTCTTCCCCGCGGCACAGAGCATCAGAGCAAGCAATGGTAAGACAACTTCCCTCCCTCCATCTTAGTTCTATTGCCTTCTACCCATCCTGGGGGCGGAGGGGTTGAGCCAGTGGGAGAATCTCAGGAGATAAGAAGTAAAGTCCTGAGATGTAGCAAAGCTCACGATATAGATCCTCAGCTGGTGTAAATGGGCACAGTGCCACTGAAGCCAGTGTAGCGACACGGAGGAGCTGAGGATCTGGCCCTAGGTTTGCGGTGCTAGGCCATACTGTGTTTTGTCCAGGCACTATCATGTTGTCTGTAGGGAGCTAGTGCAGACGGGAACTCCGTAGATCAGCAATGAGAATATAAGAGGCTGTTTCTTTGGTATACTACAATAGAAGCTATCCCATACCCTAAAGGATCTACACCTGGTTTCAGCCAGCTGGCAAGAAAGCTAAAGTGTGGCTACATAAAATATCCGAACAAGATGATAAAAAAGAGCTTTCATCTGCCTTAATGTCTTCAATGAGATTCACTGAATGTGTTCCCTGATTGAATCTGCTGAGCAAGGATTTCAGCAGAGCAATTAAATACTCCCCTTATTGACAGTCATCTGGGAGGCCCCTGTTCATTGCTTATTCCAAGTACATGGAATCTCTTGTGCTTGTGATATGTGGAGCAGGGAGATTTGTTTTTGACAGGAGTATGCCGTCCAAATAAAGTGACCATATGCCTAGTTTTACTGGGGCAGTCCTGGTTTTTATATGGTGTCTCAGAAAGTCTTTCAGGACATCTGAAATGCCCCATTGTTTCATTTCAATCAGTCAAAAGGTTTTTTGATAGCTACAAGCTGTTTGTTCAAGACGTGTTACAGCACTGAGCAGAATTAGCTCTGCTTCTCTGGAACAAACAGCTCAGCGGCATGAACGTTCGGTGCGATGTTTTAATATGAGTGAGCAAGTCCCGTTAAACCCAAGACACCCTCATACTCTTTACCTTGACAAGGTGATGTATTAAAACTACAAACAGCCTTGTCTTAATGAGGATTTTCTCTGGTGTTAGGCCTGGTCTACACTACGACTTTAATTCGGATTTAGCTGCCTTAATTCGAATTAACGCTTGACCCGTCCACACAACGAAGCCAGTTAATTCGAATTAAAGGGCCCTTTAATTCGATTTCTGTACTCCTCCTCGACGAGAGGAGTAGCGTCAAAATCGGTATTGTTAATCCGAATTAAGGTTAGTGTGGCCGCAATTCGATGTTATTGGCCTCCAGGAGCTATCCCACAGTGCACCATTGTGACCGCTCTGGCCAGCAATCTGAACTCGCATGCACTGGCCAGGTGGACAGGAAAAGCCCCGGGAACATTTGAATTTCATTTCCTGTTTGCACAGCGTGGAGAGCACAGGTGACCACAGAGAGCTCATCAGCACAGGTAACCATGCAGGCTGATAATCGAAAAAGAGCACCAGCATGGACCGTACAGGAGGTACTGGATTTGATCTCTATATGGGGAGAGGATTCAGTGCTAGCAGAACTGCGTTCGAAAAGACGAAATGCCAAAACTTATGAAAAAATTTCCAAGGGCATGATGGAGAGAGGCCACAATAGGGACACAGATCAGTGCCGCGTTAAAGTCAAGGAGCTCAGACAAGCCTATCAAAAAGCAAAGGAGGCAAACGGTCGCTCCGGGTCAGAGCCGCGGACATGCCGCTTCTACGCTGAGCTAAATGCATTTCTAGGGGGGGCCGCCACCACTACCCCACCTCTGACTGTGGATTCCGAGCTGGGGATAATCTCATCAGGTACACCTGATGATTCCGTGGAAGGGGAAGAGGAGGAGGAGGAGGACGAGCTGGCAGAGAGCACCCAGCTCTCCGTTCTCCCCAACAGCCAGGATCTATTTCTCACCCTGACTGAAGTACCCTCCCAAGCCTCCCAAGCCAGCACCCAAGACCATGACCCCATGGAAGGGACCTCAGGTGAGTTTACCTTTTAAAATATAAAACATGGTTTAAAAGCAAGCATTTTTAATGATTAATTTGCCCTGAGCACTTGGGATGCATTCGCAGCCAGTACAGCTACTGGAAAAGTCTGTTAACATGTCTGGGGATGGAGCGGAAATCCTCCAGGGACATCTCCATGAAGCTCTCCTGGAGGTACTCCAAAAGCCTTGCCACAAGGTTTCTGGGCAGTGCAGCCTTATTCCGTCCTCCATGGTAGGACACTTGACCACGCCATGCTAGTAGCAAGTAATCTGGTATCATTGCCTGACAGAGCCTGGCAGCGTATGGTCCCGGTGTTTGCTGGCATTCAAGCAACATCCGTTCTTTATCTTGCTGTGTAATCCTCAGGAGAGTGATATCGCTTAGGGTAACCTGGTTGAAATAAGGGAATTTAATTAAGGGGACAGAGGTGGCCGTTCCTACTGGGCTGTTTGCCTGTGGCTGAAAAGAAATCCTTCCCTGCATTTAGCCAAGTGCAAAGGGGGGGGGGGAGGATTGGCCCAGAGCTTTTCGCGTTTTGCTAGCAGGGATCTTCCCTGATACCAGCCACGCGGTGGGGGGAGGGAGAAAGCACTCATCCCAGAGAATTCATGGCGGGTGGGGGGGGGTGTTAGTTTGGTTCCTGCAGGGATCTTCCCTGATACCAGCCACGCGGTGGGGGGAGGGAGAAAGCACTCATCCCAGAGAATTCATGGCGGGTGGGGGGGGGGTGTTGTTAGTTTGGTTCCTGCAGGGATCTTCCCTGATACCAGCCACGCGGTGGGGGGAGGGAGAAAGCACTCATCCCAGAGAATTCATGGCGGGTGCGGGGGGGGTGTTAGTTTGGTTCCTGCAGGGATCTTCCCTGATACCAGCCACGCGGTGGGGGGAGGGAGAAAGCACTCATCCCAGAGAATTCATGGCGGGTGGGGGGGGTGTTGTTAGTTTGGTTCCTGCAGGGATCTTCCCTGATACCAGCCACGCGGTGGGGGGAGGGAGAAAGCACTCATCCCAGAGAATTCATGGCGGGTGGGGGGGGGTGTTAGTTTGGTTCCTGCAGGGATGTTCCCTGATACCAGCCACGCGGTGCGGGGAGGGAGAAAGCACTCATCCCAGAGAATTGGATGGGGGGGGGGGGTGTTAACCTTCAGCAGCAGAAAACAAGCTAACAGGAAAACTGCAGCACAACGGGCTTTGCTTGGTATGTGGGAAAGCAGGGCGCAGAAGCCTAAAGACAGTGGCTTACCATGGCAGCATGCAAGGTGAATTCTGTTGCCCAGACCTGCGTCTGTGATCTCTAGCAGCAAAGCCACAGGCACTCAATATTAAGAGGCAAAATGCGACCTTGCACAGAAATCACATGTGCTATGTAATGTGAATAGTATACACCGTGAAAGAGTATAAGCATTGTTCTGAAAAATGTATCTTTTAAAAAAATTCTCTCCTTTTTTCACTCCCTCCAGCAGGTGCAAATGTTTCAAGCCTCCCTCCTCCTTCCCGAAGGCTATCCCAGATAAGGCGTCGTAAAAAAAAGACGAGAGAAGAGATGTTTGCCGAAATCATGCAATCCACCAGGAATGAAAGAGCTCATCTGAATGAGTGGAAGGAGACGGTTTGCAAGTATAGGAAAGAAGCCAGTGACCGTGAGGACAGGAGGGACCAACGTGAGGACATGAGGGACCAACGTGAGGACAGAAGGGACCAACGTGAGGAGAGGAGAGACGCTCGAGATGAGAGGTGGCGGCAGGAAGATCAGAGGAGTCGGGAAGCAACGCTGGGGCTGCTGCGTGAGCAAACAGACATGCTCCGGCGTCTGGTGGAGCTTCAGGAACGGCTGCTGGAGAACAGAGTGCCGCTACAGCCCCTGTATAACCCCCCTACCTCCTCACCATGTTCCATAGCCTCCACACCCAGACGTGTAAGAACACGGGGGGGGGGAGGCTCCGTACACCCTCCCATTCCACCCCAGTGGACAGCCCAAGCAAAAGGCTGCCATTTTTTTAACCTTTTTTTACTGGGCTTTTCCTTCCCGCTGATCCTCCTCCCAAACCCCACTCAGGTTCTGTGCCGCTACAGCCCCTGTATAACCCCCCTACCTCCTCACCATGTTCCATAGCCTCCTCACCCAGACGTTTAAGAACACGGGGGGGGGGGGGGGAGGCTCCGTACACCCTCCCATTCCACCCCAGTGGACAGCCCAAGCAAAAGGCTGCCATTTTCTTAACCTTTTTTTACTGGGCTTTTCCTTCCCGCTGATCCTCCTCCCAAACCCCACTCAGGTTCTCTCCCTCTTTTTATAATCAATTAATAAAGAATAAATGATTTTTAAACAATGGTGACTTTATTTCCTTTGAAAGCAAGCTGGGGGAAGGGGGAGGGTGGGTTCCTTACAGAGAATGAGTCAATAAAGGGGGCGGGTTTTCAGGAAGGATAAACAAACATAAATTTCACACTGTAGCCTGGCCAGTCATGAAACTGGTTTTCAAAGCTTCCCTAATGCGCAGCGCTTCATCGTGTGCTCTTCTAATCGCCCTGGTGTCTGGCTGCGAGTAATCAGCAGCCAGGCGATTTGCCTCAGCCTCCCACCCTGCCATAAAGGTCTCCCCCTTGCTCTCACAGAGATTGTGAAGCACACAGCAAGCAGTAATAACAATGGGGATATTGGTTTGGCTGAGGTCTGAGCGAGTCAATAAGGATCGCCAGCGACCTTTTAAACGGCCAAATGCACATTCTACCACCATTCTGCACTTGCTCAGCCTGTAGTTGAACAACTCCTGACTCCTGTCCAGGCTGCCTGTGTATGGCTTCATGAGCCATGGCATTAAGGGGTAGGCTGGGTCCCCAAGAATAACAATTGGCATTTCAACATCCCCCACGGTTATTTTCTGGTCCGGAAAGTAAGTCCCTTGCTGCAGCCGTTTAAACAGATTGGTGTTCCTGAAGACGCGAGCGTCATGAACCCTTCCCGGCCAGCCCACATGGATGTTGGTGAAACGTCCCTTGTGATCCACAAGTGCTTGCAGCACCATTGAGAAGTACCCCTTGCGGTTTATGTACTGGGTACCCTGGTGCTCCGGTGCCAAGATAGGAATATGGGTTCCATCTATTGCCCCACCACAGTTAGGGAATCCCATTGCAGCAAAGCCATCCACTATGACCTGCACATTTCCCAGAGTCACTACCTTTCGTAGCAGCACCTCCGTGATTGCTTTGGCTACTTGCATCACAGCAGCCCCCACAGTAGATTTGCCCACTCCAAATTGATTCCCGACTGACCGGTAGCTGTCTGGCGTTGCAAGCTTCCACAGGGCTATCGCCACTCGCTTCTCAACTGTGAGGGCTGCTCTCATCTTGGTATTCTGGCGCTTCAGGGCAGGGGAAAGCAAGTCACAAAGTTCCATGAAAGTGCCCTTACGCATGCGAAAGTTTCTCAGCCACTGGGAATCGTCCCACACCTGCAACACTATGCGGTCCCACCAGTCTGTGCTTGTTTCCTGGGCCCAGAATCGGCGTTCCAAGCCTATAACCTGGCCCATTAACATCATAATCTCCAAAGCACCGGGGCCCGCGGTCTCAGAGAATTCTGTGTCCGTGTCCATGTCCTCATCACGCTGGTCGCTGCGCTGCAATCGCCGCCTCCTCCTCCTCGCCTCTTTTTTCTGGTCCTGTGTAAGCATAAACTCCACGAGAAAGCGCGAGGTGTTTATAATGTTCAAGACTGCGTTCTGGAGCACAACGGGATCCATGCTTGATGCAGAATGGAGTCTGCAGAGTTCACTCAGGAAAAAAGGCGCGAAATGGTTGTCTGCCGTTGCTTTCAGGGAGGGAGGGGGAGGCTGTACCCAGAACTACCTGCGACAATGTTTTTTGCCCCATCATGCACTGGGGTCTCAACCCAGAATTCCAAGGGGGGTGGAGACTGCGGGAACTATGGGATAGCTATGTAAAAGCTACCCACAATGCAACGCTCTGGAAATCGATGCTACTATGGTAGCTTGGACGCACACCACCGAATTAATGGTGCCTAGTGTGGCCGAATACATTCGAATTTATAAAATCGGTTTCCTAAATTCGAATTATATAAATTCGGATTAATCCTGTAGTGTAGACATACCCTAAGTTAACACAAGATAAGAACACAACTTGTTCCTACTGAAAACACACCCGTAGAGAAAAACCCTCCACTCTGTGCTGAATCCAGTTTCTAACATGGTGAACTGTTTGCCAGCAGAATTTTATGCTATTCTACCAGCTCTAGTGCCCACTGATATTTGGGGAAAATGGCCGTGTCTCATCATCTGACCATGATAGCAAAGTACATCGCATTCCCTTCAGAGGTCCTTTCTGATCCCATTGGCAAAAAAGTGTGTCTTAAGAAGTTTTAAGAAACCATAGCAATGATGCTGAGCTCATCCATGTATGCGGCTTGTATTACCGAATCCCTTGAGAAGAACACAGATAGAGCTTGTGAATATCGCCTCTGCTAACTAATAAAAGGAAGGACCTATAGCGAACAATTTCAAATCACACTATCTTGCATGGTGTGAATGGGCTGAGTCAACAGAGAACTCAGACGCTGAATTTGTGCCCAAATTTACTCCCTGCCTGGGGTTCAGCTTTCCTGGCAATCCACAAACAAAACCACAACATAAACCTCAGTCTAAGGGTCCTCCTGGAGCTTATCTTCTCCTAGGATTTCTCTGCAGGACCTCGCCTGTCCCAACTCCCTAATTCCACCTCCCAGTTCTTACTTCATTTGTATGAAAGGTGGAATGAATGTGCTACAAAGAGCCAGCCAAAGGGAAAGCTAGCAGCTTTATGCAGGTTTCTAAC
This sequence comes from Emys orbicularis, assembly GCF_028017835.1. NCBI lineage: Eukaryota > Metazoa > Chordata > Testudines > Emydidae > Emys > Emys orbicularis. The sequence continues at coordinate 125,984,381 of NC_088688.1, read as the reverse complement.
ACCAGCTAACAAGTTGGGTCAACACAAGAACCCAGCACAGCCATACTGTATGGGTTTGGGTGGATTACAAGTGTCAGAAAGAGCCTTATGGCAAAGTCCTGTGCTCAGGGAGACCTGCCCTCAGGTGACCTGAGTTTCTGCAGGCCAGCAGAACTCATCTGGAATCGTCTATCTGTCCCTGGATTGGAGATGATGCAGATAGAGCCATGGAAGAGGTTCTAGTGGGCAAAGTCAGCATTCATTCCCGGCGTGATCCCCAGATCGGCAGTATGTTTACACAAATGCTCTCATTTATACCAGGTCATGTGCAGAAGAAATGTTCCCTGTTATAAGAGATGGGCCCAAACCAGAAGACTGGATCCAAACCTCGTGGAACTGTGGGCAAATTGGGATCCACATCTGTATCCAAACTTGATGCGTTGGGCCCATCTCTAATTTGTGAAGTTTTCCAATATTAGCGACACCCCAGAACATTGCATTCTAGGGCATTGACAGCAGATATGGAATCAAGCAAGGGCGTATACAGAATTTTTAGAAAGATGAGTTTATATGCATTTTTAGGGCCCCGAGCCTGGTTAACAGGAGCATTCAGTATGCACTTGGGTCAGTTTTCAATGCTCCATTGCAAGGCCGCCTTTAAATAGTGGTGTACATTCATGAAAGGGCAGAGAGCTAACAGCGAGAGCATGGAGGCCAGCAAAAAATGGCCACTTGATTAGAAACACAGGGACTGTCAATCACAGTGACTGAAAAATAGTTACAGAGGAGAAGACGGCAGACTCTACTAATACATCATGAGTTATAGAGTCAATGGATATTATTACTACACTTTGCCGCAGTAACATAATTGATTGCCTAACTTTATCCTTCACAGGCGTGGGGGGTGGTTCTCTGTCGGTGCATAGTGAAGTAATCGCTGCTTTCTCAGGAGAAATAAAATCTTTTCAAATTGGTTTCACTTACAGACCCCATCATCACTTACTGTGTGGGTATGAGGCCCAGAGAGAATTTACCAGGTGGCTGTAAAGTGAGAACACCCAGGATTGACAAGCACAGACTCCCTGCTTATGTGGAGGCCATGCTTTGCTTTTGGATGGGAATATTTAGCGAGTAGTAGTGGAATCACCCACTCAGCCACTAAAATCAAAAGCCATCCACTGAGGCATCGTCTAAAGAGTGACACGATGTCCTTGCTTGATGGATCAGTAAATCTCATGGAACTACATGTATTTTTCCACGGCACATTGAGTCACTTTGGTGAAAAGGATCATTGAGCCATATAGACAGGCAGAGATTGCGCACTTCAGTGATGCAGAAAACCTCCCTAAACTTTCCTTTTTAATCTCTCCAGGAAGAGAAGCACCAGGAGTGCTGATGGTGATCTGGCAAAGGTGTTTGCGTTGAAAGGAAATCTGTGTCGTTTCTTTAGATGCAAACCAAGACTACCGATTGCAATGACTGGGATAAATTCTGGTGCCAGATACAGTCTATGTGTGCATCTCTCACAATAATGATAGGGGATGGAGGGTGTCCAAAAGCACTTAAGTCAGGTCTGTGCTTTAGAAACTCCGTTTCCACCATCAGAGTGATATCTAATATCCACACTTCCAGCACACACACGGCCTGACTCAAAGTCCATTACCACCCATAGAAAGATTCCCTGTGGAAGGGTGCACTGACTACTCATGCACCCCCTTGTGGCTCGGTGTGGCATCATCTAGCATCCCCTGCCTCGTCTCATGACCCAGCCTCCAGCCAGGTCATGTTCAGTCCCCCCCGCCAGGGTAACCAAAAAGTCCAGCACACAATAGTCCCACAGCCTCATGCCAAGACTTTGGCTTGAGTCCCAAGTCCATAATCCTTTCACCCCTACTCTCTGGGGTCTTTGCACCACCTTTTCCAATGGCCAATAGGGGAACCCAGGCCCGCCCCCTCCTCTGGGTTCCATCCCAGGGACTCTGTAGTAAGCCGCCGAGGTTTGTCTACTCAGGCTCCCTGCTTCCTCCCTGGGCTTCTCCCTACCTCCACCTGTCCACAGGCCTTTTCCAAAGCCCCTTCCTGGGCTCACTGTGTACCTGTGTTCCTCTCAGGCACCCCAAGGTATCAGGCTTCACCCTTCCTTCAGGGCCATGGCTCACAGGATCCCCTCCCCCCCAAGGAGTTCTCCAACAAATCCCCAGAGGCAGTACAAACTGCAACCACTTCCATCCCTCCCGGGCTTGAACTTTAGTCCTTCACAAGTCTCCCCTGCGACTCTGGATCCGCAGCTCCCATCAACCCACGGGTGGCCTTCTCTCATTGGCCTCCTTCCCCCCTGCTGCCCTCACCCACCCAGGCCAGTCCCAGGCTGTAGACACCCCCCTACAGCTCCTGCAGCTGAGCTCTCTCAACTGGGTCCAGTCATTACCCAACGCCACCTGCTCCCCAGCCAGTCAGCCTCAGCTCGGAGGGTGGTGGATCCTCACAGGCAAGGCAGAGCCTGTGACACTCTCATTGATATCAAGGGCTTTCGATCCGGCCCCTCGTCATTAGTTACTTGATAGTCAGCCCCATACATGGATTACAAGCACGTGTGTGCGTCCTGGAGTCTAATCTCCTTGTCTCCATTGCACAAAGAACAAGCTATCACCGAGGCAGAGAGAGGCGGAGCGATCCATTTTCAGATGGAACTGCTGTATTCCTTAACGCTGTACAGAGGGCCACATCCTCAGCTGGGGTAAACGGGCATGAATTGCAGCGGAGTTGGGCTGATTCACACCAGCTGAGGATCTGGCTCATGCCCTCTACATACTACGGTGATGGGCGTACTGGAAATGTGTGTGCATGGCTCTGTCTATCTATAGCATAGATATGAACTCTATCGGATGTGCACATGCGCATATTTGAGGGTAAAAGATGTCTCTTGGTTACGAAACTACGGTGCGCCAGACGGCAGGCCACATTCTAGCACCCTTGCTCAAGGTAAGTAACATCTGACTCTGTGAATAGCTCCACTGATTTCAATTAAACTGCGTATGGAGCCAGGTGCTATTCAGCCTGAGTAAGGGTGGCAGAATTGGACTCGGAGAAGAGACGCCTTCTCTTGCAGTACCGCGCTGACTTTAATTTATATTATAATTTCACCTTGCCTGGGGTGTCTTTCTCTTCGAGCCAATGCAGCCCTGCCAGATCTCCCTCCGAGGGCTCGGTTTTATGGATGGATGAGGTCACAACAATGCCACATTTTCTCTATTCTCCGTTGCTTGCCCCATATGCCTTAGGGCAGCAATAAGAGTCACTGTCAAAACTAAGTTGACTAAGTTGTTGGTCTTTCTCCACTGAGGCGTCTCCATGACACTTGGCTGGGCCCAGATGAACAGTGCCTAGCCAAGGACGTAGATTCCTCAGCGGATAACAAAGCAAAATGTCATTTCTGACTTGATCAGCACTTTTTATGCTTTAATTTGAAACTCGCTGGCAGAAAAAGAGTTTAAAAGCTTTTCCATGGGCTTTTGTGAAACCCCCTGATTTGCACCCATAAAAGCGGAATGGCTTGACAGGCGGCTGACTGATGGACTAGAAGAGCATACTGTTAGTCATTGCAGAGCTTCATTCCACTCTTTCACCTTAGGCACCGTGTACAAGTTCACAAGAGTGTTGGAAAAAGTGTATGTGTGTGTGTGTGTGTGTGTGTGTGTTTTATGACTAAACACACATCGGTCTGTATTTAATGTCAGCCGATGTATTGAACAGCTACAAGGGAGATCTGGCTTCCTGTTTAATTTTGTGTCAGCAGCAGCTGGGAGAATCCTGGAGGCCATGCTCTCGTTCTCACCTGGTGATGGTGTGGGTGGGAAATGGAGCGTATACGGTGTGTGTCACTCTCGTGTCTGGCTGAGGCAGAGTGGCACTGCAGCCTCGGGGTTATCAAACTCCCTGATTTCACACGGCTTTGTCCTGTGATGAAGCTGGGAAAAGGGACATATTTAAAACAGGGAAATGAGCATCCATTGCTTAGATTGTGACCCAGATTCCATGCAGCTCTTTAGAGCATGGAGAGCTCTCCCCCGCCCCGATCTTTGGCATATGCCCTCTCCAGGAAAGCCCCTGTTTCAGAGTGGCTGAGAGTGCTGCTCATAAAACAGGAATGTTAATTTTGAAGCAGCAGTGGAATAGGAATTGCTTTACTCAGGTCCTCATTGCTAACCAAAAGCCACCCCTTCCTGCCAGAACCCCAGTCACTAGACTGGAGAAGAAATTCAGTTATTAGAAACAAATAACAAATACAAACGGGGAAGCGCAGATGCTCCTGACTCTCTGGACCATCAGGCAGACAAATGAACAGGCACATCTCTAGGGCTCATGCACACAGATTGCTTGTTCTGGCGATGCATGCAAGGTCAAAGGTGAAACCAGAATGGATTAGGATGGACACCCTATCTTTCACACAGGCAAAATAGCCTGCAGAGTAGCACTACTGGACATGAGGTTAATTGCTTGGTTTAGGAAAGCAAAGTCTAGATTTTTGCGTCCACAATTTGATGTCAAGGAATAGTAGGAGTGGAATGGAGGCAGATCAGTCTGATGGTTTATAATGGGAGAGACAACTAAAGAGATGTGCTCTGAATTGAATTGCTCTTTATTATTTGCTCCACTGCGCTAGGCGCTGTACAGAGACAGAACAAAGAGACAGTCCCTGCCCCAAAGAGCTGCCAATCTCAGTAGAAGTCAAAAGACAACAGATAGATACAGACAGACGGAGGAGTGCAAGGAGACAACAAGACACTATTGTGTGAAGAGACAAGACAGACACGGGGGTGGCTGGGGAAGGGATAGAAGAACACACTGCACAATGTGTTTTATGCAATTTGCAGGGAGGTTTTATGCCAAAACAAAATGGGTGGGTTTGCTTTTTGTCCCGGCCCTGTAGGAAAAGGCATCAGAGACCCCGGTGGGGGCGTGAGCGCTCAGCTGACTCCCCAGTGTCTGGCCTGAGCAACTGATCAGTTGCATGGCCAGAAGCATGGCCCAGGGAGGCCAAGAGCAGCTTGTGTATTGTTGTGCTGTTGGTTGTTGTTTTGTTTTTAAAAATACACCGATGGATTAAAAATGTCTTTGCAAATAAGAATACTGTTATATTAGCAAATACACCTGTGAGCGCAAAGCGTGTGTGGCGGGGAGCTGACTGCTACCTGCTCAACTGCTGGACAAGCCAGGCACTACTAGGAGAGGGTAGGAAGCTGGTGAAACAGGGGGCTGCACTATTGAGAGGCAAAGCTCATAGAAGGCTCCTGACCTGCCTTGAACTCAATGTTGAGCTCCTGCCACACTGAATGTCACGAAGAAGCTGCCCTTTTTCACTGGCACGAGGCAGAAGTGCCCCCTCCCCCGCAGTGGGGCACGCTGGGCGAGATAGATAAAGGAAAGGCGGCTCGCTAATGCTCAGTAGCAGGGATGGGAGATAAACAGCGGGTGCTGGAAAAGGAGGCGTCCCTGGAGAGAAGCCTGTCATCGCATGGAGCAGCTGGTACCTCAAGTAGCGATTAAGTCCCAGCATAAGCAACAATCACTCCACAATGCTGTGCCCCCCAGAGCAGGCCTGACAGCAGCAACCCACACTGGGCTGAACCACGGCGAGCTTTGGAAGAAGCCACAGGACAGCGAGATAGACAGAGCAGACAGGGCATAGGAATGCTGCTCCAGTTCACAACCGGGTAACAGCCCCGGGAGCCTATGTCACCCCTTACACTGACCTTCAGGAGGTCTTGATTGTTCAGTCAAAATATTTAGAACATCTCTGAAGACAACGTAGTCTTCAAAATTCGATCCCAGCCGCTAGGAAATGCACAAGGCAAACACAACCACATCAGACCATGGTGATGACCCCCGCCTCCTTTCCAGTGTCTGTCATCCGTGCTAGACAGATTGGTGGGGACAATGGAGAAAAGGTGGGGGAAAGGCAGAGCCCACTACGAAAACAACAAGTGCACTGGGAGCTCTCCCATTCCTGTTTGCAGTACAGTGGCCCCAGTGTGCTAGGCACCGACGGATGCATTGTGAGAGAACGTTCCTGACCTCAAGCCCGTCCAATCTAACCAGGTAAGACAATATAAGCATGGGAGAATGGATGGGAAACGGAGACACAGAGATTAAGGCCCAGATCCTCAAAAGGAATTAGGTGTCTATCTGCCAGTGATTTCAATGGAAGCTAGGCACCTAAATACACCTTTAAACATCTAGACCTAAGTGACATGTTCAAGGTTACCCAGTGAGTCTGTGGAAGAGATGGGACTTGACCCAGAATCTCTTGAATCCCAGCTAGCATCTGAACCACAAAACCATCCCTCCTCTCTGAACAAACGAAATCCCATCTAATGTACTAAATACGTCCCCTAAATAATGTTTTCACATTCTGTCACCCATAATGAAGAGTTAAATGCCATAAGTTTGGGATTGTGACAACCTTCAAACCAAACCAAAATAATCAGATTTGGGGTGGACCTATGGTTTCATGGCGAAATCTTCTGCCGATGGATCACAGACCCCGTAGTCCACGTTCCACTCAATTTCACAGATTTTTTTAAGGCCAGAAGGGACCATTATATCAGCTAGTCTGACCTAGTGCATGGCACAGACCTCTATCTTCCACCCACACACCACTATATCAAGCCTAAAGGCTTTAGTAAAACTAAAGCACTCCTTGATCATGCTCTTGAGACGCTTCTCAAACCCTTCACCAGGTTGTAACCAGAGCAACAGCGGTGACAGCCATCCATGACCCTCAATTTCCCCAAAGTTCTCACAGTAATTCAAAAACCTTCTTGTGTTACAAGTAACCCCTGGGCTGGTGGCAACTTCAGCCTATCTAAAGATCTCATAGACTCATAGACTCATAGACATTAAGGTCAGAAGGGACCAATATGGTCATCTAGTCTGACCTCCCGCATGATGCAGGCCACAAAAGCTGACCCACCCACTTTCCCTTGAAGTCTTTAAATTAAGTCTCAGAGAATCCTCCAGCCTGCGACCCCTGCCCTATGCTGCGGAGGAAGGCGAAAAACCTCCAGGGCCTCTGCCAATCTACCCTGGAGGAAAATTCCTTCCCGACCCCAAATATGGCGATCAGTAGAACCCCGAGCATACAGGCAAGATTCTACAGCCGGACCCTTATTTTACCAGCGATGGCTCGTTAATGCCTAATTGACTAAAATCACGTTATCCCATCAAACCATTCCCTCCATAAACTTATCTAGCCTACTCTTGAAGCCAGAGAGGTCTTTCGCCCCCACCGTTTCCCTCGGAAGGCTGTTCCAAAATTTCACCCCTCTGACGGTTAGAAACCTTCGTCTAATTTCAAGCCTAAACTTCCCCACGGCCAGTTTATATCCATTTGTTCTCGTGTCCACATTACTACTGAGCTGGAATAATTCCTCTCCCTCCTTGGTATTTATCCCTTTGATATATTTAAAGAGAGCAATCATATCCCCCCTCAGCCTTCTTTTGGTTAGGCTAAACAAACCGAGCTCCTCAAGTCTCCTTTCATAGGAAAGGTTTTCCATTCCTCGGATCATCCTAGTGGCCCTTCTCTGTACCCGTTCCAGTTTGAGTTCATCCTTTTTAAACATAGGAGACCAGAACTGCACACAGTACTCCAAATGAGGTCTCACCAGCGCCTTGTATAACGGAAGCAGCACCTCCTTGTCCCTACTAGAAATACCTCTCCTAACGCATCCCAAGATCGCATTAGCTTTTTTCACAGCCACGTCACATTGCCGACTCATAGTCATCCTGCGATCAACCAGGACTCCGAGGTCCTTCTCCTCCTCCGTCACTTCCAACCGATGCGTCCCCAGCTTATAACTAAAATTCTTGTTAGTCATCCCTAAATGCATCACCTTACACTTCTCACTATTAAATCTCATCCTATTATTATTACTCCAATTTACAAGGTCATCCAAGTCTCCCTGCAGAATATCCCGATCCTTCTCCGAATTGGCAATACCTCCCAACTTTGTGTCATCCGCAAACTTTATCAGCCCACTCCTACATTCGGTTCCGAGGTCAGTAATGAATAGATTAAATAAAATCGGACCCAAAACCGAACCTTGAGGAACCCCACTGGTGACCTCCCTCCAACCTGACAGTTCACCTTTCAGTACTACCCGCTGCAGTCTACCCTTTAGCCAGTTCTTTATCCACCTCTGGATTTTCATATCGATCCCCATCTTTTCTAATTTAACCAATAATTCCTCATGCGGCACAGTATCAAACGCTTTACTAAAATCGAGGTATATTAGATCCACCGCATTTCCTTTATCTAGAAGGTCTGTTACTTTCTCAAAGAAGGAGATCAGGTTGGTTTGGCACGATCTGCCTTTCGTAAACCCATGTTGTAATTTGTCCCAATTGCCATTCACCTCAAGGTCCTTAACTACTTTCTCCTTCAAAATTTTTTCCAAGACCTTGCATACTACAGAAGTTAAACTAACAGGCCTGTAGTTACCCGGGTCACTTTTTTCCCCCTTCTTGAAAATAGGAACCACATTAGCTATTTTCCAGTCCAACGGTACCACCCCCGAGTTTACAGATTCATTAAAAATTATCGCTAAGGGGCTTGCAATTTCTCGCGCCAGTTCCTTCAATATTCTCGGATGAAGATCATCCGGTCCGCCCGATTTAGTCCCATTTAGCTGGTCAAGTTTGGCTTCCACCTCTGATACTGTAATGTCAATCGCCCCTCCTTTATTACCCTCTGTCCTGCTCCCTCTATTCCTAAGGCCTTCATTAGCCTTATTAAAGACCGATGCAAAAAGATCAATAGGGTCTGCTTTTGTTTTCAAGAGGCGTCCTCTCATTTTGTGCCTGCAGTTTTATGGGCACATATAAATACTGGCACCACTGATGTCCTTTATTCATTATTAGTATCATTTATGTATTTGTAGTGCAGTAGTGCCAGAATGGACCAGGACCCTCTTGTGCTAGGGGCTGCACATAGAACAGAAAGACGACTGCCTGATCTCTGGGCACACTTTGGTAATTAGAGATCTACATTACAGTAATTGCAGCTGCATCTCTTGGATGCTTCATTCTTGCAAATGAGAGGCCAGACCAAGGCCCCTTTCAAAAACTAGCCCATTGGATCAAATCAGTGAGAGCTCTCTCTCTCTCTCACACACACACACACACACACACAACTCAGTGCACAATGCACCCACTCAAGTCTGCATTTTAAGGTGCAAGGGGTGATACCATAAAGGGACCAAACCAGAAGGTGTCCCTGGGGAGCGGATAGCAAAAAATAATTTGCTTTTCAATCAACTGGAGAAAGGCTTGCCAAGCTATCAAGAGTGATGGCCTTTTGCCTCCTTGCTGTATACGCTCAGGTGACTTTTCCATTCTGGCCGGATTAAGGCATAGGCTCTATCAGCCCATGCTTAGGGACCTGACTCCTGCAGTTACATGATAACAACAAAATCTCAGCTTACATTTAAAGATTGTTTCTAGCCCTTGTGGGTGGTATGAAGAGGTTGGAAACATGACCCAAGTGTAACTGATGCAGCAATGCAACACCTGCCTGAGTCTGCAGAGAGCCTGAGACAATCGCTCTGAGAGGATGGCCTGTCCCATTCATCTTCATGGGTTGTTGGCTCTGAAATCTGCTGCTCTGGGGCTGCCCCTACCACTCACCGACAGCAGAAGACTGCTGTCATTCTACCATAGGGCTGCAGGGGTGGTGTCTGGAGAGGCCCTACACACAGAGCTCCCTGTTTGGACAGGTAGGGGCTGAGTCCTTTTTCATCCAGGGTAGATCCCAGCTTGCCAGGAGGCAGGGAGCACTAGTGTGGGGAGGGGGAGGGTCGAGTTTGAGCAGAGGAGTGGTGGTGGGTTTCCCAGCAGACAGTTTTTGTCCTAGCAGTCTCTGCCACCACAAGGAAGGGTGGGGTTGGGGCCATGGCACGAGACGGGGCTACAATGCATTCAGCAGCACTGTCATCGGCCTGCCCCACTGTCACCCTCACACCGAGTGCCGCTGTCAGGATCGAGGCCCCTCCAGCTGAGTCAGAGGACTAGCCAGGCCAGCCTCCAAGTGGAGTCAGGTTGCCGTAGGACTGCCTGGTAGGCTGAAGAGAGCCAGCAGGCCTGATTTTAAGCTCAGCAGCAGCAGGTTGATGGCTGCTCAATGCTTGTTCCCCACCTATGATCGCTCGTGCTCCTGGCCTGCTCCAGCCTGTGTCCCCTTCCGGGTTCCTGACGCTGGATCTGACCTTGGCTGTAGTTCCTGGCTCCTGATTCTGGCTTCAGCCCTTGTTTCTGGTTCTGGTCTTCGGCGCCGACCCTTGGCCCCTGGCTCTGGTTCCTGGCCCCCTCAGTCTGGTTCTAATCACTGAGCCAGATTGCTGGCTCCCGGGCCCTGACAGCTTGTGAGCTAGCTGGTCACACCCCACGGCTTGTTATGAGTTCCCGACCAGTCCCATGCCGTCTCTCCACTAGCGCCCATGAGCCCTGTCTCTCCTGCTCCTTTACGCCTCAGGTGGTTTTTCAGTAGAAGGGCGTGGGGGAGGGCAGTGCTAATGTGGCAGGGTTGTCACTAGCGACGGGCTCCTTGTCACAGCTGTGCAATAGAAGCTAAGCTTAAGGAGCCAAGCTCATGCCTTGTGTAACCCCATTAAGTCAATGGGCCCATGGTCACTCCCCACCTACAACGCAAAGGGCTGGAGAAAATGCCTGACAGTGGGAGATTTACGGGGCTCCATCTGTTTAGTTTATCAAAACAAAAATTGAGAGGTGAGTTGATTGCAGTGCATGAGACCTTCATGGGGAGAAAGTACCAGCTACTCCAGGGCTCTTTAATCTAGCGGAGAAAGGCAGAACAAGACCAATGGCTGGAAGCTAAAGCCAGACAAATTCCAATTAGAAATCAGGCACACATTTTTAACAGGGTGGGTGATTAAGCACTGGAACAAACCACCAAGGGAAGTGATGGATTCTCCATCTCTTGATGTCTTCAAATCAAGACTGGCTGCCTTTCTGGAAGAGATGCTTTAGTCAAACACAAGTTACTGGACTCAATGCTGGAGGAACAGGGAAAAATTCCATGGCTCATGTTGTACAGGAGATCAGACTAGGTGATCTCATCAGTCCCTCTGGCCTTAGACTCTAGGAAGCTATGAAAATGGCCTAACCCTACAGTGGAAACAAATGCAAGAATTTGTGTGGCCAGAAAAGCACTTCTGAGCACCAAATCCATCTGCAGGGAGAGTGCTGACCACCCACCCTTTGAAATCCTGGCCCCTTTATGCTTCCTCAAGGCAGGCCCCTACATTATTTTAAAGGCGAGGAAGAAAGAAGAAAAGTAATGTCTATTCGAAAATGCAGTTGTTGAGCGTCTCTTTGGGAAGGCGGCAGTAAATCTGAGAACAAAATGCTCACCGTGTGCCCAGGTAGGAATGTAAAGCTGTACGACAAAGAAACTGAAGGGATCTTCTCTTCCAACCCTCCTGCACCGTGAAAAGGAGAGGCTTCGGCCTAGTCGTGTGAGGCATAGTAGAGGACAGCTAAGTGGGTGTAGGGTTGAAGCATATGGAGCTATGTTGAGAGATGCCATCTGGGGACTTGGCCCATCGTCTGCACCTCTTTTTGGGTTCTCAGAGCAAACCAGCAGAGGAACTCACCAAAACAGTGTTCTTAGTCCTGCTCGAGCCTCTGTTGAATAGGCTGGAAAGAGGGCGAGTTATATGCAGCACCATAAGTTGCATGGCTTTCCTAGCGAATAGAGCCCATATACACATGGAAAAAAAGTTCACAAGATCTTAAATTTCCACCATAAATAACATCGTGTTCTTCTTTTCTTTTTTTTTTAAAGCAGCTTTTGCCTAAGAGCAGCCACATTTGCTGTTAATCGGGACAGAAGTCCGTTCTGCCCACGACAGCTCCCAATCTTTCTCACCCCCACTCCTCATTAAATATGGACTCGGCTGCATAGTGCTTTTCCTTGCAAAATGCAAATTGCAAACCTGCACTGTGGCTACCTTAATGCTTAGAGCTCTAATGTTTTTTCATGCCTCCAGTGCACAGAAGAATGTTAATCATGTGAGTGACTGCTGTTCTAGGTTTCATTTTGAAGACGTGACCTGATTTATGTGCCAAAGGCTGCTTATTCTGACATACCCTCCCCCTTCCCCCAGCCTCCGTCCAGGCAGAATAACACCAGATTCTGATTTACTAATGAGAAATTAGAAGTCATTGAACAACATTCCTCATATGACTTATTAATGAGTCTTCCAAGTGTCAGCAGCAGGACTGCATTTTAGCTGCTGGAATATTGTAGGAGCAAAGGAGTCCAGGGAACATAAAATAAAAAGCTTTATTTTATAATTTGGCACATTCCTGATGATTTTAGATGAAAGGCGACGTGTGGGTTTCAAAGATGTCATTTCTCTTTAACGCTCTGTGTTTGCATTTGGTTATATTTTCTTCAGTAGCAAAGCATCGCCACTTAAAGCCCAGCAAAAAGTTTACAATAAATCTCCCATGCATGAGCCCTCTTTCAGTAAAACATGCCAATAGCATGATTAAAAGATTAATCTCCCCGTCTCCCATGGCCTTACTGAGATCAGAGGGGGAAAATGTGTGTGACCCGAGGAAAGTGCCACCATATTTTGAAATTAGAATTGAAAATTGTCACAAATAATTACAAGAAAATAACATTTTCAAATGAATGTATGTAGAAAATGATTTAGAGCAGGGGTGGGCAAACTTTTTGGCCTGAGGGCCACATCTGGGTATGGAAATTGTATGGCGGGCCATGAATGCTCATGAAATTGGGGGTTGGGGTGTGGGAGGGGATGAGGGCTCTGGCTGGGGGTGCGGGCTCTGGGGTGGGGCTGGGGATGAGGGGTTGGGGGTGCAGGAGGGTGCGATGGGCTGGGACCGAGGGGTTTGGAGGGTGCAAGGGGGATCAGAGCTGGGGCAGAGGGTTGGGGTGTGGGAGGGGGTCATGGGTGCAGGCTCCAGGCAGCGCTTACCTCAAGCAGCTCCCAGAAGCAGCAGCATGTCCCCCCTCCGGCTCCTACACGTGAGGGCAGCCAGGGGGCTCCGCAGGATGCCCCGTCCTCAGGTGCTTCCCCTGTAGCTCCCATTGGCCGCGGTTCCCAGCCAATGGGAGCTGCGGGGGCAGCACTTGGGGAGGGGGCAGCGTGCAAAGCCCCCTGGCTGCCCCTATGCGTAGGAGCCGGAGGGGGGACACACTGCTGCTTCCAGGAGCCACACGGAGTGGGGAAAGCCCCCGACCCTGCTCCCCGGCAGGAGTGCCGGAGCGGGGCAAGCCCTGGACCCCACTCCCCAGCGGGAGCTGGAGGGCCGGATTAAAACGTCAGGAGGGCCGGATGCGGCCCCCGGGCTGTAGTTTGCCCACCCCTGATTTAGAGCAAGCAAATTACTAATCCTTTAAACTGCCTTTACTTTACTTCCTAAAGCCTTTCTGTCAGTTCCAGTCTAACAGATGTTAGATTACATATGCTCTTTGTTCAGTCTATCATATAGAAACTTTACATCTTTAAAACAGTGCCACTGACCACACACCACAAACTGGACAGACACACAAGCAGAGTCACCGTGCTTTACTTTGATATAGCTGGGGCTCCGCATTTTCATTACGGGATGTTTTCAAAAGGTGTTGTCTAGTTTCTAATAAATCCAATTTAGGGACTTTGATTCTCCACCCCTCTGCTCCTTGGATAGTCATTTATACCCGCTCACAGTAGGTGTAAAATGCTCCTGGTCTGCTCTGGGATCATTTTACTCCAACTTGCACAGATATAAATGACCACAGAAGGTGCGGGGCATTGGAGAATCAGACCCTATGTGCTTAACCCCACATTATAGATTTGCAGTGACGAACGTGTCAGCACACTGACCTTGCATATGCACATATTAATCTGGAAAATCATCAAGGTGTTTAGGGCCAAATCTCTCTCATTTACATATGTAGCTACGGAGCACTATTATTTGTGCATACAAATAATAGGATTTATATGCATGAGAATTTACTTGCAGGCGCATGAATGTGTTTTCCACAGGCAAAATCCATCATTTAGGTGCACAAGTGATAGTGCACAAAACTGCACGCCCAAAGGATTGGTGCATGCAGAAATGGAGGCTCTAGCTCAACCACAAGATATGGGTTTGATGCAGGAATTACTAGGTGACATTCTCTGGGCTGCGTTAGGCAGGAGGTCAGACTTATTGATCATACTGGTCCCTTCTGGCCTTAAATCTATGGCAAAAAGTGGGCAAAAATCTCACTTCAGGAGCCAGCCAAGGATTCCCCTTGCATAAGAGAATATCTGGGTGATGAAAAGTCAGCCACCTGCTCCCAGCCTCCTCACACTGCGACTGTGAGGGTGTCCCTGCAGCCTGCTCATGACCCGAATGTAACCTTGCCCTGCCAAGGCCCCAAAGTGAGACCCAAGGTGTGACAAAATCCCCAGATGAGGGGGACACAAAACGATTCCTGCAGGGAATGTCATGTGATGCGGGAATCCTTCCTTTGGTGTAAATAGCTCTCTCTCAAACCTCCGCTCCATGATTCTGCATTGTGAGGGTAAGTAAGTCATTGTCAACATTAAAAGGAAGGAGGAACCAAATTTGAGTGGAACTTTGGGATGAAAACACATGAAGCGAGGGACATATGCGATATATACCTAGCTCCCTTCTCTGTGGCCCTCTCACTTACCCATTCCAGACCCAAAAACTGGTCCCTGGGCAGAATTTCTCACAATATCAGGGAACCTGGGGCTGTTAAAAGTGCTGTCCCCGGGAGTCCCCATCCCCTGTGTCCAGGTGTCACTTCCTGGAGTCCTGATTTACAGTGGTGCACATATGAGCAGAATCAGGCCTGCTGCAGAGATCACTGATTGGAACCCTCCGTTTTTCAAATGTGTGCGCTTTTAAAGATCCCTCTCTGTGAGTCTTTTTAAGATCCCTCTCTCTCAGCCCCTCCAGTGACACTGCTTTGAAAATTGCTCCTGGCAACTCGAGTGCAATTCACTCTGCTACCAGTGGAGCAACTCGTTGTGTATTATCTAGTGTGCAACTTAGTTACTGGACCATGTGTTCCCTAGGAGTTCAGCTAAAGAACTAGCCTGAGAAAACTGCTGAGGCCATATTATGATTCCTGATGTGATCAATGGGATCAGGAAACAACACGGAAACATGAAAACCGTATACTCTCAGAAGTCAGGATAGTAAATTTACCATCGTTTCATTCTCACATTTGTTAGACAGCACCTCGTTTTAACACCTCGGCCCACCTTGAGCCAGAGAAACGTGATAGACCATGTTTTGGCAGGTCTAAAGTTAAAATTGGAAAAGTAGCATTTCAATGATAGAAGATCATCTCCCTCAACCCCGGGAGGTCTTCTGTGAGTTCTCTTTCACAGTCCAGCTGCCTTGGTTTCGAATGTGGGAGACAGACGTTTTTTGTTCCATTTCTGGCTGTGATTTTATCAGAACCTCCCAATACTTTAACAAAACCTTCACATCTTAGTGCAGCAGGTCACGTCACCTGGGCTTAGTCCCCTAGCTCTAAAATTACAGCACCCTGTGTGACCTGAGTCGAGGGTGGATGCTAACAGCCCAGTTTAGATGCCCTAAAGAATTGACAAGGACTTTCAAGTGCTTTACAGGAAGGATTTTGTGACTATTGTTCACTCCATTTGTACTGTTGTGTGGGCTGCAGTGAGAATATATATGCCTTGTGTAAATAAGGACAATGAAATAAAAACATATATATATATCAAGAGGAAAAGAAACAAGCCTACAATTTTCCTTCCACTCTCTGTTTGGTTGTATTTCATCTATTCTCTTGTGTTTCATTTGGCTTTTAGAGTCTAATTTATCTCCTTCAGACCGAGAAAGAAGAAAAAAAGAGTATAATGTAATCACAGGCAAGCAAATCAGGAAAATCAATAGGTACTGTGGGTTGGTGGGGAGGGAGAGGGGGCTACGGAAGAAGGCAGGCATGCAAGAGATAAATTATATGCACAGTAAGGGTCAGATTCTGCCATCTTTGCTCATGTAGAGGCGTAATTTAGTCCTATTGGAATCAGCAGGGACTTGGGGGCTATGCAGTATGAAGAAGGGTTTCAGCATGTGCCCCCGCACCCAAATAAGTTCCTGGTGCAGTTGCCAAAAGATTGACAGGCAAGGTTGTGTTGAGATGGGGTTTTAAGACCTGCATTGCTCCTCACATCCCTTTTTCCCAGGGGCAGAAGAAACTCTCAGGGAGCTTGCACTAGACTGAAGCTGAGGCAAGCTGGTCGGGAGGAAGACAGTGTCGCACTATGACGATCACTCTTGTAGCTGTTGTTATAGCTGTAGTGCAGGGGCGTTACACTCTCGGATGTGGAGACTGAGGGACAAAGACACAAAGCCAGGTGGGATTTTCAAAAGGGCCTAACTGACTTAGGAGCACACATCCCATTCAAAGTCACTGGGCCTTGTGCTCCTAAATCCCTTGGGTGCTTTGGAAAACCCCACCCAAAATGTTAGGAGAGCAATGATTTTTACAACCCCTTCACAATGCTTTCTCTTTATATTAGGCTAAGAACCGGTTCTAATTGCTCTGTTTCTCTGCATTCAGAAAGCTGATTTCTTCCACGGCTTCCCTTGGCCCATTTATTCTTTTTCTACCAGAAGAAAGAAAGAAAGAAAGAAAGAAAGAAAGAAAGAAAGAAAGAAAGAAAGGCCTTTTAATTCTTTAATTAAAATCTTCTATATACTAGCATCTTTAGCTGAAGACCCCAGAGTCCTCAGATCATCAGGAAAGAAGCAATTGGGGAGGATGAGTCAGGGATTTGTGCAGAGTAAGTCACTTACTTTCCCTTGGGAAGCAGCCCCAGTTATTCTCTTGAGGGTTTTTATTGTTGCTTTTCATGCTCCTTTCTTTCTCTGGCTCTTTCACTTTGATCTAGTCAGGGTCCCCGGGACTGGCCCATCCTAAACCCCTCTTTTTATAGAGCCTTATGTCGGTTGCACTCATCACCTCTATTTAGCTCTGTAACTGGACACCATCTAGACTGTGGTAACTGTCTGGCTCTTTAGTCATCATCAGCTGCCTTTCGACCGGTTGCCAAGTCATTTGCCGTAACTAGGGCTGGGACCGTGGAGGGAATGGATTACTGCTGTCGTGGCCTTTGGCCTCTATTGAGGAATCCATCACCAGTTATTGAATGCACTGTGTGGGGAGTACCTCCAACCAACCCTACATCAGGTCTGAAATCAGCAGATTCGCCCCAGAGGGGGGAACCTGTAAGGGGAGGTGTTTAGCCAAAACAGAGAAGAAAGGCAGGGAACGGGGGCTAGAAATAGCTCAGCGCAGTATCGGAAGGGTCACTGGAACAAATGCTGGAATCTGAAGCTTACCAGCCCCAGAGCACCAGTGGGTTTTTGCCACAGGAACACAGAGTAATTCATCCATCGAGTCTGGCATCCTTCCTGCAGCTGCGGCCAGTAACTGATCGTCCGGAGGAAGGCAAACCCATCCCCCAGTAATGCACATACCAATTATTACTATTAATAACAATAAATCATTATTAATAATAATTGTAGATATTATCATATGATTTATTATCTATATTCTGGGAGCACCCTGAGGCCCAAATCAGGATCGGAGCGCCATTGTACTGGTGCTGTATAAACACACCAGAAGGTACAATCTAATGTAAGATGCGCAACAAACCAGTGTACCATGCAGTGTGGGGGAGGGGAGAATGAGGGTGAAAGGGAAGACGGTGGCATGCGTACACAGGCTAGCTTGGTGGCTCTGAATCATGTGTGCACACCCAGAAGGGAAATGCCTTTCTTATCCCACATGGTGACCGGCTTGTCCCCTGCCACAAAAACCCTAGCAACGTTCTAATTTCATGGGTGAACTTTAGTATTAGGAGTGTTTCCAATAGGCCAGACGGAACCCTCACTCCCAGTCATTGGGACTGAGTACCTGCTCACCGCTCACCAACAGGAGCAGAGATCTCGCAGGCTGACCCAGACCAAGCAGACAAACCAGAATA
This sequence comes from Emys orbicularis, assembly GCF_028017835.1. Classification (NCBI taxonomy): domain Eukaryota; kingdom Metazoa; phylum Chordata; order Testudines; family Emydidae; genus Emys; species Emys orbicularis. Next base: position 125,966,331 of record NC_088688.1, on the reverse strand, counting down.
CCCTGATTGATCACAGGAGGAGCGGGGGCTGTAGGTGTAGGGCGGGGGAAGAAGAACAGGAGGGGAAGACTTATTGCCCCCTGCCCTCCCCTATGCAGCTGCAGTCCCCCAGTCAGGGTCTGTGACGTTTCCCCCTGTGTACCTGATGCCCCCAAGGAGGTGAACAGCCCTGAGACAGAGGCTTTTGTTAGCTCATGCTGCAGAGACTAGAGCCAGGAGACATTTTTCAGCCCAAACGGGGGTTTTTTGGATGAAAAATGTAGGTTTGGCAGCACTGAAACGCTTCACGAATTCATGTCAATTTCACTGAATTGTTCATGCTGGGGGGGGAAAAACCATTGGAAAAAGCCCACACTTTCAATAGAAAATGTTTGGATTTTTCCATTTGAAACAACTTGTCATTTGCAAATGTTCTTCAATTTTATTCAAACTTTTTTAACCCCCCCGTCCCCAAAACAAACCCTTAAAAATGCTCAAAATCCAAGGGAAATGTTTTGTTCAACCCAAGGTGAAATTTCAACTTTTCAATTTGCTGAAAAATTTGAAAACTTTCATTTTCGGGGTGTGGGATTTGGGGGAATTGCCAATGAACTGGACAGTTCATTATTTGCCCAGCTCTAGCAGAGATCTTGGAGGTTCCCGGTTCAATGTCTGGTGTTGGCCAAGATTGTGGCTGTCAGAAGCAAAACGGCAACTGTCTATGTGACACTCCACTGCTGTGCTTTATTGCTGTTCACTCGGTTTGGCGGTGAGCACCAACCCCCTTTTGTCCTTCACTGGTTGTTGTTAGATTTACAATTCCCCTCGAGACACTGGACTTAACACCGGCAGCGTAAGTAGGAAACACATCATGCTTCTAAGGCAGCGCTGGCTGCTGCTTCAGGGCCTCTGGGGATAAGTCCTGTGAAGTCACAGGGGCAACTATTTGCTTTCTCCTCGGGAGGCTCCCTCTCTCTCATTACGTCTGAGGCTCGGTCTGATTCCTGAGGGCACAGGGCAGAGGAGCAGTGAAGGGGGCTGGCTGGTGCTGAGATGTGGCCTGCAGATGAAATCCCTTTGCCGCGTGCTCGCTTATTGTTATTTATTCTTTGCTAATGGGGTTTCAGAGCACACCGCTCGCTCGAGCCAGAGAAGAAAGGCAGCCCTAAGGGTCCGCATGAGCTTTGTACCTGTGTTACCTCTACCGGGCCAACAATACATCACCCCCATGTTTAACCTCCTCCCCTCCAAACCCTGTCACTGGCACATCTGCTAGCAGGAGAGTGAGCCTCCCTCATTCCTCCCCCTCCCCCCCGCCATTGAAAAACCAATGGCCCACGCCTGGGGAGTAGGGAGTGCTGCACTGTGCTATGTGCTATAATCCAATATGAACCATAAGCCAATAGCGTCTCATGTGCAGCCCAGGCTGCAGTGAGCCTAGTCTCCTGCTGCAAAGTCTCAAGCTAACAGGAAATCAAAGTTGCCCATGTCCCAAGGCGGCGACTGACGGAGGATGGGAAGTTGCCCATCTCGCCTAGGGATCAGCTCCAACACGGAGCGGATTCTGAAGCAAAGGCGCCCACTCACTCGGGACTGGCTCCAAAGGCAGTGGGAGAACTCCCTCGGGACGGAGAGGCTACTGTGGTCCTTGGCTGAGCGAGGACGGCCTGGTTTGGAAGTGGCAGGTGCGTGGTAGCTGTGGGGCACTGCTGCCCTGACCATGGGGATGGGGGGTCAGAGGGAGGAGAACGCAACCAGCTTCTTCTCCCAGGGCTTGCCCCAGATCATTGCATGGAGGGATGGAGGCTTCCCCTCCCTTTGCGCCAGCTGATGTGCAGGGATGAGGGATCTTGTCAGAGACCCACAGCCCTGTCCCAGTTCTGTCAACCTGACTCCAAAAGGCTCTCCCAGTGACTCCGCTTCCCTGCAGATCTCTAGCCCCACACGGCACCTTTGCTAGGTCCCTGTGAGCGTGAAAGGGGCTGTCCCCACTGCCCAGGCAGGGATGGTTTGTGTGCAGAGCTCTCCTCTGCACAGCGACTCCCGTGGCATGCTCCAGTCCCATGCCGGGAGGCACCGGACCTTGGTTTGATTTGACTCAAGCTTAGCTCTGGTGCCCGCGAATACTATTCCATAATACTCTCCCAAGCTGCTTTCCTACCAGGCCTTGGGTTGGTCGTGGCCTACCGCTAGGTGGTAAAGTCTAGTGGGGCTGATTCTGAGTCCCTCTGCTCCCGCACTGGGGGCATAAAGACAATCTTGTATTTTGGGGCTGGGCTGGGGCCTACCTGGCTCCTGGTGTAAGTTAGAGCAGCCTCAGGACTGCTCTGCTTTACCCTCTGCTGCCCTTGGTTCCCCTGGAAGCAAAGACGAGCTAGAGCAGTGCACTCCAGCCATCTCTGACATGCCACAGAGAACTCCATATGCTGAGGTGGGAGCAGGGCACCCTTAATACTAGCCCTACACTGGGTAGGGGGACCCCCTGCACTGGGAAAGTTCTCAGGGGCTACTTCCATACTCTCTAAGGCCCCTTTATGTTGCCAGAATGGTGCAAGGAGGCCCAAGTACAACTGAAAATGAGGCCCAGGGTTTCTATTCACCATTCTCAGCCCCCAAAGAGAAGAAAGCCCCCAGCATTCCAAAGCTTTGTGCAGGAGAAGAAGGGGAGAAGGCCACTATCTCTGGACAGGAAACATGTCTCAGGCTGATCTAATTTCAGAGACAAGGCTAGCTACAGAGACGGTGAAGACTGCAAAGCCAAGCACCCCAAAATGAAGAAATGTCAAGGCTGCATGCCACCTCAACGCTGCCCCCCCATGCCCGTGCATTAGGCTGCCTTTAATGACAAGCTTGCAGGCTACGATTTGCACAGGAGCCGTCTGATTCACTGAATAGCTTTAAATGCACAGTGCAGGTGGCCAAGGAATGAGGCAGAGCTCAGTACAGTTAACAGGACTTCTGAGTTCCTGATCTGTGTCTGAATTGGCAACATGCTCAGTGCAGCTCTCAGAGCAAACCTACTGCACTTTTACACAAATTTGGTTGTCAAATGCTCTTAACTTGGCTAAATCCAAACTCATTTTCACCAACGCACAAGGCACCTGTCCGATCCAGGAGCGATTCCCTTGCCAAATTTCACTCTCTATCCTCTCCCATTCCAGCACCGGAGCTGGTCCAAAAATATCACAATGATTTTATTAGCATGGAAAGGTTTCGTTGTTCTTTTGTAACTCTACATGAACACGAAGATGGATGAAGCATTTTTACTCAAATTTCTGACAAAATTCACTCCCAAGCAGAGACCAGGCCTTGAAAATTTCAGCCCGAAAATTTCTGAAAGTTGTGAGCAACTGAAAACAGTTGGAAATGCATCAAAACTGCTAGTGCTCCAGCTCTGACTCTGATTAAAGCAGAAACTGAAAACAGCTCAAGGAAACATCTGGTCAAGGAAAGTTTCTTGTTCCTGGGAACCAATACTGAAAAGAAAAATGTTTTGGTTTGGTTTCAAAAGTTTTCAGGTTTTTATTGAAAAAACCCCCACAAAACTAAAATATTTTGGTTTTTGGCAAATGAAATTTTTTTAGTTTCTGACAGATTTTTTTTTTTTTGATTTTCAGTTGCTGAAGCCCAATTACTTTAAAAAAAAATTATTTTCATTTTTCAACAAAACACCTCAAATTTAGTCCAAAATCAGACATTTCCCACAGAAACATTCATTATGCCAAAAAAGCCATTTTTGTAATTAAAGTATTTTGAATGAAACATTCCAACCAGCTCTAATCACATCTAGCTTTCCTAGAATTACTGGAAAGGAAAAGGTTGATTATAGTGTTAGTTTAAGTGATGTCCATTTCTTTGGTGCCTGTTAGAAACAGACTTCGAGGAAACTCGACACGCACTGAATCCTAGCAGCTGAAAATTATCTGGTACATCAGTCAAATATAGCATCATTTAGTGGCTACTGATTACTGTGAAGACATCATAGAGAAGTAGACACTTGGTCATGCCCAACACCGGAGGTGTGTGTATTAAGTGTGTTGCATCACATTTTGTTCATATGCATCCCTCTTCCCCCAAAGCAGGCACAAAACATTCTGCCCAACATTGGCCCAAAACACAAGAAAATTAAGACTCCGTGACCATTCCAAGACCATTTCTTATCCTAATGACCCTTCGGTTTCTTCTGTGATTTCATATCATGTGCCACAAAGGCCAATGTAATTGCAATAAAGAATCAAATGTCCCTTAGCGACATACACTTTGGGGCTGGAATGCTTTCCCTGCTCTAGGTGAAATCCACTCCACCCACATAAAGCCAGAGCTTTGGAGTGCGCGTGGGCAGATTCAGCTTTCCCATCTCAGAGCCAGGGTGGCAGGTTGTTCTTCCAGACCAACAGAGTGGAAGAACAGGCCCCATAGTCTGGGGATCTTCTATGTCAATTTATGTTTGGAAATTGCTTGTTACTGGAAGCACAGACCCTAAGATTATACTCTGACAAGCGTTAACATAGACATAATTACCATATTGTCTAGTAGAGCCCACTCAAAGAGCAATGATAGAGTCAGCCATGAAGCCCACCTGCCCATAGAACTGCCTGATGATACATTTATTATCAGGAGGGCTTTTCATCTGAAGCGTTCCCTGCTGTCTGCTGCGAGTCTGAGGCTATTAGATTGTCACTTAATTGAGAGCATTCCAAAAATATTCTCTTGCTCCTCAGACTACAGTGCTCCAAGCTAATAAACTCAGTTTCAGGGAGAGGAGTGGCTTGTTTATATTGGGCCTCTCGGCAGGCAGCAGCTTGTGTGTTGCGTCTTGAAATTCCTCAAGTGAAGCTGTTGCACAAACTTTATTAAACTAGCCTCAGTGTCTCTCCAGATTTCATGTATGACACTTTGCCTTTACCAGTTATTGATTCTGGCTTCAACATGCATAATGTGGTGTAATCCTGGGACATTTGCAGCCTTATATGGGTTTTAATATTACGGTAGGATTACGTGTAGCTGAAGAAAGAAAATGAGGAATTATTCGTTTAAATTTTCTAAGGGGAGCCGTTTCTAGAAGAGGCAGAAACGCACCAAACTAGCAACAATGAAATTTCCAGTGCACTAGGGATTTGGCAGAGATGTCCAAAGGGGATTCCACTCACTCTGGTGTGGAACTATTGGTTTTCTGGGGGCAAGGTATTTATGAACAGATATAGCAAATGCTAACACATAAGGCCAGAATTTTAAAGGCATTCAGGCTCCTAACTCCCATGGGAATTAAATACCTTTAAAAAGCTGTCCCGTAGTGCTCTTTGTTGGTGTCTTATAAAGGTATGTTGTAACAGCAGTGTCTCTATCAGGAGGCCGGTATGGCCAATGTACAGTGCATGAAGATCTGCATCTGCTGTCTTCCCTAACATGTTGTTTCATTTATACAGGGGACCTCCCTGCCATAAGAGGTCATTGAGGTGAAGAGCTTGGCAGGGTTCCAGAAAGGATCCAAGATTTGCTTGGACACGGAGACCCATCCAGAATTACGATAATAAGGGTTTAAAATGTAATGTTTGGGAGGGATCTTGGCTGGGCTTTGCAATCCAGCCTAAAGAGTCAGGGCCGCCCAGAGGATTCAGGGGGCCTGGGGCAAAGCAATTTTGGGGGCCCCTTCCATAAAAAAAAGTTGCAATACTATAGTAACATGTATTTGGAAATGTAAAAAATAACTAGTGAAATACATTCAAAAATTAATTTGTAATAATTTGAAAATACACAAAATACATTATTTAAAAACATTAAAAGCTGTAATGGTATGTATACATTTGCAATTACATAATGGGATGTCGCTGGGTGATGGTGATGGTTGGTACCAATGGGCTGTCGCTGCCTGCGGGTGGCGCTACTGTTGCCCAGGGCTGGGTGGGGAGCTGGGCTCTGGGTCGGGGGGTGCCCGGCTCACAGGGGCTGGGCTCAGGGCTGTGGAGGGGATGGGGTTGGGGGGTCTGACTCAGAGGGGCTGGGCTTGGAGCTGGGGGTCAGGACTGTGGGGATAATGGGGTCGGGGTGGTACCCGGCTCAGAGGGGCTGGGCTCGGAGCTGGGGGTCTGGGCTGTGGGGGGGCTAGGCTCGGGGGGGTGCCCGGCTCAGAGGGGCTGGGCTTGGAGCTGGGGGTCAGGGCTGTGAGGGGGATGGAGTCGGGGGGGGGGGGTGCCCGGCTCAGAAGGGCTGGGCTCAGAGCTGGGGTCAGGGCTGTGGGGAGGATGGGGTCGGGGGGGTGTCCGGCTCAGAGGAGCTGGGCTTGGAGCTGGGGTCAGGGCTGTGGGGAGGATGGGGTTGGGGGGTGTCCAACTCAGAGGGGCTGGGCTCAGAGCTGGGGGTCAGGGCTGTGGGGGATGGGGTCGGGGGGTGCCCGGCCCCAGCCCCTTACCATGCTGCTTACCCCCTCTCCCGGAGCCTCAGCGCGCCGCGTCCAGGAGCGGCCCCGGACAGCGCTGCAGCGGCATGGGTCGGGTGGGGCCTGAGCTCCCGCCGCTCGGCCGCAGCTCGCAGCCCCATCCCCTTACCAGCTGAGACGCTGGGGGATGGGGGAAGTCGGAGGCGGGGGGAGCCTCCGACATACTTGTGGGGGCCCCTGCGGGGCCCGGGGCCTGAGGCAAATTGCCCCACTTGCCCGCCCCCGGGTGGCCCTGTAAAGAGTTAGGCATCCAATTCCCATTGATTTGACCTCTATTAGACCCCTTTCAAAAGCCCAATCACAAACCGTGTTTTAGGGCCTAAGCCAACCTGTACTATTGAAGGTTTGGAAGAAGCTTCTCCTGTAGGCAGATTAACCCATCACTGGCTTCAGCAGGATTTCTCACACCTTCCTATGAAGCATCTGGTGTTGCCATATTGGACTAGGTGGACCCCAGGTTTGATCCTGTCTGGCAGTGCCCATGTTCCTAGTGTCAAATGCATGCTAAGAGCGGCACAGTATGTAGGTCATGGCACATGGTCCTTTGTGTCCAATGATGGAGTCACTGAATGAGGTCGTGTGTGTGTTCTGGTGACTTGGAGTTAAGTGGATGCGTTATCAAGGCCACGTGTTTTCCTTCATGAGATAATGTGGATTGAAGGTGCTGGGGATGGAACTGGAAGAACATGTCTGTGGCAGAGATGCTGCTGACCCAGCACTCTCGCCACTGTTTAACCAGGTAGGCCTGAATAAGGAGAGGAGTTCCTGTCACCGGATCAGGCTGGGGTAAATGAGTAGCTAATGAGCTAGTTAGCCCATTAACAAGGGGACTGGATAAAAGAGCCCAGGAAGGAGGGGCAAGGGAGGAAGCAGGAGAGAGAGAGAGGGTAGGTGGGCCTGATAAAGGCAACTCTCTTTGTAGAGAGACTTTCCCCACCCACACCCCTTGGGAGAAGGGGTAGTTAAGCTGAATGACTGTGTGAATGGTACGACACACCGGTCCCTTCAAAAGGAAGGTCACTGAGCAGTCTGTGTGAGAGTGAAGACAACGGGAGCAGAGAGCGCCACGCCACAACATCTATTCACTTTCTCTCTCTCTCTCAAGTACCTACCCAGAGCTCCAGGCACAGAGTTCATTTTAAAATATGCATGCACAACTATAGAGTGGAATAACATTCCTAGAACTCCCCGGCCCAGCCGCAGAAAGGCCTGTAAAAGGACTGCCAGAAGCGTATGTCGTTTGGGCCTTGGGATGATTAGGAACCTGTGCCAAATTCTCTGCTGGAGTCACTTCCTCCTAACACAGGCATGACAAGGCAATGGCAGTGTGCACTGTCACCTGCTGCCCAATCAGGTGCTGGGCTAGTGCCACATTCACTTCATCTTACAAAGGATGCTTTTGCTTGCTTGACTATTTCACAGTGCCCGGTAGCATGCTAGGCACATCGCAGTACAAAGATACAGCTCAGCGTGTATGCCCCCAAGATTTTCTAATCTAAATGACACCAGACACAGCAGAGGAGTGGGGGAAACAGGAATGTCTGATTTGCCTTCTCATGACCATTTGTTATTTTTTATAACTCCTTGTAACAGGCTCACAGCGTTTGCCTGAAACACCCGCCCTCCCCCTCCCCACTTCCTGCCGATCATACTGGGAATGGGTTAAGTGGATTGTATGGATGCAGGTTGCTCATTAATCCTCCTGGATATAAGGGAGGTGGGAGTGGCTCTGTGGGGACAGAGGATCTAGGGTGTGGGCTGACAAGTGTTCTCGTAGGAGCCCTCAGAGCAGTCAAGTCAGAGGAGAAAGTTTGAGTCGATCTTTATATCTTTTTGGTGTTTTCCTTGTTGATAAAGCCAGCCCCCTGGAAGTGAATGACCTTGGAGCCTACACAACTGGGCTGTGTTTGTAGAGCCTCCTGGTAGATGCTCTTGCTCACACGTGGTATTAGGGGTGCATGTTTTTTATTGTTTGAAGACCTGTTACAGTTTCAGCTATCACCTTCCTGGCCTGTCATGTGTCTCTTCTGTAAATGAACCCCACCGTGTCATATGACTTTTTGCCTCAACACACCTATGTCTTTCTCGGCATTAATGGTTTCCAAGTGGATGGCATTCACAATCAATATTTGTGTTTCAGATTTATTCTTCCCCTCCAGGTATATTAATTTCCTCTCTGTAATGTCTAACCTATCTTTTCTCTGTCCTATTTAGAATGTAAGCTCCTTGTGGAAGGGCTTGTCTCTTACGATGTGTTTATACAGTGCCTAGGACAATGGATCTTGATTGGGAGTCTGCAGCACCATATTACTACTACTACTATTGCCTGTCTACAAGGGGATGGAAGTAGATTACATGCAGAATAATTACAACAGCAACATTGACACTGAGTCTGCCTTCATTAATATTTAAGGATCAGATTATGCGAGCTTTACTCACACTGAGTAGCACCATGTGGAGTAAGATGCTACTCAACACAAGTAAGGGTGGCAGGATCTGGCTTCAATTCAACAAGCATTGCAGAAGAAGTAAATAAAAGCACAAAATATTTCATAGCTCACAAACTGCTATAAAAAGCATTCTACAGCACTAGGGGCACCTCTCCCCATTAAATATTGATCACTGGACAAATTCCCTACCTGACATTCAAATGTGAAATCTTATATGCTAGAGGAATAATCAACTGGAAACATTTGTGACTACGCAGTGTCCTGGGAAGACCAATCTATCTACTCACCCCCGTCTACCTACATTATCTAATCTAAATTTATATCAGGCATTTCCTTCATTTATTTCTTCTTCTTGGTGCTTGTAATATGTAAGAAAAAATCTTGTCTTTGCACTCTGTAAAATCCGGGGAGGTTTTATAAGCTTAAGAGAACTAAAGCTATCATCCTCTGGATTCTGTACTATGGCTGTTTTATCTAGAGGGTGGATCTCTATCCCTCTGGGTGAATGTGGGCATCCAAAGGAAAGCCCACAGGGCTGGCCTCAGATCCATGGTTCAGAGGAGAACACGCCCAGGATTCCCTTTAGATCTGCAGAACAACAACAAAGAAATGTAACCTGACACCTCCCCACCAGCTCTAGCCAGTGAGTAAGGGGGTGGAGCCTGTGACCTGTCCTCTCCCCGCCCACTTTCTCACAGAGGGCAGGTTGTCCCGAAAGCCAGGTGTGTTCTACTCCAATCTTGGAGCCAAAATCCAGATAGACCAAACAAGCTAGGGGGTGCCTTTACTCAGTTGCAGAAGACCAGGGTACAGCCTACCCTTAATAATCAAATTCCCAGATACTTTATCTTGAGAAAGAGATTTAATTTTAGGATTAGTTCCTGATGGGCCCTTAGACTCTCCAACTGGATTTCATTTGATATTTATCCTTTTAAAAACATGTTTTTGAAGCTATATGGATAATGATCTTTGCTCAGTGCCATCACCCCTTTCATCATAATTATCTTTCACACTCAATTAACTCGGTTTGATATAGTATTAAACGTTCTCGCCTTGATGATTCCTCCACGTAAGCTACATTAAATTCTATTGTTTGTTGATGTTTATCTGATTTCTCTATTTCCTCAGTGCCTTTTATATACGCTATTGTTAATTAAGTCAGTTACAAAAGATTGCAAAACAAAGCAAAGGCTGTACATGTAATACATATATGTATGAAGGAATTAGGCAGAGATGGTTTGGATAAAGTGAGAGCTAAATCCAGTCTTCATCCCTAAACCAACCTGAACCTGCCTCTGTTTCTAGTGGGGGGTGGGGGGGAAGAAGAGCTCAGCTTGCTATGGGTCAGAGTAATTTTATCTCTCTCGGTTGTGCTAGAGTCTGGGATTAGAAGCAGTTTTGCCTAGTGGAGAAATCACTAAACTGGAAGCCAGAAGATGCTGGTTCTGTTCCCGGCTCTGCCACTGGGCTGCTGGGTGACCTTGGGCAAGTCACTTCCCCACCCTGTGCCTCAGTTTCCCCATCTATAAAATGGAGATAATGATACTGATCTTTGTAAAGCCTTTGCATTCTGCTGATGAAAAGGACTATGTCAGAGCTAGGCATTAGTGGTAACCAACACCCAGTTAAATTAACGGAAGAACCTTCGTTGACTACAATGGGCTCACGTTACAAGGCAACATACCAATGTAAGGGTGAAGGAGACACAGCTTGCCCTAAAAATAACCCCTTTCAGGATGGGATCTGGAGGGCTGGGATTTTGAAAAGTGCCCAAGGAAGGTAGGTACCAGGCCACACCAGGACATACAGCTTTTAGTATGACACTAAACATTGATTGGGGGAAACCAGAATGACCCTAGAAAACCCTCAGAAATATCCCAGTCCTGTACACAGGACAAATGAGCCTATATTTGGAATATTGTGTATATATTCTGCTCACAAAAGAGAAAAACATTACGTAAAAAGTCAGGGAAGATACAGCAAAGAGCCCTCGCCGTGTGTCAGGCAGTCAAGGATCTGAGCTATTTCTAAAGGTTACTGAAACCACATCTGCATTCTTCACCAAGGGGGAGATTATTGAAATATGTAAGATCCTGAAAGGAACAGAGAATGGGCTGTACATGCCACAAGCCTATTTAAGCTTCTGTCAGTTACAAGCTCTTAAGCTATAGTATGTCAGGGTCAGTCTGCAGAGGAATTTAGGTGAAATTTCCTTAAGTGCAGAGTAGGTATTATATGGAATAAAAGGGCCAAGCCACCTAAGCAGATTTTAAGAAGACTTACATATACTGGACCCGGAGGAACAAGTTTCAATTCAAAAGAGCACATGGATCTAAATGGACTTCCTGCCTTGCTGTAGAAATAAAATATCTATGGATGCCTAAAATATCTTATTTGTCACAATAATTAACATATGTAGGGAAACATATGGATGTGATGATTTTGCAATTATTTAGCACTTTTCACCCATGGCAATCCCAGCATGCTTACAAGTTACCCCAAAAGCCAGTAAAAAGTAGAGCTGAGTGAATTTTTTTTTTGGCAAATGGTAAATTGCCCCAAAAATGCATTTTGGGGGACCCTGAATTTGGGTCAAATTTGGCAGAGTTTTGACTGATAACACATTTTTGTTTCCCTGCAAAAAAAAAGTCAAAATGGTTTGTTTTGATCACTTTGAAATAAAATGTTTGACTTTTCATTTTGAAACAATGTTTTGTTTAGAAATTCAGCAATATTTAATTAAAAGATTTATTTTGGGTCGACTGAAAAATTTAATTCAACACCACATGATTTTTTTTGGGGGGGGGGGGTCATTTCTGTGAGAAAATTTGAAAAAGTCCCATTTTTGTTTGAACTGAACTGAAATTTGTTTGTTTTGGTTTTTCAGTTCAGCTCCTGAATGGAAAAATCATTTCTTTGCCCAGTTTTAATAAAAAGCCATCAGCTATCTGCAGTTATCAGCAGGTAGAATGCATAGCTTCGATGAAAGGCTACGTCTGTACTACGAACTAGGGGTTGGATTCCCCTGCTCATGTACTCATAACTCATGCTAGTGATCAATGAGTATAGCTAGCATGCGTATAAGCTCTGGTCTACATGACAGACAGGGCTGTATTTAGGGGCAGGCAAGCCAGGTGACCGTCTAAGGTGCCAGGCTTGGGGGGCACTGGGCTCAGGGTGCTGTAAGGTATCCAAAAATTTAACAAATGGAGGGGGGTGCGCTGAAGATGCTCTTCGCCTGGGGCACCATTTAGTCTAGGGCCAGCCCTGACTACAGAGTTAGATTAACGCAAGGCAGCTTACGACAACCTAACCATGTAAGCTTCTACACTAAAATTTCACTCTCGCCAATGTAACTCACCTGTTATGCTGACTTCATAACTCCACCTCCATGATGTAGTTAGGTCACTGCAGTATCAGTGCAGACACCGCGTTGCTTACATTGACTATTGCTGGCTTTCAGAAGCCATCCCACAATGCCCCACAGTGACAGTGGAGGCACGGCCTAGCCATGCTGAAAAACCCACCTGAAACTGATGGGTATGTACCCCCTCTAAGCCATGCCTCTGCTGCTGCTGCCCCTGCTACTGTGACTACACGGCTATTTAGACTCGCACTAGTTCAAGGGCAGCTACCATGAGCATGTGTACATGAGCCCAGGAATCACACCCTACGCTTGTAGTGTAGATGTAGCTGAAAAATAAACTTGGGTGATTTGAGGTATCGCTGCATGGTGACTGGTGACAAACGTTGACTTCTTAATGATGAACTTTCCATTGCCCTCTACAGAATGGAAGGAGCCCGTCAACTGAAATGTGGCCTGCAGTGGAATTTGGCAGCTGTTTAATTATGCACATCAGCCTAGCCAAACAACCTAGGGCAGGAAGTGCAGGGCTATCTCATCCCATGGACACTGTGGGGGGAATTCACACAGGCAGAATGTAATCCATTCCAACTGGAATTTGGTCCAAACATCAGGTTTCAAGCCCTTACTCTGGAGGAAACATTGCCAAGGAGTCCTTAATAGACTATGTAAGAATTCTAACTCTGTTTGTTTCTCTCCTGAAGTAAATAACACAGGAGAAACAAGTAAGTAATAGAATGCTGTGGTCTTTTTACAATATAAAATGACTGGTTTATTCTGTTTTGACATGTTTCTGCAGGAAAGGTTCTCAGAAATCAGAGCTCTGCTCAGCAATCAGTTGTGTCATTTATAAAGACATCTTAGCTACAGCCAAAGCAATATAGTACAGTGTAGGCAGTAATCGAAATTTGAAAACACACTAGGAAAATACATTAGAATTTAATATGTGCAAACAGAACTAATGTTGAGCTAAAGTAGTTGCAGATATCACGGATATTCAGAGACAGGGGCCAGCAAATTTTACACATATTAGAGCATAAACATGATTAAAACAAAGTGCAGCTGAGCGTACTAATAAGATCTTGCTAATTTGTTAGAGTTACTAGAGTGGCCACAGTTCATCCAGCAGTGGAGATGATCTAAACACAATTTAACTTCAAATGTGGCAGAAGGCTACTCAGAAATGAGCAAGATTTACAAGCATGTGCAAATAGAAAAGTCATCCATAGAAAATTAAAGGTGGACATTAAAAAGTGAAATCCAAGTAATGGGATTTGCTGAGTGCGGGCACTTACTCTCAGGATCATCAAACTTAGGATACAGGAAAATAAATCACACTGAAAAGAGATGGGCAGAAGAGGAGGTCAAATTACATCAGGGATCAAGTGTGAGATTTTGCCTTCTGAATGGATCTTGACATTTTCCATTAAAAACTAGGGGCCAGATTCGGATTCCCCCTACTCACGCTGGATAACCCTGTGACGCTGTATGGAATATGGGAGGCACTTTATGATATTGTTGATACCAAGATTATAAAATTGCAATGAATCGTGCCAGATATGCCGTGTGAGGTATCTGCAAAAACGTTATGATTTGCCAAGTATGATGATCTTGTTAATATGTTTGTATCACCTTTGTATTGTGAGTTATAGTTATGTAGGGTATATCTGTATTTCCAAACTTGTGCCGTTTCTGGGTGACACCACCAGACAGATTGGCATCAGCACTGCCTAGCCTGTTCGATGGCCCACCAAGGGCCATCAGCTGTACAAAGAACCCATTGAAAGATGCCAGGGGCTACACCTTATGAGTCAGCAAGGCATGTAGGGGCATGCCGATGGACAGAACTCTAAGGGCATGTCTTGGCAGCGCTTTAACGTGGCTGTGTAGTTGCGGCACAACTACACACCCCCACGAGGGGAGTAGCTACCAGTGCTGGGAGCGCGGCCACTTTACAGCGCTGAAACTTGCAGCGCACAGGGGGGTGTTTTTTCACACCCCTGAGCAAGGAAGTTGCAGCGCTGTAAAGTGGCAGTGCAGACAAGGCCTAAGGCTTTTCCATGCCATGGGCTGTGAAGCTTGTGTTTGGGACACAGGAAGTACAAGCCACATGGAAAAAGACTATAAAAGGCAGCTGCATCATCGCCATTTTGTCCTCAATCCTGCTTCTTACCTCCGGAATAACTTTTCTACAAACCGAAGCTCTGAACAAAGGACTGACTGACCCATCCAAGCTGTGGATGTGCTCCAGAGGGACTTTCAAGCCAGCAAACTCACTAATACTGCTAAGAACCTGAGATATATGCACTTTGAAGTCTTTGTATGCATGTGACTGCTTTACCATTTAACAACTCTTCTTGTTCTCTCTTTTTTCTTTATAATAAACCTTCAGTTTTAGACACTAAAGGATTGGCTGGCAGTGTGGTACTTTGGGTGGTATTTCCAATCTAATACTGACCTGGCAATGTGGCTGGCCCTTTGGAGTCAGAAGAACATTTTGTATAGTGAGCAGAGTTTTAAAATAACTTCTCACTGTACTGGACCTTTTTGCTGACTGAGAGCCAGAGAACTGGAATGCAATAAGGGGGCTGTGTGATTCCTTTATTTTTGCTTCTTGATAACCAGGGTGGGGATCAGAAGCACAGTTTGTGACTGGTTGGGGAGTTTAACTACAGTGTTACCCACCAGTCTTGGGAATATCTGCTCTCCCTTTTGCAGACTGCCCTGACCTTGGCATTTCCAGTGAGGGCTGTCCCAGGCACACCAGGTCACAAGTCCCTCACTCTGGATCAGTCCCATTGACTTTGAGGAAGGTGCTATTCAAGATGAGTCAGAGGATCAGAACCTAACCTTATTATTCTAATTATTACTTATGTGACTGTAGGTGGGATTTTCAAAAGCTCCTATGTGATTTAGGAGCACAAGGCTCTGACTTTTGGTGGGACTTGTGCTCCTAATCGCTTAGAGGCATTTGAAAATCCCAAGTGATGAGCCACCAACAGCACCGACTAGGTCTCCTTGTGAAACTTATCACCACACTTCACCTTGTCATGTCAACCGGGGTCAGTGGCTCTTGTTCTTTGTCTCCAAGAGTTCTTGCCAAGTGTGTCTTCCAAGCTGACGCTAGCCTTCTTCATTTCCTCCTTCAGTACCTCGAACCACCTTTTTCTAGGTCGCCCTTGTGGTCTTTATCCTGTGACTACTTGTTCTTGTACTCTCTGGCCAACATATCCCATATCTTGTCATCTCACATGACCCAGCCATCTTAGTCAAAACTAATCAATCACCAATAACTGGAAAATACCATTTAAGACTCTGATCCTGACGACAGCTGGTTTGGAATTTTTCAGCAAATCATTTTTTCATCCAAATGTGCTGATTCATTGAAACTAAAACTGTTTGCAAAACAGATTTGGTTTCAATGAATTTCCGAACTTGAAAAAACAGAGAGAAAAAGTTTCAAAACTGTCAAAATATTTCTTTTGAAATGTTTTTGACATTTTCAAAACTAAAATTCTGTTTTTCCTGTTCAAAATGACTTTTTGTTTCAAAATTTAAGCCAATTAGAGTAAAATTAGATTAAAAAAGAAAAGAGGTCAAAATAAAAATGAATGTTTCAATTGACGTGAAACAAACAGATAAATCTCTTTTTAGTTTGCAAAGTTTTCAAGATTTCAACCTTTTCCCCCAATTCAAGGTGGAAAAAGATTTCAAACTCTTGAAAACATTCAGGGGCTGGGAAAAACCATCTCCTGTCTAGTTCTGGTCCTGATATGGGGTCACGTACATGGCATCCTCACCAGCCTGGACCCCCATTGAAGACGTGCAACTGCATGAGTCTCTCCTTGCAGATCCAACTGTAACGGAAAGAAGGCAAGGCAGAGGGATAAGAAAACTGGTGCCTGTCTTGAACCTTAGTTTCATTTTTAAGGATTTAACTTGGGAGGCTCCTAAAATTCCAATCTCAAAATTCTAATGAGGTTGGATTAATGATGTGTGACATTATCTTTCGCTGCTCTAATTTCTGTCAGGTGTCTAGCTGTTATTGCCAGATCCTATGCTCAGTGGCTTGCAACACGTGGCCTCTATAATTTTTATAGATATCCTGACAGCCAGTGTAACTTTGGCATCACTGCTACAATTTGGTCAGTCCCTTAAGATGCACTTCCTGAAATCACTGCCCTTTGGAATCAGTAAGGCTGCAAGTGAAGGAAAAAACTCTGGACCGCCTTACATATTTTTCCAGCTCACTCAGCCAACAAGAGGAGAAAGGAGAATTCTGGATGCTTTGCTATTCCTCTAGTCCTAAACTGACAGGATAAGACCATAAGTAATACAAGAGGCAAAGAAAAGGGTATTTGTAATATAACTAATGAGCAAAGATACAATATTATAAGACTGCAAGGCAACAGCGTAGGAAGGTTAAAGGGCCAAGGCTGGAAAAAGATAAAAGGAAGATCACAAAGGAAAACAAAGATCAGCTTTGGAAAAAGGAGGGTTGTGCGGAAATCACAAAATATGGAGCTAGCTTTCAAGCTTGTGCATGTTCAGATCAGGAGGTTTCTATAATAATAGGGGCCTGGTGCAAACTGGATCCAGATTTAAATTTGCATTTTGGCTTGCCCAATCTTCCTCCAAATAGTTTGGAGGTTTTGGTTCAAGCCCAACTCTAGGGGAAATAAACCAATTCCTCAGTGAGAAAATGGGAACAAGGGGAGCAGGGCTGGGGCAGGAGTGTGAGAAATGGATACAAGATGGTCCAGAGAGAAAATAAAAGGAGACCAAGACAGCCGAAGGTGGGAGAAGGTGGTTGGGTTTTGCTCTCCAGGAGCAGGGCTTGGGATGGGGTGGAGAGTTGCCAGTTCTCATGAGTCATATGATGTTGGGTATTTTTCTGACAGCCCCAGTTCCTGGAGTCCCGTGGGGGAGAGTCCTGCCTGGAGAACACCGCCAGTGCTGGGGACACCCCCACTGCAGCCCTCATGTCAGGGGAGTTCTGGGGTGGACGGGGGGAATGCTGGAGTAGGAAAAGATATTCTGTGCTCTGGTATCGCCCAGCTGCTGCAAACCCCAGAAGGAGGGATGTTCTCAGGGCTATCCTAGCCTGTTCCAGGAGCCAATCCAGGCCCCAGCAGGTGCAAACCACCTCCCATCAGTCCCCGAGTCGGCATGTGCTGTTATTCCTGGATAGAACGCTGTGCTATAAAATGACGTCAGACAGACCCTTCTCTTCTATCCAGACGTGTCCTTCTGGATCCAGTCCAGGCTGCCCTCTCGCATTCCTCAGCAAATGCTCAGGCCGAGTGCCCAGCTCTCCTGCCCTCAACATGCCTCAAGGCTGAGGAATGTCTCTCTCATTAGCTCATGGGGTTGTGATACTTGGCGCACAGGGGTCTGCGTATCAGTATGCTGCTTAAGAGCCATGTCTGGAGATTTCTCTTTGGTCCAACCTTCTGCGTGTCCCCCTTCGGCTAGGGAGACATCTCTGCTCAGGAACAGGGTTCTATTACAATCTTTGGAGAAGAGGTAATTGCTTATCTGTAATTGTTGTTCTCCAAAGATACAAGTTGTCCAAGTATTACACCTTCCCTATAGATTTGGAGATACGTGTTTACATTCATTAACACTCTCGCTAACGAACTGACAGCTAGGGATGCTAATGGCTGCTAGACTCCTGGGGAGGAGTGAAGCACATGCTGCTGTTGTGGACAGAAGGGACAGTAGTTGGCCTCCAAACTCTGATGTCATGGAAATTCCCGCCAAGCACGCACTGAGAGAACAGACTACAGAGGACAGATTTATTACAACTTACCCCTTCAGAGAACACCCGTTACAGGTAACAACACCTTCCTCCTCCTAAATTTGTGAGCTCATGTTACTCCCTTAGACTTTGTAGCTAATCTTTACTCTTATATTAGTAGTATGCAATAAGCTACCTTCCTAAATGGTGAGCACTTCAGCGGAGCCTCTTCAGGTCTCTGCATCTAAATGGGTCTCTGGTGGGTACTGGTGCTATGGTAATATAAATATTAATGGTCACGTCCGCAGGTAGAGCAGCAACGCAGCTCTGTGGACTTCAATGGAGCTCTGCTGATTTACACAAGCAGGGGATCCCGCCCTAAAATTTTAAGAATTGGATGTGAAACTAAAAATATCATTTAGTACTTTGTATATTTATTTATTTTGCATAGATCTTTCCTAACCAATGGGATTGCACTCTGAGCTCAGGAAGCAATGAAACACCCCAAATCTGAATATACACCCTATGAGACACTCTGGTGTGAAACCAGGCAATTCAAACCTCAACACTGTGACTTCACATCCCTTCTTTTATCTTCTATTGTAGTTCTGGGGCAGATTATTATATTCAGTAATATGGATCTGGGCTAAAAAAGCCATTCCAGTGGCAAACTCCAACTGTGGCTTCTCTCTCATGCCTCTCTATTCCATGTGGAGGATAGGGCCTTCACCACTGCTTTCCATATTTGCTAGTCTCCTGCTGCTGTCTTAGCTTTCAGTTCTGCTTCTGTTGTGTGTTTCCATGATATTCTTGGCTGACCTGTTGCTGGTTGCCCTGGGGGTTCCAGTCTAATATCTGTCTTATTACGTTGTTCAGATATTTCTTCCATGTATGCCTTAGCCATCACCGTTTTCATTCTGTAATTTCCTGTTCTACTGGTTTTTGTTTCGTCTTCCTCCGGTGTTTTTCATTTGTGATTTTTTTCTGGCCATCTGATATTGAGGATTTGTCTAAGGCAGCTGTTGATGAAACCCTGGGGGTTAGATAGTAAGGCCTTAATAAGTCTCCAAGTTTCAGCGCTATTTAGTAAGACCGACTTTACAAGGATGTTACAATTGCATTGCTACGCTTTTCGTATATTGTTTTTGCATGGAGGTTTTGCATCCCGTTATAAATTTTACTGTAGAAAGGAAAATAACGCTAAAAAAGATACAAGAAGGTCTGGCAAAAATATATGCACATAGTTATTTCCTTCTCCCAGGCAAGTTATTGTTGAAATGGAAGTACCACCCTGAACATTGAGGAAATTCACTAGCTGCTAGTACCCTATTCCTGGCTTGTCTCTAGGCTTATACACAGAACTATTTCAGAGGCTTAAAGCAGCATGGTGGAGATTTTTAAAATGGCAAATCCATCATACGTCCTAAGTCATGGATGGTAATGCAGGCAATTGGATGAAACTCAAGTATTTTTCTGCTGTGATAGCTGGGTGCAGTTTCTCTCATCATACAACTAGTAAGCATACTGTTGGGATTCATCTAGGGCTTGAGCCAAAGCCAAATGAACTCAGTGGAACATTTCCCATTGAGTTTGACGGGCTTTGTACCAAACCTTTAGTGGCCATGGAGGAAATTCAGTGTGGTCCAATGTATCAGGCACCTTATTCCAAGCTCTGCTGCTGGATAAGTCACTTCCCTACTCGGTTTTGGTCTTGTCTATTTTGATCTCAAAGTTTTTGGGGGCAGGGACTAGCTCAGATCATGTGTGTGTACAACACTTAGCGCAATCTTGTTTGGGGTCTTGAGCTTTGTAACTGGTGAGGTTTTCTAACTCTAGGTGGGGAGCAGGTAGAGTGAAGATGAGACCTTCAACATTAACTGTGAATGTCCTTCATTTCTATCCTTTATATTTACTATAAAAACTTTCTATATTCTCTATCTTAAATCCATCTCAAAGATTTTTACCTGGGAATTTACAATTTTGAAAGGGATAGCACAAATACCCTGAGGTCCCCCCCCCACCTCAAACTATAATAGTCTGTTAACATTGTTTTAAAAGCAACATGTTATCTTCCTTATCTGTATCTTTAAAAGATTGTTGTGTGGGAGTATAAGCTTATGACGGGGACAGTAAAAACGAATCAGTCCCTCTTTTTCACACTGGCCCATATTACGAGAACATTGGTTCATTCAATGAAGTTAATGGTATGTAAATTTCAATTAAATAACAGAAAATACTCCTTTGCATGGTGAGTAGTTAGCTTGTGAATTCATTAGGTCGTAGAGTTAAATACTGTAGATGGATAATGAGTGGATAATTTTAAGATTCCTATTAACTAAAGATGGGATTGACCCAAAACTCATCTCCAGACACTGGAGGGTGTTGGAATCTGAACCTGGGTCTGGATCCCAGTTTTACAGCTGATCCGTAGCTCTCTAATGGGATGAACCAAACTTCCAGGTCTGAACGTTCCAGCACTCGGAGATTTGAAATATTAGAGCCCAAGTGCTAGGCCCAGCTCCTCAAAGGTCCTCACTGAATCCAATGGGTGCTAGGTGCCTAAATATCTTTGAGAATCTGGGCCTAAGACATTTTTGAAAATGGGACTAAGGTGCTTTCGGAAATTTTACCCCGGGCCCTTTCAGTTGAATGTTAATAGCAGAGATCTTACTCTTGTACCCCTCATGGAGAAAAACAAGGTGGCTTCCCACTCCTGGAATTCCCAGGCAATGGGCAGGTACAACTGAGCCCTGTCTCCATTTGCTTCTCACGTATAGTTTTGGTGACAGAGGCGATCAGGAGATCACTGCTGGACTCTGACCTCACAAGCATGGATTAGATTGTAGCTCAGGGTCCCAGAGCCACATTAGACAATAGCAGCCTGCACTCCCGTCCTTCCCTCAGCCATGGGGTCTTTTGATACAAAGATATGTAGGACCGACTAGGCACCAAGCCTGTATTCCCCTCTCTCAGGCCACTCTGAGCTCAGAGCTACTTAACTTTTAATTGGGGCCAGAGTATGCATAAAACAGTGGCTTTCGCTCTTCCATGTTTTTAGGGTCCATCCTGACACAACAGCATATGGCTGCACCCCATATTCTAAAGGATGCTGTCTACATGGTTGGAGTGTTACTGAGACGACATACAACAGATAAAATGAACAAACGTAGACCCACAAAGACACTGTTTTAAGTAAAGCTGGCATGGTAACGAATGGAATCTGTAACGAAGCAGCAGGAAGGCTTTCCAATGCTTCACATCATCATCCGTTGTTTGTATTACAGTAGCAGCAAGAGACCCCAACCAAGATGGGCCCCTCTTGTGCTAGAGGTGGTATACAGAAGCAGTCAAAGAGAGCTCATAAATAGTCAAGCAGTGGGGGGGGGGGGGGGGGGAAAGGGAAACAGAGGTGGGAAGTGCCTACCTCAGTCATACAGCAGATTGATACCAAAGCTGGGAATAGACCCAAGGTCTCTATTCCCACTCCAATGCCCACTAGACCACACAACCATCATTCATAAGCCATACTCAGTGTTCTGGGTTTCACATGCTGTGATACAGAGACCCAATGGTGCCAACTGGCAAAGCGTTCACTGTTCATTACAAGCAATTCCTATACACCCAGTACACTGCTTTCATGGTGTTTATCCACGAAGGACACCATGTGAGGTCTCTGCTGAAAGCTTGTAACTCAACGATACTTATAATCATGGTGACATGGGTGTATGGGTAATACTGAAGGAATAATGTAGCTATATTGAAAATGATGCCCGTATGGTTGGGGAGTGAAAGTGAGTCACCAGAGAATCAGGGGCTGGGAACCACTGGGGAACACTTGGAAGGGACTTGGGGGTTGAGGTGAATTTATGCATAACCTGCAGGGCAAAGGCCAGGCTGATACAGACCAGAGGAGGTCGCTTGAGCGCCTTGCAGGCTGGTTGTGTTAAGAGCTAACACCGACAAGACGCCCTCACTCTAGAGGTGGGTGGCAACAAGGTGACTCACAGCCCTGGCTGTCCCAAGAAGCACCAGACGTGCTCTGTTCTACTGCTGGAAGATTTCTTACTCTCTCCCCCTCCACCAGACAGCCTTGGCCAAATTACAGACTTTGAAGATTGTAAAGGAAGTGATTACTGGAGGGGTTTTGTTTTTGTTTGAACTATTTATGAGTTTTAAATATTTTTCTTCTCTCTCTGTGGGCCAATCTAGTGCAACATGAATATAGTTAAATGCTTACATGCCCTATAAACTATGCTTTAACTAGCTCAAACAAAAGACATTAATAACATTAATTAACATGGTTAATGTTTGTAAGCTGCTGTGGAAAATGTAAAGCACTATATATGTACAATCACACACACACAAACTACATTAAAAACATTATTAACGATGCAAAGTCAAACACTCAAAAGTTAGGAAAAGCCAGAATTAAGGTTGCTTGTGTGACCTTAAGTTGCCCACCCTCCCATGCGTATGCACTATGATGCAGTCTTTAATTACATGATCAAATGCTCTGTTCTCCATAGGACCTTGTCCATTCAGTACATAGATGGACCTGGTTTGGGGGTAAACCAGGGTTTTCTTTCTCTACAATAATCGGAATGATAAATATGAAGGCGTGTATAACATTTTATGTGGGCCTTTATAAAATCATCTTTCTCTGGTTAAAACAAATCTTGGGATATCCTTTAAATATTTGGGGTGAAATCTTGGCTCTATTGAAATCAATAGAAGTTTTGCGATTTATGTCAACGAAGCCAGGTTGTTGCTGTTGGAGCATAGCACAGGGCAGCTCCAGTGTGGTTACCCTGTGGTCGTCACCCGGATTAGCGTGCGTAGCATTCTACATTTGCTCACAATTACTAGTGCACAGATCTTTTGCTATGGGCCTAACTCTAAGGAAGCCAATGGAGCAATGCCAGCAGTGAGTTTCCCCTTTTCTGTATTTATTTCTATTCATGGCTTGCCACATGTTAGAACTTCTCAGTGTCAATTTCATAAGGAAACTGCAGGGGCTCCACTCTTCCACTGCAGGATAGTAACTATACTGGGCTTCAATGGCCCATTGACTTTAGTGGGAGCTGCTCATATGGGAGCACAGGGCCCTTGGTAATTAAATGTTACTGTATGAGAAACTGAAGCAAAAGTACTATTCATCCAGAGGAACCAGATTAGCTACACAAACAACATGGAATTTGGGAGACCCAGTTTCTATTTTTCACTTTCTTGTGGACTTGCTGTCAGGGGCTGTGCCAGTCCCTGGCAGAGCTGCTTAGGGGATAGGACACTGGAGTGAATTCTGAAGTGCTGGGTTCTAGTCCCAGCTTAGCCAGTAGTCACACAGCAAGTCAAGTCGCCTCAGTTTCCCCATCAGTAAAAACTGGGTAATGCTATTGATTGCCTTTGTAAATCGCTTTGAGATCTGCTGAAGCAAAGTGCTCTAGAAGAGCTAGGTATATTAGTGACCTCTTGCTGGCACAATTCCTTTATCTGTAAAATGGGGATAATCATGCTCACAGTTTCTACCTCATATGAGTGTTATGAAGCTTAGTTGATTAATGTCTGTATGTGACAGCTGCAAAATTCAAGGCTCACAACTGCTTGTGGTTTATGGTAAATATATCTTATCAGCAAAGACAAAACTGGGATAAACCACAGGCTTATGTGTACAGTATTCTCAGTAAGCTGAAGATTTGCCTCAAGCCACAGATAGTTGTGGTTTACCATTGGTATAGAGCAGCTTTCCTCTTAGGGTTATGTGGCCAAAAATGATCTGTGTAACGGACCTGTAGATAAATGCAGTGCCACAGAACACAGCACAATGAACTATGAGTGATGGAAAGGGAGATGGTGGTCAGGAAGGTGTTTGCTTTGAACCTACTTTTATAGGATACATTAGATTCAATTATACATGGGTAATCCAGACATGGTTTATTCCATTTACAGCACATGCTAAACACTTGGCATATTATGGGCCTGATTTTTAAACAATCAATGAGCCTAGGTAGGCAGATCAGGCATTTCTCCAGTACATGCAAATGGCTAACTATGATAATTTGCAGACAATTTCCCAGTGTGCTTGCTCAATCACAATAATTGAACACACAAATGAGGCATGCATTAATGTACCCCGCTTGTTTAAAACTCAGGGCCAATAGGTACTGGCCTGGTTCCTCCTGGGAATCTGGAATCAAAATGGAAATAAAATTGGAGTTTGAAAAATTCTAATTATTTTTATTAGTGTACCAGTAATGTATTAGTGCACTATTATCACCATTTTGTTACGTGCCAGCAGCGTACACAGTGCTCTGCAATACAGACACGACCCAGGGCCAGATTTTTAAAAGGCAGTTATTAGTGGGAATTAGGCACCTAAATGCCTTTAAAAATTTGCTCCCAGTGCCTGCCCAGAGGAGCTTACAGTCACAGTCCACTCTAGACGGACTTTGCAGATCCAGATCAGCCATTATCGTTCCTAGTAACTTGCACATTAGAGCTTTCCTGGCTGAAGGCCCAGGATAGGAATCTTTAACCAATGTTAACCCTATGCCTGGCTTCCTGCTCCCATACACAATATCCCCTAAATCTGCTTTGACACAAATCAGATCACATTAAAGCCCATTACTCCCTTTCCTTGT
Organism: Emys orbicularis; assembly: GCF_028017835.1. NCBI lineage: Eukaryota > Metazoa > Chordata > Testudines > Emydidae > Emys > Emys orbicularis. The sequence goes on along the minus strand of NC_088688.1, from coordinate 125,941,724 downwards.
ACAATAAAACCTGTCATAGCCCCATGGGTTGAAGGAGACTGTGACGACGTCACTCCTTTGCTTTGCTTGATGAAAGCAGCACTAGAAGCGGATATTTGGTTTATACACAAGCCGGGGGAGGATGGTGGGAGCTGCTCTTTGAGCTTCTGCATCACTGACCTCTACCCTGACCCAGAAAATACCCCTTTTAGCAATGACACATGATTCAGTTTCCAGGCTCGGTCAGTCCTGAGGCAAAGCACTCAATAGAGTTATTATGTAGACGGATTCCCATTTATTTGCTATGAACTACAGTCCATTGGGAGTGAGCTGTCTCGAGGCCTAGAGTTGTCCTTAAAATAAGCTCTAGTGGATTTTATTCAGTGCCTATAGGACCATTTAAAGTTCATGCTGGCTTTTGTTGCAAGGGTGAACCTGACATGAGTAATCACAGACCAGCCTTTTATGCACCAGCAGAGCTGTACAAATAACTGACTTTTTGGTTTGTTGGCCACATGGAATTTAAAAAACAAAAACAAAAATTGTTTTGGATCAGACAAAAATGTTTCATTCAACCCTAAGTGATTTTAAAGGTGTTTATTTTTTAAATGAAATTTAAATAAATTTTAAAATGAAAAAAGTCAAAATGTTTCATTTAGAAAATGTGAAAATGACAGATTTCAATATTTTTTAGGGGTTTTTTTTTGGGGGGGGAAACCAAGACAATTTGGCATATTTGACATGAATTTGTGAAATGTTTCAGTCAATCCAAATCTGCATTTTTCAGTCACAAAAAAAAGTTTTGGCCCCAAAATTTCACCCACCTCTATTCACCACTCTCCTTTTCAGACTCCCAGTGGACTTTCCACATTAGTATAACTAGCTATCTTTTTAGAAAGGCCTTAATTAAAATGTTGCAGAAGCAAAGGCAGGGTGGGAAAATGTGATCAAAGCCAAGGCCTATGGTGTGTTACTGATTTCAAATCGAAAGAATCAGCCCTGGTCTACCAGCAATACTGGTATAGTGAAACTGATACAGTTATGCTGGTTATAACTCCCAATGTAAACACTCTTATTCTGGAATAAAAGTGGCTAATTTTGGTTTAGTTTAAACCCCTTTCAAAGGGACATAAGCAAAACCAAAAAAAGTCACTCTTACACCAAAAGAGTGTCCACCAAGTGAGTTATACCAGTAGAATTATAGCCATTTAAGTTCACACCTACCCTATAACAGAGGAATTTGGTTGATTTTGCAAAAAAAAAACAAAAAAAAAACACAACAACAAAAAACCCATACTCATTATAGAAAGGTGCTGATGAAAATGCACATCTTCTCCCTCTGTCCCCACCCCCATCCTCTGGCAAAGGAGGAATGGAGGATCTCACCCAAAAGTATCTTGAGAGGGACCTCTTCTTTGATCAAAAACTGTGCCCATCGGTCAGATTGAGGGGAAAAAGAAAGTGCATCAGTTTATTCAAGCTCTTCCCATGACTCCAGAATAACTGGATGGTTCTGCTGAAATGATCAGCACAGCAATAGCTAACAGGGTTCGTTTTTCGGTGTTGCCAACTCTCACTATTTTATTTTGAGCCTTGCAATATTTGTTGGTTTTTCCCTCAAAGCACCAGCTCCTGGAGTCTTGTGATTGCATGAGAAACTCAGATTTCTTTGGGTGGGAAAAAAGTAAGTTTCTCACCCTCATGGTTACAGAGAAAAGCTTAAAATGTAACAGCCTCCCTGAAGGCTCAAAACCCATAAAAAGAACCCAACATTTGTTATTTTTTAAAGTTGCATGATTCTTAAGCAAATCAAATGATTTTGGGTGGCCTTACTCATGATTTTTAAATGCTAGGGGTTGGTGATAATGATGTTTAAACCATCATTATGTTTCAGAGTAAACACCCCTCAGACCTATTTTTTCTATTAATTTATGCAGAGGGTTCAGTAAGGCAACATTTCTTTATTTCACACTTGGAAGGCTAGAAACTTCATTAAAAACCTGAATCTCTACATCTACAAAAACAGAAGGCTCGTACTCTCTGGGTTAATGTTGGGGTAGTGTCCTGGCAGACACTGCCTCAGTCTAACCTGCAACTGGAAAGCTGTTGCAGAATACGAGAGTCTTTGAATTGTGCAACCAAGGAAGAGAGACATGCTTGTATGTCCATTTCCCGCCCTCTCTCCCATTTGAAATGCTGATGTGTCTGTGTTTTGGGAATACTGTGACTAAAACAGCTCTCAATTCTTAATACCCTTGCTACTGACCGGGGTTTGAATAAATCTTTAACCCTGAGTATTTATATTTAAAATGCAATTTCCTCGTCAGCCTCTTAGTTTTATTTTTAAGAAAGTTCTGTTAAAGCACCACTGTTTCTCATCATAAGTAAGGCCCATCTAAGACTCATCGCAAAAACCCTCCAGACAAAGATATCTTTGTTTTCTGTGAAGAAAACATGGAGGGTTCAATTATATAGTAAGTATGTGAAATAAATCAAGATCTTAAGGAGGTAATTTTGGGGTCGGTTTGAACTAAACCTCATGGAAATGTGTCATTTGAGCCTAAGGAAAAAAGCATAGCTTGGGCTGCGTATTGGTATTATGTCATAGTAATTTCCCCTCATTTAAAATGGAAATTTCAGGCTGGCTTGTGTTCATGGGTTCACGTTTTATATGTGCCTCTGAAATCATGTTGTCAGCTATTAAAATATATTTTTAGAGATGAAAAACCATCCATTTTGTTGGTGTTTTTAATTACCCCATCCCGTTGTGTGGACTTTGCCATTTCTGGCCATGATCAACCTAACAACTGTGCCTCCTAGCTTCTCTGTGATTTCCAGAGCCCTTAATTATGAGTGATCTGCTTCCTTTCCCTGTCCAGAGACAGACCTCCCATTGTTTCCCCTTTCTTACCCTGTAAATCATTGACAGGGGAAATGTTTGAGTATTAAACAAAGGAACAAAACTTATTTTCAGAAAAGACATTTTCCCACACTTTGTTAGGTCACATTGTGCCCCTCCTTGGGATTGTCACTTAGCTAATTTTCATTCGGTTGCTCAGGGAGGGGATGGGAGAGCCAGTGTTAAGAAAATCAGCTCTTTTGCCAATAGTTCAAGGGAGCCAGCCATCAGCCACAGCCTTTTCTGCCACATCTCACCTTCTATTTGCTGCAGAACCCTGCCTCACAGGAATAAAACAGGTACAATCCTTCTACAGCCGTCAACAGATTCATATTCATTTAATGAGCAGGGGATGGGTGATCTCACTTAAAGGGGATTGCTCCTAATAGTGACTCAAAGGGTTTGCTTTGTGTTGAGTATACCAGGAGCCAAATGCTAATCTCAGTTGCACCGGTATAAATCTGGAGTAAGTCTGTAAAGTACAATGGAGTTACACAGGTTGACACTCATGCAACTGCAATAAGAACCCAGCTCCAATAGTATAATGATGCAGTGGATGAGACAGTCAGCAGCATGGTGTCTCTGTTTATGAGGATGTTTGTCCAGACAGGATGGGTCAACACATAATGTTTGATATACCTTGGTCTGGCAACACTTCACCTGATTCCTTCCCCCTGTGCAAATTCACAGACTAAGGTTTTCAGAACTGGACAGCAAAATTTCACCCACCAAACACCCATTTGTACATGCAAACAGGCACTTGTGTATAGAAATGGGCAGTTAGATGCTCAATTACCCACTTTGCACATGCAAATACCGGTTTGCACAGAGATACAGTTTACAGCTGCAGTTTAGGTGTCCAGTTTTGCAAATCTGCACAATATTATGAAGAGTCTGAAATATCCTTGTTTTACAGCTCTGCCCAGCCAAATGCAAAGGGATGCAGCTAAAGAAAGTTAACGCGTAGATGTTCTTCAATAAAATTCCCGTGGTAATTTTCAGAGCCACAAGTCTGGTGTTTGAATTGAACAAGAACTTTGTCTGAAATTTGAGTTTTGTTTATTGTTCACTTTGAAACAAAGACATTCAACATTGTTCAATAAACGCCCTATTGCATGGGACTTACAGTAACTTACTTTACCCATGACTCACGTAGCTCCAACAAACTTGGTGCAGAATATAAAAACAAATTTTTATATACACCCTGCAGGAGGAGCACCCACAAAGGACTGTGAAAGACAGTAATAAAATAAAGACAAATGGAAGGCTGTAAGGTGGGATTTAAAGAGAGGAAATGACTTAAGCCTGGTCTACACTGGGGCGAGGGGGAGAGGGGGTTTGACCTAAGATACGCAACTTCAGCTACCAGAATAGCATAGCTGAAGTCGACATCTCTTAGGTCGACTTACCTTGCGTCCTCACAGCACGGGGTCGACTGCCGCTGCTCCCCCGTCGACTCCGCTTCCGCCTCTCGCCGTGGTGGAGTACAGGAGTCGACGGCAGAGCAATCGGGGATCGATTTATCGCGTCTACACTAGACGTGATAAATCGATCCCCGATAGATTGATCACTACCCGCCGATCCAGCGGGTAGCGTAGATGTACCCTTACTAACAGATAGGGAAAGGAATCTGCAAGATGAGTCTGCATATGTGAAGAAATGACCCTCAACAGTATTGAGAGGACGATGGGTGGGTTCAAGGCCAGTGCTTCAGTTGCAAGACCACATCTTTTCTCTTCTTGAAACCAGCTACCTCATTCACTGTCCATCCTAGGCACTGAATGAGTCAGAGGGTCCTGTTGAATTAATTATATGATCACATACTGTTTAAGACTGTAGCATAGTGCAAGTGCACAGATGGGCCACGTTCAGGGCGCACGGGCAACTTTGGAGTGCTTCACTTTGCAGCCTTAATGTACTTTTAATACTATTTTTTTTTAAAAAGCAGCAAACTAGAAAAACAGAAATTGCATCTTATAGAACCACAGTGACCCGCTATATAGGACATCAACAGGGTTGGGACCAAGGACCTTTTGATTCACAGCACAGACCTCTATCATTTGAGCTAAGAGTAAATGGTAGTAGTAGAAGGTTATTATCCTCTTTGTGGACCAGCCACTAGAGGGCAATGTAATATATACTTTGACAGCAGAAGACTGCTGGGAATCAGGAATCCTGGGTTCTACTATTGGCTGTGAAGGGGAGTGGGTTATAGAATCTAGTGGCACAGCTAAGCACATACCATTTGCCACATTCATGCTGAAAGGGAACGTGGCTGAGTGAATGAGACTCACCATTACCAATGATAGTTGCCTGTCTCCTAAAGAACAGGTGTGGAGCCTTGCTCAGTAATAAGAGCTGTGAAGTGTATAGAATTAAGATCAGCCATTGGAGGACCCGAGACGAGAATTCATGGTCTCCTCCTGGCTCTGAACCCTGAGCACGTTCCCCAGGCCAAAGGTGTGATTGGAGTTCTGCTCCTGGGCCTTTCCTGTTGGGAGCTCAGCAAAGGTGAGGATCATACTCAGTGCAGTTGGCAGTTTGGCGGCACTTTGGAGCTGGAGCATGCTCATTGCGGACAGCATGGCCAAACATTTTAGCAGCGAGCATCTAACCAGCTCTACGGAGCATGTGCAAAGGGAAAAGTTCAGAGGCTTATCATTCAGCCAAATAGAATTTTCACAGGGACAGCAAAAGGCACCTGCTCAGTGCAGCACCCCCTACCAAATTTCAAGTCGCTGCTTCAAAGCACAGAGGAGCTAATGCTTCTCAATGAAATGGTTGTAAGAATTTTTTATCATGGGTAAAACAATGTATTTTCCCCTGGCCTCCTTGGAAAAGGCTGACCCATTTTTGTAGAAATTAAAAATCAGTCTGAGGCAGACACCCAGCATGGAAAATTTCCGCCCAAATAGTTAAATGTGGCCAAGTTACAATGGGTGTCACTGTCAGCTCTGCCTAGAATATTCTGGCCTTGTGCAGTTTGGAAAGCTGGGATGCGGGAAGAACATAAAAGAGGGAACTTGCAATAAGCAAGGCAGGCATGTAGAGAGATTTCACAGGGTCAGGGTAAGTGCAAATTCTGGCACTGTTCCCAAGGTTGCGATAAGCTAAGCAGACACACAGGCATGGGAGGAAATAGAGATTAAGGACTATGGTAAATATTAACGAACCAACAATCCTACCAGCAACATTCTTACAGGTAACCACTTATTTCTTTAAGTTTATTGAATAGCCAATGACTTTTTCAGAAGGAGAAAGAACGCTGTATGCTGCCGCCACTCAACTGTGTTGGAAAGTATTCAGCCTTTGATTTTATCTTAATGTAAACCAGTTAACTTAAAGACAGCACCGAGGGGTGGGGTGCATTGGGTCAGTCAGAACCAGGCCTATATATTTTGAGGCAAAGGGCAGGAGATGCTCAGAGAAAGGAGGTGAGTGTGTGATGGTCGTCTCCCCACCCAAGACAAACCATCTCCCCTCCAAGATTTCCTCTACTGCCCAACTTGTGGGTGAAAGCGGGCTGAGGGTTATGTCTTACATAGCCCACAACATTCAATCACAGCTTCCCTTAGTATCAGGCAGGAATCGAGGAGACTGACAGCCACTCATCATCACTGGGTGCATTCTGCCATGGTTTGGCCGGCGGAAGACCTGGAGAATTCTGTACACAGACAGAGACAGTGGAGATATTCAGCCCACAGAGTTCCATCTTTGTCAAGGGAACCGAGGACACTATTAAGAAGCTGGGCTGTGTCCTGATGTAGCTTCTGGGCACAAATAAGTGTTCCTGTTCCTTTAACTCAGATGTGACAGCTCAAATAGATGGGTCTGATTTTCAAAGATGGTGGCAGGCAAGTCAGGAGTGCATGTGCAAATCAAGCTCATGGGCATACATAGATCTAACAGGCAATCTGCTTGTGCAGATACCCTGATTACTGCTGCAAATTGGTGTATCTTTATGCTCAAAATAGGCTCACACTTGGCAGATAAAAGATGCACTAATATTTTAGGGTGGGATTTTCAAAAGCATGCAGGGTTAGCCCACTTGTGCTCTTGCTGAAGTCAAGCTGCAATGCATATGTCTAAAGTGGCCATGCAAATGGGTAAAAGGTGGGCCTCAGTCTCCACTCCTGGGCAAAGAACCTGAAAACAACTGAGCCCCTGATGAGCATCAAACTCAGGCTGAATTTTAAAAGCGAAGAATAATAAAGAGGGGCCTGGTGTCCAAGTAGCTTCCACACTTTTTATAAAAATCAAGAGACCTTCCTGTTTATTTTTAAGTAAGAAAAAAGATCTAAGGTTTGGAGAAGGATCCCAAGTTCAGGAGACAGGAAACCCCAAAGTGAGCCCCACCCTTACTGCAGGCCCTAGCAAATCCTCTAGCATGCAGGCTGCTCGAATGCAGATGGTTGTGATTCTCTCTGTACGTGCTTTCTGTTTCTATCAACACATAGAAGTTGTTAGCAGAACAGAGCAGCATTCACACTCACATAGCGGCTCCTTAGAACATACTCTGCGTGAGGTTTTCTATTTATACCTTTCTAAAAATCTTCCATTGAGTTTGGCTTTAAACTTGAGCAGCTTGAAGAGACATATTAACACACATATTCTTCACAGAGCGCACAGTCAACTTGTGGAACTCCTTGCCTGAGGAGGTTGTGAAGGCTAGGACTATAACAGCGTTTAAAAGAGAACTGGATAAATTCATGGAGGTTAAGTCCATTAATGGCTATTAGCCAGGATGGGTAAGGGATGGTGTCCCTAGCCTCTGTTTGTCAGAGGGTGGAGATGGATGGCAGGAGAGAGATCACTTGATCTCTGTTAGGTTCACTCCCTTTGGGGCACCTGGCATTGGCCACTGTCAGTAGACAGGATACTGGGCTAGATGGACCTTTGGTCTGACCCAGTACGGCCGTTCTTATGTTCTAACACAACTGTGACATCATACTCACACACTTTCACACTAACTGCAGGACAAATCCTGAACTCCTGACCCAGTGTTTCCTTGGTCCAACAACAAAGGTCCCACTGGAGTAAGAACAGATGATCTGATTCTCCACTGCCCTGCACGTTGTGTCGTCAATTCCACCCATATGCGACATGCTTCCAGACCACCATGGTAGAACTCCACACCCACAAGGCCTTGGCTTTGCACAGGTGTAAGTGACACTTTATTGATAAACCACAAAATATGAATGCTCAGATACTCGCCTCTAGAAAGGAGCCCAGAGGTCAAAGTCATTGTAATCAATATAAAAACCAATGAGGAGTCCTTGTGGCACCTTAGAGACTAACAAATTTATTTGGGCATAAGCTTTTGTGGGCTAGAGCCCACTTCCAGCTCCCCCCACTCCACTTACAGTGGAGAGGCAGACATGGCCAACAAGTTTCCCATCAGGAGATAGCATGGTTCTGTTCAGAAGAGATGCAGACAATTGGACTTTTCACTGTACCACCATCGATGCTGGAACTGGGGGGCTGCCGCACCCCCGGCTTGAAGTAGTAATAACAACCCAAACACATGGTTTTTGCCTTCAGCACCCCCACTTTGAAAATTGTTCCAGCACCCCTGTGTAGCACAGAGATAGAAAAAATTTCATTCAGCAATTTAGGTTAAAAGGCAGATTTATGTGCACCATAAAATTCTGCAGACCATCTGATCAGCCATGCCTGGGAGTGGGGCTCTTATAAAACCTGTCTGCTTGTTTCAGGTTCCTCAGTGGGAGCTGTTGGATGCAGAGCATTTTGGAAAACCTGGTCCCCCCACCTATCTCAGCTACCTATACGGCCCCCATCAGCACTGTACCAGAGCATCTCACGATCACTCTGTTTGTGCGCGTGCATGGTGTTAGGCAGGTCAGGGTTATCATCTCCTTTTTACAGCTGGGGAAACTGAGCCACAGAGACACTAAGTGCCCTCGCCAGCGTCACACTGGAAGTCTATGGCAAAGCAGGAAAATGATCCTGGTTTTTCTGAGTCACAGGCTACCACTCTAGCCACTGGGGCATCCTCTCGCATGTCCTCCACATATGGGTTGAAGCCTGGCTTCAAGCTACGCATACATCCAAAACACTGCAAATGGCTGCCCCAATCCTGACTTCCTTAAATCCACAGACTCCCTCTGCCCAGGGCCAGCTCCAGGCACCAGCTGAGCAAGCAGGTGCTTGGGGTGGCCAAGGGGAAGGGGCGGCACGTCGGGCTCTTCGGCGGTGGGTCCCTCAGTCCCTCTCGGAGGGAAGGACCTGCCGCCAAAGAAGAAAGCGGCGTGGTGGAGCTACTGCCGAATTGCCGCCGATCGCGGCTTTCCCACCTCCACCCACGCTGCTTGGGAAAACCCTGGAGCCGGCCCTGCCTCTGCCACATCCCCTCCTGTGTGTGGGGGGAGAGAGGACAGAGCTGCAGATTGCCAGGCCCAGCTGGTCCTTCCAGTGTTGCCAAATCTTGCAATATTGGGTGTTTTTCTTAAAGCCCCAACTCCTGGATTCAAGACATGGATGAATCTCAGCTTTCTTTAAAGAACAAAAAAAAAGTTAGTTTCTAGCCTCCCTGGGTGGTTGCATAAGTGAAACCCTTTTTCCAGGCTAAAATGAAGGAGCAATTAAGCCCCTTTATGTAGTGAGATAACCGGAAACAGAAGCCACCATTCAAAGCAATGGGATTCATGGCAAGACATGATTAGACACTAAGGCTGAGAGGTTCCCTAATTGCAAACACAGAGGCTAGGGATTGTCTGGCTAGCCGCATGTGCATGTGTGTGCGAGAGAGAAGAAAGCCAAGAGAAAACCAGGAAAAAACAGCAGACAGGGAGGGAAGCAGTGGTGAACGTGGCCCTAAGGGCACGTCTTCACTACCCGCCGGATCGGCGGGTAGCAATCGATCTATTGGGGATCGACTTATCGTGTCTAGTGAAGATGTGATAAAATCGATCCCTGATCGCTCTGCCGTCGACTGGAAATCCACCGCGGCAAGAGGTGGAAGCGGAGTCGATGGAGCGGCAGCGGTCGACTCGCCGCCGGCCTCACAGCCAGGTAAGTCGACCTAAAATACGCAACTACGCTATTCACGTAGCTGAAGTTGCGTATCTTAGGTCGACACCCTCCCCCCGTAGTGTAGACCTGGCCTGAGAGGGACTAGAGACAGAGCTCCTTGGGACACAGGACTGACTGGAGGAGAAGGTTTGGAAATTGTGAGCAAGGAAACTGCTGTTTGTTATTCCTGCATTCAGGCAAACACATCATTCAGAAATAAACAGTATTTCACCCACAAATACACCATTTCTCCTCTTAATGGAAACAAACCTACAAGGCCCCAAATATTGGCCAAAAGGGACAATGCAGACAAGCAACACACACAAAAAAGTTAGGGACAAAGGAATAAATAAATAAAATTTATAAAGTATCAGCTGTCCTCATCTGCCCCTTGAGCAAGCCATCATTAACTGGCCGATTACTTATCACCTGATGGCATGGTTATAGTGCTGCTATTGTATCATTGCGCTTCTTATTCAAACAGTCAAATAGTTGACAATGAAGACGCAGCAGGATCCTGATTTGACAGGGGAATGGAAACATAGGGAGAGGGGGTCATGTTACCCAGGGCCGGCTCTACTGTTTTTGCCGCCCCAAGCAGCCGGAAGACAGAAGCTGCCGAATTGCCGCCGCGGGCAGCTGAACATAGAAGCTGCCGCCGAATTGCCGCCGCCGTGGAAACGCGCGTGCCGCCCTAATGGCACACGGACTGCCCCTGCCATCCGCGGCAGCAATTCGGCGCGCTGCTTGGAGCGGCAAAAAACACACGGACTGCCGCCCCTTGCAGATTGCCGCCCCACGCACCTGCTAGGAATGCTGGTGCCTGGAGCCGGCCCTGATGTTACCAGTTAAAGAGGAATTTACAGGAAGGAGGTTGGTGCACACTTTTTAAAAAGGGTGCGACAGGGACCAACGCTGAAATTCCCTCTTCTGTGCAGAGCTCCACGCAAGGACTATGTGGGGCGTAGGACTGATGCTAACACTCTACCCCTGGGGTCAATTTCACCCCAAGAGAAACAGTCAATAACAAATTGACATCCCCTTCCCTGCAAATATGTCAACTCCAAAGGATCACATGACCTGGAGTGCTATGACATCCCATGATGTTAATGGAAATTTGCCGCACTGGCTAGAAGACGTCTGGGCTTCTCGTGTCATTATAAATAATCCTCTGTCAACACACAGCTGCTGATTTCCTGATGCCATTCAGAAATCACAGGGCAGCTGCTAGCCCTCCAGTGCTTTACGTTAAGATAAGTTTCTTGGCACAAGCCGGGAGTCGAGACAGTGGTTTATTTCCTGCAGGTGTGCAGCTCTCTGCAGGTGCCAGAGGCAGAGCGAGTGTTGGGATCTCATTCAACAGTGAGCACCAGCAGAGTAGAGAATGCCCTGGAAACCCTTCCCCTGAAAGGTTTTGCTTCCCACGTGATGACTAAACAATGGAGCAGGCTCTTTCCCCGAGTGCTGTCTGTAGCTTAGCAGAAGCCTTACATTGTGACTTAAGTACCATTGCATGACCCTGCATGGAGACACCCTGCAATTAAAACTCTCTTGTGCACAGTTCCCAGCTCAGATCTCTTGCACAATGATCTGAAACTCTGAGAAAGAAAGAGCACGTAGTGTGACAGGCCCCATCTGAAGCCTCTGAAAGAGTGGGCTCGTGACTGAGCTGAGACAAAGCAGTCCGTTTAGAGACCCAAACTCCCGATAGCTAATGCTCCCCCTCGGACTCTTTCTATAGGCTCTGCCTATTGGCGAATCCTGAAGGTTGCTAAAATGAAGCTTGATTATTTTCCAGGAAACAGTGTCCAGGAAGTATCAGTCTTCAAGTGGCTTGTGTGGATGACATGAAGGTCAGATCTGCAGCAGCATATGGTGAACTGTGATGACCTACACCTCCCGCTTGAAACCCTTCATTGGTGGGGTGTGTACAGACCATAATGCCTAGGGGGCTCTATAATCAGATAGAAGAGTGAAGTGGAAATAGGGTAACCAGATAGCAAGTGTGAAAAATCAGGACGGGGGTGGGGGGTAATAGGAGCCCATATAACCCCCCCCAAATATCAGGACTGTCCCTATAAAAATCAGGACATCTGGTCACCCTAAGTGGAAAGGGCGCAACTTAGAGAAGTACCTCTGGAGAGCTGATCACCACACAGTGTATGCAGAACGCTCCTGAGTGCTTAGCCAGACGTGACTGCAAACAGTCTGTGCGATAGGCTAAAACGACCAATAAGGTCCATTTTACACAAAAGAGCAAACAAGAAGTCATTTAGTTCTGGCAGAAAATATTTGGAGCTCCCAAAGTTAGCAGCTAATTCTTCCCACTGCAAAACTTTGCAACCTTACTCTTTTAAGAATCTATCAATATTATAATCCCCTCAAAACCCTGCTTTGCCAGAATGCGTACACAAAATGTGATAAGTTTAGGCAACTGGTATGCAGAGATCACCGCCCACCATGCTGACCAGTATTGTCTCGTTCTCCCCCTCCCCCCCAGCCACCTGTCTATATCCATCTCCTGACATATTTAGACTGTAAACCTCTTGGGGCATGAATGATCTTTTTGTTCTGTGTTTGCACAGCATCTACAACCAGGGGCCCCGGCCTGTGGCTAAGCTCCCAGGTGTTACAGTAACACAAATTCTAGACTAGACTATATGCAGCAGTCCATCTGAACGCCTACCTGGCTAGTCTAAGAATGGGTATCAAGTTACCAGAGTAACTATGCAAATGAGATGATGTAACTATAGTATTGGAATCCCTGGGCTAATATCAGTTAACCCTGTGAGCAACCCAACGTGAATTTGATGTTTCCACGAGCCTGAGCGGACTGAGCTGAGTGTTCATGCAACTAACAACGTATCGTGGTTTCCCTCAGGCAACTTGCCCTCGACATGTTGACTAAACATTACACACAATGGTGTAAACCATCTTTGGTAGAATTCATTCTAGGCTGGAACATATGCAAATCCAGATTTTAAAAAGACATCTATTAATATGTGGAATAATCCTAGTTTCTTAAAAAAAAAATATCAAAGAGATGCCACTCTACTAAAAGCCTCTAGTAATTCATGTAGGGACAAGATGTTCCTATGTACCTTTGGTGAGAGACCAACTGGGCTAAAGAAATCCTATAAAATTCATCTGGAAGGCCACCTGTCACAAAAGCAGTAGCGCAACGTGGCCTTGCAAATCTGCTTTCGACACATCGGACACCACACAGAGAGGTGCGTTCTCAGAACCCTTTGATTTGAAAAATGAAAAGAGAAAGTCCAAGGCTCATTCTGATGTTTTATCTGCTAGCTAATCTGAGCGGCGAGGCCTTAGTGATGTGTGACATTATAGAGTATCCAAGCCACTCACTGAATGGGACTACAAAGCAGAATCAATAGTTACATCCTGGAAGAGTTTAGCTAAAGCTTCCCCCATTCCCGGAAAAAGTTACTTTCTTTGTCATATCAGCCTACCAATACCAAGTCAGTTGAGTATGTCTCTCACCTGACAAAGACTAACATTAACCCTTTTAAACCAATGTGCCATTGTGGCTCATTCTAACTGTGGCCCTGCAATTTGTTTATATCCAGGCGGTGGGAATATTTTACACTCTGCTGGGGAAGAACCAATCAATTGCTGTGCATGCTTGTCTTGGGGTTACGCAGTAACTTGACAATCTGTCCGCCATGAGGGGTGGTGCACAGCTAAACTGCTGCAGGAGCAGCCTGGAGAACATAGGGTGACTCAGTCATAATTCCTCCGCGGCTAGCCCCCATGACGGGGTGTGTGTAAATTACTTCACCACTCCCCATGGAGTAGAGCTGGCATGGCAAGAGGAAGCTCTGACAGGCTAGTAAAGGGTGCAGCTCGGGTTGCCAATTTTGGTTGGACGTATTCCTGCAGGTTTCATCACATGACAATCTTTAATTAAAAACCTAACCTTTAATTCCTGTAGACTCCAGGACAATCCTGGAGGGTTGGCAACCCTAGGTACTGCCAGGGGTCCTCCCATTCGTTGCTCCTCTCTGCCCTCACCTCACCCACTTGCTCATTGCCTGGGGGAGGGGTGGAGGGACAGTTTCAGATAAGTAGCCCTGGCTCTCCCTCCCCTCTGCAGCTAGTCACAACCTGAGCAGTGGAGCAGTCTCCTTCGCAATAACTGATGTAGCAGGCAAGCAGATGTACAGGAGAGAAATCTGTACTGAGCATGCACAGAGGCCTGTCTTACACGCTGAGAGTCCTGTGATTGTCTCGCTGCCCTCATCCCCCTTTTATATGCCTGAGTTCCTAGTGGCCCACCAAATGTAGTCCCTCCTGAAACCTGACTCTCTTTTCCCAGTTCCACTCACCATATTGCAGGAGGGACTTTCTTTCCCCAGACTTCCCTGCCTGGCTGAGTAAGGGCTATTTCAATGTAACTCTTAATGAGAGACAGTGTCTAATACTGGTGTACAGGTTCCTAGGAAAATAGTCACCGCCAACACTTCAGCACTGCCAGCTGCTCTGACAGCACCTTCACTATGAAAGGCATACAAAGTGAGGAAGAAATATTATTTTTCCTTTTATAGTTCTGTCTGCTGTCATGTGCCACTGGGCAGAGATTTCATTTCTGCATCACAAGCTCCAGATTCATGCATCTCTATTCCCTAGTGCGAAGTCAAGGAGGTGTGCACATTTACCAGGAGAAAGTCACTTCATGAAACTTGGGTGCATACTGCACACTAAGAGATTGTGGGTCTTTGTCCTCCCCTAGTGGCTGGTGCACAGAAAAGGTTAATGAGCCTGTTACAGCTGCCAGCTAAAAAACTCACTCCTCTATGTTGTAGGAGCAGCAGTGATCTGTATGAGCATACAGGTTTACAGAGCAAAAGGTCTGTTACACCCCCCCCCCTTTTGTCTCCTCTCCCTCTTTAAATACCTGTGAAGTGGCTTTCCCCCCTCCCTCCTGGAATGCTTGTGGGATGAATGGGCTGCTTGAGCAGCTGGAAGATCAGAAGAGCTCCCAGGTAGACAAGATGTCTGGCACTCTGATCAGACAGCAATCACACACCCAATGCATGGACACTGCCCGAGATGGAGTGTGACCAACCAGACACAGCCAAGTCAGCTCTCGTCACAGGCCATGAGGAGCAGGTCCTTAAAAGGGGAAGGGACCATGTGCTCAGGAGTGCACTCACAAGTTTGTACCTCCCGTGAAGGCCCTTCGCCCGGACCACCTGGCCAGTGGTTTGCCACGTTGCATTCCATCGTGCCTCGGGAAGACTGACCTTCATCACACCGCCCATTGCTGCGCTGTGGGAGACTTACCTGGAAGGATCCTGACATCTCCAGTGCCGTGCCTGGCCTGGGAGCGTGAGTGAATGTGATACTCCTCCCCACCCCCCCTTCTTTTGAGCTTAGCTATCAGTATAATAAACATACTGCTTTCTGCTAAACTCTGGTGGGTCATTAGTCCTCCCCAAACTTACTAGCTGGCCCAATTTTGGGTAACACTCTAATGTAAGTGGAAGAGGCTTATGCTTTCAGCACTGAAGGGCCAGGGTTTGAGCCATGCTGTTGACAAATTGTGTTGATTTTACACAGACAAGAATGCAGTCGTTTTTTGCATCTCATTCTAGATGGCTCCCCAGGTATTTCACATCACTGATACCTGAGACCATATCATTAAAAAGCAGGCACAGATTCATTTTTTTGTTTGTTTACTGTACTATCAAACTGGGCTGAGTCTCAGACCATCTCTCTTTAATTAGGGCTGTCAATTAATTGCAGTTAATGCAAGTGATTAATGCAACACACGTTAACTAGATTAAAACTGCAATTAATTGTGACTGTTTTAATCACACTGTTAAATAGAATAGCAATTTAAATTATAAATATATTTGTTGATGTTTTTCTACATTTTCTAATATATTGATTTCAATTACACAGAATACAAAGTGTACAGTGCTCACTTTATATTTAATTACAAATATTTGCACTGTAAAAAAAGAAATAGTTTTTCAATTCACCTCATACAAGTACTGTGGTACACTATCATGAAAGTGCAACTGAAAAAAATAATTCTACATTTGTTTTATGTAATTGCACTCAAAAACAAAACAATGTAAAACTTGAGAGCCTACAGGTCCACTCAGTCCTACTTCTTGTTCAGCCAATTGCTCAGAAAAACAAGTTTGTTTACATTTACAGGAGATAAATTCTTATTTACAATGTCACCTAAAAAAGTGAGAACAGGCATTTGCATGGCACTGTTGTAGCCAGCGTTGCAAGATATTTACATGCCAGATATGCTAAACATTTCTATGCCCCTTGATGCCTCCACTTGTAGGCTCTAAAGTTTTACATTGCACTCAAAAACAAAAAACAGTTATGTATATAAAAAGGACAACATTTGTAAGTTGCACTTCCACAATACAAAGATTGCACTAGAGTACTTGTATGAGGTGAATTGAAAAATGCTATCTCTTTTGTTTCTTTTTTACGGTGCAAATATTTGTAATCAAAAATATAAAGCAGTGCAACTAAAAGTGTGATTAATTGCCACCAATTTTTTAAATCTCACAATTAATTGCAATTATTTTTTTTAAATCCTTGGACAGCCCTATCTTTAACACAAAGTAAAAGAGAAATACAAATGTTTGGGTGTGAAAGAGGAAGACAGATGCAGAGCAGTTACGCGTGAAGTATTTGCAATCAAATTCAAAACCACTTGAAAACTGGATTTTTCAAGTTCAATTACAGATTCATAAATGAGCCCATTTAGTACAATTTTTTTTGCTAAGATATGAACATTTTTCCCTCCAGCAAAAATGATTCATAGATTTGAAGGCCAGAGGGCCACTCTGATAATCCTGCACAACACAGCTCATGGAAGTCACCCAGTGATTCCTGCAGAAAAAGGGGGAATTATTGTTCACAAGGGTGAAAGTGACACTGTCAGACCCAATGATTTGAAGGGTGGGCAGCTCCAGTCAGGCCAACAGGGCCATGTGTGGGGTGGCAAATTTCACATCTGCCTGAGTCTCTCAGTTTTTTTTGGGGGGGGGGGGAAGGGGGAAGGAACCACCTCTGCGCCCCCCAAACTACACCCATGGTTGAACCTGGCATATTTTGGAGCAAAGAGCCATCAAAAAGTTTCATTTTCAATGGTTTTGATGCTAAAATTAAAAGGGTGGAGACAGAAAGTTTAGCCCATAGAGGAGGATAGGCACCTGAAGTCCAATGCCTATTAGGCATTGCGGTAGCATCTCCAAATAGAAGTGCTCAGTTTTCAGCCAACAATTTTTGGCTTTCAAATTTTTTTTGGCTGAAAATTCCAAAAATTTCTATGGAAAAATTTTGGCAAAATATTTTTTTAAAATAAAGTTTGCCAGTTTTCTAACTAGCTCTAGTCACTGCATTATTGCAAACTGCAGCACGGATTCCAAACTCACATAAATGTGAAGGCTAGATCCTAGTATTCTTACTCACACTGAGTAGCACCTTATTCCAGAAAAAGTCCAATTGATTTGATTAGCACTTGTGGAGTACATTGCTATGAAATGTGAGTACGGGTAGCAGCATCTGGCCCAAAATGCATAAGGAAAAACCACACTTCCTTTTTGTATTTATCAATCTTCCTTCATGTTGTTATAGCAGTGTGGAACGGATTGTGATGTAACAGACGCTGGCTGGTGGGTGGCAATGCTGACTGTACGAGGCTGATTAGAAAAAAAAGAGAGCGTCTGTTTCCATACAAATACAGCCTCTCAGTAATGAACACTGACAGGAAAGGAAGCAGGGAAAGGACATGGCATTTGAATGAAGTTTGGTAAAATATAATCCTTGGCCTGATTGTCCCCCTGGCTTTCTTATTGTACTCAGATATTCCTGGGCACAGATCAGAGAAGTACTTTAAATTTCTCCCACGTCTCAAGAAAAAAAACAAAAAACAACGGGATGGGATGTGGCACAGTATCCCTGATAGTTCATATTGTTATTGAGGACGGGCCTGAAAGCTGTTTACTCTGCTAGGGCAAACAGGAAATATAATGAGGAACTCTCAGGGTCTCCATGCACAGCCCAGTAACAGGAGATATTTATAAACCTTTATTAGGTCATGTTGTTAGACTGGTGCAAAGTGTCCAGCTCAGCTCCCGCCACGTCTGAGCTTGTATTAGCACGATACTATGGCAAATTTATAAGCCAAGTCAGTTCTGCAATATTGCTCTGTTTAGACAGGCTCATCTAAAGCGTAACACAGACACACGCACACCTTGACATCTAAAAGTGACAACACCTTGGATCACACAGTTGTAACCCAGGCTTCCTTCAAGTAATTGTTACTTAATATAGTCATCCTTTTAATCCATCCTCCTGGGGTGAGGTGGGGGGGGGGGAAGAGTATCATGAAATCCCAAACACTGTTTTCCTGTCTTCCTCTCTCCAGCGTTGGGTACAGAACCCCCAACGCAATACAGGGGAGTTATTTTTCTTAGTTAAAAATCATAGCACATTTCCCACTAGTTCGGCAAAGACCTTTGACTGCAATCGTTGTGACAAGTCAGACTATACTGCACCAGGGGACAGGACGGGAGCAGCCAAAAAGCCAGCCTCAACCTTCTGATATTGTATGTTCTGGATCAAGGTGCCATTGTTTGTTTGTTTTAATCCAACAATATACCAGAGCTCCTGTTTTCACATTCCAAAAAGCCTCATTAACGTAATACTCTAAAGTCCCAGCTGCTAATACGGAATAACAAAAGGTTTCTATTTTATAGGGGAATTACCCTAGGGAAGGGAAATGAGTCGTTTAGCATTATTATCCTGTATGTACAGTAGAGTTCATCTGTAGCTGTTCCCATGTAGGCAGATTATTCAGCTCCAGAACTCAAATCTAAGCTTCCTGAAGCCATTTCCTATTGGGGCTGATGTGTTTGCCATTTGCTTCGAAGGTCTGATCCTGCACAGTCAATGGGATTTTCACCGCTTCTTTTAGCGGGAGCAAGACTGGGTCTGTAATGATCATTGAGAATAAGAATAGAAAATATTTCATTGCTCCCTTTGCAAACATCACAGGCAAAGGATGCCATAGCCACCGGAGCCTCACTCTACACAGGCAAAGGAAGTGACAGCCTCTGGCCACACCAGTTGATGCCAATTACTATGTAACCTGCCATGGGACTGAAATGCTCGACAGAACTCACTTTGTCCTTTGCAGTGTTGTTGTAGCCATGTCGGTCCCAGGATATTAGAGAGAGACAAGGTGGGGGAGGTAATATCTTTTATTGGACCCACTTCTGTCAGCAAGTGGGACAAGCTTTCCAGCTTACACAGAGCTCCTCTTTGCTGGTCTCTTTCACCAACAGAATCATCCTGTCTCTCACATTTGTCCAGGCAGGTTACAGATTTTGATTCTGTGCATAAATCTGATTTAGGGTGTACCCCTGGGATGATCAGTGTCGCTGGCCTTGCACAAGTTATGCATGAGGGTGAGGACTGGCTCCTTGTGTTGAATATAACATTACAGAGATAAACACAGGGTAAACTAGAACAGAACAAGGGTGACCAGATGTCCTGATTTTATAGGAACAGTCCCTATATTAGTGGCTTTGGCTTATATAGGCACCTATTACCCCCCAGCCCCGTCCTGATTTTTCACACTTGCTTCTGGTTACCTTAGACAGAACAGATCCCCAAGGATGAAGTCACAGGGCAAGTCCTGCCATCTATAACCCTTAGGCAGTACTCTCCACCACTCAAGCAGTTCTCTCACTTCATCAGTGGGAGTTTGGGTTGGGTAAGGACTGCAGGGATTTGGTCTGATGTGCCCTTTATCCATACAGATAATGACAATCTCATGCCTGAGAAGAAGGTTTCTCATCATGAATTCTCAAATGGTGAAAGTTTGTCATGGGGAATTCCCTTTCCTTTTTCCTTCTCCCTATATTTCTTAGAAATTCCAAACCCCAGACCTAAAGAAGCCTCAGGGTGTTCAGACTCCCTATCAGAACTTTCAGGCCAGGACCCCCTGTCTGGTATTTAAGTCCCCTCTCAATTTGGGTTCTTTTTTCCTAAAGCAGGCAAAGGAAAGAGCCACCGTGCAAAGCATCTTTCCTGGGGGTTGGGGGGAGAGAACAGACACAGACACGGGTGCACACGCTAAAGTACTCTTGATGGAAGCTTGCAGTGTAATACTACTTTTGTTCTTAGAATCCAGAACCCTAATACAAGAACCCAAAGGCAGGCAGGCACAAAGCAAGCTGCTCTTAGAAAAGTGTGCCACAACCCAACCTATTTGCAGGCTGGCTGTTTGCAGCCTGCCTGCTACTAGGCCCAGATTGCATGCTTCCCTGCCCCCTACCCTGCAAGAAGGACCAGCAAAGCCCTTATTCTTAAAGTGACACCTTTTCATTTTAACAGAGTTTTCATACACCACACCTATTGTTCAAAGAGGGCCAAGGGGCTTTGTGAGCTGGCTGCCTAGTCGCTTTTGGCCTCTTTGGCAATCCCAGCCTGAATCCTTTGAAAGGCACATTCTTGGAGGAAAGCTCTGCCAACCCTAGTCACACACTGCAGGATAGGACAGCACTGCTGTGTGTTCCCAGACTGCTTCCGAGGTCTGGGCACACAGATCTTTTCCAAGGTGCTTTAGGCCTTATCTACACAGTTGTAAGCCTTCTGGCAGGTCTTGCTGGCAGCAAAAAGGGGCTGGGTTCCGTTTTCTAGGTGTTCCTTCTGAAAAGGAAAAGAACACCAAGAGCCCCTATCCAGAACCCTTGGTAGTCAATACCTCTCCGTGGGGGAGCAGAGAGTCCAGGGGTTTAAACAAAGAGAAGTTAATGAGAGGAGACAACAGAATACGCTTGGGAAAGCCAGCAAGTAATTAGTCAAACTTGGAGGAAAAAGCTCCCCCAAGATGTCTTGATAATAGCCCCAACCTCCGTCCTCCTTTGGCAGCTGTGAGTGGCTGATGCAGTCTAGCCACTTCCCTCCTCCCTGCTTAGAGTTTATTGTCTGGCAGGTCAGTCTCCTGTTCCCCCCCCCCGTGGGAACTACTGCCCAGGCGGTTTGTGGGGCTCCACCACCTGACCCAGCTGATTTCAGCTTTGATTACTGGGTAGTCAGAGTCTCTCAGTTAGGCTGCTGTTCTCTGTGGGTATATCTACACTCAGGCTCACAGGGCTCGGGTTGCAGGGCTGTTTAATTGCAGTGTAGACATTTGGGCTCCAGCTGGACCTTGGGCTCCAACCCCAGGAGGGTCCCAAAGCTTGGGCTTCAGCCAGAATCTGAACACCTACACCACAATTAAACAGCCTCTCAGCCCAAACCTGGTGAGCCCAAGCCAGCTAGCACTGGCCAGCCACAGGTGTGTCATTGCAGTGTGGACAAACCCCGAGGCCTCAGCCAAATCCCCCTCAGGACCTCCACCTGCCTCAGCTCCCCTGACCACCTCAAAGCTGTCAACTGTCTCAAAGCTGAGTCTGTTCTGAGAAAGATCAGACACATATAGAACATGTTCATGATCCCCACTAACAGCCATTCCCCATAGAAGGGAGGAAACGCCTTTTCTGTTCACCATAGGCAACCCCATGCAGTCATTTGCTGTTGCTCACCAACAGGGGACAGCAGAGAGCTCCCACCCCTAGGGAGCCCTGCTCTTCTACCTGTCCACCAATAGATGTCAGTAGTGAGCTCTCTACTTGTAAGGAAGCAAAGACTCACCGGTGAGGCGCCTCCTGCTGGAGGTCTTGGGAATTAGCTCTTCACCAGCTTCGGCACACCCTCTGGTGGCCAGTGTCTCACCTGCCTCAGGCCTAGTGTCCCTCCTGGACCCTGGTGCCCCTTTATCTTGGGGTTCTGCCCACTGCAGTACCCCCCACACTGGGTCTCCCCCCCAGGGGAACCCCCAACCCTCTAAACCCACCTTGCCTCAGTGGCTACTGCCAGTCACCATCTAGCCCCCACTCACTGGGGCAGACTGCCATCTGTAATGGCCACTCATCATTGGCAAGGGGTTAGGACCTGCTGCCTTTGCCTATTCCCAGGTCATATCTCTGCAGCCCCAGTACCTCTGTAGGCCTTCAACAAGGGTTTGGCCAGGCTGGGCTGAGGTGAGGTGAGGTTTTACCAGGCTGGAGCTCCCCAACACTGCTCTACTTCAGGTACCTTCCTCTCAGGCAGCTAGCCCTTCTTCCCTCCAGGGCTGGAGAGAGACTCCTCTCTCCTGGCCCCACAACCCTTTTATCAGGGCCAGCTGGGCCCTGCCTGGCATGGCCCCAGCTGTGGCTGCTTCCCCAATCAGCCTAGCTTGGCTGCTTTTAACCCCTGTTCTCCAGGAGTGGGGCAGCTGCCCCACTACATTACTCTTTAGGGCAGTGGTTTTCAACCTTTTTTATTTGCAGATGCCTAAAACATTTTGAATGGAGATGCAGATCCCTTTGGAAATCTTAAACATAGTTTCTGGACCCCCTGGGGTCTGCAGACCACAGGCTGAAAACCACAGCTTTAGGGCTACAGGCCACAAGGCTTACTTGCATAGTGAAGTTTAACCAGTAAACCAAATATAGTTATACAGATATATCAGTATAACCCCCCTATGTGGACATGCTTATTCCAGTATTGGAGTGTCTTTTTTTGATTTATCTTAAACCCCTTCCCAAGTGATATCAGCTAACCTGGAATAGCAGTGTCCACATAGGTGTGGCAGGGAGGGGTCATACAGGTATCACTGGAGTGGTTTAAATTCATATCTTAGGTTACACCAGATAAACTTTCCCATGGAGACAGGACCTTAGTCATCCCTTCTATCTCTGCATTACTCCTCTGGAATCTCCTTTTGACTCTGGTACTCTACTCAGTAATCAAACTCCTTTCTTTCGGCTGAGAGGGAGCTCTGGTGCAAGGGGGTGTGATGCCCCTGAAATCCTGTAAGCTATTGTAAATGTTACTGATCTGAAATCAGTGGAATTGCTTCCATTTACACCATAGCTTCATTTGGTCCCTGAGTGTCCTGCACGTTGGGCAGCAATCATCGGGATATGGTATTGACCCGGTAATTCGTGACGGTCACTAAATGAAACATCAATACTCGCTTCCTCATATGAGAGCATTGATGTGTCAAATATGGTATGGATTTCAGGTTTGTTTGAGTCACTGCGAAATGTTCATCAAAGTGTAGGTGAACCACAACCACCTCATAAAAAGGTCCCCGGGGGGCTGGTTCCATGCTATGTGCCACAACCTGCTCTGCATTGGAGGGTGGGCAGGGCAAGAGGGCACATGATCAGCACCCAGGCAGAACCTCCATCTAGCACTGAGAGGGGACCCTGCTTCCACAATGGCCAGCGCACCACGGCCTGAAGGGGGCGCTCTGTGCCAGCGAGAGGGCATGGTCCCGAAGCCCTGCTTCTAGACAGAGCTGAGAAGGGTTCCATTGGGAACACAACTCCCCCTTAACCCAGTGAAACCATAGCAGTTCCAGAGCCACGGACATGTGAATTGCAGTGGTGTCCCCCCGCAGGGTGGGTGTCCTGCCTAGGGTGTTGGGATACCGGTGAGCCGAGAGATGGGAGTTTTACTTTTAAAACTGTGATGTTTATTAAAACAGGACGAAGACTCCCCTCCTGGTCCCGCAAGGCCCTCTCTTTGGATGTGGTGGGGGAACAGCCTCCATGCTGGCTCCTCAGTGACAGCAGATGGGGGAGGAGTGGTTTTCCACCCCAAAAAACGATGGCTCCAAGGAGCTCTGGTTTTGTGGTTAAGGCAGTAGACGGGGATGCTGGCAACCTGGGCTCT
Organism: Emys orbicularis; assembly: GCF_028017835.1. NCBI lineage: Eukaryota > Metazoa > Chordata > Testudines > Emydidae > Emys > Emys orbicularis. The sequence continues at coordinate 125,918,041 of NC_088688.1, read as the reverse complement.
GCTCCTCCTGGTGCCACAGCAGCCTTCCTGTGCAATCATGGGCAGGCCCCTTGATCACTTTGTTCCCTAGCTGTAAAATGAGGATAACAATCCTTCCTGCCTGCTGTGTCCACTTGTGGCAGATGCTGTCCATTCCTATGCGTTTGTGCAGTGGGGCCTCTATGGCACTGGCGCCCTCTCCCCAAGAGATAACACACGTACAGTGAGAGAAGAGGGTCAGGAGAGATTTTGTTTGTGGGGGGAAACAGTGGCACCCCCGCTCCTGTCCCCAGGGATGAAAGAAAGGGAGTCAAGGATCTTCACACAACGCTGGCTCCAGGAGAGGGGCTGGTACATATGGAGAGGCTTGGGGTCAAACAGCGAAACCCGGAACTTCTCTTCGAAGCTTGCCGAGCTTTGAACTCCTAGGGCCAGATCCTCAGGTGGTATAAATGTGCTCTAATGATGCCCGTGGAGCTGGGTTGATTTGCACTAGTTGAGGTTCTGGTCCCTAGGATTTTGTCCCCACCATGTACAGTAAATGCCAAGCTTTTGTGAAGTTGGCCATTGTCTGCTAACTCAGTTGGTCTTGTTCCCTAAATACCAACGTCCTTTTTCCTTAGTAAATCATCGAACCGTATGGACTCCCTCCCCTCCCCACCCCTGCCTGTAGTTCTCGTGCATCATCCAAGAGGGAAAGACTTGGATTAGCCTTATCCAAGCCTTTCTAAACGAAAGAAAAAACGGACTTCCTCTTAGCTCATGCCACCGAAGCGCCTGATTCCCCATGGGTAAATAGAAGCATGACACGCCCCAGATGTAGTCATAGCTCCAAGGCTATCAGATGCAGATTTATACCAAAAACAGATAAGCACCACTAGCCCAGAACATCTAAGCATGGTCCACGCGAGCTTTACAGCCCTATGCTCACAACTCTGACATGAAAAACTGCCCTTGCGCGCCGGGTGACTGAAAGCAAATTGGCTCCAGGAGGATTAGGTGAGACAAAGTGACCCTGCCTCATTCCTCCTCTCCGTTTCCCTTCCAAGCAGTTCACGTGAGCTAACTAGCTGCTAGGACACAGCCAGAGAAGAAGCATCACAAAAGGGCAGAGAAGATACCAAGATACAGATGTCTGTACTAGAAAAATACATTCCATGGCTCGACATCTGGCTAAGGCCGCTGCCACGCTCACCTCGTGACTGCCCATAGCAGTTGGTTGCAGTGCTGGGGGCTGGCAGTGAAGAAGACCAACGGGGGAGTGGGGGATTGCATGTCAGGTTGCAGTCAGAGAGACGACACAGGACAAAATGTGCAGGATGATGTCTTCTGTTTGCTGTTGCCAATAAGTAGCCCTTGGAAATGGAACATGTCATTTTACAAGTTCCAATTACAAGGAAATCGCCCCCTTCCCCCACTCCCCACAATGTAATTCTGAATATGGAAACCTGCAATTACCATATACTGGAGTAGCACAGCACACGTCTGTGAGACAAGAGGTGCCTTTCACTGTAAGATCTTGGGGGAAAGAACCTCAAGGACAATTTCCATTGTATAAAAGATCTGGCACGTAGGAAGGTTTTATCAGGTGCTACCAAGATGGGCACATGATATACGAGATAGATTGAAGTGTTCAAAAATTGTATTTGTCACACTAGAGCAGTGTGACAAGTCCAATGTCCTTTGCCGATCTGAGGTCAACCTGATTTTTCAGTGGAAAAGGACAGCCTCTTTTGCCCCCACTAAATAATGCACCAGACAATTGTGTAGCGCTGTCCTTGGGGGGTTTGATGTGGAGTGGGAATTCTTCTTTTAGCAGGCATTAAGCTATGGACTGTATTTTCTAGTAGAGTCACGTGTCTTGGTATCTTTGCTGTCCTTTTATACGGCCTGTCATAGGCCATGCCTCTAGAGCGCCCCCTGGGGGTGCAGCTATGCACTTATTCTGGCCCCAACACTTTCCAAGTTACTACAGAGTTGGTTCGCTGTGGGAGCGTGTTCCTCAGGCTATGAGTCTCTGGTCAATTCCCTCCATGTCTTCTGAGGTCTTTTTGGTAATCTACATGGAAAGGACAACAGTCCTGTTGCCCTTAATCAGTCTGTGTTCACCCCGCTACTCTTGTATGGCTTATGGAGTACAAACCTCTGAGCAAGGGGTAAGTCCAGGGGAGCATCCCTGACTCGAAGGGGAAAGAAATAAAGTAAAGATGGTCCCGCTCCTTATCGAGAGTCCAGGTGGCAGAGGCTCCTTGGCAGCTTTATTTGTCAGCCGTCTCCACGCTGTGGGTTCTAGCAGCTCTGCGCTCTACCTTTACTTCCCTCTGAGTGCTGCTCCTCCCCGGGTTTGGATCCTTCCTTATAAGGAGCCGCTTCTGCAGGCAGAACAAGCCCCACCGGTGCTGGGTTGAGCTGATTGGGTCCACAGGAGCTTGTTAACCCCTTCCTGGCTGGGATGGGAACTTGTCTCATCCCAACGCCCCCAGCCCGCACACTGGGACTGTCAGGTTGCTATGCAGGAGATGCCAGTTTTATTGATAAGGGACCTGATTCTGCCCTGCCCCTCGCAAAGGGGGACAAGTAACTTCTGCTAAGGGGGTATCTACACTGAAGCTGGAGGTGTCATTTCCAGCACAGGTAGATGTATGTGCTAGCTTTGGCTGAGCTAGCATGCTAAAAACAGCAGCATGGGCTAGCCCCCCAGTACGTACCGAGGGTCCCAGGCGGGATTGTACTGAGGGGGGGCTAGACTCTCCCGCTGCCTGCACTGCAGTAGCTACGCTGCTCGCTTGATCAGAGCTAGGGTGTGGGTATGTGAAGCTGAGCTGGAAATTACACCTCAAGCGCCAGTGAAGAAGTAGCCGCAGAGCTGCTAAAAAAAAAAAAATTGCCATTAACATTTTTTTTTCAGACCAAGAACACACCGCAGCCAAGTCAAACATTTTTGGCTAAAGATTTTTGAAAAAATTTGTTTTGGTGGGAAAAAAAACCCAACCCTCATTTCCTCCTAGCACTTTACTCCTGTCCTCAATTTTTCCAGTGGAAAAAAGTTTAGAAGTGTTCCTCCCTCTGCCCCAAAACTAAAAGCAAATCTGTTCAGAAAATTTCCCACAAAAATAATCCACAGAAAATTTTAAACAAAATGTACAATTTTAATTTATTTTTTGACCAGCTCTTCTCCCACTCAAATCAAGGGCCATTGTTCAGACACTGTGTTGGGAGGGTCTGTTCTAAGGAAATGAGTGATGACACTAAGAAGGTCATTTTGATTTTGATATTATAACTTGGACAAGAAACCACAGGCTTAGGAAAAACCCCTACATAGTATATGTTGCTTGTTTAATAAAATATTCTTGCAATTGTGCTGTAGACTTCGGCCTATATCCTCAAAGTTATTTAGGAGTCAGGCACCTAAATACCTTTGAAGATCTAGATCTGAGGGCCTAATTCTACCACGCTTACTCATGCAAGTGATTCTTACTCATGCAAATAGTTCCGGTGAAATAAATGGGACTGCTCCACATGCCTTGAGGTTGCAGAGTCTGCACATAGTTAAGATAATCATTTACGGGAGAAGATCTAGTTTTCAGGAGTTTACAACTTGTTTTATGCTCAAAGCTACCAGACAAGTCTGAAGCTGGGATCAAGGTATTATTTTTCAAATAGACATTTGCTAGGTTAAAGTCTGTGAAATGTCTGCGCATCGCAATAGCAGTGTTTATGTGTTGTAACATGGTTGAGCAGCATCTCTGATTTTGAAATAGAATTTTGTGTAGCTGTCACCTTCTATTCTCTCAGCTCCTCCCCCACCACATCCCGCTCTGATGTAAGCAGCTGACTTTCCCACTTCTGCTTGACGTGATCCCTCACCCTCATCCTGGGTGACTTCAACTTCCTCATTGATGTCCCATCAGCTTTTTGCCCTCACGTCCCTCCTTGACCTTCAGTCCTGGATTACTCTCCTACTCATCACACTGGCCATTCACCCAACACTGGGTAAATCCTGATCCCATTCGAGCCAATGGGAATTTTGCCATTGACTTCAATGAGGTCAGGATTTCACCCATTGCCTTCAGAAAACACTGCTCCTCCTCTAATCTGCCAGTCTCGTGAGTTCCTGACCTCTGTCCACTGCCACCGCCTGCATTGCCCACCTGCTCTCTCCTCCTCAACTCCCTCACTTGACATTTTGGTTTATTTTTCCCCCTGGAAAAGGGGCAAAGCAGGAGAAAAGGAAGAGAAAAAGAAAAAACCCAAAATCGGGATAGCAAAATATGTTGGGGTTTTGAAAACCAAAGCAGAATGGACATTTCAATTCAAAACAAAGCTAAAATGGGAACAGCTTTACTTCTTTGCAGGCTCCCAGCCCGGCAGCCTTCTCCCCTCCTTAGATTCTTCAAAGGCAGACATGATCTATTGGGATCTCCCTCCCACCCCTCCTCCTTTTCCCGCAATGAGAGTGGTTTCTCACCTATCCTTCTCTAACTCCTCCACCTGCCCCATTGACCCCATCCCCTCCCTCCCACCCACCTACTGCCTGACTCAGATCTAGTTGCAAGACCCACCTCTTTGCTAAAGTCCTCCTTGATAATGTCACCAAGATCAAAAACCCTATAAGGGCAGCAGGACTTAAAAGAATAATGAGCGGTGGAGGAAGAGAGTAGCAGAGAAAAGAAGATGGAGGATTAGAGAGATCCTCCAAAATCCTCCAAACTTGGAACCATGGAAAGATGAGGATATGCTGAATGCTAAATAAGCTGATCTGTGATGACAAGCACCTCAGAAATACAATAGACACAGAGAGAGAGGTACAGAGTATTTCTTTGCAGGTCACTCTGACTGCTTATTAGATGCTTTAGGGGGGAGGGAGGGATTTTCTCAGCAGCAAATTAAAGGGGTCCCTGAACTGCCTGAAGTTCTATTGATTCTGATTCTTTTTTGTCCATTGAGGTTTAGAATTGACATGTAACATTTCTTTCTTTCTAAATTACAGAATCTTAATTTACTCTCAAGCATTTGTGAATGCACCCTTTATTATAACACAAGATAGATGCCTGCAGGCAAGCCATTCTCCAGGGTGGGCATGCCAAATAATTCTACGTTCTGCATGCTGAGGCATAGACCCATAGATGTGGGTCTGATTACCTGTGATTGGACAATAACTCTTCTAAAAACACAAAGGGGAAATTCGCATCATTAACACTACAGGACAAAAAGACGTTAAACAATTAACACCGTATTTCTCTGTGCTCTTACACAAACTATAATCAGAGAGAAGCTAAGAGGATATTTCTTATTGCAAACTAGATCGTCTGAGATGATTCCATTGTAATAATGGCACGGGGCCCTGCCTTTGCTTACGAACAGGATGCACGATTGTAGAAGGGAAAATGACTTACCTGTAAATCTGCTCCTTTGACGATTTCATCTCCTGGGATACTTACTCTTTGATTCTCTCCCTCTCTCGTTTTGTTTTTATTGGTTCATGTTACTTTATAGTGATTTGATTCTTGCTTCCTTCTGGAGCTGAGCTGCATGCAGACAGGCTAGTACTTTGTGAGCTACTTTGGCTGGCTTTGTCATACAGGCAATGGGCTCCCGCTCCGCCTTCCCTCTTCTGTTTTTTGACTTTGTGGGGACAGCAGAGAGAAATGGACCACTACTGGGCCCCCACTTTTTTCCCCTCCATGCCTTTCTCAGGGGGTGGGAGGGAGAAAAGAGAACCCACTGTTTCCTGATGACATGTTGGGTAGGCTGGAGGGCCAGGAAGAGAGAAAGGCACTGGCACAGCGAGTAAGGAATGTGAGCATGAATTGCCCCATGGCCAAGTTCCAATGTTAGGCTGCGGTGATGGCCACCATCTTGGCTGACACGGGTTGAACTGGGAGCCTGAATTACTACAGCATGAGCTAAAGAGCCACGCTCTTGTTCTAGCAGCTGTAACACACTCACCTCCACAGTGAATCGGGCACAGAAGGGGACCTGTGACGCACATCGAGCAGTGGGGTTATGCTAACCCACCCCAGCATGGCTGATCCTGCCTTTCTGTGAACATTCTCCTTTCCTGTCCAAGGCAGAAGCCAGACCCTCGATTGGTAATAATTACACTGACCTGGGCCGTCCATCCCCAGAAGCTCATGATAACTTGAAAAGCTGAAGGAGAAGCACTGTCTTCCAGCAGCAAAGTTGCACTGCAGCCTACTTCCCAGGCCGCGGGCTCCTGGGGCCAAACCCTGCCCTTCTTACTCACGGTTTGGCTCTTAGCTACTGCACTGTTGCTTAACACTGGTAATGCTGCTGTGCCTTCAAAGGCAACAGTTCCACGGAGGGTGACAAGAGAAGGGGTGAGAGAGGGAGAGACTGGCTCTGGGCATGTAACACTTCAATACAAATACACGTGGGAAGTTTTCTGCACACTTCCAAAGTAACTTTCTAATCATTAGTGATATTCAGTACAGAGCAGGAGGCTGGGCCCTATACTAATCTGTAGCAGTGTATAGGGGCGTAACAGGGCTACAAAGGACCGGGCATGAATTCCCCCAATGCAGATGCTGCATAGAGCCAGTATAAGCACCCCACATCACTGCCCTCAGCAGAGGCAGTGCGCCAAGCTGGGGCGGGGAGCCAGAGGGGGCGGGGTCATAGCATTCAGCATTATGGCCATTCTGGGTTGTAGAACACCACAGGCAGCTTTGGGGCGGGGGGGCGGTCACCATAAATCAGATCAGTCCCCAGGATGCTGTGATTTATGTTGGGACTGAACTGGCCCCTGGCACCAACCAAATCTGGGTGTTGCAAAGGAGGCGTAAAGCTTATGTACTGCAAAAGCTAGGAGCTGGGTATAAATGGAGTGGGCTGCAAGCTACTTGAATCTCGTGCTGGTCCTTTCTCAGATGTCTAGAACTATGAAAGGGAGAACATACGTGCTCCCTTTTATACTGTACGTTAGAAGCGATGTGCGTTGTGATCACGAAACCAATTTGCTCAGATGTTGAGAAGATAAGGGAAGAATTCTACAGCAGAGAAATGGATTACAGCTTTACCAGAAGCAGCAACTTGTGACTGATTAATCTACTGGCTACAAAACAGTTCAGACATCTGAAGATAATCCAAGTCCCTTTTGGAAACTATTAAATCTTGAAGATAACTAATTAATGTCATGTTGCATAAGAATGGGCCCTACTTCTTCCACTTTCCTTATACAGAAGGTGCAATAAATAGAATTAAGCAATACAAAACAGGCATAAAGGATTTATCATTGTACTATGAGGTGTTCAATACAAATATATTTATATTATATTTCTTCCCTTCATCATTAGATCTTGTTCTGTGAAACTATATCTTCTCTTTTACTTGTGTATCAGAGGTAATAAAAGCCAAAACCAAAACAAAAGAGATACCGCTGGCCAGATTTTCAAAACAGCCCAGCAACCAAGCAGCTCCCATTGTTCTCAACTGGGTTGTGGGAGGGACAGGGGAGGGGATCCTCCATTGTTCTCCATGGGTGCTGCTTGCTTCTGAGTTAGGTGCCTAAACTGGAGTTGAGCTCTTTTGAAAATCTGGACACTTGTTTAACTGAGAAGCTCTGAAGCTGAAATAGAACTCATGTTATAAGAGCTAGAAGGTGTTCAGCTGCTTTGAAAATCTAGCCTTGAAACATTCAGTAAACAACCCCACCTGCCTAAAGCTCATAGGTCCCAGAAAGGGCCACAGCAGGCTGTCTACAGCAGGAAGCACTACCAGACTAGATAAACAGTCTCTATGCTTTTCCTGTGTATGAAAGGGCTGATAGCAGAGCTACACCACAAACGAGGAGTGCTGGGGGGTTTCTTTTCTTTTTTGGATTGTTTTTGAAGAGGCTCCTAGCTCTGCTTCTTACAACACAGGGTCCACTTCAGCTTCAGATCTTTTCACTTAGCTAACAGTTGTCCTCCAGGTGAAAAGCAGGCCAACTGCGCCAGAAACAGAACCCACAGCACCACAGTCAATACAACAGCATCGCCTGCTCCTCCTGGCACAAAGAGAATGGATCGCACAACTGTTTGCTCTGCTCTAGATTTTCTGCTGAGGTTGTGCTGGATGCCAGTTTTCCAGTTTTCTCAGGCAAGCCAGTGTACAAAACACACTGCAATGAATGGAAACCTGAGCATGCAGGAGCCGGGTTCAGAATTTTCCCATGGTTTTTGTTGCTAGGGAAACTCATTCTGCTTTCTGTGTGTGTAGAGCTCAGCTACTTTATTTTAAAGTCAGACTCTAATGTGGTGCGGCTTTGGGAATAATAAAGAGAGTAAACCCTAAAATAATTTAATGTAACATTATTAAATCAAATAATACAGTTCATTTCCTGGTTTGGGATTACTTAGGGAAGCTGAGCAGCTTCCAGGAGCATTCTTGATGTCCAAACTCACACCTTCCTCTTCATCTCATTTCAGAGCTAGGTTTCCCCCTGTGTTACCCAGACCTGGTATCAGCCTACTGACTGTGGCTGGTAGCACTTACACAAAATGCTGACCTATACTTACATTGCTATCTCTTGGAGACAGGGACCGTCTTTTTCTTCTGTGTTTGTACAGCACCTAGCACAACTGGGTCCTGGTCCCTGGCTGGATTCCTAGGCACTCCTGCAATACAAATATTAATAACAATAAATGCAGCTAGGAGGCAATTTTGTAAAAACAAAAGAAAGAAATCACCTCATTTCAAACTTCTTTCTCTCGTAGTTGTAGTTGTGTGTCGCAGATTGAGTGCATGTCTCTGATCATAAAGACCCATTCTGTATATATGTTCTTAGGTAGAGTTGAGACGATATTTAGGACTAGCAATAGGTACAAGTCATAGAGTTTGGATCTGGAGTCAGATCTGAATCACAGCTTTCCAAACATTTGGGGTGACTATATATAATGGGTGTAACTTTTCCTAGCATCTCAGTGAAGCTATGCCAATTTACACCAGCTGAGAATCTGCCCCACGGAGTTCCTGTTTGAGCCAATTTATGGAGACAGGGTCTGAACCATTCAGCTTGGATCCAGGTCTAAATTTGGATCCAAACCTCCGAAAAGTTTGAGGGAATGGGAAGCGGATCTGCATCTGCTTAGGAAAGGAAATACAGCTACAGGGATCAATTCTACCTGGGTAGGTCCATCGGCTTCAGTCGGACTGCACCAGCACGAGTGAAGGAAGAATTTGAACCATGATTGGCATTTAAAAAATCATGTAACTGTCTGGGAGGATTTTTTTATCCCATCTTAAATGCACTGTGGCACACTAGATTCAGTCTGACCTTATAAAGGGCCAAATTCTGTCCTTGGATAAGTGCATGGGGCTGCCATTCAAGTCAATGGGAGTTGCAGTTACAATCCAAGAGAAGAACGCAGTCCAAAGACTTTTTTGATGTATTATTGCTGCTGTGTTTCTTGAGGTTACTTGTCATTTCCCAGTTTTGATGCTGTCTATCTTCCTCTTGTGGGAAACTCCTACTTCAGTTCATAGGGAATGGTAACTTCTCTGTGCAGTTTTCAATCTAAGCAATACAGTTCTATAGCAGAGATATATGATTCTCTATTAAATTCTAGATGGTGATTTTAAAATTTCATAGCAAATATATTAAATCCTAGAGGTTGAGTAATTTCTATGGAATATATTGGTGTAATCGCTGGTAGATTCTATCGGACTTTTTCATAAGGTTATTAAGTGATTGATCCTTTTTCATTTTTATAGAGAGATTTGGTCTGATTTTTTTCTGAGAATCAGACATTTATTCATAGGTAACTGCTTTTAAAATGATAAAAGTAATAAAAACAACCTGTTATTTCATTGAGACTAAGGATCTCTCTGCACTACAGTCAGAGGCGTGATTGCAGCTGGGGTAGGCCTACCTTTGCTAGCTTTAATTTAGTTAGCACGGCTAAAAATAGCAGTGAAGATGTGGTGGCATGGACCCTGGTGTGGGCTGGGGATGCAAATTACATACCCATGGTGCGGGGTTTGCTTGAATGCCTGCGCTGAAACTCATGATGAAGTGCATGTCTTTACTGCTATTTTTAGCTGTGCTAGCTAGATTAAAGTTAGCATGAGTGTGTCTACATGAGCTGCAATCAGTCCTCCCAACCCTAAGCCAATAAATCATCAGGACACCTTGCTGATTTTGGGCCCAATCCAATGCCTTTCCGTGGACGGTCCAGCTGCCCGTGAGCTAATGTCAATCCCCTTGTGGGATTTGACAGCTACAGACAGCTTTCTTCAGTGGCTCCTACCAAACCTAACTTTGCCCCCTAAAATGTGCAAAAATATATGCAAAGTTTAAAACAACATAGTACTAGCCCTGTTCCTAATCAAGGGGTCTATTTCCAGTGTGCTAGAACACTTACACACACAACATTGCTCAGTACAAAACACAACGTTCATTCCCACACAATATAGTTCACAGAGATAAAAATAAAAGCTTGAAAGCTGCACATCCTTTTCCATACCCACCCTTCCAACACCATATAATCAACGTGCCTTGTAACACAAGTCATTCCATTTCCTTTGGTAAAAATATCCTTCTCCTTCAGCCAGGCATCACCCTTTGAGAAAATGTAAGCAACTTTACACTTCTTAATTGACTTGGGACCAGAGTCCTTTGGAAATCTTTACCCCACATTTAAAAAAAAACCCCAATGTATAAAGCCAACAGCATATTTCCCATTACAGAACAAAACCAGGGGGTCAGGGTAAGGCTGGGGATGAGATGGAGAGGGATGATAATGGGTGATGAAGAATTACATGGCAATGAAACACTGGCTGGACCCAGGAACTGCTAAGTTTCCAGATTTTTAAAAAAAATTTCTTTAAGTTGTAGCTTTTCAGTAAAGAGAGTTTAATGATATTTTTGCTTTTGATTGGACACCATTGAAACACTCTGAACCGTAACAACATCACAACAACCTTAAGGCTTTTTAAACCAAGTCTTAAGTTTTATACACACAAAACGTCGGCATGTAACTATTTAAGCAAAGAATCTAAAATCATGGTGGCATTCATCCTTTCAGGCGTAGGAGTTTCGCTCAAGTACTTATACTCAGAGAAGAAAAAGCATCTTAGTTGCTGAACAGAATAGCCCACATTTTGTGACTCCTGTTCTTTCATGGAGAAATATGTAACACTGGTCTACAATTTTTGAGAAGTCATCTGCTTCAGAGATAAAATGTGCTATTTATTATGTATTTTGATGTGCTGAATTCAAATATGACAATTAAAACAACTGATTGGCTACTGTTTCTAAGATATTTAAGTTTTTACATTTTATGTTTATGTATATTGTGTAGATAGTAGAGTTTTAATCATAAATTGTAAACCTAGGTCTTTTCATGTGTTTATGGTTGCTTTACATGATAATATTTCACCTGTCCTGTTTATGTAACACTTTAAAAATCAGCAAAAGGGTTATATAAATAAAATTTATTATGAAACAAAAGGCAAAAAACTATTATGTACATAGTTTAGTCCTAGTCAGTGTCTACTCGGCGCTTCTTGGCTTGTCTCTTGTATTCATTAAATGGAGCATCTCTTGTCACTGTCCAGCAATAGTCTGCAAGCATTGATGGGCTCCATTTGCCCTGATAGCGTTTCTCCATTGTTGCAATGTCCTGGTGAAATCGCTCGCCGTGCTCGTCGCTCACTGCTCCGCAGTTCGGTGGAAAAAAATCTAGATGAGAGTGCAAAAAATGTATCTTTAGTGACATGTTGCAACCAAGACTTTTGTATGCCTTGAGGAGGTTTTCCACCAACAACCTGTAGTTGTCTGCCTTGTTGTTTCTGAGAAAATTTATTGCCACTAACTGGAAGGCTTTCCATGCCGTCTTTTCCTTGCCACGCAGTGCATGGTCAAATGCATCATCTCGAAGAAGTTCACGAATCTGAGGACCAACAAAGACACCTTCCTTTATCTTAGCTTCACTTAATCTTGGAAATTTTCCACGGAGGTACTTGAAAGCTGCTTGTGTTTTGTCAATGGCCTTGACAAAGTTCTTCATCAGAGCCAGCTTGATGTGTAAGGGTGGTAACAAAATCTTCCTTGATTCAACAAGTGGTGGATGCTGAACACTTTTCCTCCCAGGCTCCAATGACTGTTGGAGTGGCCAATCTTTCCTGATGGAGTGGGAATCTCTTGCACGACTATCCCATTCGCAGAGAAAACAGCAGTACTTTGTGTATCCAGTCTGCAGACCAAGCAAGAGAGCAACAACCTTCAAATCGCCACAAAGCTGCCACTGATGTTGGTCGTAGTTTATGCACCTCAAAAGTTGTTTCATGTTGTCATAGGTTTCCTTCATATGGACTGCATGACCAACTGGAATTGATGGCAAAACATTGCCATTATGCAGTAAAACAGCTTTAAGACTCGTCTTCGATGAATCAATGAACAGTCTCCACTCATCTGGATCGTGAATGAAGTTGAGGGCTGCCATCACACCATCGATGTTGTTGCAGGCTACAAGATCACCTTCCATGAAGAAGAATGGGACAAGATCCTTCTGACGGTCACGGAACATGGAAACCCTAACATCACCTGCCAGGAGATTCCACTGCTGTAGTCTGGAGCCCAACAGCTCTGCCTTACTCTTGGGTAGTTCCAAATCCCTGACAAGGTCATTCAGTTCACCTTGTGTTATGAGGTGTGGTTCAGAGGAGGAGGATGGGAGAAAATGTGGGTCCTGTGACATTGATGGTTCAGGACCAGAAGTTTCATCCTCTTCCTCTTCCTCGTCTGACTCAAGTGAGAATGATTCTGGTGCATCAGGAACCGGCAGTCCTTCTCCGTGGGGTACTGGGCGTATAGCTGATGAAATGTTTGGATAATGCACAGTCCACTTTTTCTTCTTTGACACACCTTTCCCAACTGGAGGCACCATGCAGAAGTAACAATTGCTGGTATGATCTGCTGGCTCTCTCCAAATCATTGGCACTGCAAAAGGCATAGATTTCCTTTTCCTGTTCAACCACTGGCGAAGATTTGTTGCACAAGTGTTGCAGCATATGTGTGGGGCCCACCTCTTGTCCTGATCTCCAATTTTGCAGCCAAAATAAAGGTGATAGGCTTTCTTAACCATAGTGGTTATACTGCGCTTTTGTGATGCAAAAGTCACTTCACCACAAACATAGCAGAAGTTATCTGCACTGTTCACACAAGTACGAGGCATCTCTGCTCACTTTGGCTAAACAGAAATGTGTCCCTTTCCAAAATCAAACACTGACAAATAAGAGAGCACGACACTGTATGATTTCTAGAGCTGATATAGGGCAATTTGTTCAGCAGAGTGATGTAAGCTTCGTTATGATTGCATCATCCATGACTTCTAGGAATAACATGATGCAATTCATGTCATGTATGACGCAATACCAGCTTCAGATTGCATCATTCATTGTTTTGCCTAAAAAGCAAGTACTGTCCAAACCCAGTCATAGATTTAGTCATAGATCCAGTCAAAGATGTATTTTAGTCATTTCTGGTTTAAATTGAGATCCCTTCCCTTTATAACTCACTTATCCTCCGCCATTCCCAAGTCAAGGGTCGTATATACTGACCCAATAGCATATCTTGAAAACTAGAGCCAATCAACAATTTTAAGCATCATTTTCGTTCTCAGTGACCCAGAATTAGTAAAGTTTGACTACATTTATTTCAGAAGCATTTTGGCTGTAGAGCAGTGTAATTTATTAAGTTTGCTAGATAATTAGAGGTTAGTGAAAACATGCCACAGAGGGGTGAGAAATGCTGAACCATCAGCTGGTGTTGGTGATGAAGCGAGATAATTACCATTAGACCAGAGATATTTAGACAAGTGCCCCATCAATTGGTTTCTTGGCCTGGAACATCAGTGGGATTAATCCTGCTACCAGTGAGGTACAATACAACCCTGAGTTAAGGACACATGGCTGTTCTCCAGGAGGCCTGTTTAGTTTCAAAGAAACATGCTAAATTGTTTAGGATATGGATCAGACAGACACTTCCCTTTTAATTGGATTGACATCTTACTTTGCAAGGGCAGTTCCATTATGAGTAGATCAAATACAGCTAGTAGATTTAACTTGTCTACTGGCAAACACACTCATTTTCAAAGGCATCTTTACATGTTTTCAATACTGGCTGGATTATTTCTTAACCACGCTTTTCTAACCTGACTGGAGAACAACCAGGTTTATGCACTGTGCCAAGATTTTAATTAGTGAGGCCATTGCCGGTAACACACCTGCAAAGATTCTGAACGTGGAAAAGAGAGACCTGCAAATTAGATGGAGTATTTCATTTGCAACAGCTTGCAGTGGTCACTTAGGACCAAATCCTGCTTTTTACACATGAAGAGGCATGGAAAGGAAGGACTGCCCCATGGCTCCTGGGCTGCTGCTGTCCCATTGCATTGTTCCCTCTAGGGCAATTGGGGAGTGGATTTAGTAGGATAACCCCATGTATCCCTGGCCTGTGGCACTGTAGAAACCCGCCTCCGTGCCTTGATAGCATTGCTACCTGTTTCTCCCAGCTCCTCATGCCACAGAACCGATGTGTGTTGTGCTAAAAAGGCACCGAAGGGGAGTTACTGCTGCTTCTAGCAATGCTTTAACCATTGTAGGTACTGGAAGTCTTACAGAGGAGTGCACTGTTCTGCTGACTCCTTCCCCTGTCCCTGCACGAAGGATTACCCTGCAGCAGTCGGGGGGAGGGGAGGGAAGAGAGCCAGCTGTGCGATGTGTGTGTGTGTGTGTGTGTGAGTGTGCGTGCACACACGTGGGAACATTCGACATAGCTACCGTTCTCCTCTGTGCATCTGTCAGGGCCCGTAACAGGGCAGTCCGACCTAGTGGTCAGAGCCAGGGGTGGCGTCATGGTCGCAGTTAGACGTCACACCAAAGGGCAAAACCAGAGTCAGAGCCAGGAGTCACACCAAGGGTCAAACCAGAGTCAATCAGGAGCCACATCAACACTCAGCGCCAGGGTTGGAGTTGGAAGCATGCCACAGATTAAGCCAAAATCAGAGTCGGAAGTCATGCCAAGGGTCAGTGCCAGGGTTAGAGTCAAGTCATGTTGGGAGATGATGGACGCTAAGCACTGTTGAGAATCCCATTACTTGCAACTGTCGTAGTTCCTGGGGATGGCAATTTCCTGCAATATCTTTGGGAGATCTTACTGTGCTCAGTTTATGCACCATTGTAGGCCAGAGATTGTATGTAATTCCGCGGGGGAGGGTAATCAGAACATTCCAGGAACTAAGAACAGTGGGGGGGGAAGTGGGGGTGATTAGGCATAAGAACCTAAGAACAGCCATGGGGGGTCAGACCAATGGTCCATCTAGCACAGTAGCCTGTCTTCCGACAGTGGCCATTGCCAGGTGTTTCAGAGGGAATGAAAGGAACAGGGCAATTATCAAGTGATCCATCTCCTGTCATCCAGTCCCAGCATCTGGCAGTTGGAGGTTTAGGGACACCCAGAGAATGGGGTTGCGCCCCTGACCATCTTGGCCAATAGCCATTGATGAACCTATCCTCCATGAACTTATCTAATTCTTTTTTGAAACCAGTTATAGTTTTCGCCTCCACAACATCTCCTGGCGATGAGTTCCACAGGTTGACTGTGCATTGTATGAAGAAATACTTCCTTCTGTTTGTTTTAATCCTGCTGCCTATTAATGTCATTAGGTGACCCCTGGTTATTGTGTAATGTAAAGGGGTAAATAACACTTCCTTATTCACTTTCTCCACACAGTTAATGATTTTATAGCCCTCTATCATATTCCCCGTTAAGGGTCTCTTTTCCAAGATGAACAGTCCCAGTCTTTGTAATTTCTCCTCATATGGATGATACTCCAGACCCTTAATTTTCGTTGGCCTTCTCTGTACCTTTTCCAATTTTAATACATCTTTTCTGAGATGGGGTGACCAGAACTGACCAGGGTATTCAAGGTGTGGGTGTACCATGGATTTATATAGTGGCAATATGATATTTACTATCTTATTATCTATTCCTTTCCTAATGGTTCTTAACATTCTGTTAGTCTTTTTGACTGTTGCTGCACACTGAGCAAATGTTTTCTGAGAAATATCCATGATGACTCCAAGATCTTTCTTGAGTGGTTGCAGCTAATTTAGACCTGATTTTTTGCATGTATTTTTAGGATGATATTTTGCAATGTGCATTACTTTGCATTTATCAACAAGATCAAAATGAAGGATTTTTCACTATTAAAATTGCTGTATCGAAGACTGGAGCATATTTGGGTTATCTGGTCCATTCAGCAAGATGCATATATTCCAGAAATGGCTCCCAATCATTTTTGATGTAGTGTAGTCAGGCGAGGCAAAACACAAGCTGAGAAACAAAGAGTACCTAATTCCCATTTACACCATTCCGGCAGTGAAAAGGGCACTTAAAATAGGTGTGAACTACATTTGCATGCACTTTAAAGACCATTTACACTGCTGAAGAGGGAGTTAGAATCAGGTCCACCATGTTTTAGTGTCATCTTGGTGGTAAAAGGAGAAGATAGAAAGGTCTAATGACCTGATTCTGACCCACTGAAGTCAGAGTTTTGCCACTGATTTCAGCAGGTGCAGGATCGTGCTCCAAATGGATGTCTTCTTTAGATGCCCAAGCACTAACTACTAAAATGGCAATACAAACAAACAGATCAACTTTTTAATTAAAAAAACCCAGCTTTCCTGGAAGTCATCAAGCAATTCCAAATGGATACGCTTTACAGGATCCAGGAGTTTCACTACTAAGGAGATAAACGAGGGTATCGTGGTTTCGTGACGTAAGAAAACTCTTGAGGCAGATGGATTCCACATTAGAGGTTCACCAGATGTCCAAGGACCAGCTGAGTCAAGTTAGATGGAAGGTCTTTTTGCCCAAGCAAAAAGAAGGAATGTGCTAGGGCCACCATTCCCATTTCCTTTCCCCCAGGGAATATACCACAGTGCTAAAGAAATAGCATTTTCTGAGGGCTCACAAAACGTTTTTCTTGCAGAACCGTATCCCAGTGGAAGAACTGGCAGTGGGCCTGATCCAAAGTCCATTGAAGCCAATGGAAAGGCTCCTCTGACTTAGGGGGCTTTGGTTCTGGCCCACCGTGACTGACCAACTTCAAAACTTTCCGAAAGTGTCCCTGTCTGCTGATGAGCCTCATCCCAGAGCAATCCACAATGAGTGCCTGCTTCAGCAGAGCAGCTGAAGTAACTCTCTTGATCCTTTCATAATTCATTTCATTTCTCTATCCTCTCCCTAATTTATTCCCTGAGAAGAGGAAAGAGCAGCTGAAGAATATGCTCCTCTTCACTTTACTTCATTTCTCAATGTTGATTTTAATATTCTCATGAAGATTGTGTCTGAAAGACTTGACAAAGCTGTAACTAAGCTTATTCAGCCTGATCAAATGGTCTCCATACATAATTGTTATCTTCCCGACAACACCCAGAGATTTACTTTGAAGTTATAAACTGGGCTAATACCTGCTCTCATCCATTACTGGCTTCATCTCTGGATGCCAAGAACAGAAGGTGTTTGATGGGATGAAGTGGAAACATATGTTTGTTGTCCTTCATCAAATGAAACTTGGCATCATTAAGTAGGTGGAAAACTTGTACACTCCTCTCTTTTCCTGAGTTCAGGCAAATAAAAAATATTCCAATTCTCTTTCCTTTATATGAAAGCCCATGTGGTTGCCTCCATTTACCCAGTTCTTTAGCTTAACCTCCATTCTATAGACACTATTCCTCTACACCACAGATATTGTAACGGTCCTAAAATAGCAAAGGCCTTGGTCCTTTCTCCTTTGGATTTCCTGGACAGCTTTCATTCTCTCTGCTAACAAACATTCATCCTGACTGGTGCCCTCACTGTATTTCCCCAGATCACACTTCATTGCCTTCAAATGGTTACTACACTCTCTGAAACACTTGGGTATCAACAATTTCTAGCCCTTCGTTATTCGTATTGCACTATGAACCCCTTGTGTTGAACTATGGGAGGCTGATGCAGACAGCCTACCTGCTCATGTTTCCTTAATCTTCACACATGCTTTCCCAAGGTCTATATTTTGATGTGAGGGTTAGATGGATTTTTGTCTCAGCTGCATAATTTGCATCACAGTCTATCTTGACAAGCCCATTACTGAGTCTGTCCATAGATTAACCCAGGAACTGGTCTGATATCTATCAATTTTCTTGTATCCTATGACCTTGTGGATCCTTGTCCATGACTAGGGCACGTATGTGCTAGAACAGTGGTTCCCAAACTTGTTCCGCCGCTTGTGCAGGGAAAGACCCTGGCGGGCCGGGACGGTTTGTTTACCTGCCACGTCCGCAGGTTCAGCCGATCGCGGCTCCCAGTGGCCACGGTTCGCTGCTCCAGGCCAATGGGAGCTGCTGGAAGCGGTGCAGGCTGAGTAATACAAATAATAATAGCTTATTAGTAGAGTTAATTTGGAGGAAATTAGGAACAAAATCAGTTTCACTGTCAGACACCAGTTACTGCAACAATTTTGTCAAAGTTGGCTTGTCCTGTTTTCAACTACAGTAAAGTTATTAGCCCAGCTTCTTATGCTCTCATTTTAGTACAGCTCACTTGTGAAGATAAATCCAAGTGCACACATTAGCCTGGGTAGCCCCACCCCAAGATTTCCATTATGTGGGAATGTGATGGAGCCGCACTCACCTCCTGAGTGCCTCCTATTGGCTGGGCATGGTACTTCAATCTTTCCTGCCCCTGGCATCACCTGTAGGTTGTCAACCTTGCTTGGTAGGTCTTCAGTGGCTCAGCCCTCCAGTCAAGCCACACAGTCAAATGGATTAATCTTTTCTGCGGTTGCAAAGAGTTCAACACACTGTCAACCCTCACCAGGGTCTTCAGCCCCATCTCTGGGCCCTTTATATCCAGCCCTTCACTTGGGCTTCCTAATGGAGCCTTGTCACATTCTCGAGGATTTGGCCATTTTGCCAGTGACCTGGGGAAACCCGGACTCACCCACTACTCCACTATAAACAGCAGCCACATACCACTGCCTCCAATTTGCTGCTGCTATTCTCTGGGACTTTCCCCACATAGCCCCTTTCTCTTCACCTTGGCCTCAGGGCTGAAGTTGTCAGATTCTCTTCCTCCTCACTGGAGGCAAATGCCACCAGAACGTGTCATCTGGTTCTCTCTCACGCTCCAGGCACGGAAACCTTTCCTGCTCCCTTAGTCAGATCAGAAGGAAGCCACCAGTGTGGCAGGCAGGGACTGACCCACAGTGAAGGGAGTTGGGAGAAGACGACATGTGACTCACCTTCCTAGAGACCCATATTTTCGTTGCTAGGAACAGGAACCGATTAGTTATAGCCCCACTGATACTGGGGTTGATTTCACACCCAGCCTTTGAGACGCCCCTGGAGCCATTCAATAACGCGGTAAAGCCATTTAAAACCTCTACCCCATGCCTGCTCAGCAGGGTTGAAACCATAACTATGGGTGGTCGCTCTTCACACGGGTGAATTTCACTCACTGCTGCTGTGGGAGCAGCGTGGTCCAGTGGACAGAGTATTGGCTTGGGATGCAGAAGATCTGCGTTCTTTGCCATTGCCCTGCTGCGCAGATAAGTCACTTCACCTCTCTGCTTTCCCTTTGTCTATTTAGATTGCAAACTCTTAGAGGCAGGGACTGTGTAGAGCATTCAGGCCAGTGGGGCACTGGTCTTGCATGAGGCCTCTAGGTGCTACTGTAATATAAATAATCACAGTACACAGGCATTCCCAAACATTTGCATGAACAAACAGCCTTATGCAAACAGTGAGTGAAGAAGCGGTAGGACAATGGTTAAACCAAACAGCTGTTTGGCGTTCCAAAGAATGCTTGTGAATGCTTTTTTGCAGTATGCAGCCTGCCTGAGTTTTCTGGGTAGGATGGTCACATCCACCTACGCACACACAAGAAAACCCCAACATCTCAAAAGCCATGGGTATTGGTATAGAGATGGAAACATGTCGCCTGGGACAAAAATGCAAGCTTCTCCATACAGGAAGTGAACTATGCATTTGCATATAGCGCCTAGCAAAATGGGTCGTTGATCTCAGCTGGGACCTCCCAATAGACAAGCAGTCAGTAAAAGCAACTGATGCACCCCTGTACTCAGAGGAAACAGATTCACCATCATGGGGGAATATGTAAGACTCTCAACGAAGCATTCTGAAGATGAACATGACTGGAATGAGAATGATGTCAGACAGATATAAATATATAAATCCTTAGAAAAGTTCCTTATGTTTCTTTTCTTGTTAACAGATGTCAGCCTTATTCACTGGTTCTTCTTCTGAGGATTTAAATGCCAAATCTGTTTGTGTTTTCTTTGCGCTGCTATCTCCTGGAATATGTTGCTGGTGTTATAACTTATAACCTAGGGATGTATTCCCAAAGCAGCGCACAGGAATTTAGCAGTTACTCACACTGATGTTATAATGGGAGTACTATAGATAAACTCTTGCATTCTGCATTGAAAATGCATTGGGTCTGATCGTCAGCTGTTATAAATTGGCTTATTAACACTGAAGTAAATGGAGCTATGTTGATTTACACTAGCTGAGGATCTGGGCCATGGTACAGCCTAGAGTCTGGAACCCTTTCCTTTGTAATCTGGTCATCCCTTCGATACTGTCAGTATGTTCAGCAGAATTATGATGTCCCTGCTCAGAAGTGATTCTATTCGCTATATGCTATTTGTAGGGGAATGCTAATCATGTTTGGCTGCTGGCTGGGGCTGTAATTCACTTCTGCAGCTGTATACAAAAAAGGAACAAAGAACATAGGCCACATTTATAAGGTGGAGGACTGTATCTTGGAAAGCAGTGAGGCTGAAAAGGACTTAGGGGTCATGGCAGAGAGCCGATTGAACATTAGGTCCCAGTGTGATCCTTGCGTGAATGCGATCCTGGGAGGAATAAGCAGGGGTAAATCAAGTAAAGTAGGAAAGTTGTACTACCTCTATGTTTAGCACTGCTGAGAACATTCCTGGAATAGTCTGTACAGTTCCGGAAGATTGTTGACAACCCCACAACATTCCGATAGGTAAGCTGGAGAAATGCAGGCTCGACAGAACTATCCATAATTGCATACATAACTGGTTAAACAACTGCAAACAGCAAGTAACTATGAATGGACTGATGTCGGATTGGACGGAGGTCTCAAGCAGGATCTGTTCTGGGTCTGGTGTTGTTTAACATCTTTATTAATCACCTGGATACAGGAATGGAGAGCAGGCTGATCAAATTTGCAGATGACACAAAGCTAGGGGAGGGGTTGCCCTGAGAACATCAAGTTTCAAATGAAGAAGGTGCTTTGTCTAGATGTGACTATCAAGCATGAGGATAAACTAACTTAAAAAAATTCACTTGGCCATCAACTTCCTGGTGTCCTTGCTGAAGGAAAAACTGGCAAGCATGATTAGTGAGAGCACCGTAGGCTAACTGCAGCACCTCTACTAAATGGGCAATAATAAAGGTGTTCAGTCTCTATTTGGAATTAGTGGGCTTTTCTTCAATGATTATATCATCAGCATAATGAATTAAACATGATACAGTGTCTTACTTGCATTCCCAAAAACTTGGTATGTCATCATGTGTCTGCCCACTTCCTGCTTGACATAGGCATTATCCCACAACACATTCATAGCTGGGTACAGGGCACCTCTTCTAGGCATTCTGCCCTCCTCTCTCTGGAAGGGGTTGGGGGAGAGGAGAAAAGGTGCCAAGATGATGCAGCCTTTGCTGATAAGCCCCTTACTGAGCTCCAGGGCCCTGCTTAGGCTGGCAACAGGAACTGATTGATCTTCAACAGGGCCCTGTCTACACACAAAGACAAAGGTCCCCATCCAGCTCTCGTGTAGATTGGGCTAACTCCCATAGACTTCACTAGCAGTTGCAGCAGTTTTCACCAATTTGGAAGTTGGTCCTAAATGCAGTTGCTTTAAAACAATAATAGGACAGAGCTAAAATTCAGAGGGATCTTGATAAATTAGAGAACTGGGCTATAAACAACTAAATGAAATTCAGCAAAGACAAATGTAAGGTGCTACACTTAGGGAAGAATAACAACATACACACCTACAAAATGGGGGATAACTGGCATGGCAGCAGCACTGCAGAGAAGGATCTGGGAGTTGTGGTGGATCACAGCCTCAACATGAGTCAGCAATGCGATGCTGTTGCAAAAAAAGCAAATGCAATTTTATGTTGCATTAACAGAGGCATAGTATGAAAGTCACAGGAGGTGATTGTACTACTCAGAGCTGGTTAGGCCTCCACTGGAGTACTGTGTCCAATTTTGGTCACCGATGTGTAGAAAGGATGTAGAGAAACTAGAAAGGACCCAGAGGCGAGTAACAAAGATGATCAAAGGGATGGAATGCAAGCCAGATGAGCAAAGGCTGAAGGAACTGGGTAGGTTTAGTTTGGAAAAGAGGAGATTAAGGGGGGACATGATAGCGGTCTTCAAATTCTTGAAAGGCTGCCATAAAAAGATGGAGAAAAGTTGTTTTCTCGTGCCACAAAGGGCAGGACAAGAGGCAGTAGGTTCAAACTACAGCATAGCAGATTTAGATTAAATCTCAGGAAAAACTTCCGAACTGTAAGAAGAGTAGGACAATGGAACAGACACCTAGGGAGGTTGTGGAAGCTCCTTCCCTAAAGGCTTTCAAAAGGAGGCTGGATAGCCACCTGTCTTGGATGGTTCAGATACAACAAATCCTGAATCTTGGCAGGGGGTTAGACCAGATGACCCTTGTAGACCCTTCTAACCCTATGACTCTATGACAAATTTGGAAGGGTTCAGAAAAAGAGCTACAAGAATGATCAGAGGTTTGGAAAACCTGCCTTATAGGGAGAGACTAAAACAGCTCAAGCTATTTAGTTTTTCAAAGAAAAAGTTAAGAAATGACTTGATCATGGCTTATAAGTATCTATATGGAAGATAGATTTCTGATAGTAGACAGGTCTTTAATCTAACAGAAAAAGACACAATGACAGGCAATGTTTGGAAGGTGAAGATAGACAAATTCAGACCATAAATAAGGGGTAAATTTTTAACAGTGAGGATAGTTCGCCATTGGAACGCCTTCCCTAAGGACATGGTGGATTCTCCATCACTTTAGTCATTAAGCCAAGACTGGGATGTCTTTCTATCAGAAGTTATGGGCTGGATGCATAGGAGATTATAGGGCTAGGTCCTCTGGTTTGTGCTATGCAGGAGGTCATAGAATCATAGAATATCAGGGTTGGAAGGGACCTCAGGAGGTCATCTAGTCCAACCCCCTGCTCAAAGCAGGACCAATCCCCAACTAAATCATCCCAGCCAGGGCTTTGTCAAGCCGGGCCTTAAAAACCTCTAAGGATGAAGATTCCACCACCTCCCCTAGGGAACCCATTCCAGTGCTTCATCACCCTCCTAGTGAAAAAGTTTTTCCTAATAGCCAACCTAAGGTCAGAACCAGATGATCATCATGCTGAAGTAATGTTTCACAAACCATTATGATTGCTTTAAAACACCATTTTTCATCAACGTTCTGTTCAATGAAAATCTTTCAAGCAGCTCTAGAATAAACCTCTCCTTCCTGCTTTTGCAGCCCCTGAAATGCAGGCTTGCTGCTGATTTGGCGGCTCTGCCTGGCATATGGCCTGTTTGAGCTCAGCCTCCTATGGGACCCCCTACTCCCTGCAAGTGCTGTCTCCCTTTGAGTCCTCCTGGCTCTCCCTCAGAATTAACCCTTTCTCCTGAGATCCCAGATTTGGGCTGTCAAGTTCATGATCTGGACCTATCTCCCTCTTGGAGTTGGCCAAGATGCAGATCAGGTCTGAGAGCCATCTCCTGACAAGAATCCTTTGCCCTCCTGTCCCTCATCACTCTGGGCCCCAAAAGCCCAACCAAGAGACTCTGTCTCCAACATACACTCACCCTCTCTTTGGCTAAACCTCAGACTGTCTCCCAGTTACACTCAGCCATCCTTGGAACAGTATGTGAGGGGTAGAGGCCCATGGACCAACGCCTCTTATATCTCACAGACTTCCTGAAGACCCAGACAGAACATTTCCTATCTCTCAGGTAGAGGTCAGTGTTTTGTCGCTCAATATCGAAGCACACTCTCCCCTCCGACTTGGTGCTCTGCCCACCAGGCATCACTGACAGGAAGCCAGGGCTGACCTTTCTCAGGGCCTATGACAAGTCACACAAAGAATCACTAGACATTGGACCTTTGAGCCCCAAACAGCCCTAGACTGTCCTCCTTGGTATCCCCTCTCTCCAAACCCAACTGTGTGGCTCTGAGTGCGCTTACAGACACCACCCACGTCCCTGGGTCCTTGTGCAATGCAGCCTGCACACTGGAAGTGTTTCTGCTTCCCCAGGAGTGAGTGGTGAGGTGTCTGTAGGTTTCTCAGAGGTTTGCCCTCGCGTTCATAAAGCACTTTGAGTGGAGTCATAGAATCATAGAATATCAGGGTTGGAAGGGACCTCAGGAGCTCATCTAGTCCAACCCCCTGCTCAAAGGAGGACCTAATCCCAACTAAATCATCCCAGCCAGGGCTTTGTCAAGCCTGACCTTAAAAACCTCTAAGGAAGGAGATTCCACCACCTCCCTAGGTAACCCATTCCAGTGCTTCACCACCCTCCTAGTGAAAAAGTTTTTCCTAATATCCAATGTTTCCTAATGTCCCTGCTGTGCAAGATGCCTTCTGTGGCCCTATGGTTTTGCAAGCACCACAATTAGGTCAGCTCACTTCCTTGGGGTACTGCTTGCCAGATCTGCCAGCTGTCCCTGTCATAGGAAGGGAGAAGAGAAATAGAACAGCAAGGAAAGTTTGCTCACAGGTGACCGTCTCTCCTCCCATGCTGTGTACCAACTTCACCGGCTCTGAGGAAAGCTGCTTCTTACAACATGTCTGTTCCTCTAGTCTACTCTTGCTCTAAATTTTGTTAACTGGATTGAGGGGAAGTGCACTGACGCACATGGAGAGAGAGCCACACTCACAACTCTTTGTCTGGTAAGTGGAGCAATAAACTCAACTGCCCCAACTGTCTTTGTTGTAGGACCATGGAAGAGGCGGCTACAACGGATGCAATTATTAGTGAGCAACTTTCCTTTGCCTGTTTTGGGGGGGCAGGCGGTAGGAGGGGGGGGGTCATAAGGAGAATGCCAAAATTCTATTTTTTTAAATATTTGTATTGTGGTGCAAGTAATAAAAAGACTCACCACACCAGGATGAAGAGTCATTGGGTAGCAGGACTACAAGGCATTGTCACAGAGTTACAGGCAATGCTAATAATAACAAATAATAAATCCCTAGCTCTTATATAGCATGCTTCATTGACAGATCTCAAAGTGCTTCACCAAGGAGGTCAGTGTCATTGTTCCCAGTTTACAGATGGGGAAAAGAAGGATTACAGAGGTGAAGTGACTTTTCCGAGGTCATCCAGGAGGCCAGCGCTGGCATGACATTTAAAGCAGTCAATGCAGAACAAATAAGACGTCTCAAAATACTCAGTTTTCTCTTCCCCTTGTTATCGACCTGCATCCTCCCTAATTTTAGGGTTAGGTAGAATGGAGCTGAAATGCTTGTTAAATTTTCTGAGCACACAGCCGGAGTCTGCTCTCAGCTGAGAACACCAAGATGGAACATTTATAAAAGAGCAGAAGTCACCCGATGGCATGTCGGTCCTGAGATGCAGTTATGGGCTGCAGAGATCATACAAGTTGAAGTTGTTATTGCTGTTGTGTATTTATTTATAGTGTGGCAGTGCTTACGAGCCCCATCCATGGACCATGACCCCATTGTGCTAGGTGCTGTACAAACACAGAACAGAAAGTCAGTCCCTGACTCAAAGAGCTGACTGTCTAAGACAGGGGTTCTCAAACTGGGGGTCAGGACCCCTCAGAGGGTTGCGAGGTTATTACATGGGGGGTCGTGAGCTGTCAACCTCCACCCCAAACCCAGCTTTGCCTCCAGCATTTATAATGGTGTTAATATATTAAAAAGTGTTTTTAATTTATAAAGGGGGGGTCACTCTCAGAGGTTTGCTATGTGAAAGGGGTCACCAATACAAAAGTTTGAGAGCCACTGGTCTAAGACAAGAGACAACACCTGGATGCAGACAGATGGGGGAGTACAAAGACACTATGAGACTCTATTGGTCAGCATGACAGCCAGTGGTGTCAACACAGCAGCAGCCAAACCGTTGTCAAGGTTGTGTAGGCATTACAGCAAAGGAGAGTTTGAAGGAGGACAATAAGGTGACTTTGCCGATGTTTACATGGAGCTCCTCCCACGTATGCGGGGCATCATGGGAGAAATGTTTGAGCATTGGAGGCTGACCGGAGTGGGAGTCGACATCTCGAGAATGAATAAGAGATCTGCTTTTCCAAGTATTGGGGAGAGCAACACGTATCAATCAATATGAAGGTTCCAGGCCAGAGCCATCACTGGATTCAGCTGACACTATCCAAGGGAATGAGGATTGGGATTTTGAGCTGCAAATTTTACAAAAGCAAAAGTGTTGTCTTTTCTTCTCCTGATTTTGAAGCACGATGTGCATAGAAAAGGGAAGTCAGCTTGTGTCTGGGTGGGGTTTGCTTTTAAAATAATTGGAATTCAATTTTATTAAAAGAAGAATTTCATTAAATAAATAAAAAATCGTCCAGCCACGCAAATTCAGAAACCATGTTGTCAAATATGAAAGCTCTGGCTTATTTTAAAAAATTTCTTAAATCCCCATATGGCTGGGAGGCTTGTAGAGATTAACATTTAGCATCTGGTTTTCAAATCAATAAAAATACAAGTGATTAAAACCCAAGTTCTGATGATATTGTCATGGCATGAAGGTTACTCTGCCCTGCTTTTTAGTAAATACTGTGAACCTTGGGGAGGAATATTTGCCATTTGTCTTTCCTCACTTTTCTTTTGAGGTGCTGTTCTTAAAGCAAGCTACATTTCTCACCTTGAAAACCAGGTAACAGCAAGAATGTGTCTGTCCAGAAATAACAAGGTAAATCTCCGGAGTACCACTGCTAGCACTGTCTGAAGAATTAGATGTGAAATCACTTAGCCCATTTTGATCCTTAGCTCGTGTAAATCACTGTACTGTTATTGACATCTGTGGAGTTATACCAGTTTATGCTAGCTGAGTATCTGGCCCTTTCTCTGAATGGATCCCAATTCTGCTTTGAATGCACATGTGCAGAACCTATTGTAGCTACTGTCAGCATACATTCAAGTCCTGAAATTGGCCCCTGGTGCCTGTCCCTTATTGGTATTCTAGGAAGAAATAGGCTCAAACCAAAGTCCTGGATCCACATCCAAACGTTTCAGTCCAGCCCCATCTCTAATTCAAGGCATTTTACATAAAACTCAGCGTTAAAACAAGCAAACCAAAACCCAACAAAACCATGTAAAACCCAATAAAACAGGAAAGAAAATCAAGTGCCCAAAGAAGGTTGGAAGAGTGAATTTCTCTGATGGCACTTCCCTCAGCAAAAATAGTTAAGAACATTAATATTGGCCGGCATGCCATGTACATCTGCTTCTTCTTTGGTAAAACGAAAGACAAGAGGTGAGTCTATCTGGCATTATGGGTCCTGTATGAAAGTGGTGGGTGGGCCTTGGACCTACAGAGCTGCCTCTGCAGTTTAGACCAGACAAAGGGGACTGGTGGAGGACTCCTGTATAACCAAAGGGCCAGATTCAGAGTTAGTGGACTTACTCCAGGGATATCTTGGTGTAACTGAGAATTCGGCTCTTTGGTTTAAGAATCCTCCCTAGTCTTGTCTAGCCTTGACTGCTGTGTTGGTGCATTGGCACTTTGGATTTGCACTCGTGTAACTTGTGAGGAGGCAGACAGAGAATCCCAATCTCTCCCAGAGCTCAGGGGAAAAGATACTGCTGCCTAGAATTGGGCGAAATTTTTCTGCTGAAACTTTTTTAGGCAAAAGTTGCAGATTCACCAACACTCAACCATTTCATGAATGTGTGTCAGTTTCAACAAATTCTTCTTGTCAAACAAACAAAAAAGGCAGTAATCTTCATTTCGATATTTTCAAAATAAAATATTTGGGGTTTTTTTCAGTTTGAAATGACTGTTTCAAAATTTCATTAAAATTCATTAAAGAAATTGAAAAAACATTAAAAAAATCCACTTGAACTCAAATTTCAGTGTTTTGTTTCAGTGGACCAAAACATTTTGTTTGACCTGAAACAAACTTTTTTCTGACATTTTGATCCTCTGAAAATTAAAATAAAACCACAATTTTTTCCTGACTTTTGAGAATTTCCAATGACCCAAACATCTATTATTTTTCTAGCTCTACAGCTGTCGGAGAGATATGGGTGAAGGATCTTGATTAAATCTGTCCCCATGCCTTCCCATGGACTCAGGCGGGTCAAAGGGCAGTCTTGATCAGTGGTCAGAGTTCACACAAAGGGTCTAATCGCCTGGAGAGCCAATCCCAGGGGAAGGTACAGCGAGGGGGCTGGAAGGGTTAGGTAGGGTGAAGTAGCAACTAGCAGGCAATGGCTTGTTGCTCAGACAATACCAGAAAGGAAGCAGGAAGTTTATATGTAGTCACCAGCCAATCAGGGTCAAGACCATGTGGCCAATCAGGAAGCACGTCATGGGAGCCTAGAAATTGGCCCACCCAAGTCTGCCTTCCCAGGTAACCTAATGCATTCATGTAGCATGGTGGCTAAAGCTGCTTCCTTAACCCCCACTGGGGCTGGATTCAAGACCGGGGTCCCCTACCACCCACCTATTTTCCTTTTAAAAACTTTTCTCCCTGCAATATGTTGCTTTGCACCCCCACCCAATTCAAACGCTGTCGGTAATAGCTTTAGAATCAGTGTCGTGACACATGCGGTGTTAACTACACAGCCATACATGTCTTTTCCAGCAACACCAGAGAGAACGTGGGCAACGAACCAATACTAACAAGTGAGCTCAGTACTCAGAATATAACCCGATCAGACTCTAAAGTGACATTATTGAATTTTTCTAATAAATGACACACACGCTTCGGTCTAGCGGCAGATTATAGAAACAAGCCAGTGTAAATGGCTACTCAAGGAGAAATAAACAATTTGGGCCTGAGGCAACTTGTGTTGTTGTCACAGCCGTGGAAAATGGGTGGGGAAAAGCTACCAGCTCAAAATGGCAGCATTGCTCTGGGGTGAATGGCAGGGCAATGGAGAATCACACCCCCCCCCGAGCCAGGTTCTCTCGGTGGTATTTCTCTGGATGCCATTACCATGGTATCTGAGCGCCTCAGTTTTAATGTATTTATCCTCACAACACACCTGCATTGTCCGGCAGTGCTATTATCCCCATTGTACAGATGGGGAACTGAGGCCCAGAGAGGCTAACGGGTCAGACAGGAAGTCTGTGGCAGAACAGGGTCTCCTGAAATTACACCTACCTCTATTTTCAGGCTTTTGTACACTGCTGGAATGGTGCAAGAGGGCCTAGCAAATGTGTGTCACCTTGGTCTGTGGCATCCCTGCTCCCCCAAAACCCGGTTACCATGGGGCGGAGGGAGGCACCGGGGCATTAACCCATGCCAGCCCCTGCTCAGCCAGGGACAGCTCCTACCTGCAGGCAGGCTCCGTGTCAGGCTGCAGCAGCTTCCATCCCAGCCCCGGAACAGAGGGAGCCCAGCTGGAGGGGGATGGGAGGTGGAGACGATCCAGTGAGGGGGGGAGGGAGAGAGGAGCGAATGATGGGGGTGGGGCCTTGGGGGGAAGAGGCAGAGAAGGGGCAGGGCCTTGGGGGTCTGGTTACCAGCAATTGGGAAGGTGGCAACCCTCGGCACCTCACTCTAGGGTGACCAGACAGCAAGTGTGAAAAATTGGGACGGGGGTGGGGGGTAACAGGAGCCTATGTAAGAAAAAGACCCAAAAATTGGGACTGTCCCTATAAAACCGGGACCTCTGGTCACCCTACCTCACGCCCATTGATTTAAATAGGAGTAAGGTGCCTAAATACCTTTGAGAGTCTGGGCCACATTTCTCCTCCTCAGTGTGACAGTAACAGGATTTATTTTGGGCATGCACTGTAATTTCTCTGACGAGGGACAAAGTAAAAGAAAACCTGTTACGATATTAACAACTAAAAAGAAGCAAAGCAAAACTGCGACTAAAAGAAAGACAAGGATTTGGCGAGAGAGGAGTTTTGCACCCTTAGCTTTCTGTAGCATCGGTTCCCCAAGAGAATCAAATCAAATATACGGCACATAAAAGTTTGAGTCCTTACAGTAGCTGGGTCCAGCCAGCCATATCCAGGAGCAGAAGTTGCCCCTCGTTCCACCTACATAACAGTTGACTAACATGTAAAAAAATGCCACCTCCGTGATCCCAGCACAAACCCTGAGTTAACGGGCTTTGTGCAGGGGATCGTTACAGGGGCGAGGAAGACGGTCCCCACTCACAGGCGGCTTGCACAGATGTGACTGATAGGGACTCAGTGAACAACCTGTGCAGCCATTCTGCCTCTCCCAGACTGCAGGGAGTTTGGCCAGCAGGCTGAGGTATTTGTAGACCTCCTGGCCCAGCCCTCACCTGTTACCCAAAATGCCCCCCAATCCATGCTCCATTGTGACACAGAGATTCCCCCCCCCCTGCTCTGGGTGCTCTGGGTGCCTGGAACCCTGCTGCTCCCACTCTCTGCAGCAGGCACTGACTTCCGGCGCCGCAGCAGCAGCCTTTGAGGAGGTGAGGACCTGATTTGACTGCAGGGGTTTGCCCCTATGAAATGCTGAGTGCCCTTCACTCCCTATGGGTTCAGGGTGCTCAGGACTCGGCAGGATCGAGCCCTATCCGTATTCCTGGTTATGACAGCGCCTGGTGTGGAGACTGAAGACCACAGGCAGATATGAACCAGGGGCCAGCTTCTACATACACGCCCAGCACCCGCTGGAGGAGACACACTCCGCTCTCATGCACATCTGCCTATGCCCAGAGTAGCGCTACTGAAGCCAATGGAATTACTCTGGGGTTCCATCCGTGTCCATGAGAGCAGAATCCGGCCCGACACGAAGGGTGTATCTGTGTATCTGAGGGCAGAACTTGATCTCAAACGGTAGGAAAACAACAGATGAAGGATTATCAACATCTATTCAGCAGGTGAAACAGCTGAAAGTGGAAGGAGCGTTATTGTTGCAGTAAAAGGGCACGGAGACACGCCCGTTTTTAGTAGTAACACCTGGCTCTTATCTAGAGCTTTTTAGTAGTAGATAGCAAAGCATTTTTCAGAGGAGGTCAGTGTCATTATCCCCACTTTACAGATGGGGAAACTGAGGCACAGGGAGGTGAAGTGGCTTGCCCCAGGTCAACCAGTAGGCCAGTGGCAGAACTGGGAACAGAATCCAGGTCTCCTGAGTTTCAGGCCACTGCTCCAGCCACTAGGCAACACTGCTACTCATGTCTATGAGAATCTTAATATAATCTCCAGGCTGCTCTCTGGCCTCCTGTATCTGAATGCATATTCAGATAAACATATGTGCAGACATTTGGAAGAATGCACCTTGCTATTCAGACCCAAAGTCAAGGAAAATAACATATTGCCTTATTTTGTTTCCATTTACTTAAACACTAATCCAAATTCTGGCCTACAAAAAAATTCAATTAATAAAAAAATCAGTTTCTGCATATAGACTTTTTTTTTAAAGGATTTAAGCCCATATTTAAAATAATATACAAATCCCAAATAAATAGCTCAGAATTTTAACTCAACAACATCCAAACCGATTGTTTTCAAATTTCCTAACTAGAAATGTTCTCCGGCTTGGCTAAGACCTCGTCAGCTACATTTTAATTTGGGGGCACTTTTTGATGACAGAGGTATAAAACAGCTATTATGAAAATGCAAAGTAAAGCGAGTGGTGTGACGGGATCACTATAAATACTGCCATAAAAATGACTGAAGACTACAGGTCTGTACTCCTCAGCATTCAAATATATGATCGGAACTGAAGTCCTACTGTACAGGGGAGTATTAAGAAACACAGTCAATGAATAATTTATGCTTATCTTTCTTCTCCATGTTTTTGTTATTTCTCTCCTCCCAAATGAGCCTTACAATATCCTACTTTATGTCCTCCGTCCATTTGTTTGTACTGTGGCACCTGCTTACCCTTTCGTATTTATTTATTGGGCGCATTACATTTCAGGCTTGCTCCTCGCAGTGCTGGGTTGGCCTGCAGTGTCTTCTAAAAATGGACTTGCCCCAAAATCCCAGAGATGAGCACCAGTGAAATTTTGTTGGGGGAGGGGCAAGCAGGCATTTCAGAATCTGAACCCAGCTCCAAATTTGGGCCCCTCTCCAGTGTCTTCCTTCACCTGGCTTCTCCCTCTTGGAGCTAGATTGTGCGTATCAGGCGCTGCCCTGAGTGGAGGGTGTGAAGAGATGAACCTGGTGGCAGGGGGCATCAAGAGTGGCTTCAGAGAGGTCCATGGAGCGCGGCCATTGCACCATCTCTGAAAAAGCAGAGCTGCTCAACCAGATTTTTTCCCCTTCATGGGATTTTTTTAAATTCAGTTTTACTTTCACAAATTTCTGTGGCAATTTTTCAATTTTTCAAGGAAAAAACAAAACAACCCTCCCGTCCCTCGAATGTTTCTGTTTTCCCCCCATCTCTCTCTGTGCCCTCCCTTTTCCTCCCTTCCCATTTTTTCTGGTGGCCATATGGAAACAGGAAAAAAGGAGAGAGAGAAAGGAGAAAAACCAGAAAGCAAAACATTCAGAGTATTTGAAACTCAGAAACCACTACTGGGGTGGGGGGTGTTAATTGAAAAAAAATGAAGTTTTGAAAGGAACAAAACATTTCATGGAAAATTCTCATAAAAAAGGCTTTTGTTTGTTTTCAATGACATCTTTTCAATCCCTTCAACTGGAGAGGTGGGATGGGCATCTCCCTCCGCAGCTGGCCTTCTTGTCACTCGTTCCATTCGGAAGTCCTTGCTCTGGTAGCCTCCTTCCTCAATAATTCTGTCTTCTGCCCAACCCCACATGCATAACCGTGGCTGCCAGCCATTTGGATGGGTTCCTCCTTGGACGCACTCCCAATGTTACAGTCCTTAGAAATATGGTGTACTCAATAAAGTAGCTCTTAAGCTATACATATAGCCCAAAGCGCCTGATTCTGATCTCACTTACACCAGTGTAAATCAGGGATAACTCCACTGAAGTTAATGGACTCCAGTATCAAGCAGATACAAGATGCAAATCAGGCCCCGTGGACTTTAAAAACATATGTACCTGTACTTAGATAACAATTGACAATAGTTTTAAGGAGGCTTAGAGACAGACACTGTTCCATCAAAAGTCAGTTGACATTTATTGATCTACAATAGCGTCTAATTGCCCCGTTGGGAACTGGGAACATCTGGTAAGCTGTGGGTCTCATTGTTCCCTGACTCTCATACTAGTTTTAAATTGATGCAACTCCATTGACTCCAATGGCGTGGCTCCTGAGTTTACACTGAACTATCAATATCAGGCTCTCAACATTTTGGTAATTTGACCTGTTTTGGGTCAAGCTATGCTCCTTTTTTGGAGATCTGCTACAAACACAGTTAACTAGTGGACGCAAAGAGGTGCACGGTTTGGAAGGCGTCAGAATTGTGGCAGATTGTCAAGTGAAGCCTGATGTCAGATCTGCGCTCGCTGAATTTACACATACAATACAACTCAGATTACAGACACGTC
This sequence comes from Emys orbicularis, assembly GCF_028017835.1. NCBI lineage: Eukaryota > Metazoa > Chordata > Testudines > Emydidae > Emys > Emys orbicularis. Next base: position 125,884,329 of record NC_088688.1, on the reverse strand, counting down.
GCAGTTCTAATAGCAGAGTTCTGTCTCTGAAGCGGTATTGTCTCATCTTGTTGAACTTATGCCCTGGTTTTCACAGAGTGGATTGCATTCAGTTCAGATCTGATTGAGAACCTTGAGGGCAAAACCCAGAAACTAAATAACTGGACTTTTCAGTTTCTTACCGCATGACAAAGCCCAGGGGAGTTTGATGTGCAGTGACCTCTTCTAAAGATCACATGCCAAAAGGTTATTTCCCTCTCTGTTATTTGCATTAAAAAAAAAAGTTTGTATTTTTTGCCAAGGTGGCGAAAAACATTTGTTTTTTCACATGCTTCCTTGGACCGATGTCTTCAGTTACATCATCTGACTGTGGAAGGTTAGATAGCAGTGTCTTGCTTTTCATATACATCAGAGACCCACCAACAACATTGAGAGGAACAAGCCATTTTGCTTTGCAACTGGATTTTTATATACATTTCATGCATGCTGTCTGTTTTACAAAAACACCTGCTTTTAAACCTGTGGCGTCGGGAAGCCAGGGTGAGCTATGACATACCTTCAATTATAAAAATTCTGTTTCCATGGTATCCTAACTCAGTGGAATAAATGCTCGTTCTTTATCCTAACTTTGGGCTAAATTGTTACTTTGTAACCTGCTCTGAGCACGGGGCAATGTGGACCTATGCTGCCCTGGGAGCCAGGGCTGGCTCCAGGCACCAGCTTAACAAGCAGGTGCTTGGGGCGGCCAAGGGAGAGGGGCGGCACTTGCGGCAATTCAGGGGCGGCAGGTCCCTCACTCCCTCTAGGAGCGAAGGACCTGCCGCTGAAGTGCTGCCGCCGATCACAGCTTTTTTTTTTTTTTTTCCAATTGCCGCTGCCGATCGCGGCTTTTTTTTTTGCTTGGGGCGGCAGAAATGCTGGAGCCGGCCCTGCTGGGAGCAGAGCAGAGAGGGATTGGTGACTCTCCTCTAAGAGTCAGCATTTTCTCCTCGGCTCCCTCTTTGATCTGGGGGAAATAAGCTGCCTCTGGTCTCTGCTAGCAGCAGATTGCCAGCTCAGCTGTGCTGCCTGGAGCTTTGAGGGGCCCTGCCCACTCCTAACCAATCAGTGCAATGGGGGCCTGGCAGTTCCACAGAGACTGGGGGCCCTGCTGGGGGAGGCAGGGGTACCTTGCCCCCCCCCCCCTTACTCATCTGCATGGACGTGCAGGGCGAGGTATAGTGTTGTCCTTCATTATATTTTTTGACCTTCATCTTAACTAGCCATAAAAGGCCCACAAGACATGTAATTCCAGTCTATGTATGTGCTCTTACTTTTTCCTTGCAGGTTTATTCAGTGTAATTTACCAGTCACAGGTTAGCATCCTTTTGTGGTAAGGAACCTACAGACCCCTTCTCTCCTGCATAAGAGCCAGAATAACAGCTCCTCCCCTCGGGACGGGGAGAAGGGGGGGGGCATAGTTCTGCCTAACTTCACCTATGCTTCTTTCACACGTACATTTTTTTCTCGTGCACAAAGCATAAGGTATGTGTGTGGACAGTAACTGTGTGCAGACTGAGCCACTGGGTGCAGAGTGACCCATTTGGCCCTCAGAAATGCACTTGGTGCCCCCAAACTTTGCATTCACATTTCCCCACCCTAAGGTTGTGGGCACCAGGTTTAGGGGTGCTGAAATTCAGTATCTACCATAAACAGCACAGCCTCCCCTTTTATCTAAACTCTAGACTCTCCCCCACCTGTCTGTCTGTAGCCACCGGTTGCCTCTCTTCTTATACTTCAGTTATAATCCCTGTGGGACATGGATGTCTTTTTGTTCTCTGTTAGTTCAGCATCTAGCACAGTGGGGTCTTGGTCCATGACGGGAGCTGCTAGGCACTGAAGTGATACAAATAAATAATCTTAAACTGCTTTAGTTTCCGGCTCTAATATCACACTATAGCAGCCATTCCTTTCAAAGGAAATGTCATGACTGTGTGCTAAGTACTATCGTCAGTGTATTACGGTTATTATGGATAGGAAGACGGGTTCAGCTGAAATGAGATCGCTCTGCCCTAAAACTCTGGCCATCTTTAGAATCAAGTGAGATCAGAAGCCTTGGGTAAACCAGAAACGTTTGAATCTCGGGACAAATATTTGAGCAATGTCTAGACTGGCATTTACAAAGGTGTTAGTTAACTGGCAGTCGGTTCACTTGAGCTCCAAAAGTGCCACAAACTCTAGTTTAGACATGTCCTAAGCGCTTGTCTTCACTAATGAAAAAGATGTGTTCTTAACTCGAGATAAAATCCAAGTGAAGACAAGGCAGATTTTAGTTTTCGCATGTTTGCAGGTGTAGGTAAGCGCCAGGCTCCCCCTTAGAGTCTGTCTTCACTGCAGAATTAACTTGGGTGATCTGCCCCTGGGTCTGAGCACTTGGATAGGCCGAGCAAAGGTGTGAACAGCCACACCACAGAGCCAGTCCTGAGTTAGGGTGTCCTCACTGGGTCTGTCTACACAGCAAAGGAACACCTGCAGCTGGCCTGTGCCAGCCGACTCGGGCTCAGGGGCTTGGGCTGTGGGCCTGTTTCATTGCTGTGTAGACATCTGGGTTTGGGCTGCAGTCCAAACTCTGGGACCCTCCTATCTTGCAGGGTCCTAGAGCCTAGACCTCAGCTTGAGCCCAGATGCCTGCACAGCAATGAAACAGCCCTGCAGTGCGAGCCCGAGTCGGCTGGCACGGGCCAGCTGTGGGTGTCCAGTTGCTGAGTAGACCGACCCGATGGTGCTGCTCTCCCCTGTGTGTGATGCTAGGACTTCTGGGGACAGACGCCATGTTTCTCAGCACTGCACTAAGCTGAGCTGCTCTATGATTCTTTCCCAGTGAATAGTGGGAGAATTTGTCTGTCCTTCTCGGCAAACGGGGGAATTGTGGGAAGGCGTTGGAGGACTATCAGCACTCCGGTGGTTTAGCCTGCATTCACGCTGCAAGGGGTGCGGGATACCAGCCTGACCATAAGCATAAGCCCCAGATGGACCAGCTAGTGCAGGCTGAAAGCACCACACACCCGTGTGAGGGGGTTTTGTGTGTGGTTGGAAAGCGGGCAGGGTAACGCCTTGATAAAAGTCTGAGTTAACGGTGCAATGAAGACATATCCTTTGTCTTTAAGGCCACCTAGTGCTTCATCTTTGCTGGAATTTTCCCTCAAGTTAGCTAACTCACGTTAGGAACATCCCTTTCCCCCCGTTGGAGACAAGGCCCTAGGCCAGATTTTCAAAAGCGTTCAGCTGAGCTCTTTTGAAAATCTGGCTCCAGTCATGGGTGCTGCGCAGCTGAGTGGGGTCTGAGCGACTGTGGGTAGGATCCAGCACTCACTGCTTTTTGGGTGATCATGTGAAAGTGTTTGGATTTTGCCCTAGTCGGGTTCCTTTGCTGGCTGATGGTGCTCGTGGATTTAGGAAATCAGCCAAGCCACCTCTGTCCCTGATGTCCCAGGCACAAGGGAGGGAGCATCGACGTTATAAATCACCGGTTGGTGACAACGAACGCAGTAAAGCAGAGTGGATTCAGCAACGGAGAGTTTATAGTCAGCATTTCCCAGCACATCTGAACCCTGGGAATGTTCAGACGCCCCTTCTGAAAGAAAAGGTGTTGAGGAAGGGACACAACATATATTTTGAGAGCCTTTCGAAGGCTCACAGAGTTCAGGTGACGCTCCTCAAGGATGCTGAGAATTTTTTGGAGGACCAGGAGAAGCTGCTCACGCTGGTTGATCAGAACCTACAGGGACTATGCGGAGTCAGTGATTAGCACACAAGTGTACATTTGCTCATTTTATGTCCGGAGGTGTATTTTCATGGTTTTATTTAGACTACATAGGTGATCCAATATTGTTTTATATGCCACATAATCCGATTAGAGATGCTCTGTTCTGCATTCATTATTACTTTATGGTGTGAAAGAGAATATTTATTCAAATGTCAAACTTAAAAAACTAAAGGCTCACATAAGAAACAACAGTTAATCACTCTGATTATGTTTAAGAATACAGCATCTCTAAATGGCACCATAAAACACATGTCACTTGTTAAAAATGTTGAGAGTTTAAACTGATGAAACATCTGTTCAAATGGCAGACTGTGCTGGAGATACTTTTCTTATGATCATATTGCTATTGAAATTAAGTGGAGAAAATATACTGCTGAATCCTGGTCCTGATAAGGACATCTCAAAAGGGTTAGAAAGTCTGTGTAGGCCGGTCTAGAAATGTATGTCATCCTTGGTTCACCAGCCATGCTCACAACTAATCTATATAAATACGGAGATTCCAAAGGCTTAAGTGAATTTCTTGTAATGTAGTTGTGTAACCCACACACCTTCTGGGTGTGGTGTTCTGTCCCACCTAGTGGCACTGAGACCACTTAGAGAGAGAGAGAGAGAGAGATAAAAATAGTCTGCTTTACAACCTTAGCTACCAGCCAGATGGCTTTTAGCTTATGCAGTAGAGACTCATGCATTAAGCTCCAGAGGTCCCCGGTTCGATCCTGCGTGCCGACAATTGGGGTCTGTTGGCATTGCAGTGCTGGGTCACACTAGGTGAGAGGTTTTGAAGCACTGGTTGAGGTTAACATTGCACCAAATGAAAGTAACCTGTTCATTAGACAACTATCACAGTCTGTGGGGAGTGGTTGTTGAGTGTTGCAGTGGGGAGCTTAGTAAACGTTGGTGCTTCCCAGTTAGGGGGTTCTCTAGTTGCTGCTTAAAGCATGGCTCTTTGTGTCCTCATGCTACATGGAGTCAGTAGTGAGTGGATCCCTCTCTCAAAAGAAGAGTAAAGGAAAGACGAGAGACCTCCAGGTTGCTACTGTGCTGAGTGAGTGGGGAAAGTGGGAAATCAGGAAGGAGACCTGTGGAAGCTGCAGTGAGAAGGAGGGAGAGTCCTGCCTCAGCACAGCAATGGCGCCCACAGCACCAATGGATCTATTAGACAAGTTTGATTTTGGCAACTTAGGCAGCTGGCCTTGTTTTATCTGTAGCTTTGCACAATTCCAAGTGGCTTCCAGTTTAACAGAGAAAGCACCAGGATGCCAGGTAAATACCAGGTTACTCTGATATTAGCCATGTTTGATGCTGTTGATGACATCCTGTGTGTCCTAATCCTCACAGATGAGGGGTACGGAAAGAATACTTGAAAATAAAAGAGACTTTTGATACCTGTTTCATAGGAAGATAGAATCAGAGAATAGAATATCAGGGACCTCAGGAGATCATCTAGTCTAACTTCCTGCTCAAAGCAGGACAAATCCCCAAACAGTTTTTTTTTTTTTTTAATACTCACCCCAGTTCCCTAAATGGCCCCCTCAAGGATTGAACTCATAACCCTGGGTTTAGCAAGTCAATGCTCAAACCACTGAACTATCCCTCCCCACCACATATTATGTATGAAAGGGCCAAATTTAATAAGAGGTGCCAGGAACAAGAGGAAACAGCTGAGACTCTTACCAGCGCAGTTCATAGTCTTGCTGAACATTGCAAATATGGAATGTCAGATGAAGAATTAATGAGACAGGATAGTTTGTTGGTATAAGAGACACCAATTTATTAGCACAATTTCAGTTAGACCCAGATTTCACACTAGGAAAAGATATGGCAAAAGTGAGAATGCAAGAAACCATAAAGAAATAGCAGAGTGACTTATGCACTAGCAGCACAGGGGAGACTGCATCAGGCAATACTGACACAGGAAAGAGAAAAGACACAAAGGTGGAGAAATCAATGCAGACTTTAAAAAGACTTCTGCAAATATCAGTGGACCTGTATAAAGTATTCCTGGCATTTTGGTCAACACGGCTTGCATCTGGGCTACCTCCGGATGGGAAGATAACTAAGGAAGCCTTTACCTGTGGCACCAATGCAACTTAAATCTACATGACCCAACTTGAAGGAATTTTGAAAACTGGATGCTGAAATAAAAAAGTTCGACAACAATAAAACTTCAGTGTTTGCACAGAACAAAAACACTCCCTGAACTGAGACCAGGGAACAAAGTCTGGCTCAAAAGCCCCCAGACCTTTGGAACTGTTTCGAACTTGACAGAAACTCCCAAATCCTACCGAGTGGAGACTCCAAAAGGCCTCCAGAGGAATTTAGTTCATTTTCAATATTTCCCAGAAAGAGAGCCCCCTCCACAGGGAACTCCATGCACAAACTCAACAGAACGGAGCACATGGTCTGGAAGACTGATCAGACCCCCTCAAAGACTTGATCTTTAGGATGCTGCTCAGGACTACTGAAATGCAGTTGACAAGGGGACCTAGCAGTGTAAAGTATTTTAAGGAATTTGAAGTTTGTTTTGAACTGTTGTGTGTAGACATTTGGTTTATAATTTAAATTTTAATCTTTTACTATAAAGAAAGGGAGATGTGGAATGGTTATAGAGTTCCTGGTCCTCCAGAGTTACCAGAGAGGACCAGGATGTGTTGCAGCGGGGAGCTTAATACGTGTAGGAAGTTCCTGGTCAGGGAGCTCTCTAGTTGCTGCTTAAAGCATGACTCTCTGTGCTTATGTCCTCATGCTACAGTCTGCAGTGGGACATCTTCTGGGAGCAGTGATTCCAACTTACTTAAAGCTTCATTCCACTTATGACTGTAGTAACACACTATACTAGATTCATTAAACTTTTCCTCCTTCTCCATACAAGAAGTGATCTTGAAATCCCTCCTTTCACCCCATCAATTAACTGTGGGATAACAATGCTTTCATCCAATATTGAGAGAAAATGTGAGACGCACTTTGTAGGAAGAGGACTGTCATTAAGAACAAAATATGTTACTCTAAAATGGATTTGCAAGGCAAATTATACCATCACAATACATTATAGAGAACATGTGTTCTTGAGAATCAAGTAGGGTAAATAGTATTCAGTGAATCCAAAATGTGATGAATTTAGCATTATTTTGGGCTCATGAATCATTCTCTAAGCTCTTCTGATTTGTGAATGTATTTGGTACTCCTATGTATTGGCCACAGAGTTCCGCACATAATTTTCAGGCTGCTGAACTTTCAGTGTGCAGACAGTTTGCTTTCATTATTGGCTATTCCTGGCGTGTGATTGACCACATGGGATATTTTCTGTTCCTTGATTAAAATGCAGGTTAGCGAATGGTGAATGATGAATAACACATTTCCAGTACAAATTCATGAAGCTTCTGGGGCATGATTGTGTCTGATCCAAAACCCATTGAAGTTCATGGGAGTCTTTCCGTTGACTTCCTTAAGCATTGGCTCAGGCCCTCTGTGTCACAAGTATGAATTGTACTGTTTGCTCTTAGGCAGGAATCATGTTTTCATCTGTGCACTGTACACAGCTGGGGCTCACTTTAATAATTATGAATGTGGTATGTAACCTATCACTTAAATCAGCCTCTGTACCAGATGACTGGAGGGTAGCTAATGTAATGCAATTTTTTTTTAAAAGGCTCCAGAGGTGATCCTGGCAATTATAGGCTGGTAAGATTAACTTCACTACTAGGCAAAATGGTTGAAACTATACTAAAGGACAAAATTATCAGATGACATAGATAAACACGATTTGCAAGGGAAGAGTCGACATGGCTTTTGTAAAAGGAAATCATGCCTCGCCAATCTTTTAGAATTCCTTGAGGGAGTCAACAAGCAGGGCCGGCTCTAGCGTTTTTGCCGCCCCAAGCAGGGGAAAAAAAAAAAAAAAAGCCGCGATCGGCGGCAGCTCTAGCACCGCTTCATTCTACGGCGGCAATTCGGCGGCAGATCCTTCGCTCCGAGAGGGAGTGACGGCCCCGCCGCCGAATTGTTGTCAAATGGCCGGATGTGCCGCCCCCCTCTTCCTTGGCTGCCCCAGGCACCTGCTTGCTACGCTGGTGCCTGGAGCTGGCCCTGTCAACAAGCATGTGAACAAGGGTGATCAGAAAGCCTTTAACAAGGTCCCACACCAAAGGCTTTTAAGCAAAGTAAGCAGTCATGGGATAGAAGCAAAGGTCCTCTCATGGATCAGTAACTGGTTAAAAGACAGGAAACAAAGGTAGGAATAAATGGTCAGTTTTCACAATGAAGAGAGGTAAATAGTGAGGTCTCCCTAGGATCTGTACTGGAACCTGGTTGGAAAAGGGGCTGAACAGTGAGGTGGCAAAATCTGCAGATGATACAAAATTACTCAAGATAGTTAAGTCCAAAATAGACTACAAAGAGTTACAAAGGGATCTCACTAAACTGGCTGTCTGGGCAACAAAATGGCAGATGAAATTAAACATTGATAGGTGCAAAGTAATGCATATTAGAAAACATATTCCCAACTATACATACAAAATGATAGGATCTAAATTAGCTGTTACTACTCAAAAAAGATCTTAGAGTCATCGTGAATCGTTCTCTGAAAACATCCACTCAGTGTGCAGTGGCAGTGAAAAAAGTGAAGAGAATGTTAGGAACCCTTGGGAAAGGGATAGATATTAAAACAGAAAATAGCATCATGCCACTATATAAATCCATGGTATGCCCACACCTTGTCTACTGCATGCAGTTCTGGTTGTCCCATCTCAAAAAAGATATATTAGAATTGGAAAAGGTACAGAGAAGGGCAACAAAAATGATTAGCAGCATGGAACAGCTTCCATCTGAGGATAGATTAATAAGACTGAGACTTTTCAGCTTGGAAAAGAGATGACCAAGATGGGTTATGACAGAGGTCTATAATATCACAAATGGTGTGGAAAAAGCTAATAGGGAAGTGTTATTTACCCCTTCACATAACACAAGAACCAGGGGTCACCCAATAAAATTAACAGGCAGCAGGTTTACAATAAACAGAAGGAAGTACTTCTTCACACAACATACAGTCAACCATAAAACTCGTTACCAGGGAATATTGTGATGGCCAAAAGTATAACTGTGTTCAAAAAGAATTAGCTAAGTTCATGGAAGATAGGTCCATCAATGGCTATTGGCCAAGATGGTCAGTGTTGTGTCCCTAAACCTCTGATTGCCAGAAGCTGGGGCTGGACAATAGGGGATGGATCAATCTAAATTCCCCTGTTCTGTTCACTCCCTCTGAAGCATCTAACTCCTTCATGAATTCCCTTGTTTGACATCACTCACTCTAGCCCACAAGCTGAGTATCACATGGGAGGCTGGTGGGCTGTCTGTACTGTCTTAGACACCCTGTGTGTCACATATTAACCACAGACAGCATATCACAAGCCTCAGCGAGCGCATTGCAAAGCAGGCTTTGGTCATAGAAAACTGCCATTTTGTGCCTGCCTGAAGTCAATCATTCATTGTTCATGTCAAGGAAACAGAGCGCGTCACAGCAAAGATCCCGCAATGGGCCAAATTTCTTCAAACAAAGGAAAAAAGATATCTGCTCCATTCAGGAGGGGATGTACTACATGCCACTCTGAAAGTTTTCACAGAAAGCTGCTTTTGAGTTATCTGAGCTCAAAAACCCCCCCAAACAAACCGTATTTGAAAAATATCAGATGAAGAATGCCTTTGGTCACATTTAGATAAGAGCTGAACAGATTTGTATTATATTTAAAAAATCTATTTCTCTGCTAAGAAACCACAATAAATTTCAGCCCCTTCCCCTCCTTTTTTAAAAAATAGGTTGGAAAGAACCTGGCTTTAGAAATAAAAATGACCTCTCAACCTGAACTATCCTGCAGCACCATAGCATCATTACTGTGACAATACCACTGAAGTCAATGGAGCTATTCACCAGCTGAGGATCTGGCCCAATGAGATTCTCTTTTATTACAGAAACACTAGTGATTTCCAGCAGAATATGGTCCTGATCCTGATCTGGGCCTCAATAATATACCTCTAACTTCAATGTACCAATTAACACAGTGCTTGGGAATTAGGAGAACAGCTTTCTCTGTTAATAATAGGTGTTGAGTGCCAAATGCCATTCATAGGAGTCTGCAAATTAAATCCAAAGGATGATGTAAGTAAGGCTGGTTGGATATTGCAAAACAAGTTTTTAAATAAATATTCTAAGGCATATTTAAACACAGTCACTTTGATTCTATTTATAGCCCTTTTGAATTCACTTTCCACAAATAATCTAGCTGACAATTTTATCTCGGGATCATTCAAGGAAACAGTGAATTTTAAGGAAATGTTGGTGACTATTTGGGGACAGAGAAGATTGAATTTGTGAATGTGAATATTTGCACTGGAGTCCTGAGCTTTAGAGTTACGCTCATTCACTCAGGGAAAAAACTTGCATGGGACCTAAACAGCCAATCAAAACTAAGCAACAGAGTTTGAATTCCAAATGCCCCCAGTGAAGCCCTCTCAGATGATTTACAGACCAAAGAACTATTCACAAAATTAGTCAGTGAATAATCAGCAAATAGGAGAAAACTGGAAGGTGTTTGCAGACAATTTGCGAACAGAAAAAGTGATGAAATTCCTTGACTAGATTATCCCCTGCAAATGATTCATCTAGGCCCCCATTCAAGAAAGCATTTAAGCACATGCTTAAATCCATTCCTATTCATCAAAGCACTTAATTTTAAGCATGTGCTTAAGTCCCATTGGAAAGCATGTGCCTAAAATAAAGTACCTGCTTTACTGAATAGGGACGGACTGCTGAATCAGTATCTATTCTGTAACTACCTTTATGTTGTCCTAAAGCTATTACATGCAGTTTATAGAGCATGAGGCTCAGAGAATTTTGCTGATATCAGAGCTGATAGAAAAAAATTGTATGACTAGGACATTCAGATGCTATTGCCAGAGGACATAAAAACATACTATTAACTCAAATAATCAACCTTGAAGCCTTTTTGTCGTAGAGCAGACATGTCTGAAAGCAGAGGAAGAGGGACAAGGAAATCATGAGACCCGATGATAATGTTGAATCAACCATAACACTATAACTAATTTGACTTGTATGTTCATTCCTTTCCTGATTTTCAGATATTGAATGTAGCACCAGCACCCAGCCTACACTGGACTGGGAAACATTCTCACTGTCACAGTGCTGGTCAGAATTTTGTCCAGAGGAAGATATGCCCTTTCTTTGGTTTCCTTAGTAAAGATGCTACTGCAGAAATGCCCTGTACTTGTGCCTGCGTTTGCCAGCTCTTCAGAGTGGGTGCATTATATTAGACGGGAAAGGCAAACAAAAGAGTGTCTGAAATGGAGAATGTTTCTCCCTGAAATTAGCTTTAATTTTAATTAATTAGGTACCTTGGGCCAAATTCAGCTGCAGTATAAGAATGCACAACTCCAGTGGGGTCACGAGGAGTGAATTTGGTCCATTGTGTCATCAGTGAAAACTAATGCATGTCTGTCAGTTGCTCGTTAATGCAAACTAAAATGACTGCTGTACACCTCTCCTCAGCTGAGAAAACTACTGGCAACTCTGACAAACAGCGTTCTGGGGAGACAGAAATGTATAAGTTGCCAGCCCCTTGTCTCCGGATTATGGCTGAATGTGGTTGTTAGATCATTTCTACATCAAGGTGCTTTCTCAAGGTGCTGGGTATGTTTCTAATTGCAGAGATGTCTGGGTACCGTAGAAGGTTAATGAATTTATCACTCCCTGTGGAGCCGTGAGTGCAAGGTGGAGTCAGAGAATTTTTTTTTAGTCGTGGCTTAAAAATTCACTGCTATTGACAGCAACGCATCCTTAGAGGCGACATCTTTTGTTGGCACTCATTTTAAACCCGTCACCTTCCCCCAAAACCACCAGACACAAATTCCAGCTGAAATGGAGAGCTAAGATGCCTTCCTGTTTGTATTCATCAAAAGGTTTGAGTCTTTTTCTGTTCTGCCTTTATAGGCAATTTGATCTCAGTGGAAATCTTGGTAAACCCAGAGACTGATTGCTAATGAATTGTAGGGGCAGCCCCTTGTTAGCAGAGCTGACCTTTGGGCCTTGTGGAGGAGACTCTCAGCTTCCATTTAACCCCCCCCCCAAAAAAATGGCCCTGATCCTGCAAAAAGTTAGAGCCTGATCCAAAGCCTATTGAAGTCAATAGAAATCTTTTCACTGACCTCAATGGACTTTTGATCCGACCCTTCCTTCAAGTCTCTCACACCTGGATTCTCACTGAGGGGAATGGGAAGGCTTCCAGGATAAACACTGGATCCCCCTCGTAGTCACAGCCTGAGACCCTGCGTAGCTAGATTCACCCGTGAAAGAGAGGAATTTCAAATCGAGGTAAAGAACAGTGACAATAGGGGTGTGTGGAAAATCTCCTAATATGGAAGGGACAGAACAACCTGCAACAAGGTTCTCCGGCAAACCAAATGAAACCAAACTATTTACCTCTCTTCATTGTGAAAACTGACCATTTATTCCTACCTTTGTTTCCTGTCTTTTAACCAGTTACTGATCCATGAGAGGACCTTTGCTTCTATCCCATGACTGCTTACTTTGCTTAAAAGCCTTTGGTGTGGGACCTTGTTAAAGGCTTTCTGATCACCCTTGTTCACATGCTTGTTGACAGGGCCAGCTGCGGGGGGGCAGCGCAGGGCTCGGGGCTCGGCGCTGGGGGGGGGGTTCCAGCGGCGCTCGGCGGGGTGGGCGGCGCGGGGTGCGGCGCTCGGGAGGGGGGTTGTTCCGGTGGCGCTTGGCAGGGGGGGCGGGCTCCGGCGGCGCTCGGGGGGGGGGGGCGGTGCGGGGCGCGGCGCTGGGGGGGGGTTCCGGCGGCGCTCGGCAGGGGGGGCGGGCTCCGGCGGCGCGGCGCTCGGGGGGGGGGGCGGCGCGGGGCGCGGCGTGGCGCTCGGCGGGGGGCAGCGCTTTTTTTTGCTGCTTGGGGCAGCAAAAAAGGTAGAGCCGGCCCTGCCTGACCCCACTTGTCCACACAGAGGGCCAGGCCCTCAACTAGTGTAATCAGAGTCACTTCATTGAAGTCAGTGGATCTAGGCAAGCACCTCTGCCATCACCACATTTTCTGTTATTATTTCCCCTCCTCATTGAGTAACGGGCCTACCCTGTCCTTAGTCTTCCTCTTGCTTCTAATGTATTTGTAGAATGTTTTCTTGTTACCCTGTATGTCTCCAGCTAATTTGATTTCAATTTGTGCCTTGGCCTTTCTAATTTTGTCCCTGCATACTTGTGTTATTTGTGTATATTCATCGTTTGTAATTTGAACTCGTTTCCACTTTTTGTAGGACTCTTTTTTTATTTTTAGATTATTGAAGATCTCCTGGTTAAGCCAGGGTGGTCTTTTGCCATACTTCCTATCTTTCCTACGCAGTGGAATAGTTTGCTCTTGTGCCCTTAATAATGTCTCTTTGAAAAACTGCCAACTCTCTTCAGTTTGAATGGCTCATCAGCAAAGACAATGGGCTGTGGACTAGCTTAGCCTTCCTGTAAATGTTTCAGCCAGCCTGTAAGTAATGGCTGCTCTGACTCCGCAAGGGCATGTGACCAGATCACATGATTCTGAACTCCACTTTGGGTATCCGTATTGTTCCACAAACTGTTCAGGGAACCAAGTTTGAAACAAAGGGTTCCCGCCATATGGAAAAGCTATATAAGGCTGGGAGTGACGTCATCAGTTGTTCTTCACTCCCCCACAGCTCAACACCTCATAGACTTTAAGGTCAGAAGGGACCAATATGGTCATCTAGTCTGACCTCCCGCATGATGCAGGCCACAAAAGCTAACCCACCCACAACAGAATCTTCCAGCCTGCGACCCCTGCCCTATGCTGCGGAGGAAGGCGAAAAACCTCCAGGGCCTCTGCCAATCTACCCTGGAGGAAAATTCCTTCCCGACCCCAAATATGGCGATCAGCAGAACCCCGAGCATACAGGCAAGATTCTACAGCCGGACCCTCATTTTACCCGCGACGGCACGTTAATGCCTAATTGACTAAAATCACGTTATCCCTTCAAACCATTCCCTCCATAAACTTATCAAGCCTAATCTTGAAGCCAGAAAGGTCTTTCGCCCCCACCGTTTCCCTCGGAAGGCTGTTCCAAAATTTCACCCCTCTGACGGTTAGAAACCTTCTTCTAATTTCAAGCCTAAACTTCCCCACGGCCAGTTTATATCCATTCATTCTCGTGTCCACATTACTACTGAGCTGAAATAATTCCTCTCCCTCCTTGGTATTAATCCCTTTGATATATTTAAAGAGAGCAATCATATCCCCCCTCAGCCTTCTTTTGGTTAGGCTAAACAAACCGAGCTCCTCGAGTCTCCTTTCATAGGAAAGGTTTTCCATTCCTCGGATCATCCTAGTGGCCCTTCTCTGTACCCGTTCCAGTTTGAGTTCATCCTTTTTAAACATAGGAGACCAGAACTGCACACAGTACTCCAAATGAGGTCTCACCAGCGCCTTGTATAACGGAAGCAGCACCTCCCTGTCCCTACTAGAAATACCTCGCCTAACGCATCCCAAAATCGCATTAGCTTTTTTCACAGCCACGTCACATTGCCGACTCATAGTCATCCTGCGATCAACCAGGACTCCGAGGTCCTTCTCCTCCTCCGTCACTTCCAACCTATGCGTCCCTAACTTATAACTAAAATTCTTATTAGTCATCCCTAAATGCATCACCTTACACTTCTCACTATTAAATCTCATCCTATTATTGTTACTCCAATTTACAAGGTCATCCAAGTCTCCCTGCAGAATATCCCGATCCTTCTCCGAATTGGCAATACCTCCCAACTTTGTGTCATCCGCAAACTTTATCAGCCCACTCCTACATTCGGTTCCGAGGTCAATAACGAATAGATTGAATAAAATCGGACCCAAAACCGAACCTTGAGGAACCCCACTGGTGACCTCCGTCCAACCCGACAGTTCACCTTTCAGTACTACCCGCTGCAGTCTCCCCTTTAACCAGTTTTTTATCCACCTCTGGAATTTCATATCGATCCCCATCTTTTCTAATTTAACCAATAATTCCTCGTGCGGCACAGTATCAAACGCTTTACTAAAATCGAGGTAAATTAGATCCACCGCATTTCCTTTATCTAGAAGGTCTGTTACTTTCTCAAAGAAGGAGATCAAGTTGGTTTGGCACGATCTGCCTTTCGTAAACCCATGTTGTAATTTGTCCCAATTGCCTTTCACCTCAAGGTCCTTAACTACTTTTTCCTTCAAAATTTTTTCCAAGACCTTGCATACTACAGAAGTTAAACTAACAGGCCTGTAGTTACCCGGGTCACTTTTTTTCCCCTTCTTAAAAATAGGAACCACATTAGCTATTTTCCAGTCCATCGGTACCACCCCCGAGTTTACAGATTTATTAAAAATTATCGCCAAGGGGCTTGCAATTTCTCGCGCCAGCTCCTTCAATATTCTAGGATGGAGATCATCCGGTCCGCCCGATTTAGTCCCATTTAGCTGGTCAAGTTTGGCTTCCACCTCTGATACTGTAATTGCAATCGCCCCTCCTTTATTCCCCTCTGTCCCGCTCCCTCTATTCCTAAGCCCTTCATTAGCCTTATTAAACACCGACGCAAAATATTCATTTAGATATTGTGCCATGCCTAGATTATCCTTAATCTCCACTCCATCTACATGCTTCAGCGGTCCCACTTCCTCTTTCTTTGTTTTCTTCCTATTTATATGGCTATAAAACCTCTTACTATTGGATTTAATTCCCCTCGCGAGATCCAACTCTACACGGCTTTTGGCCTTTCTCACCGCATCCCTACATGCTCTGACCTCAATAAGGTAGGTTTCCTTGCCGATCTGTCCCCTCTTCCATTCTTTGTACGCTTTCTGTTTTTTCTTAATCGCCCCTTTGAGACGCCCGCTCATCCAGCTAGGTCTAATTCTCCTGCCTACTAACCGTTTCCCCTTTCTCGGGATACAGGCCTCGGACAGCTCGTGCAACTTCAGCTTGAAATAATCCCAGGCCTCATCTGCCTTTAGCTCTCTAAGTATGTTAGCCCAATCCACTTCCCTAAGTAGTTGCCTTAATTTATTAAAGTTGGCCTTTTTGAAATCGTAAACCTTAGTCACAGTTTTATTTCTGTTAATCCTTCCATTTAGTTTGAACCGAATTAGCTCATGGTCACTCGAGCCAAGGTTGTCCCCTACTACCATTTCCTCAACGAGGTCCTCACTACTCACCAGCACCAAATCTAAAATGGCATCCCCCCTCGTCGGTTCAGCTACTACTTGATGAAGGAATTCATCTGCTAGCACGTCTAGGAACATCTGAGCCCTATTATTGTTACTAGCATTTGTTCCCCAATCTATGTCCGGGAAGTTAAAGTCCCCCATGATTACACAGCTCTTATTAGTTTTTACTTCCTTAAAAACATTAAATAGTTCTCTATCCGCATCCAGGCTAGATCCCGGCGGTCTATAGCACACCCCAAGCAGTATCTCAGGGGAGGCTCTAGTAGTTCTTTTACCCAGTATAATCATTGCCCAGACAGACTCCGTCTTATCCATTCCATCACTTATTATTTCTTTACAGTTTAGCTCATTATTGACATACAGTGCCACACCCCCACCTTTACCTTTTTTCCGGTCATTCCTAAACAGCACATACCCTTCCATACCTGTACTCCAGTCATGACTACCGTTCCACCACGTTTCGGTTATTCCTATGATATCAGGTTTCATTTCTTGGACCAGGAGCTCCAATTCCTCCATTTTGTTACCTAGGCTTCTCGCATTGGTGTATAAACATCTTACCGTATGCTGTCTATCCTTTCTCCCATTAGTTATGCACTTTGGTACGGACCCCGTAGTGTCCATCCGCCCCCTCCTTCTTATGTCCAATTCCCTACCCCTATCTATATCTGTGCTTATCTCTTTGCCCTCTTTTTCAGTGTTGGAATCTGGCGTGGAGATTAACTGGACATCTCCCAACCGTCTCCCCCACCTGAGAGAAGCTCCAAAAGAAAAGGACTTGGAACGGGGGTGGGGATCCCAAGCTGCAAAGCAAGCACAGCTTGTTCCGCGAGAATCTGCAAACCTGCTGGTATCATCAGTCAGGGTGAGAAATTGCTGATTCATATCCAATCTTTCTATTATTTTAGGCTTAGTTTGCGGTTTTGTTTATTTACTAGGAAATCTGCTTTGATCTGTGTGCTATCACTTATAATCACTTAAAATCTATCCTTTTGTAGTCAATAAACTTGTTTTTGCTTTATCTAAACCAGTGTACCTTTGAGTGAAGTGTCTGGGGGAAAATCTCAGCTTGGTTAACACAAGCGTATTGTGCATATCCTTTCCACATTGTGGGGAGGACGAACTTTATGAGCTTACATTGTACAGATCCCTGTGCAGTGCAAGACGGTACAATTTTGGGTTTATAGTCCAGCAAGGGTGCAGGGTGGAGGAGCTGGGAAGTTGGCTGTTGTCTCCTGCCTGTCTTTGAGTAAGGCACTCAGGTAGCTCAGTTTGGGTGTGTGGCACCACCTGCTGTTGTTTTGGGTGACCACAGGGCCTCAAGAGGCTGTGAGTCACCAACAGAGCAGTGTAGGAAAGGCCAGCCCCGCTGGCAGGTTAAAGGGGCGCAGTGGTTCCCACAGCTCCCAAAGTGCATCCCAGGGGTGACAATCTGTCACACCCATCTCTCAGCCGCTGCACGGCATGCGCCAGGTGGAGGGTCGCTTTAAAGGGTAACTGGTAGCCCAGGGGCAGGGGAAGAGGTGCCGGCTGCACCAGGGAGTGAGGCCGATGCCTGGAGTTGTGGGAAGAGTGACTTCAGCATTGGTAAGGCCACTCTAGAAGTGGTGATTCAAATTCCCCACCCCTTGTTTTGAGTTGGGAACACAGGAGAAGCCCTGAGGGAGGGGACACGGACACTGCAAAGACGGTGACTATGCCCCAAATGCAGGAGGCAGAGCCTGGTAGGAAGCCACACGGGGGGAGTGTAACTTGGGGTGGCCCAATGAGTTAGGGTCCTCGATGGGGAGCCAGTGGAGTGGGAGAGCCCAGGTCCCTCTCCCCTGCTCCCCCTCCCTGACAGAACCCCAAGAGGAGAAGAAGGGACACAAAGGGTGTCATAAGGAGGAGGGAGAAAACTTGTTCACCTTAGCCTCTAAGGATAGAACAAGAAGCAATGGGCTTAAACTGCAGCAAGGGAGGTTTAGGTTGGACATTAGGAAAAAGTTCCTAACTGTCAGGGTGGTTAAACACTGGAATAAATTGCCTAGGGAGGTTGTGGAATCTCCATCTCTGGAGATATTTAAGAGTAGGTTAGATAAATGTCTATCAGGGATGGTCTAGACAGTATTTGGTCCTGCCATGAGGGCAGGGGACTGGACTCGATGACCTTTCGAGGTCCCTTCCAGTCCTAGAATCTATGAATCTATGAAAAGGAGGGACAGGCCAGCTGTATATGCCCTGGCAGGACCCCTCTAGAACGAGCAGACTGAAGAGACCTCTAGGCCAGTCAGCCACCAGACTGACCCGCTACAGGGATGTGTTTGTTGGGTGCTGCATGCATGCAACATTCCAGCCTGTGTAGTATCTGATGGTGCCTGCATTTGATTTAACTGCCCTTGGGATTCATCGTAAGCCTTAAGAACATAGATTTCCTCCAAAAGAGGTGTTTGATTTGTCCTGAGAACAAGCCCAAGTCACTCCTGCTTTCCCCCTCATTTCAGCAGAGAGTATAGGGGGCCCAGTGGCTAGAGTGAGAACTGGACCCTTGGCTTCTATTCCTTGCTCTCATGCCTGACCTTGGGCAAGTCCTTTAGGGACAGATTTTGAAGGCATTTAGGTGCTTAATTCCCTTAGGTTCCTAAATAGCATTAAAAATCTGACCCTTACTCTCTCTGTGTTCAGTTCCCCATCTGTCCAGGGGGGTGATGGCACTGCCCTATTGTGAGACTGTGGGGTGCCCTGATATCATGCTAAGGGGGGGGGGGCATCCTGGCTGTCTTTTACCATGAGAAAACAAAGCCGTTGCATATGCCCTGCTACCCAGACTGAGGGAGCTCCTCCCCGCTGAGGTGGGAAGTCACAGACAGTCAGTCAGTCAGCTGTCAAAGCAGCCAGGCGGTATTCATGCCACCCACAGAAAGGCCCTAGCAGAACTGGTAAATCCACGTGCCGCGCCTAGGGGCAGGAGGCAGGTACAGCGTGGTATTGCGGCGACATCCCTTCCCCTCCACTTCCCTACCGGAGTCACTTAATCATGGTGAAGCACTCTTCCACCCGCATCTCTCCCACGGGGAGGTTTTAATGGCGCACTAGGTTTTGTGGCTGCCGCACCAGAGTGAATTTCCTGGGCTGCAACCGCATGTGCACTGTGGCTGATTTTATAGGCTTGTACGCCCATGAAACGGGGCAGGTGTGAGCTTCCAGAGCTCAAAGAGAAAGGTAATTGGAGCTTTTCAGTGTGCTGCAATACCTCCTTTAATTTGATTTATACCATCCCTACGCTCTGAGCGATCCGAACCAACGTCCGCTTTGCTTTCTTTACTGTCAACTGCACATTGCACAGTGAGTGACACTGGCCTTGCCTGAGCTACAGCAACGTTTCCAGGAGCAGAGATTTTTCCTCTTCTTGGCCTCATGCTTTTACACCTTTCCATTGGTTACCATTCAAAGCTGCTTTGCGTCCCCCCAAGTGGGGCTCACCACATGTTCCATGATCAGAGTGGAATTGATTGTAAGGATTTCCACATAGATTGGAGTGTCAGCCCTGGTATGGCCCTGAAAACATCAGTCTGGCTTGAAAAGACTCCCATTTGGCTATCCTATGTTACTTTCCCTTTAGTCTAATTTTAACAGCCATTTGCAAATTTTGGCACTTAGCTCTGTCATGTCCCACCTTTGACATTACCCTCCTAGTACAAAATGTTGAAAGTTCTCAGAAAATCTAAGGGTTTCATGATTCCCATTGAATCTCTGTCTTCTACAGTAGTAGTGACAGCTTTGAGGATTCCAAAACACTATTAGGGCTCAACCTACTTTCCCTGAAACCACGTGCTTTATTAATTAAATGCTGCTTTTTTCAAATGTTTGCCTATTTGCACTTTTAATGTTCTTTCTGACTGGCTAACTGGACTGTAGTTTTCCAGGTGGGTCCTCGAGGTCATTTAAAAAGAATAATGTGATGCTGGCTGCTTTTAAGTTTGCAAAGATCTCTCCCAAGCCGAGTGAGCTTGCAACAATTGCTCTTTAAGCTGCTCCACTTTCTACTCCCACTTCTTTTAGCACACTTGGAAGTGCATTTTCTATTCATAGCACCTTCTCAATTTTAAACATTAATGAGCTTATGATTAGGGATGGGCAAAACTGATTCAGATCAAATGACAGCCAACCCAGAATTGAACTATTTTTGAAGTTTGAAAAAGTATGTTCCATTTTCACATTTTATGACAACATTTAAAAGAACAGCCCTTTGGAAGGGGGTGGGGGAAGGACTGGCTCATTAATAGGTCTTCTCTTTCGATTCACTTCCTGCTTTCAGCAGCAATGAAGAAAAAGGTACAGCAATCCGCTATAAAAACTTTTCTTGGTAATTTCAGAACTGGTTCAAATCAGGAAGTCTCCTGAGACAACCTGATCTCACAGGATTTCTAGCCTCACCTGCAAACCAAAGATGTTCAGATACGTTTGGACAAACTTGAGATAAATATCCGCACTTGGAGATGCTGATCCAAACGGAAATTACACGGGATTGCCAACCTCAAGCATTGTAAAACAATAGGCCAGCCCCCCAATTCACGATATTGGCTTAAAAATCACAAGATTTAAAAAAAATAAGAAATGTTGAAAGCATGTATTTGCTTTCTGGATTTTGAGCCTTCAGGGTTCATGTTTTCAAGCATCTTCTCCATAATCACTTACTTTTGTAAAGAAACGGAAGCTGAGGGTTTCTTGTAATCACAAGACTACAGGAGCTGAGGCTTTGAGAAAAACGTTGAGTGTCATAAGACTCACAATAAAATTGCAAGAGTTGGCGAGACTGCTCTCACAAGTGCCCATCACCCTCTAAAGAAGTCTCTGCTCTCATTTCTTCCTTCTAAAAGATGCCCACACCTTCTCAGTCCTCATTTTATGCTTCTGCAAGTCTAGAGTTAAACTCTCGCTCCCTCCATGTGTATACCTGCACGCCTGTTAGCATTAATGAAACTTAAGTTCTTATATATCTCAGGGAGAATTCTCTGCTTAATTTGTAAATGCAGATGGAAAAAAAAACCCATTGTTTTGCAATCTATTTTTGACAATAGCTCAGAATGACCTGGGTTTCCAACAGCCTAGAGAGATTGTGATTAACAATTCAGGTATTGCATTTCCAGGTAAGCAAGGCTCTCCTCATCCTTATTGTTATAAGGAGCATAGGCATGTCTCCACCTTACAAATTTCTATGCCTTTTTTTCATGATTTAATAATCACATATTTAGAGCCTTAAAGTTCTCCTTTTTGCGAACAGGAAGTGACTGTGGGGAGGGGAACTTCGCTCACCAGGACCATGAACCAATATCCGTTGGAGTCAATGGCTTGGATCTCCATAATGGAGCCAGGTGAGCAAGATGTGCAGGAATGCCCAGCCACTTCTCTTGCTTTTCCTGATCCCCGTTTACTGGAATGCTAGGTTTATTTTCAAGTCTGCCTGCTGGGTTTTGCAGTCTGTGCTAGGGTAGAGTTAAAGTGATGGTGATTATTTGAGTGTTCTTGGTAATGTGTTGTGAGGGTGTGACCTTACTCCCAAATTTCCAGGATTTCTAGTATTTTAGGTGGGTTTTTTTTAACATTGCTGCTAGATAATATACACCCAGCATATTAGTTTGTGCCTGCAGCCCACGTGTCCCCAAGTTTTTGTGTTGGTATATCCCTTTCTTTTCCAAAAGGCCTTGAGGCCCACTGTGGAGAAGTACTGCAGTCCACATGAATGGGGAGAATTCTCCACAAATCATGTCTGGTATAATAAGAAGCGATCTCTGCACACTAGCTGTCTGGCCATGTGACTTGGCTGCATCTGATTTGGTGAGGTTAGAGTATTTCCAGGTTAGAAAGAAGTTCTCGTGATGGAGACACATGCAGCCATGAATGTCACTATACTCATTAGAAAGGCGAATTAAAAGTGAAAATAAATATAGCTGAACTTTAAACCCTTATCTTGTGAGCCAATATATTTGTTAGAGCTTTACCTTCATTTCTAGTTTTGTTGCTGGTATGCTCACAGCATACGCACTGAAGTTAGAGTGTCTATTGTTTTTTCTCTTTCTGGAAGGTTGCCAGGTAACACTACTTTATTTCTTAGAGTCCAGAACACTAACAGACAAGAACCAAAACCCATACCTGATGGAGACTGCATCCTGAAAGAAAATCTTTCCTGAGCCCCCTCTTTTGGCCTTTAAACAACACCCCCAACCTCTCCAAGCTCATCATCAGAAGCAAGCTCCCCACAGACCAGGAGGACACACCAACTCAAAGTGGTTCCAGATCCTGCCAGAACAGATGCAAAACCTGCAAACATATCTCCACTGCTACAATGATCCATGTCTATCCCAGCATGTGGTGTACTGCATCCAGTGCACTAAACGCCCCAACAACAACTATGCTCCAAGGAGGAAATCCAGAATACACACCTTCCCAGGTAGGGCTTTGCTTACACCTGGGTAACAAGACAATCACTACACTTCTGAATGAAATCACACAGAAAAATGATACAACAAAAACACCATATCATCCATGGGTGAACACTTTTCAGAAAATGGCCACTCCATCTGTGACCTCTCGGTCCTAGTCCTCAAAGGAATGCTGCAAAATACCTTCAAAAGACACACCCAGGACCTTAAATTCATAACTTTGTAGACATTAAAAATCATGGACTCACTAAAGACATTGGATTTATGGCTCATTACAACAGTCTGTAACCCACTAATTCTCCTTTGTCATACAACTGCAGACTCTTGCAACATGTGTTAACTCACTATGCTTAACAATCTGTTCCACCTTATATTTAGCGGTGACACTGAGTACCTTCCCAGATCTGAAGAACTGCTCCATGTAAGCTCGAAAACTTGTCTGTCTCACCAACAGAAATCGGTCCAATGAAAGATATTACCTCACCTACCTTGTCTCTCTTTTAGTTCAGTATAAGAGTGGCTTATTGCAGTTTAGCTTAGGCCTGGTCTATGCTTTAAATTTATACTGGTGTAACTATGTTGGCTAGGTATGTGGAACCCCCCCGCCCCTTCCACCTGCTGACATAGCTGTACGGCACACAGGCTGAGACTACAGTGTAACCATACCCTTACTGAAACCAATGCTAAACCAGGGCAAGTCTGAGTGTAGACAAGGACTCAGTTAACTGGCCTGGCTTCGCAGTGACCTCCATTGACATCAAGTGGAGTGAAGTGTAAATAAATTCAATATTGGGCTCTGAGACACCAGGGGTCAGCTCCTCGACTGGTATAAATCCGTGTAGCACTGTGGCAGCGAATGGGACCATGCCAAGTGACACCTGTTGAAGCCCTGGGCCATGCTATCGATTAGGTCAGTGTTTCTTGAGCTTTTCCAGTCTAAGGCACACTTACTTCAATGAAAGATTTGTGCGGCGCACTCCCTTCCCCCAGCGCTAAAATTATTAAACCAAAGCGTATATTTCATGAGAAACATGAGCTAGCCTTGATGCGCAGTCATGTCCTGGCAGGACATGCTGGCAGTGCAACTCAGAGCTCTGGCTCCACCCATCTCAGATGCTCGGTTTTTGATGTAAGTCAGGCTTGAAAACGTAACTCCCCCAGGTATGTCGTTGAAAATGGCAAGAAGATGGAGATAGCACGGTCTGAGATTACTGCGTATTCATCTGCCACCTTCAGCCAGAACGAGTCCAGAGGCATGTGGCCAAACTTAAGTCTAAAAGTCCAGTCCATCCTTAATGTGGCAACTTGCTTTTGAGCCATTACTGCCAGATCCTTTGCACTTCCCATTGCAGAGGAACTCCAAGGATCTCAGATCCAGTCAAAATCTTCTACATGGGTTGAAGGAAAATAGGAGCTGAATTTTTCTTCCAGATTTTTCAAATGCTCAGCAGTGACATTGATCAAACTGCTGCCAGTAGGATCTGCCACGTTTGCCAGGGGGAACATTTCTATTGTGCCTTTTGCTACTTTTTCATGCCAAAGGGCTAACGTAGCTCTCAACCCAGGCAAGGTATCCATGTGGGAGAGAAGGTTCTCGTTTCTACCTTGCATTGGCCTGTTCCGTTCATTGAGATGGTGGAATCCATCAGGCAGCTAGGCAAGTTTTGCAGACCATGCCACACCAGCGATCCAAAGTTAAGAACATGTGTAACTCCTCTCTCAGCTCATACAAATGCGAGAGAACTTTTCCACGGGAAAGCCAGCACTTTTCTGCATGCAAAAGTAAACTCTGGTGTTCTGTTCCCATTTCCTCACACAACAGCCAGAAAAGGTGATGTTTAAGGACCGTGATTTTATTAAGTAGTTCACTATCTTTACTGCTCCATCTAACATTAAAGGAAGTTCTTCTGGCAGTGTTTTGGCCCCAAGAGTGTCACGGTGCAGGAAACAGTGGGTGACCAGCACATCTGGGTTTTGTTCTTTGACCTTGCTTACAAACCCCTTCACTTGCCAGTCACGTCTGTGCGTCTGTGCAAACACTAAGACATTTTTGCCAGTGCATTTTTTCTTTTATGCTGCCTCCGTCAAAGTACCTGACGTTAGCCAGGTACTGAGCCTGACCACTGATATCTGGTGATTTATAAAGTTGTACTGCAAATTTTCCATTTGATTTGATTTTTTTTCTCAGAATACAGTCTCAGTGTCAGCTGACGTGTCATCAATGTGGTGACTTTTTGTGTGATCTGAAAGGGAAACTTTTGCAATTTCATTGACGTAACCTTACCCTCAGCATTTCTTTGCATGCTGGTAAAATTAATGTCTCTGCAATTATATGCAGCGTTTTTGCCTTCATTACAAGCTCAGCGACCAAGTAGCTTGCTTCCAGCACTTTATCAGAAACAGTTACACAGTCTTTCATCATTTGCACTTATTTTTCATTCTGATCCTTCAAACACATGAAAAAATATTTCTCCTTATTGGCAAGGGATATGGACGTTTGCTTGTAAGGTGTCATTTGAACTTACTTGGCACCACTGCATGGTTTGAGAGTTTCTCCTCACACACAAGACAGTGGAAGATGGCAAGATGGCATCACCTATTAATGACAATCCAAGCTGCAGATAACTCTCACAGGAACATCAGCGCACCACTTTGACTTTTCTGAATTCACATTCTGCTTCATCAATGAATGTAGATGTGGAGGTTCCAGAATCTCTTTCTTCAAATATTTGTCCATTTTTGAGTCTTCAGTTCAAAATTCACCACTGTAACTTAACGGCTGATAAGAAAACATGGCTACCATGTAAGACCATGCGAACGGCAAGGACATTTGAGCGTAGCCTGATGTAACGTCTGTCTCTCACACCTACACCTGAAGAGCAACAGCACAAAATGCCATTTGGTTCTGACACTAAAATAAATGAGATTCCCCCCCCCCCCCAAGTGACTTTTCCAAAATTCCATGGCACACTTGACGGCGCAGCAGTTGGGAAACCCTCGGTTAGGTAATTGTTAGCTCACCAGCTAAGATACAATATTTTTCTAAATTTTCTTAGCTGCTGTACGACATTTTTTTTGCAAACCGCCCTGTTTTGCCTCAAGGAATGATCTCCCTTTCTTAGTTATTCATTTAAGTCCTCATTAGAGCTTTTGAAACCCTACGGAGCCATTTTGTAACCTTTGAAAGGCTTCTCCATTATCTGCATAACCATTAACTGACTTGCTTTAATCACCTTGCCCTGCAGGTCCATGACTGCTCCCCATTATCATTTATTTGGCTATTATCTCTTTCGCCTCAGTTCAAACCACAGCTACTGCCTGTGCCATTTATTTCCCCTTCAGACACAAGTGCCTTCCCTTGCCTGTTTCCTTACTTCTCCCCCTGTCAGAACTAGCCTTTCAGTAAGGCTCTTCACGCTGCTTTCCTTCTATTTCCCAGCTCCATTCACATGCCTGATTCAGCAAAACCTCACGGAGCTTAATTACATCACAGCTCAGTTTAAACACCTGGGCAGAAAGTGCTGCATAAGTTAAGGAAGGCAAGTAGGGGCTTGAGGCAAATGCAGCAGAGGGTGGGTTCTGCTGCTCCTTATCACAGTGGGTGCTCTGATCCATTTGGGGCCAGTCCCCATGGCCAGTGTGGAGGGCAGCTGGGGTGACTTGCCAACTTAGCACCATTGTTAGCTACAGCCTTGCAGTCATGGGACCATCAGAGCAGTATTCGCATTGGGGAATTATAGGCTCCTCGTGCTTAGTCATATGGTTTTGTACTTCTGCCCCTCATCATAGCATCTGGGCGCCTTCCACTTTAATAAGATTGTGGAGTCTCTGGCTCGTCTCCCATTGCTGCAGTCTCGTCCTGAATCTCCAACTATCATACACTGTGTGTGTAGAAGGGGGATCTGCCACTGCCAGCATCAACCCCCGCTCAGCCCCACAGATCCTGGTGTTGCAGTGACGTGCGCTGTTACCATGTCTGCAAAGGCCCTTTAATGGCTCCCCTTCCCACGCTGAATTCTGCATTTGGTAGAGCACTGCTGTATGTGTCACCTTTACTAAAACTGCAGCTCTGTGTCCTAGTGGGCAGAGCACTGGACTGGGATTCAGGAGACCTGGGCTCTATTTCTGGCATGGACCACGGCCTGTTGGGTGACCTTGGGTAAGTCACTGCCCTGCTCTGTGCCTCAGCTTCCCCATCTGAAAAATGGGCCTGATGGGACTGACCTCCTTGGAAAAGCACTTGGAGAGCTATGGTGAACAGCGCTATATAAGAGCTAGGTTATTTGTTATTTGTTATGGAGCGCCATGGGAGGTCACAGAAGACAGCCTGTGAAACGGCCCCTTTCGGTCTGCTGGTGAGCACAGCTCCCATGTGGGGTCAGAAGCTCGGTACCTAGCTCTGAGATCACACAATTCGGCATTGGGCTGGGGACTGAACGGACAGCCTGAGGCAAGCCCATCCGTGGGGTAACCTCACTGACTGCGGTGGAGTTGTACCAGGGATGAAGGTAGCCCCTCGCCTTTCTACATGGTGCACTTCACCCCGCTCTGGGGGGATGGCAGCTTTAACTCCAGCCATTGTTCCCACTGGCACCTTCAGGGTTTGGTTTCCCAACCAGGGTGTTTATTTCCTTCTGCTCCACACAAAATAAAATGGGAACAAAAGACAAATCCTCGACTTGAGGGCTTCAGAGGAGCCCGTGAAACTTGAGCAAAGCCCTTTTGTCACTGGACCTTCCTGTGAACGGTTTTCATTGTGCTTCCGGGCTGTGTAGTCACTCTGTTAGCAAACACTGCGGGCAGTGTGTGGCTGTCGAGAGAGGGCTGGGAATGCTGCAGCCTGTGGGGATCAGAAGAGGCCTTGGAAATCACGCTGATTGTGTTTCACCAGGGGAAAAGTTACCGTACTGACGTGGATGGGAAAAGGCAGTTTATTAAAAACCTAGAGCATTAAGGAAAAGCCCCAGCAGCTTGGGAATCCCAGGGGTTCCTCTGCCTTCGTCTTGTGTGGGACACCGTCTGCCATGGGAGAAATGTGACATTGGAGGGACAGCCTACACCTCTCTTCCACCTCCTCTTGTTACTTGAGTTTCTCCCTTTGGGCCGGGTGGTCGTGGCCCCTTCTCAGCTGTGCTGGGCAGTTAAGGGAGCAGGGCCCTCTGTCGAGCCCCTGGGCTCTGGCCCTGGGCGAGAGCAGGGGTGGCTTCCCTGATTCTCCCCACGGTAGGCAGGTGGATGGGTGGGGGGTAGGAATGGGTGGAGCTGGGTTCTGCCCCACCCCCTCCTACGCGCTGGGCAGAGTGTGCTGCTCATTGCTATGAGTGTCAGTGACCGGGATGTGGGTGGTCAGGCCCAATGGTTAGAGCCGGGGTCAGGACCCCGTGGTTAGAGCCAAGGGTCAGCAACTGGAACCAAGGCTCAGGACTGGTTTACCTGGAGTGAGGCAAAACAGCAGCAGGGCTGGGGACAAGCAGCTGCTGGGCTTCAGAGCCGGTCTGCTGACTCTTCCAGCCAATCCGGCGGGGTAACCAACCACAACAGGCCCCCTGTGTTCGTTAGGTTCTCCGGAGACTGGCTCTGCTGCAGGCCCTGATTCCTGACAGAGCTCGTATCGAACGGTTATGCATTGCCCTGCTCCAGGCAGACTGTACAGCGGCTGTTGCTCTCACCAAGACTGGTCCAGGCCCTGCTGCTAAAGGGGGCCATGGTTTCTCAGGCCCCACATCACCAGCACCATGTAGAAATGCTACTGTTATGTTTTCCACTCATGCCCTGCTGCGGTGCAATGCAGAAAACAAGCCACGTCGTGTTGATGGAGAACCCTGCTGTGGTAATAGCCAGAGCCCCTGCAGGGTCAGGATGTCTGTCCTTGTATCATGTCCCTGGCTGGATGTGACCTAAAAACACCTCCATGCCAGCTGGCAAGGGGGTGACAAGAATATCCTGATCCTAGCATGGACATTCCCATTCACCAAAGATTGTCACGTGAGGTCTTCAATGAAAGACTCACATTGGTGATTAATATCGTTGTGAAGTGTATGTACAGACACTGTATGAGGAGTGATGTATGTCTACTGAAAATATGTTCTTAATTCTGTAGCACAGCAGAGGTGGAGAAACAGGTTTACTGCCAGACAAAAGAGGTTTATTCACCTGTCTCTGTTGACATGGAGATTAAGCATTGTAAGCCAACAGGATGGTTACACATCTACATACAAAGTCAACAGGGGGAGATGAAATCAGTAGGACGCAGAAAAAAACAAGTGATGTGGGGTTTTACTGTCCCTGAGGACAGACAATGAACTTTGGGGATCTAAACGGAAGGCAAAAAGACTCCCCATTTCTCCTTCACCTAGGAAGTAAACGGGCAGCACATTTACATTAATGAAAAACAGAATCTCTGCTTACCTTGGTGGAAGATGCTGCCAAAGGCTTGGGGGGTGGGGGGGGAATCAGACTTCTTTAGACTGGAGTTTAAATGGTGGAGGGAAGGGCAACACCAGGAGCGTTGGTGGAAGGCAGGATGTTCATGTCATGGTGTATTGGTGAATTTCCCAGTAGGGAGGAAGTCACACCGTCATCATCATCATCAAGGCAAATTCAAAAGAATGTAGTCTCATTGCAGATCAAGCACCACCCAAATCCATCTGAAGGTCAAAAAATATTGTGATATAAATTGGCACAAAGGGGATTGACATTTTTCACCTGAAAAGTGTTTTCACAGAAAAATAGCCTTTAAAAAGAAACCAACCTAAAATTTTCACACAAAAAGTCAGCATAAGACATTTTCACAGTGGTTTTTACTGAAATGTTTACCATAATTGTTATGGACATTTTAATGTACTGAAAACCATGTTTTCTGACTGAAAATGGAGTTTTTGTAAATTAAAATTTTGATAAACACGTCAAAGAAAAAAAATGGGTAAAATGTGGGTTAAAATACATTGCAGAAAACTTTGCGAACAAATGGAAAAGGGGTGCATCTTGACCCCAGGAAAATGAAGGCAACTTTGAAATTTTTGCTAAATTGTTTCCTCGTTTTTCGACCAGCTCTCCAAATAACGTAAGCCACTGCAACATAGTCTGGGTCTGCGTTTCCTCCATTAGTGGCTTAACCACATTAAAAAGCTTGTGAATTTGCTAGGGCCTGGGCACTAGCAGAACTCCTCAGTAGCTTAGGGCTTGTCTACATGAACACTTAGTTTGCGGCAAGCTGGGATGTAAATCTACCCCACACTTTACTCCTGGGGAAATTGTGTTCCAAAAAATTAAAAATTCTGCACACAATATTTTAAAATTCTGAATATTTTATTTGTCAAAATAATGCAATATAATTACTCTGGTTTCAATTATTTTGGTAATTTATTTAAACTACAATACAATGGATGGAGAATGGGAGTGGGGAACATTAGAGGAAATCCCCAAACCCTCTTGCCTAATAGTAATGTACTAGGTTTGACCCTTTATTTCTAGTTATTAGTCAACAAATATATGCAGCCATATGATCAGTGTTACATCATAGGTGACTGAAGAGCAAATGAGGGCTGGGGAATCAAACTCACTATTTATATTGGCTACTGACCATCTCCAAAAAGGTCAGTAGCAAACAGTTCATGGGGCACATTTTGATAGGAAATTTTTTAAGTCCAAAAATGTAGACCATAAGAACATAAGAAGGGACATATTGGGTCAGACCAAAGGTCCATCTAGCCCAGTATCCTGTCTTCCAACAGTAGCCAATGCCAGGTGCCCCAGAGGGAATGAACAGAACAGGGAATCATCAAATGATCCATCCCATGTTGCCCATTCCCAGCTTCTGGCAAACAGAGGGTAGGGACACCATCCTGGCTAATAACCATTGATGGACCTATCCTCCATGAATTTATCTAGTTCTTTTTTGAACCCTGTTATAGTCTTGGCCTTCACAACATCCTCTGGCAAAGAGTTCCACAGGTTGACTGTGCGTTGTGTGAAAAAATACTTCCTTTTGTTTGTTTTAAACCTGCTGCCTATTAATTTCATTTGGTGGCCCCTAGTTCTTGTGTTATGAGAAGGAGTAAATAAGGAAGTGTTATTTGCTTTCTCCACACCAGTCATGATTTTATAGACCTCTGTCATATCCCCCCCTCAGTCATCTCTTTTCCAAGCTGAAAAGTCCCAGTCTTATTAATCTCTCCACATACGGCAGCCATTCCATACCCCTAATAATTATTTTTGCACTTTTCTGAACCTTTTCCAATTCCAATATATCTTTTTTGAGATGGGGTGACCACATCTGCATGCAGTATTCAAGATGTGGGCATACCATGGATTTATATAGAGGCAATATGATATTTTCTGTCTTATTATCTATCCCTTTCCTAATGATTTCCCAACATTCTGTTTGTTTTTTTGAGTGCTGCTGCACATTTAGTGGATGTTTTCAGAGAACTATCCACAATGACTCCAAGATCTCTTTCTTGAGTGGTAACAGCTAATTTAGATCCCATCGTTTTATATGTATAGTTAGGATTATGTTTTCCAATGTGCATTACTTTGCATTTATCAATATTGAATTTCATCTGCCATTTTGTTGCCCAGTCACCCAGTTTTTAGAGATCCTTTTGTAGCTCTTCGCAGCCTGCCTGGGACTTAACTATCTTGAGCAGTTTTGTATCATATGCAAATTTTGCCTCCTCACTGTTTACCCCTTTTTCCAGATCATTTATGAATATGTTAAATAGATCTGGGCCCAGTACAGACCACTGGGGGACACCACTATTTACCTCTCTCCATTCTGAAAACTAACCATTTATTCCTATCCCTTGTTTCCTATCTTTTAACCAGTTACCAATCCACGAGAGAACCTTCCCTCTTATCCGAAGACTGCTTACTTTGCTTAAGAGCCTTTGGTGAGGGACCTTGTCAAATGGTTTCTGAAATACACAAAATCCACTGGATCCCCCTTGTCCACATGCTTGCTGACCCCCTCAAAGAATTCTAGTAGATTGGTGAGGCATGATTTCCCTTTACAAAAACCATGTTGACTATTCCACAACAAATTATGTTCATCTATGTGTCTGACAATTTTGTTCTTTACTATAGTTTCAAGCAGTT
Organism: Emys orbicularis; assembly: GCF_028017835.1. NCBI lineage: Eukaryota > Metazoa > Chordata > Testudines > Emydidae > Emys > Emys orbicularis. The sequence continues at coordinate 125,852,752 of NC_088688.1, read as the reverse complement.
TGCCCAGTACTGAAGTCATGCTTACCAGCCTGTAATTGCTGGGGTCTCCTCTGGAGCCCTTTTTAAAAATTGGTGTCACATTAGCTATCCTCCAGTCATTTGGTACTGATTTAAATGATACGTTACAGATGACAGTTAGTAGTCCTACAATTTCACAGTTAAGTTCCTTCAGAACTCTTGGGTGAATACCATCTGGTCCTGGTGACTTATTACTGTTTAGTTTATCAATTAGTTCCAAAACCTTGTCTAATGACACCTCAATCTGGGACAGTTCCTCAGATTTGTTGCCTAAAAAGAACGGCTCAGGTTTGAGAATCTCCCTCACATCCTCAACCATGAAGACCGATGCAAAGAATTAATTTAGTTTCTCCGCAATGGCCTTATTGTCCTTGAGTGCTCCTTTAGAATCTTGATCGTCCAGTGGCCCCACCAGTTCTAATCACAAAAGCACCATAAGCATTTATAAGGGCATACTGACCTTTACATCCCTCTGGCAATGTAAAGGAGCCCTTTTACACCTGTTTTGTACTCCTGGGGGAATTCACAAAGACAATGGGAACAATTCTCTAAGCAGGCAGGCTGCTACACTCTGCTGTGAAGGGACAGAGCTTGCCCCATGCCTACCTCCTCAGAAACACCCCGAAGCCCTGGCCCTCCATGCCAAGTGTGTGCAATAGTGAGCGATAGGGACACTGTGTGGGTGTCTCTCTCTCTCTCTCTCACACACACACACACACACACACACACACACACACACACACACACACACACACACACACACACACACACACACGACTGCCCACCATCCCCTGGCAGTGATTTACATTTCTACCAGCTGCTCTGGGTGCGGGGATGACCACTCTTGTGCCTTTCCCTTTGCTTCCCCATCAGAAGTAATTTTTCTGCGGAGAAGCAAAGAAATCTGCAGGGAACATGAATTCTGCACACACACAATGACGCAGAATTCCCTCAGGAGTAACACTAGCGTGCTATGTGCTGCCTGTGTGAACCCTGTGGCTGCACACTAACACTTCCGGAGTGTGTTTTAATCTACTCCCGTTTTAAAGTGGGGTAGATCAAAATGCACTAGGGAACATGTAGTGCATGGCCAGCAGGACACTTAATGTGCGGCAAACTAGTGTGCAGTAGATTTACACCCCAATTTGCCGTGAACTAACTATTCATGTAGATAAGTCCTTAGGCAGCTGCAGTTGAGTCTTTCAGACCCAGAGGTCTCAGAGACAGCCTGTCACATGGCTCCTCCAGCAATGCTGTTACAAATGCAAGCCACAGAATAATAGATAGAAGGGAAAAATATATTCCTTGGCTGGGAAGTTAATGACTGCTTACAGCAGACCATAGTCTTAGAAGGTGAATGGGATGAACTTTCCTCAACTTCCCCCAACCAACAAATAACATTTCCTGCACAGAATATAATGGTTGATTTAGGGGAAGGGCTTTGGGGGCTGGCAGTGGGTGGAAGTTTAGCTAATTTTGCACAGGTGGCATTACTGAGTGGAGAGATCAGGATCAGAACAAAGAGTCTGGAGAGTGTGACTGTGATGGCAGTAAATTTTAGGGAGGGCGTTTAGTCCCAGCAAGGTAGAATAAGGGAGAGACTGGAGATGAGACAAAGTGTTTGTGGTTCATTGGGTACAAGAGGGAAACTCTCATATACAAAGGAGCTGCAACCCCAGGCTTGCTCCTGGGGTGATTGCCTGAGGGTATGTTTACACTGCAAAGAAAAACCCACGGGGCCAAGTCTCAGAGCCCAGCTCACTTGACTTGGGCTTGCAAGGCTTGGGCTGTGGGCTAAAAAGAGCAGTGTAGACGCTGGGGCTTAGGCTGGAGCTGTATTTATCCCCACAGCCTGAGCCCTGTGAGCCTACATCAATTGAGCGGGTTCTGAGACTCGGCCCCGTGGGGCTCTTATTGACGTGTAGACGTACCCAGAGTGAGCAGAGAAGAAAGTTAAAGGTAAATGGAAGAGCAAACAAAATTGCATTTGTGCCTTTCGTTGCTTCTTGCTGCTGGAGAAAGGCAATGTTATCCTTCAAAGAAAACATCAGCTATCTTTTTATTATAAATAGCAACAGATCTGACAAAAACTTAAACACTTGAGAAAAAGAGAAAATTTTCATTTAGTCAACAACCACTGAAAAAAGTTACAACCAGGCCTAATTTAGACACAGGCTGGGTTCACACTAGGAAACAGGCTGTGTTTTAAAACAAGTAAATATGTTTTAGAAACACCCCTTTTCTCTAGCAAAGGTAAGGGCTTATAATCACCTCCTTAACTTTTTATGACCTCGGCACAAGTATGCAGGGGCGGCTCTATGTATTTTGCCGCCCCAAGCACGGCAGTCAGGCGGCTTTCGGTGGCATGCCTGCGGGAGGTCCGCCGGTCCGGCGCCTTCGGCGTACCCACCGCCGAATTGCCGCTGAAATCACGGGACCGGCGGACCTCCCGCAGGCATGCCGCCGAAAGCAGCCTAACTGCCCCCCTCACGGCGACTGGCAGGCCACCCCCCGCGGCTTGCTGCCCCAGGCACGCGCTTGGAGTGCTGGTGCCTGGAGCCGCCCCTGCAAGTATGACAATGCAAGTCAAGTAGTCGCAAGGCACACAATCGTCAGCATTGTTATTTATTATTTGTATTCCTGTAGTAGCAAGACGTCTCGGTCTTGAATTATGATTCCATTGTGCTAGGCGATGTACAAACAGAAAAAACAGGCAGTCCCTTTCAGTCTAAGTGTAAGACAAGAGACAACAGATGGATACAGACACACCGATGGGGTAAACAATGAGACAATACTGGTCAGCATGATGGGCAGTGGTGTGAGCATACAGGGCCAGAGGTTCAAAAGAACTCAGCACCCACAATTGGGGTCAGGGTTTCAAAGGAGCTCAGTTCCCCTTTATGCATCTGCATGAACTAGCCAAATTTTCACAAGTGCTCAGCACCCAGTAGCTCCCATTGCTTTCAACTTTTGGGTTTTAAGTGTGACTGTAACTCTGCTGGTAATTTAAAATTCTGGTTGATGCTAAGTACTCTGTACTCACCACTAACATTTTCCAAAACCTACTCAGTACAGACAATAACACCTAGCTTTTACATAGTGTTTTCATCAGTAGATCTTAAAGCACTTTATAAATCTTTCACGTATTTATCCTCACACCACTTCTGCCGAGATAGGGCAGTGCTATTATCCGCATTGTGCAGCTGGAGAACTCAGACACAAAGAATGTAAGTGACTTGTCTGAGGTCACAGGGGAAATCTGTGGCAGAACAAGGAATTGAACCTGTACCTAACTCCAGCTGCTGTTAATGTGGGAGTTACATTTTGGAATACAACAAAATGGCAGATGAAATTAAATGTTGATAAGTGCAAGGTAATGCACATGGGAAAAATAATCCCCACTATACATACAAAATGCTGGGGTCTAAATTAGTTGTTACTACTCAAGAAAGAGATCTTGGTGTCATTGTGGATAGTTCTCTGAAAACGTCTGCACAATGTGCAGTGGCAGTCAAAAAAGCTAACAGAACATTAGGAACCATTACAAAAGGGATAGATAGTAAAACAGAAAACATCACACTCCACTATATAAACCCATGGTACACCTGTGACACTGCACCCCGTATTCTTCACAGTAATATTATTAGGATATGATTATGACATAGTTATGATGTATTTTATGCAAGATAAGTCATGCGAGATGTCATTAGAAAGGTTCTGATTTGCTGAATATGATTATCCTATTTGTATTCATGTCTAATTTTTGTATCTCAAGTTGTGAATATTGACTATGTATCTGTATTTCAAATGTAGTTACACCTGGGTATCGCCCACTAGACAAGATGCTTTCAGTCTAGACAGCGGGTGGGGAAGGGCCTAATCAGGGCAATGAGCCATTAGGAAAAAACAATAGGCCTCAGGAGAAGCTTTTCTCCCACCTGGGGAGCCTCCCTGAGAACGCTACAGACAGCCTCTGAGTAATGGCTGCTATGACTCTACACAGATATGTGATGTGACGACATGTCTCTAGACCCCACCTTGGGATGTCAGTGTTTTTCCACAGACCGGTCTGGGAACTAAGCTTTGAAACAAAGGATTCCCACCGTATGCAAAAGCTATATAAGGCGGGGAGTGACATCATCTGGTGTTCTTCGCTTCCCACACAAGAAGACTCCTAAAAAACACCTGAGGAACAAAGACTGAACTGGGGGAAGTGCTGGATCCAGGCTAAAGGGATTGTTAGCCCGTGAATGAAACACCTGGGGATTCCAAGCTGTAAAGCAAGTGCAGCTTGCCCCTTAAGAATCTGCAGCCTGCTTGTATCATCTCTTAGGGAGAGGATCTGCTATTCATATCCAATCTCTTTAGTATATTAAGCTTAGTTTGTGTTTTTGTTTATTTACTAGGTAATCTGCTTTGATCTGTTTGCTATCACTTACAATCACTTAAAATCTATCTTTTGTAGTTAATACATTTGTTTTTGCTTTATCTGAACCAGTGCGTGGGAATCACAACTCAGGGGCAAAAGGCTGTTGCATATTCCTTTCCACATTGAGGGAGGGGGTGAATTTTATGAGCTTACGCTGTACAGTTCCCTGTGCAGCGCAAGATGGTATAATTTTGGGTTTACACTCCAGAGGGGGTGTATGCCTGGAGAGCTGGGAGTTGCCTTGGCTGTAGCCTTACTATGCAGGGGCTAGTCAGGGAGTGTGCATGTAACTGCAGCTGGATGTGTCCCTACCTGTATGTATGCTGGTGAAAGTATAGGCTGGCGGCAACTTGTTACAGTAGTACAGTGTAAAAGAGAGCCCAGGTTGGTGGGTCAAGGGGGCTCAGTGGTACCCCAGTTCCAGGTGGCACCCTACGGGGAACCCATCACAACGCCCATGCCTTGAATACTGTGTACAGTTCTGGTCACCCCATCTCAAAAAAGATATATTAGAATTGGAAGAGGTAGAGAGAAGGGCAACAACAATGATCAGAGGTATGGAACAGCTTCCATACAAAGAGAAATTTAAAAGATTTGGACTGTTTAGCTTAGAAAACTGATGACTAAGGGGGGGACATGATAGAAATCTATAAAATCATGAATGGTGTGGAGAAAATAGGGAAGTGTTATTTACCCCTTCACATGACACAAGACCCAGGGGTCACCTGATGAAATTAATAGGCAGCAGGTTTAAAACAAACAAAAGGAAATACTTCTTCATACAACACACAGTCAACCTGTGGAACTCATCCCCACGGGATGTTGTGAAGGCCAAAACCATAACTAGGTTCAAAAAAGAATTAGATAAATTCATGGAGGATAGGGCAATGGGTATTAGCCAAGATGTTCAAGGATGCAACCCCATGTTCTGGGTGCCCCTAAGCCTCTGACTGCCAGAAGCTGGGACTGGATGAAATTACCTGTTCTATTTATTCCCTCTGAAGCACCTGGCATTGGAATACCAACAAAGCGTGGGAGAGGAAAGAGTCCCAGGGAGATGAAGTGACTCGCGCAAAGTCAACAGCAGGTCAATGGCAAAAAAACCCAGGATAGAACCCAGGTCTCCAGACTCCCATTCCAGTGCCCGATCTACTAGACCAAGCTGCATTAGAAACAGGTGCTTATGCAATTTCCTCAGTCAATGACACGATGCTGAGCACTGCATTATCTCCTGCATACAGCGTCCTCTCAAACGAGCCTCCAGCTGTGGCAGCCTAAACAAATATCTCTGGCAAAGGTGTTGGAAGACTTCAGCTAAACATCGATAGATGCAGACAATGTACTGTCCTGTGCATTGCAGAAGCTAAGGTTTCTGTTTCCTCTCTGATAACAGTGCCAGGAGCACACAGTATGTGCAAGTCTTAGGTTTCAAAATTCACCTTCCAGGGTAAGCAGCTTACAGTGTGCACCGGTCCTCAGAGGCACAAACTTGCCAACATCTTCCCTTTGAGTTTCGGTCACCTGGTTGTGTTTAATCCCACGTTCATCCCCAAGCCGACAAAAGAAAATTAAAGCGAGTTTTGCCCCACTACTAATCTTGTGTCTCCATCAGCCCAAGGGAACATTCCACTCCTGGTAGGCAGTAGCTGTGTGCTCACCATGAATATTGCCCCCCCAAAAAGTATCCCCAAGAGACAAATACAGCTCTCCTTGACACTGTTGAAGACCTATTGGCTTCACTCGAGTTGGACCTGTGCAACAGGGAGTGAAAGTTGGGCTCAAAATATTTACCTTTCAGTCAAGGAAATTCCTCCCTCAACATATTCATCTTTAAACCTTGGGCTTGTCAATGAAACCCATTTTCTGAGCGGGTGTAGCCAGCGTTGCTGATAGGATAAGGCAAAGAAAGCTGGTTAGAAAAATGGTGCTGAAGGCTTTAAATGGCTTCTCCATGTGGCTAGGCAAGGATTCGTTTTATAGTCCATTTTGCACTAAAAAGGGCTCATCTAGGAGTTTTGCTCGAACGTGAGTGGAAGTTAAAATTAGCCTGGCCATGGGTAAAAATGTATGGAAAGCCATTCCTGGGTGAGGGGAAGAGGAGGTGGGTGTCAGCTAGATCGCAGATCCACGCAGCCCTCAACAAACATCGATTCTAGATCTGTTATGCTAACGAAACACTGCCTTGTCGTGCTCTTGTACTGGGGAAGTGGCTTTACACTGAGCCAGAAAGCCAGTTATCCTGGCCACCAGAAAGCCATTCACTAATTGAAAGGCAGGATGAAATAAAAACTCATCTCGCCAGATTCTGGCTCATGCGGAGGCCTCTCCCACCTTAACGGTGCTCTGAACAGGCTGTTGAAGGTTCCCCTTGTGCAGTTTAAAGCTGTCACAAGTTTGGAGCTGTCCTAAGGTTGCTCTAAATTACACAGGGGGGCAATTGCAACTGGAGGCATTGTGGAGTGCAAAGGCGGTCTGGCACAGGGTCCAAAGTAGGTCCAGCACACTTGTGCCAGGACAGGTGCTCCCATTTGGCCAATTAAGAGGGTGGGTCAGCACCTGAGGCTGGAAAGCACCAGGGAGAATCAGATCCAGGGAGAGACCCAAGAAGAGATCCAGAGAGCTGGAAAATCAGAGCTGCCTGAGTGGGAGTCAGGGGTGGGGTGGGGGCTGCCAGAGACTGTATGTTTGGGGTGTGGGGGATGGCTGGAGGCAGGAGGAGCAGCAGAGGGACTACCTGCTGGCTCTAAGCCAGACAGCTGGAGCCAAGGGCTAGAGCATATGTTCACACTGAAATAAAACACCCACTGCTGCCCCGTAACAGCTGACTTTTCCTGGAGTGGCTTCACTTGGTGGATGCTGCTTCTGGGCTTGGCCAGCTAGCATTGACTGGTGGGATAGGGAAGCGATGCAGACGTGGGATGACCAGCCGTGGTGACAGAACTGCAGGAGGACACAGACCACTTTCCTAGAAATCTGTGTGGTGCTCACCCTGGAGCTGCCCTGCTGGAACATCTACATGAGAGCTCCCCTCCACCAGATCCAGAAGGGATCCAGAAGTTCACTACTCCTGATTGTGATCACTCAGTAGCTAACTCATTTGGCAGACCAGCAGTCGGGGCTGTTGTACGGAGGTGTTACTGAAGAGTGCTGATGCCTGCGCCATAAAGCTTAAACCTGTCCTTAATTGACTTAAGCTAAATCGATATGTCAGGTTTATATTGATAATATCCATGCAGTCTCTTGCACCGGTTAAACTAAATTGATTTAAAATAACACCTTTGGTGAAACCAGTGCAATTCTGCATGTAGACAAGCCCTCAGACAAAATTTCCATTGAACTGGAGCTTCACCTGAGTAAGGAAAGGAGAATTGAGCCCAACTAAAGCCAAGTCGCTGGCACAAGCACCTGTGGAGGTGCAGCTATATTGGCGAAAGTGTTGATATATGTTTGTAGAAGATTATAATTTAGAGACGCTCCCTCATAAGGAACAGTATTATGAACATAGGAATTTGGAGATGTGCCCTGAATACAGGGGTTGGGAACACCGCATGGTTGTGGGCAGCAGTTCACCAGAGATGCTCGCCAGTTTGTTTGATTAAAGTTTTATTCCTTTCTCATTCACTGGTTTGTTATTTAATGAACCCCAGGATCGTTACATGGTGCCAGAAGTGCTGAATGAGAAGGAAACTGCCGTCGTTTTGGTGGTAATTCCTGTGTTTGCTATTGAAAGCAGAGACAAAGGGAGGCAGCAGAGAAGCACATGGGGCACCAGGCATAGAGGCTTTTGCATGTATTTGGTGAGCACAATAGTAGCTTCACTAGCTTAAGAAGGGGTGGGGGGTGGGAAAGGCCAAAAATGGGTGTGTTGCAACCTACATCCAGTCTGCAATTGTCAGGCAAGATTGCAGAGAACTGGAAAAAATTCAGACAGAGATTTGAATTGTATTTAGCAACCATAGGGGCAGAGGAGAAAAATGATAAAGTGAAATCATCGCTCTTTTTGCATGTTGTTGGAGAGAAAGCACTGGATATTTATGACAACTTTAAGTTTGAAGAAGGAGAAAACATGAAGTTAAGTAAAATACTGACTAAATTTGAGGAACATTGCATGCCAACTAGGAATGAAACCTTTGAGAGAGACAAATTTTTTACATGTATGCAAAAAAACTGATGACATCATAGAACAGTATGTCACAGAATTAAGGAAACTCAGTAAAACTTCTGACTTTGGTGAGCTGACAGAGCCTCTGGCCAGAGATAGAATCATTTGTGGCATTAAAGACAATGTGTTAAGAGAGACTGCTCCATGAAGGCGATTTAACTTCAAAGAATGACGATAAAGCTGCAAAAGTATGATTTGGTTGTGACCTACCTGCCCTGTACATTCATGTGCACTGCAGATGCCCTTTCCAGAGCAGTGACTCCCACTACGAAACCAGAGAAGACTTTAGAGACACAGATGCAAGCCTATGTAGATTTGATTGTAAAGTCAATTCCCATAGCTAACAGGAAACTGCAACAAATGAGAGAGGAAATGGAAAAGATGAATAGTTGGGAATCCTTAAAGAAGTGATAATTAAAGAGTGACCTGAAGAAATAAGCAGTTGCTCTCCGAGTATAAGAGACTATTGGAACTACAGACATGAACTTACTGTGATAGATGCGGTGGTTTTCAAGGGCAGTAAGGTTGTAATTCCAATGAGCCTCTGAAAAGAAATGCTACAGAAGATCCATGAGGGTCATTTAGGAATTGAGAAGTGCCAACAACGAGCAGGAGAAGTTCTGTATTGGCCGCGGATCAATCATGACATCACTAATGTGGTAGGAAACTGCTTTTCATGCTTGAGATACAAGCCATGCCAACAGGCAGAGCCACTGAGACCTCATCCAGTTCCACAAAGGCCTTATGAGAAGGTCAGCACTGATTTATTTACCTGGCCATCAAAGGATTATTTAATAGTCACAGATTATTATTCTCTGTATCCAGAAATTTGCACACCGCACAATGCTAATAGTAAATCAGGGATAGCCGGCACGAAGGGAATCTTCTCCCGACATAGAATTCCAGATGACATCTTTAGTGATAATGAGCTGCAGATTTAGGCAATTTGCCATAGATTGGGATTTTCATCACAAAACATCAAGTCCAAACTACCTCCAATCAAATGGAATTGTGGGATGGTCACTATGGACAGTAAAGAACCTTATGAAAAAGACTTTTGACAGTAGGGGTTGATTTGTATAAAGTGTCACTGGTTTACCAAAGCACACCTCTGGAGAATGGCTTTTCTCTACCTCAGCTGGCAATGGGCAGAAGAATCAGATGTAATTTACCAATTAGTGATCACTTGCTGAAATCTCATAGCAGTGAAACCGTACCGAAGATGAAGGAAAATCAGAAGCGGAAGCAGAAATATTATTTCGACAAACGGGCCCATGATCTCCCATCTCTTAACCTAGGTGATAGAGTGTGCCGGAGGAATCATACCTCTAATACTTGGTGTCGAAGGGGTACCATTAAAGAACAGGTGCATCTAAGGTATTATGTAGTCCAGAAGGACACTTTTTGATGTAATCAAAGGTGTTTATGAGTAACACATTGACAGTAGAGTGGACTCTGGCATTTCCCATCTGACCGATCCTTTTTCATCGGCGCACAAAGAAGAAACTGTCAAGGAACAAGAGAACAACGCTAATGAAAGGCTGATATTGAGAAGATCAGAGTGGGAGATTAAACACCCTGAAAGACTCGGAGACTTGCTAACCTGCCTGGAGAAGGGATATTTGAGGAAAGTGAGTGGTAAAGACTCACTCGAGAGCGATGTGCTGGTAACCTCTCCTTACTAGGTGGTTGACACATTGGGTTTATGGAAATGTACTACATGGGTTGAGAATTTAATGCATGTGTTATTAAATAGTTGTTAGCTGTTTTATATATATGTATGTAAGAGTTCATTTGTTTTTCTTTAAGAGGGAAGAGGTAGAGATATGTTTGTAGAAGATTATAATTTAGAGACGCTCTCTCATAAGGGACAGTATTATGAACATCGGAATTTGGAGATGTGCCCTGGAGGCGGGGGTTGGGAGCAACTGCTCTCCAGTTTGTTTTATTAAAGTTTTATTCTTTTCTCATTCACTGGTTTGTTATTGAATGAACCCCAAGACTGTTACAGACAGGACTCTGTGTTTGGGGAGATGTGTTAACTATGCCAACAAAAGATCGCCTTATTGGGATAAGCTGCATCTCAATTAGGGCGCTCTGTGGGTGTAGCTATCCTGGCTACACCTTTCTAGTGTAGTGTAGTCTAGCCCGTAATCCTGTTTTTTCATAAATACTACATTTCCAGCCAGTGCTGTTAGGGGATGCTACTGCCATAGCTGCTGATGGATAAAAAGTTTAGAATGTCTTGATGCCATTTTAGAACGTTCATTTGAGCCTCTTCTCCAGTTTTAAATGGGGGGTCAAGGGAGTTGTATGGGAAAGGGAGAGGAGCTAGTTAAATACAGATCTTACTGGGTTTATCATGCAAGCACAAATGCATTTTCAATAAAGCAAACTCATTAAAGTTTTTAATTAAACCTCAAAAGCTTTTAATTAAAAATGTAAATTATGGCAAACTATTTTAATTTAAATTGTCTCTGCGTGTCTCTCTGTGAATTTTCTTCTGGCATATTCTTATTGACTTGCGATGCTAACAAAGCACTCTAAATGATAGCCCCACCTCTCAATTTGTACCATGACCAGTTCCTTGTTGTGCTTTAGAACAAGCAATGGCACCTTAATGAGAGGACATGTACAGTAAGAACCTTCCCACCCCTTCAGAATACGACGGATAATGCAGAATGATTTGGAAGTTTCGTTAGTCACTGAAGCGAATATATTATTTATTATACATGACTGACCCACTCTATGCTTCATACCCTTCAAAAAACACATTGAATCTCTGCATACTAGGTTTCCTATGGGTAATATGCTGCAATAGTTAACTACCTCTCGAAATAAATTCTTCCCTCACTCTAAGAAATACAGCATCTGTGCAACCAATTATTTCTAATATTAGATCACAGTTGCTACACTGCCCCTGAAAGAAATACATTTTCCACCAAACCAGTTACTGTAGACCAGTGATACAATGGATATCTACCCCTCCATATCACACCAGCCCCATACAGTGCAAAGTATTGTATTGTATTCAGTATTGTGCCTGACCTTCCAACTGACGGGTTTGATGAAAAGAATCAATGTGAGATACGTGGCTTTTTGTCAGACTTGAAAAGAATTTTAGGACACTACCATTAGTAGCCTATACAGTCCATCTTTGGAACACAAAATTGGTACCATCCTGTATCTCCTATCTGCAGGCTCTGCCATCTTCATCTCTTTTGTTTCATTTCCATGCTTGTGTGGGGTGAAATCCTGTCCCCATTCAAGTCAATGGGAGTTTTGCCAATGACTTCAAGGGTCAAAATTTCACCCATAAATTCTAAGGCCAGCAGGGAATATTTTGATCACCTGCTTAACACAAGCCACAGTGATTCCTGCATCAGTCCCATAACTTGTTGGGCTAGAGCAGGGGTCGGCAACCTTTCAGAAGTGGTGTGCCGAGTCTTCATTTATTCACTCTGATTTAAGGTTTCGCGTGCCAGTCATAAATTTTAACGTTTTCCGAAGGTCTCTTTCTATAAGTCTATAATATATAACGAAACTATTGTTGTACGTAAAGTAAATAAGGTTTTTAAAATGCTTAAGAAGCTTCATTTAAAATTAAATTAAAATGCAGAGCCGACCGGTGGCCAGGACCCAGGCAGTGTGAGTGCCACTGAAAATCAGTTCGCGTGCCATCTTCAGCACACGTGCCATAGGTTGCCTACCCTTGGGCTAGAGCATATAAGGAGGACATAGCATCACAATGCCAGCTATCTGTGGCCACTTCTTTAATATTTTCCTGTCAGCATACCAAGAAGCATGTCGGCCAATCCTGGAGTACAGTCTGTTACCTATAGCAAAGCCCGGAAGTGTACCTGCTGTATCAATGCAGCTGGACATTCTTCAGTCACTCTGGGGTATAGGTATATATGTCTTCACTATCTTTATGTGGGACCAGGTGAAGCATAACCGCCAGTGCCAAAGGTGGTGTAAAGTTTACAGAAACAAATATCCAGGAAGACAAGCTTGCTACACTAACTACTGAACCTGATACATCAATGTCTAAAACAGCTGCATCAACAGCCATACGTGATGCATCAACGTATCTATTGCAAGTTGGCAGAAGTCACTGTCAGTCAGCAATCAGGCAAAAACCCGGTCTCAGGTGTAATAGCTATTTGTTAGGTCTTCTGACAAGGCCTCAAACACAAGGACGCTCTGTGATCTCAAGCTCCATCCCACTAGAATAAAGAAGGCTATGCTGGTGATAAGTCAAAAACATATATTGTTCACTGGGACACTCGTTCTGAGGAGTAATGAAAATCCACCACCATGCTGCATCATGGAATAGAAGTGAATTGAGAAAGGAAATACAAGCGTGGACGTGTGCAATATACTGGGCTAAAGCACAACTACCTTTGCTGCCATTCTCGCTGCTGATCAGCTGGAAATCAGGCCCAGCTGGAAAATATGCGGGATTCCTATTCACTAATGTATTAGGAACTGTCATTTCACCGCGCTCCACAGAAACCAAATGATAGCTCTCTCGAGACTGCTGTTGCCCCTGCCTTGGCTTCTGATTCTAATAATTTATTACCCCCAGCATCTCAAGGCTTTCTATCTTCTCCCTGCAGTCAGCATCTCATGTCCCCTTTGTAATCATTGCCCTCCTCTGTTATAGGAATACAAATTTGAACAGGCTACGTGTTTCTAACAATAATGAGAAAATCAAGAACTTTATAATGGGTCAAAAGTGTTTTTTCCAGAAAAAAACCCTCCAATTTTAGAAAGATTATTTTTTTTAAAATTGAACCATTTTCCTTTTAAAGTACAGTAATATATAAATTCAGCCACATTTCACCAAGTGCCATGATCGTTTTTGTTATAAGATCTTAGGAGAAGGGGTGTATTTGTGTGTGTACCATATCAGACAGTAGAGCAATTGTGCACATTAAGAAGACAGAGTAGATAATATTTCAATAAACCTGTGTAGAACAATTATTGAATCTAAGTTAGATGCGTGTTCCTAGTTATCCAGGCTCCTTAAACTTCTTTAATGCTACATATTATACTCCCAGTAAGATCCATGCATTTCACAGCACTGATAAATAGATCTGTTTGGAATTATATTATTTGGTACCATGCATTCTCAGGGTAATTCATTGTGTGGTTATTGCTGTCTTGTAAAGTAGAGGATTATGAGATCTGAAAAATGCAAGATACATGGTAAATAATCTTTGGTTTACTTAGTAATGTAAATTATAATTGTAAAGTAAATTGCAGGGACAAGCAATTACTATGCATGGTATTTGCAATTCAATTAAATAATAGTTGCATGGTTATATGTACTTTGTGAAATAAAGTGACGTAGCATTTTGCTCAACTCCTAGCAAAGAGTCAAAGGCATTTTGTTGGCTTGTTGCTGAATTCCCGGGTTGCTCATGGTCCTGCCAAATAGAGACCACTGCTGGACCCTCCTCGGTCTCTTCTGTTGTAGCAGGAGGAAATGCTATCTGAGGACAATTATTTAGCGCCTTATCCAAACCCCACTGAACTCAGTGGGAAGCTTTCAATTGAAGTCAATGGGCCATTAGTGTGGAGAGTGAAAACTGAAGCCAGTGTAGACTGGATGCATGGTAAGTGGGGTGTCTCACCCTAAGTGTAAGAGACCAGAGCTCTGGGATCTGCACTGGCTCCCCCTGGCTTCTGGGTGGAGTCTAAAGTGCTGGGTTGGACCATTAAAGCCCTAGGTGGCTTTGAACCTGCCTACCTGAGATAGGCCTCTCTCTCTCTGTGCTGTTCCACCCAGGGCCGGCTCCAGCTTTTTTGCTGCCCCAAGCGGCGAAGAAAAAGAAAAAAAAAAGAAAAGCCCGATTGAGCTGCCGCCGAATTGCCGCCAAAGACTTAAGCGGAGCGATTGAGTTGCCGCCGAAGTGCCGCCGAAGAGGAAGAGAGGGACTGAAGGACCCACTGCTGAAGTGCCGCCGTAGACTCGGATGTGCCGCCCCAATAATGGATGGAGTGCCGCCCCTTTCTATTGGCCGCTCCAGGCACCTGCTTCCTTCGCTGGTGCCTGGAGCCAGCCCTGGTTCCACCACACATTAGATCAGCTGGGTGCTTGAGCTGGAGTGCAGTTGACATACATGAGAAGGGCCTGCTTGGCCTCGTGTTGGAATTCACCCCTTCCCTTGCTCAGAGATAGCTGCAGATGAATGCCCCTGAGGGCATGCTGCAAAGCTCAGCTTTCCCCCCAGACGTTTTTTTTTGGGGATGGGGGGAAGGTTGTAAGGGAAGGAGGAGGATTTGGGTGTCTAAGGCCATGGCTTTACTGCCAAGAAGGGTGTTGTGTTTTACCTCAGACACATGCGCTATCCTGAGGTGAAAACCCAGCAAAGACCAAGCACTTGAATCTAACCATACAGTAAATTTGCCCAGGGCAGCCCAGCATCCCTGCTTGGCCTTGGCTAAAGTGAGTTTACCTCTCAGCAAAACTAAAGTTCCTGGTCTTCACAGTGTTTCTACTTGGGGGTAATTTGCGTGCATTAGTTACCCCAAGGTAAAAAGTGCAGCTTTATTTGGCAGTGAAGACAAGGCCTCTTTGCCTGGCTCGCTGGTGGTAGGTTACGTTGTATTGTACTGACGCACTCAGGATGTAAGTTGACATTATGCCAGGCATGCCTGGAGCACGGGGACAGGAGCACCTTAGGGCATTTAAGTAAACAAACAGATTTTTTCTTACTCTTGGCTTCAGCCTTAAACCCACACAATGGAGCAAATTTCCCCAGTGTTTACAACTGTGCAAAGGTGAGAGAGAAATCAACATCAGAGAATGGGGAGAACAAAACAGATTTCAGCTTCTAGAGTTGGGATGCAAGGGTTAACTGACAGCAACAACAATAAAGAGACTAGCAGTTTTGTATTGGGGAAGTGAGGCGTGCCAGAAAAGATGTGGGTTAACATAAAGTGGCCACTTCTGATTACTGTCCCTGCCATTCCCTTGCCACATGGCTAGTGCCTTTTCTCCTATCAGCTTGCAACCTTACTGGGTGATGCCATGACAGCCTCATGCATCAGTGGGTGTATGTGTAAATGAGGTGGCTATTTTAATATTGCAAAAATAATTAAGCCCGCCTCTCTCCAGCTCTACAAAAATTGATGCATCAGGGCAGCTCTCTCCTTGCCTTCAGTAACGGAAGGAGCGCTTTTTAATGTTTGCTGTTCAACTAGAGGGCTCTGAGGATTTATGTTCCTCCCCAGATACCCTGATTTTTATTTGCACAAAACGAGAGTGAGGCCTTTTATTTTAATGAATGTTTCAACCGACCTTAAATATTTTCACTCTTTGAGGTTGAGACAGTTGTAAAGCAAGTAAGAGAGGCAGTTCCTGTGTTGTACACTGCAATGTTCCTCAAAGAAGGACAGAAGCGTTATTTGCAATCATTTTAGAAGCTTTAGGAAAACAGTGGCTGCTTTTGGAGTTAGCTCAGTGCCTTTAGATAGTGATCACATGATCAGTTTCCTCAAGGAATCCATGTGTCAAATTTGGAGCTGGTTGATGTGTTTTTCTCATCACTAGAAACACAGTTAAATATTTGTACTTTGTAAAGTCTATTGTTAATGCAGCTAGAACCCCTGCCCCTCACCTAATTTCTCAAATAACTAATGCCAAGTTTATTTTTTAATATAAAATGGTGTTTACAAAAGTCCAAGCCATAGTGATTGCAAGTCATAGCCTTTAGAATCCCGATGAGATGCAAAACATCTGCATTCATTTTTTCCTTCTGTTTAATTGATTTAGTCTTAATAGCAATAATGACATCAGGATGTGCTAAAGGTACTTTTTAAAAATCAGACTTGTGCCCCTTTTTGATTTATGATGTAAAAAAGTCCTGAAAGGGATCCCCCCCCAATATTTTTTCCTGCTTGTTTTTTACATTAGAAATCCACCTCTTGTCTTCTCAGGAAGATTCTATGATGCCCAGCCAGCTAGGGACATCACCCGAGTCAAGAGAGTGCAAATGGGCGAGAAAGGGATTATGTAACTCTTTATTTTTTAATTTACTTTAGATGCCTACTGAACTTCAATGTCTAATTAACATTTTGGAGAAAAGAAGCCTTTGCTAAAGATCCAACATTCCCACCCCAATTCAGGCGTGAGCATTAATAGCACATAGCTTTGGAGAACCCGAGCAAGTTCCGAGAGCAACGGGTTTGCCAGTTCTGAGAATTCTAAACAGGAAAATAATAATTTGGTTCTTTATACATCATTTAAAAAAAACAAGTCCATTTTTCCCCCCTTCATGGGTGACTTTTAATACAATAAGATATTGCTTCATTTAGGATGCTTGAAAACTGTACTATCTCGTGCCCCCGCCCATTCTGTCAGCTGGATTCCACACACCGGTAGTCACATAATAATAATAATTGTCATTAAGAACAATTTAAGAGCCAGGAATAGAGCCTAGAGTCCCCTAGCCTAGACCATGCTGCCATCTAATAGGTATCTCCCTGCCCATTATTAGCCCACACCGACAACGAGACTGCTTCCAGGAATGGTCAGGTGAGTGAAGGCTTGCAGGATTGGGCTCTGAACTGGGAATGAGGCAGGTGACTCACTAGGAGGGTTGCATGTAATGCAGAATTTGGCCCACTGTCTCCCTACACGGCCTGATCCTGTTTTCACTGAAGCTAGCAGCAAAGCTTTCATTGATAAGCAGGACTGGGCTCAGTTTGAGCTTTGTTCTGCTCCAGGCTGAGAAACCTCTCACATTATTGTCCAGTGTGAATCCTGACAGCAAGTGTTTTGGAATGGAAAGAAAATAAGAATGGAGACGAGGCAGCCTTGTCCAGCTCCCTGCCCCCAAAATCGAAGTTCCTGGCAGCACGGTTCTTAGAGGCGGCTTTTTACAGGATGATGCACTCTGAACAGTCAAGAGTTTCTGCTTTGCCTGGCCAAGTGCTTTCTCTGTGTTTCCTAAGAAAAGTAGCCAAGGTCGATTATTTAATTAGGTTGAGTGAAGGCTAACAGGGACCATTCACAGGTCTTGCACATCATGACGCTATGAACTGGCCCCCCAGGTTACAAGGTCACAGCTGCACTTTGCCAACATCAGGTGTCCAAAATTCAGGAGTCAAGTCCCTCCTCCCCACAAAAAATAATGAGATCATAAGGTTTTAAAAGAATAATAAACATTGGGTGCTTTTGCTTTGCCTTCTAGTTTCTGAGCTCGGAGGGTGCACTCGGGTCACATTTTCAATCTTTTCTCTGCAACCACGAAGACTAGAAACAGCAGCGTACAGGGGTTGTGAAGGGGCAGCAAGTGGCTGTGGGAGAATTCAGTGCATGAGCCAGGCAGGGCTGATGTAAGTGGCCATACACAAAACCCACTGCCCCCAGCAGCCCAGTGGTAGGGGTCATACTGGAGGCAGGATGTGGAGGGGGCATACCTAGAGCACTATGGGGGTATAACAATGCTAGACACACCGCTGCGGCGCCTCCTGCTGGTCTCTCAGGGAATTAGCTTCCAGCCTCCGGAGCGCCCTCTGTTGGCCGGTGTCTCGCTACCGCTGGGCCCCCCGTGTCTCTCCCAGACCCCGGTGCCCCTTTCCACTCAGGTGCTGCCCCCTGGCAGTAACCCCACAGTCTCTGGGTCTCCCCCTTCCAGGAGAACCCCCACCCCCTATCCCCACCTTGCCTCAGTATATGGCTACTACCCAGTCCCCATCTAGCCCCTGTTCACTGGGGCAGACTGCAGCGAGGTAAGTCTAGTGGTCGAGGCCTCTGACAGCCTGGGGAGATCCATGCAGCTCAACACACCCAGCACGGCTACAGAGTCTCCACAGCACCGAGCTACACAGAGCTCCTCGTATGAGCTCCGGAAGGCATCTCTTCCCAGCGCGCTTGCGGTGGACTCTTATCGTGTCACCTTTATTAGATTGCAGTCGTGCCTAACGAACCCCACCAAGAGCAGGACCCCGTTGTGTTAGGTGCTGGGACAACACAGACACAGGGCGGGGGGAAACAGAGGCAGTGACTTGCGAAAAACACACAGAGAATTTAAGGAGAAAAAGCCGTTTTGAGTATCTTTTGCACCAATCCAGTGGCATCACCGTAATGGCAGCAGATCTTCCTGCTACAAACTAACCATTTTAAGATACAAGAGATCTCCCCGCGGGGGTGACATGCCTTCTCTAATGCATTAGGTTTGCATTCTAATTGATCTGCTTTCTCCAACTTAGGTTTTTGTTTTTCAGTTTGCCTTTGGTTTGTTGCAGGGACTGCCTTCCCCATCAGCCGCAAACAGAGACACACGTAGATCCAGTCTCATTTGCTTTATTACCACCTAGGGCTCCTACAGCAATGAGCATTGAGGGGAGAAATCCTGCTGCATTGTTTGTGGGTTTGCTGGGTCTAAGAGACAGTCCTTCCCTACACACTCACCCAGGAACCAGTAGGGCTAGAGACCCAGCTAGTATTCAGATTAGCACAAGGAGGTGGGCTCAGTTACCAAGTGGGTATGTGTTATTTGAATGGCTTTTGCAGACTTCTTTTATCTGTTTAGGCTTGCAGTGGGTTCTTATGCCCTCTTTTATCCAAGGTATGCTCCTGTCCTGTTCTCACGGTTGAGAGGTGAGTCGTCAGAAAGAAGGAACCCTCTTAAGAGAGTGCATTCCATGGCTTCAGTTTGTAAAGGCCAACACTAACTGTAGGAGGTTGGTGAATTATTTATAAACAATTCATATCTATCAGATCCAGGTATTTCCTGCTTGTCAGTTGCCCACAAACACATCACATTAGCCTCTCTCTGTGCATAATGGAGGAGACTGAGCAGAAATGTGTCGTTCAAGTGCATGGTTGCATCCTCTCTTTTCTCCTGATGTTCACCTTCAGCAGGATCAGGAGGTCCTCCAGGTTCTTTTTAAAGTCTTCCCGTTATGCAGTCCTCTTTGGCTCCATCTGCCCTCATTTAAACCAGGGTCAGGGGGGAATAACTCTGCTGAAGTAGACAGAATCACAGTACCAGGATAAATGAGATCAGAAACTTGCCCCCGGTGGTACCCATTTATACTTGCTGGGGGCCTGACCCTAGGTTTTAAAAGAAAACCCTGATGAAATCAACATTGTAGGGGGGTAAAGCTATTTCACTGCTTCACCAAGCTGCCGCTTTGGTATTTCTTTCCTTTCTTCCTCCTGAGACATCACTGGAAAGACCTTTCTTTAAACTGCCCCCTTTTGTTAGGCTGAGTGCTGCTGCTTTTGATGCCGCGGTAAAGGAAACAAAGGAAACCGAGTCAGATAAGCAGGGCTGACATATTTAACCTTTTTGTCAACAAGAACGTTCATTGGCTTCACACTGTGGGTAAAACTTTTCATACAGCTTGAGTAAATTGTCTCCTGGAAGCTACTTTTATTTATAGCTCTGTTGGCTATAGTGGAACTGAACTTGGTTAAAGAAAAATAAAGACACATCTCATTTTTTCCCCAGGTGCAAACATTTTGTATTGTTAAAGTGCATTAGAAAGTCTGGTTATTTTCTGAACTCTCATTGCAGGGGACAAACTATCGAAGGCAGTAAAATGTTAAGTACAAATAAAATCGTATTGAAATACTATACAAACTTATGCATACTGAAGAACACAATTAAATTCATAAATTCACAGCTGTTAATCCCAGAAGGGACCGTTAGATTATCTAGTCTGAACTCCTGTATAACACAAGCCACGGAAGTGCATCCAGTTACTCCTGTATTGAGCTCAGTAACTTGTGTTTGTTTCAAGCATGTACTGGAGGGACCCAAACCTGTCTTACTGAAACCAAATAATGTCCAGAAGGTGCATCGTACAATACAACAGCACAGAATGTGAGTGAGTCCAGTGCTGAACAGGGAGATAAGCTTCATCCCAACAGAGCAATATTAACCAGGAAGAGAAGGCAAAAACTAAATGAAAAATAGTAAAACAAGGCCCTGATTCAGAATGACCCTGTCAGGGTGGGTGTGTTGGGGGGGGGGGGGGGGAGGAAAGGAGCAGGGGCAGGGGGAGAGAGGGAAATGCCAAGATTAAAGCAAACAATACAGACCTATCTCTATGGTGACACTCAGGAAAAATAAGCCAAATTAACTAAAGGTGTGAATTTAAAATGCATTAGTTAAAGCGCATTAGACCCCTGTGTGGACACTCTTGTTCAGAAGGAAAGTGGCCTTACTCCCCTGTTAGCGTAGTTTGACTTAACTTTCCTGAGGATCCCCATGGAGTCAAGCCCTAAGTGCAGCGGGAGGAGGGCATGCTCCTATAGATATGACTGAATCACTGCCACGCTCACCCACACTGACCCCTCACAAAGCCCTCCCTCTGGGCTGGGTCTGTGACCTCAGGCGACGCAGCCCACGTTAAGCCTAGGTCCACCTAAGAAGAGGAGGAGGAAGAACTGATCTGATTCAGAACCACGTCGGCACCTGACGAAGAGAAGTGGAGACTGGGGAAATGCAGGTGGTCTTCTTGGAGTTCCTTCTGGTACTAAAGAAGGAAGGTGAAGATGGATGCTGGAGGCTAATTGTTGGTGCTGAAAGGAGGGTTTTGGTCATACACAACATTGTGATAGCTTGAGAGTCTGTTTGCAGTTGGAGCTCTTCACTTAAGCAGGAGGGATCCCTACTTTCTGGATTCAAAGCTAGTAGGGTTATTTAGAAGAGCCTCCAGCAAGGTGTTGCCTGACACAAATAACAGAGCAGAACAAAATAAGGCAGAAGGTGGAGTTTGTTCCCAAATAGAAGAATATTGATATGTTGAGAAATGCAACAGGTACTGGAAACAAAGCAGATCAAAACTGCTACAGATGTTGGCAATTATAATCTATTGAGTATAACTGGCAACTGGTAATTCCCACAGCCAACCCAACATGTACAGGAGAGAGATAAAGGGAAGAAGAAGCAAAAGGGTGGCTTTATATTTGCTTAGACAGTAAGACTTTTGGCGCAGGTCCTGTCTTTTTACTGTGTGTTTTTGTATGGTGCCTAGCACAATGGGGACCTGGTCTACAACTGGAGCTTCTAGGCCCCACCACAGTTCAAATACTACTAATGTATATGCCAAAAGCGTCTACACTGTCATTTGAGAATGACCAGAGAGGTAGTGTAATCTGGGGGTTAGGATACAAGGAATGAAAACAATAGAGAAATCCTATGGTCATGAACTGGTGGGGAGGTGAAATCAGGCCAAGATCTCAACTAAGACCTAGTCCAAATGATGAAAAAGTCGAAGAGCTGTTGCTCTAGATGGACTAACTGTGTATTCTCTACTGCTAACTTCAATGTTCTGTCATTCCTGGACTTAAATGCTACCAACTCTTAATATTGATATTCCTTAAAAAAGATATAGACACAGACATATATACCCTCCCCTCCCGCGTGAGATCAGACAGAAGTTCAGGCATATAAAAATATTCTTACGATAAAATAAGAAGGGGTAGGACCAAGGCCTGATAATAGCAGCTTACACAGAGAGACCAACATTCCCAGTGGATTTATTCCTCACACTAAATCATTAGTACCTACTTTGTCTTCTTAGTGCTGTTGGAAAGTTACATGTTCACGTACTTCGAGGATTCTGTGGTCAACTAC
Source organism: Emys orbicularis (assembly GCF_028017835.1). Taxonomy (NCBI): domain Eukaryota; kingdom Metazoa; phylum Chordata; order Testudines; family Emydidae; genus Emys; species Emys orbicularis. The sequence continues at coordinate 125,830,539 of NC_088688.1, read as the reverse complement.
AAGGAGACTGTCACTGGCTGTTTGTTAGTGAAAAAAAGCCCTTGGCCACTGGTTCTGGGTCACCTGACTGCTGCTGCTATGTCATTAGCTCAACTGAAATCAGTTGCCCTGTGAATAAAGCCTTCTAGGAAAGGATGAGCTGGGTTGGTTCCAAGATTCCTTCAGGAGATTTGATTCTTTTAACCCTTCAATTTCATTTGCTAGACAACTGCTGTTCTTTGCACCAGTGCTGCGTGCACTGGCAACTCCCAGCCTCCGGCTCCCCAGAATCACAGATGTAAGAGTTGGAAGAGACCTGTTAGATCATGAAGTCCATCCCCCTGCCAGTGCAGGACTGTTCGCCAGCTCTGAAATATTATGGGTGCCCTTGATATGCTAGACCTCAATCTCAGGGCTGTTGGGAGTGAGCACCTCTCAGGCAATCCACAGCTGTCCTGTTGTCTGTTACCACGTGGGCCAGTAGATTAGATGCCAACTATTGTGCCTAGTGAGGGTGAATATAGGATGCACTCCACCAGGGCGTAAGGTGGCTTAGACGGCCTGCCTACATAACGGTCCCATCCTTGGAATCTGCAGGCAGCTACCTGGCATTCTGTCCACACATTTAAGGAGAGCTACTCTCTCAATTTGACATCTAGAGCCAATGATTGCATTTCTGCAGCCCGTATTCTACTGGAACGCCTCAGGCCACCTTTTGCATCCCAGTGTCCCACAAGTAGGAATATACAGAAATCACCGTGAAGAGTCTATTTGCATTGCTGGTAAGGTGGTTCACTGAGCACACATGCAGCCGCTCCCTGCCCGCCTTCCTCTCTTCCTCGCAGCTCTGCTGTCACAGCACTCTGCGGGTGAGTGGGAGGAACTGAGGCAGTTGGGGACACAGGGACCATTTTATAACCGCAGCTCTGGAAACTCAATGCCAGGAGAAGGTGCTTGAGCAGCCGTAATGGGCTCTGCTTTCCAGAAGATTCCTGCAGCACGTCCCTCAAGTGTGACTGAGCAGAGGAAAGACGCCTGAAGAACCGCGTTTGCAATGGTAACCCCCTGTTTCCCACCCCACGCCCCCACTGATAAGGCCATCAGGCAAGTATCACCACCACTGTCATCATTGCGACATTGGTTATGGTATTTACTGGCATCCGAAAGACCCCACTAATTGTGGCATCTGGATGCACTTTAGATCAAAAGAGAATAACCTTTTCGCCAAAGCAGGGTGCCTATACTCCATGATTCACCCCCTACAGCTACCAAGCAATCTCCCTGAAAGGACAGAGAGATCGCCTGTAGGCTGCCGGCCTGTCGTGCCGGCCCAGGAAGGCTTGACGCCCTACCCAGAGGCTGGATCAGGCCCTTTTCCTCAGCAATTCATTTATTATTTAAACAAACACCTCACAAAGTAACACAAAATAAAGCTAATTCCCCAGTCCTCCTTCCCAGACATGTGCCTAGGAGCCAGTCTGCTTCCTCTAGCTCTCCACCCCCAGCTGAGCTCAGTCCTTCTAGGAATCCCCTGACCCCTTCTCAGCAGGGTCTGATTACCCCCGCTCTCCAGCCTAAACACCTGTTCTTAAAGGGGCTTTGCTTCTGAACAGCACTGGCTGGCCCCAGGCTGCCTGGCCCTTAAAGGGGCAGCCCACTCTATTACAAGGGCATAGCAGCTAGAAGATTAACTAGCAGGGGAATCAGACCCCTGTAGTTAGTAGGGAATCTGAATAAAGAGATGGTAGTACACGTTTAAAGGGTCACTTAAAAAGACGTCACTCATATCCGATTCTGAAATAAGATACTCACGGTAAGTGGGAGCCCCTAGGCTAAACACTTCGTTAAAAGAAAGAATGTAAGAGGCTTTAATTTTAAGGGGATGTTGATCTCCAGAGATTTGTGCAGTGAAAAATGATCTGCGAACGGTTTACGTGAAAAAGGAAGAACATATCTCAGTGCATCGATATCAGCTTGCCAGGACAGTACATTCTAGGAAAGGCAAAACATAGCAAGAGATCACTGTAGGGTCAATAATACAGTGAGATAAATGTGTATTTTATGGAAGCATTAGTTCTTGGGATTAGTCTAAACTGCCATATTCTCCTAAAGTGCACTGTAATTCCTAGCAAACACTAGCAAGAGTCTGTTCTTGTACTCTATAGTCGGTGTTTGGTGTGTATGGGGGAGGAGGGAAGACTGATTTAATTACTCTTATTTATTATACACATAGCTACTGTGACAAAGTTCTGTCCTTGACTCCGTGGGTCCTGCGTTTCCTGACGGATTTTTGCTAGCCTCAGAGGCTCACTGTGACCCTCCACGTAGCCCTTCTCTCTCTAGAGGCCAGGGTCATAGTCTACTGAGCCATTTTCATCATAAGCCAGCAAGGGATGTGAGGAGAAACAACCCTCCCTCACACAGTCTCTGTTGTCTCCCAGTATCAGTGATTAATCAGGGAGGGGAGGGGGGAGCCCGGGCCCGCCCTCTACTCCGGGCTCCAGCCCAGGGACCCTAAACTTAGCAGCTATGAAAGCTGACTTTTGGAAATAGGGCATGTACAATTCCATGGGCTACTTCCCCACAGCAGCCCCCACTCAATATCTTCTTCACAATTACCTCAGGGCCTCCTTCCTTGCACCTGATATGGATTCGTGCTACTTTGTTCCTCCAACAGCACAGCTCCCTCCTATAGCTCCTGACACCCACCCCACACTGACTAACTGAGAGGCTTTTAACTAGTTCCAGCCAGTCCTTAATTGGCTTCAGGTGTCCCAATCAATCTAGCTATCTCCACTACCTTCTAGAAGGATCTTAATTGGCCCCAGGTGTCTTGATTAACCTGGAGCAACTGCCATTTGGTTACCATGGCACCAGGGATTTGTTTAGCCTGGGGCTAACATACCTGTTCCTCACTACTTTACTGTAGCCATCTGGCCTTGCCCCATCACACTACATACTGTAGATATGCCCAGCACTGTATAGGCAAAAAGACAGCCTTCCTGCCCCAGAAGCTTAGGATTATAGCATTTTTTGGAATAATAATAGAATAGATTTTTTTTCTGGTAGCACCCACAGTGTGTTAGGTGCTGTACAAAGGCAAAAGAAAGGATTGAGATAAAAGGAAAAGGACAAAATAAAAGTGATCAATGATCAATATTTTTAAAAGATATAATTTTTTTTTAAATGTGAAAAATTTAGAAGACATTTTTAAGGAAAATTTCTGATTGTGTAAAAAGACCATTTCCCAACTAGAATGCTTTTAATTCAAAACCTTTCAACCAGCTATACTGTTGTCTCATAACAGTGGAGCTGCCCAAGAAACAGCTAGTTCAATTTTTCTCTAATAAGGCAGAAGAAGAGACAGACTGTTTTTTTTTGACATCTTAGACCAGGTTTTCTGTTTCAGTTCAAGCAATAGAACGTCCTCATAAAAGGCGTAGGCACAGGCTATGCTGGTGTCCCATCAGTCCACTATTTGTCATTGTCCCTTGTAGAAGAAAGTAGAAATATTGAGCCAAATCAGCTGGGAGGAAGAATTTAATCAGAAAAATGTCAATGACAATTGGGAATGATTTAAGAACACCTTACTAGATGCCCCAAAAGCCACAATCCCACAAATGAGGCAGATGGCTGTGCTGGTTAAAAAAAACCCCTGGTTTAGAGGGGAAGTGATGGCAGCTATATAGCAAATGGAAGAAAGGGGAAGTTGATAGTAATTAATATAAATTAGAAGTTAGGAATTGTAAGAAATTGATAAGGGAAGCCAAGGGACATAAGGAGACCCTATGGCCAGCACAGTTAAAAACAATGAGAAGAAATTTTTTAAAATATATCAAGAACTAAAAGAATCCTGTCAATGGTATTAGTCCATTACTAGATGGAAATGGTAGAATTATTCAAAATAGTATGGAAAAGACAGAAGTGCATTTCTGTTCTCTATTTGGGGAAAAAAACACATGATGCATTCTCATCATATGGTGATAACACTCTTTCCATTCCACTAGTGTCTCTGGAGGTGGCAGAGGAGCTCGCTGGACCATTAACGGTGATTGTCAATAAATCTTGGAGCACTGCAGAGGTTCCAGAAGACTGGAAGAAAGCTAAAGCTGTGCCAATTTTTAAAAGAATAAACGGGGATGAACCTAGTAATTATACGCCTGTCAACCTGACATAGATCCTGGGCAAGATAATGAATCAACTGATATAGGACTCGATTAAAAAAGAACTAAAGGAGGGTAATATAATTAATGCAAATCAACCTGGGTATATGGAAAATAGATCCTATAAAACTAACCTAGTATGTTTTTTATGAGATTTTATAAGATTTGGTTGATAAAGCAAATAGTTTTGACATAATAGACTTCGGTAAAGCATTCGACTTGGTACCGCATGAACTTTTGATTAAAAAAACTAGAAAGATATAGAATTAACATGGCACACATTAACTGCATTAAAAACTGGCTAACTGATAGGTCTCAAAATGTAATTGTAAGCAGGAAATCATCAGTGAGCAGGTATGTTTCTAGTGTTGTTCTGTAGGGATTGGTTCTTGGCCCTATGCAATTTAACATTTTTATCAATGACCTGGAAGAAAACAAAATCATCATTGATAAAGTGATCTATGTCACATGGAAACCTGGGTGCAAGCACATAATATGGCTAATTGTATCCATCTGAGAACAAAGAATGTAGGCCAGACTTATAGGACAGGGGACTCTATCCTGGGAAGCAGTGACTCTGAAAAAGATTTGGTTGTGGGGGTGGAGAATCATAGACCACAGGATTAGAAGGGACCGCAAGGGTCATCTAGTCTAACCCCTTGCCAAGATACAGGGTTTATTGTGTCTAAACCATCCAAAACAGATGGCTACCCAGCCTCCTTTTGAAAACCTCCAGTGAAAGAGCTTCCATGACCTCCCTAGGCATCTGTTCCATTGTCCTACTGTGCATACAGTTAGGAAGCTTTTACAGAGATTTAATCTAAATCTGCTATGCTGTAGTTTGAACCCACTGCCTCTTGTCCTGCCCTCTGTGGCAAGAGAAAACAACTTTTCTCCATCTTTTTATGGCAGCCATTCAAGTATTCGAAGACCACTGTCATGTCTCCCCCTTAATCTCCTCTTTTCCAAACTAAACATACCCAGTTCCTTCAGTCTTTGCTTGTATTCCATTCCTTTGATCATCTTTGTCACTCGCCTCTGGATCCTTTCCAGTTTGTCTACATCCTTTCAAAACAGCGGTGACCAAAATTGGACACACTACTTAAGGTCACTAGGCTATCCTGAACGTAAAGGCTGCTAAAAGTGACTCTGGCCTCTTTCTGCCTAGAGGCTGTCAGGGAGACTGTAACGGCGGTGGTATCACAACCCCGTCCCGCCCCGAAAGGGGGATGGGGTGTGCATACCCTGCAGCACTCACCCAGAAACTCTCAGTAGGTTTGTTGCTCACTTCCTCTTGGACCCTAGAGCAAGTGTAAACATTTTTGACATACAGTGTGATGCCTCCTCCTTTTCCCCCATACTGATCATTCCAGAACTAGCTATAGCCCTCAATAGCGGTACTCCAGTCATGGGACTGAACATGATCTCCCAGTGTGGTGCTGGGGCCATAAGATCTTGGGATGCATAAACGGGAATCTCAAGTAGGGCTAGAGAGGTTATTTTACACCTCTGTATCTGGTGCTGGTGTGATCACTACTGGAATACTGTGTCCAGTTCTGGTGTCCACAAGTCAAGAAGGATGTTGATAAATTGGAGAGGTTCAGAGAAGAGCCATGAGAATGATTAAAGGATTAGAAAACCTGCCTTATAGCGAGAGACTCCAGGAGCTCAATCTATTTAGCTTAACAAAGAGAAGGTTAAGGGGTGCCTTGATCACAGAGCATCTAGACAGGGAACAAATATTTAATAATGGGCTCATCAGACTAGTAGAGAATGGTATAACATGATCCAGTGCCTGGAAGTTAAAGCTAAACAAATTGAGACTAGAAATAGGGCACACATTTTTAATGGTGAGAGTAACTAATCATTGGAACAATTTACCAACGGCCATGATGGATTCTCCACCACTGACCATTTAAAATCAGGATTGGATGTTTTTCGAAAAGGAATTATTGTGGGGGAAGTTCTGAGGACTTTGCTAGATCAGATTAGATGATGACAGGGGTCCTTCTGGACTATGAATAAAGGCAGAGCTGGGCAAAACTTTCCTAACACAACTTTTTTTTCAGCAAAAAAAGAGATTCCGTGGCACCAAAATGTCTAGTGATTTCACCAAATTGCTTTGGTTAAAAACACCCTCAAAATAAATTCCCCCCAAATTAAAACATTTTGTTTCTACACGTTCAAAACAAAACATATTGATTTTTCAATTCAAAACAACTTTGTTTCAGAATTTGCTATATTTTTATTTAAATTGTTTAAAAATATTTAAAAAGGCCCAAAATGTTTTATTCAATCTGACACATATTTTTTCGATTTGCAGAAAATTTTTTAAAAAATGTTCATTTTTGGTTCAGCCTAAAACAATTTTCAGAGTAGCAGCCGTGTTAGTCTGTATCCGCAAAAAGAACAGGTGTACTTGTGGCACCTTAGAGACTAACAAATTTATTTCAGCATAAGCTTTCATGGGCTACAGCATCCGATGAAGTGGGCTGTAGCCCACGAAAGCTTATGCTCAAATAAATTTGTTAGTCTCTAAGGTGCCACAAGTACTCCTAAAACAATTGTTTTCTTTTTCTTTTTTTTGGGGGGGTGGGGGGTGGAGGTGTCAGCAAACCAAAAAATCAGGTACTCACCCAGTTCTATGTGACAGTTCCATCATAGTTGGTGGGGCCCCAAAAGGGACAAACGGCCTGATCCAAAGCCCACTGAAGTCAATGGGAAGACTTCCATTACTTCATTTGGTTTAGGATCTAACAGGCTACCATAGTCAAGTTTGAGCATCCAAGTCATAAGCAAGCATGTACTTATAATTAGAAAGGCAACAGCGGGTTCGCATTAAAACTGGAGATAATGAAATGGAATAATGAAGCAGGTGCAGACAGAAACAAAGAGCTGTTATGTATAAAAGGGCGTGAATATTTATGGCACTGCAGTCCAACTGTCTTGGTATCCAGATCCTAATGAAGTGATGAAGACAGAATTAGAGTTGGAGATGAAATTATCAGCCTCTTTGTGCCATGGAGCTGTGCTAGGTCAGGCACACAGCGTGCTGTTCCGACTACTGGATTTCCATCCTGTCCCGTGTACTTGACAGTATTGATGTGCATTTGATTAAAATGGATTATCTAGTTGTACAACAGAGTAGAGATTCTGCATAACATGAGGGGTGTGTTTCAGCAGAGAAAATATCAGCTGTAGAACTGTCACTGCTTTTATGCTGAGGCTGGGGAAGTGGCTACCTCTTCTCAGTGCAGTAGGAATCTGCAGAATCCAAGCTATGATTTTTATGAAGCACGAAGACTGAAGTTTTCAAAGCTACCTAGGAGATTTATAGGCACAATTTCCATTGAAATTACTTAGAGTTTGTGGCCTAACTCCCCTAATCTCAGTCTCAGATTCTAACCCTTAACTGCCCAAACATCCTTCAGACTGTGACCCCTGCGCAAGAGCTGCTCTGCTGCCTGAGTCTGCAGAGAGTCTGACACAATAGCTTATCTCCACCGACCATTTTAGGGAGCGTCCCTACCATTGCTGCAGCATTGGAAAAGGCTCCATTAGTGCTGACAACTGGATGCTAATGTAGCCCAGTTGCCAATGCTTCTGTCATTACATTGTGCTGGAAGCAGGATTCTATGATACAAATGCTGCCAGCTGGTCTGCACTAAAGCTCCCACCCATTGCTAGCACTGGTGGAGCTGTCTGGGGCTAGAGTGATGGTAGGAATTTTCCTGCAATTGTCAGACTTGGCCCACCAGAGGGTGAAGGTCAACTCTGCTCGGCCTTGGGAGGACAATATTTAATATAAACGTTGCCAGTTTTATATAGTGCAGGCTGGGGCAGGGGAATATGAGCTTGTCTCTTTAAATCTGAGTCGCTGTAAGAACAGGAAACCTGCCTGTCACCCAGAGAACCTGCTTAAGAGCCCTTCAAAGACACCATGAGCCGTTTGAGCTCCCCTGCTGTCTGAACAGCAGCATCCCAAAAACGGTAGAATACCCAGAGACAATGGCTCTGAGGAGTCAGGCAACAATTCTCAGATGGGAATGAGCCAGTGAGAAGGAAAACAAGGAGCCTTGTCTATACGGCAAGGTGCACGAGTCTGACTAAAGGGGTGCTTTTAAATCGATGTAGTTAAATTGGTTGGAAAGCACTGTCCTAAATCCATTCACCCTAGCTGATGCTGATTCATCTTAAGTCAATTTCTTGCTGAATTAAGCTAACTTGCCTTAACAGGAGAGGAAGGATGGTGCAATGGGTAGAGCACTTGCCTGGGATTTAAGGGACCTGGGCTCAGCTCCAGGCTCTGCCACAGACTACCTGGTAACCAGGGACAACTCACTTAATCTCCCTGTGCCTCAGTTCCCCATCTGTAAAATGGGGACAACAGCCCAGCCCTACCTCAAAGGGGAGTTGGGAAGATAAATGCATTAAAGACAGCAAGGTGCTCGGATCCAATGGTGATGTGGGCCAGACAAGTACAGAAACCAGATTAAGGCCAGGTCTACACTACCGCGGTAGTTCGACAGCTGGCAATCGAAGTTCCGGGTTCGATTTATCGCGTCTGGTCTGGACGCGATAAATCGATCCCGGAAGCGCTCGCCGTCGACTGCGGTACTCCAGCTCGGCGAGAGGAGTACCGCGGAGTCGACGGGGAGCCTGCCTGCCGCGTGTGGACCGCGTCTGAACCGCGGTAAGTTCGAACTAAGGTATGTCGACTTCAGCTACGTTATTCACGTAGCTGAAGTTGCGTACCTTAGTTCGAATTTGGAGGTTAGTGTAGACCAGGCCTAAGAAGTGTTTTGCACCACTTTAACTAAATCCCCATTTCAAATAATGATTTCAGTGAAACCGTTACAGCTTTAGCCCTAGTCAGGGACCAGGACTCTGCAATGGCTGGCGCTGTACAAACACACAACAAAAAGATGGGCTCTGCTGTCGAGTTTACAATGTAAATGCCTCAGGGGTCTTTTGGGTATTTACCTTCCTTTGTTTAAATTAAACAGTTTAAAACATTTTAAAAATCAAATTTTTGGAACCGTTTTAAAACGCTCTAACTGTCTCTACAAAGGTTCGCCAATTGCAGCTGGATTTTGCAAAGTGTTTTTATCTCTCATTCCTTCAGCCCAGAAACTTGCCTTTAGAAAGAATGCCTTTCCCTCCCCTTAAAACAAGAAATGTCGCTTTGGTGCCTGCACAATTTTTGGTCTAGTGTGGAATTTTTATAGCGTGCCAGCGTGGCTTTGAATTTCAAAAGGGATTGTTAGTAATTGGCCAGAGTCCATTTTTAAAAATTAATATTATTTTAAAAGGAGCATAAATTATGCCAGCGTGGGTTTTGAAAGTTTTGTTGGGTCTAGCTGGCTTCTTTTCTTTGGTTTCTTTTGTTGTTGTTGCCTTTTCCCCACATCCCTCTCTTTGTTTTAAAAAGGGAAATGTTTCATTTTGCCAGCAGGCTTTTTCATTTTAAAAGGGAAACTGATTATTGCCAGCATGTTTGCTCAAATTGACATCTGGAAGAGCAGACTGATAGAGAGTGCAATAGACGGCGTAGCAAGAATCTTGCGTATTATGTCATGTCTGAGTCTGAAGCATGAGACATGGAATTCACCCTCTTGTAGAAAAAGGCAGCTAATTTGCCCACTAATCTGCATACCTGCTTCCCCCACTCCCACCCCCTTCCCCGCATTGACTTCAAATGTAGTTATGCATGGTTAGTAGCTCTGAGAATCATGCCCTGGGGTGAAATCCTGGCCTCTTTGAAGTCTACTGCAAAACTCCCATTGACTTCACTAAGGCCGGAATTTAACCATAGGTGTCTAAATTCAGGCACCTAGAATTAGGCCACTTTTGAACATCATGGTTTGAATGAATTCCTCTGCTCCTTTTACCGCCACACTGCAGCTGGGGAGGGGAACCAAGGACTGGCACAACCATAGACACTCAAAACTCTACTGCTAGACCCCTCCCACCGCCCCACACACTATAACAACAAGAGCCAAGTCCTGAGCCATCCTACCTAATCTTGGGCAACCTCCGAAATCCACATCGGAGGGACCTGTGTAATCTCTCTGCACCACGAAGAAAATCTGTTCAGTGTCCCCAGGACTGTGCTCCCATCTATGGAGCCAAAATCCCATGTGGGCCATGGTGGTGCTGATGTGGAGAAGCAGGTTGGAAGGGCTTGTACTAGAAGTTGCAGCCTGGTCAATAGGAGCTGAGGTCTCCATCCTACAGTCACATAAGGCAAAGCCCATTTGCTCAGACTTAGCTGCTGTCCCAGGCTCTGGATTTTATCCTTTGTGCTTCAGTGTTGTGTTTTTTCCTCTTTACACAACTAAAACAAGGTGGTAAAAAACACACAAGCCCAGCTGGGTCCCAAATAACGGTGTTTAGTAAACACACACTAGCTATACATACACAGGGCTCTGACTGGCTTCTGTCAGCTTCCAAAACCTACAACCCAGTGAGCACCACAGTAGGGCTCACAAATTACTTCAAGGGATACTACCCTAGTCCTATAGGTTACAATCAGGTCATTCTGTTTGCTTCCTTTCGAAGACGGTGCTGCTGCTGCAGCTGAATCCCCTGGAAATGCCAAGTGCTAGGGCACGATCCTGTTGGTTTTGCTCTGTATTTCAGAGCAACCTCAGATGGGTGTTGTGAGGCATACAAAGGGCCAGATTCTCGGCTGGTGCAAATCAGGGCAACTCCACTGAAGTCAGCAGAGCTACACTGATTTACACCTGCCACGGATCTGGCCCTTACTGTCCAGAGAGCAAGGGGGGATCTTTGAACAAGAGGTCTGACACGATGTAATTGTACTATTCTTCTTCTTCTCATATGTCAGCAGAAGAAAAGGAAGCATGAGAGAAGTCTTGGCACACGATAGCTAAAGACCCCCATGCACTGCTGCTAGCTGACTGACTGCTGCGGCCCACCAGCATCTGCCTCCATATTGCCTCTGGTTCTCAGAAGCCCATTACGTTATTAGGTAATAGCAGCTCGGTAAATATTAGAGCTATTGGTTTATGGGAAGGAGAATCTGCTCTGCAGAGAATTAGTGTCTTGGCTTAGCCATGTATCTGCTCAGGAACCAGGGAGCACTGGAGCTCTGGCTTGCTAAGAATAAGGGGGACCACCACTTAACAGGCCCAAAGGGTCTCCTCTGAGCCATGTGTCAGGTAAATAGCTCCGGATTCCTAGAGCTAAGGGCTGCCAGAAAGGAGAAACAACAAAGGTGATGTTTCCAGGCAACAGCCTGGAAACTCTAAAGCAATAGGCTGTTAGCCTTTCGTCTCAGCTGTGCACATCAATCAAGCCAGCATCCCAGGAGTGGAGGAGCTGTGGGCTGCCAAAATACATTCAGCACTTTTTCTAACAAAATATTTACCTGTTAAAATGTCACCTTCCTCTTTGATCCGAGGCCCTGAGGTTTTGCTTCTCTGTAGGCAAAGCTAGAAATGGTCTGGAGGCAGGAGGATTTCTGTTCTCTCTGGCCAGCCACAGACCAGCTACGCTCAAACAGAGCTCTGCTGGCTCTTACATGCACACAGCTCAAGTGACTGTGACAGGATGAAAGGATGTTCCTTGTCTTCAAAACACTCCACAAAAAACAATCACTTGGCTAAAACCATATCCATTCTGAATTTAGCTAAACTGTTTCACTAGAGAATTTTAGAAAGTAAAAGATGGACCAGGAGACTAATGTCTTTTTTCTTGGAATGCTCTTTAGTTTTGCCACCAGCTACCATTTTCATCCCTGTGCCTCTCATTGAAATCTCTGGAAACTACAGAAAATGGACACTGCTCCTAATATTGTTACCTCATCCTCTGAACCCAAGCTCCAAACCATATTTTAGCAAAACTCTGAGCTTTGAAGAATGAGGAATGCTTTGTAAGAACATTCAGATTTCTTCAAACTAAAATGTTCTCTAACTTTTACAATTTCTTCCACTGGAAAAAGGGGGGGAAATGAGAAAGTGAGGTTCTCCCACCAAAATTAAATATTTTTAACCATTAAAAATTTCATAATTCTTCTTCATTTCAAATGGAAAAGACCAAATTTTCTATTCTGACAGGTTTCTGACTCTAAATGTTCTCAGTAGAGCTGCTTGGAAAATTTTTGTCAAAACAATTTTCCACTGGAAAATGATACTTCAACTAAACCATTTTCTTTTTGCAAAATCTGTCATTTTCAATGACATTCCTTTAAAAAAATTGGAAAAGTTTTGGAAATGTTGAAACATCCTGTTTTGACATTTTCAGAACAAAAAGTTTCAAGTTTTTATTTTGAAATTTACTTTTTTATATAAAAAAATTAAAAAATGTAAAATGGTCAGAAACCAGATGAAACATTTTGAATTTATCAAACCAAACTGTTTCAAATTTACCCAGAATAAAATGGTTACCTACCTCTCGTGACTGTTGTTCTTCGAGATGTGTTGCTCATGTTGATTCCAAGTAGGAGTGTATGCCCTGTGTGTACAGTCGTTGGAAGGTTTTTCCCCTAGTGGTACCCGTCAGGTCAGCTGTGGAGCCCCCTGGAGTCGCACCTTCATGGAGGTGTGTATAGGTCCCTGCTGACCCGCTGCCTCTTCAGTTCCTTCTTGCTGGAGTACTCTGACAGAGGGGAGGCGGGTGGGCCTTGGAATGGAAATGAGAAACACATCTCGAAGAACAACAGTTATGAGAGGGAGGTAACTGTTTTTCTTCTTCAAGTGCTTGCTCATGTCGATTTCAAGTAGGTGACTCCCAAGCCTTACCTAGGAGGTGGGTTCGTAGTTCATGGAATTGCTGATTGTAGCACCGCTCTGTCAAAAGCTGCATCGTCTCTGCCCTGCTGTAATGGCTTAGTACGATGAAAAGATGTGGATCGATGACCACATTGCTGCCTTGCAGATGTCTTGGATAGGAACTTGTGCCAGGAATGCCATGAAGGATGCCTGCGCCCTTGTGGAGTGTGCCATCAGCGCTGGGGGAGGTATCTTTGCCAAGTCATAGCACGCCCGGATACAGGGTGCTATAGAAGAGTTCCTTTGGGACGAGACTGGAAGTCCCTTCATACGCTCCGCAATTGCAATGAATATTTGCGCTGATTTTTGAAATGGCTTCATTCTTTCAATGTAGAAGGCTAATGCTCATCTGACATCCAGGGAGTGGAGCATTCATTCCCTGTTGCTAGTGTGCAGCTTACGAAAGAACACAGGAAGAAAAATATCCTGGTTCATATGCAGGGGCAGCTCTATGTTTTTTGCCGCCTCAAGCACGGCAGTCAGGCAGCCTTCGGTGGTGTTTCTGCGGGAGGTCCGCTCCGGTCACGCGGATTCGGCGGCGGTTCAGCGGGTGATCTGCCGGTCCCGCCGCCAAATTGCCGCCGAAGCCACGGGACCGGTGGACCTCCCGCAGAAACGCCGCCGAAAGCTGCCTGACTGCCGCCCTCACAGTGACCGGCAGGCCGCCCCACCCGGCTTGCCGCCCCAGGCACGCACTTGCTGCGCTGGTGCCAGGAGCCATCCCTGTTCATATGGAATTGCGAAACTACCTTTGGGAGAAAGGCCTGGTGTGGTCGCAACTGCACCTTGTCCTTATAAAAGACCAGGTATGGGGCCTCCGAGGTTAAGGCCTTAAGCTCAGACACCCTCCTGGCGGAAGTTATAGCTATCAAGAACGCTACTTTACACGAAAGGTAGAGGAGGGAGCATGTTGCTAAAGGCTCAAAAGGAGGTCCCATCAGCCTAGAGAGCACAAGCTTGAGATCCCATGGGGGAATTGGTTGTTTTACTTGAGGGTACAGCCTATCTAATCCTTAGAGGAAGTGGCCCACCATGGGGTTCGCGAAAACTGGCCGACCAGCCGGACCAGTGTGGAAAGCTGAGATAGCTGCCAAGTGCACTTTTATTGATGATACTGATGGACCTTGCTGTTTTAGATGCAGCAAATAGTCCAGGATAAACGGAATTGATGTCTGTAAAGGTGGAGTGTGGTTTTGTAATGTCGAAATGGAGAATCTTTTTCACTTGGCCAGATAGGTGGCCCTAGTGGAGGGCTTTTTGCTGCTAAGGGGGACCTCTCTAACAGGGTCTGAGCAGGTGAGCTCCGAAGGATTTAGCCATGGAGTTTCCATGCCGTGAGATGGAGAGACTGGACATTGGGATGCTGGAGGCGGCCGTGGTCCTGCGTGATCAAGTCTGGGACCAGGGGCAGGGTTATCGGCGTGTCCACTGACAGGTCTAGAAGCGCGGTGAACCAATGCTGGCGAGGCCATGCTGGTGCTATTAAGATCATTGAGGCTACCTCCCATAGATGCCGACTTCCCGCTCCGCCCAGGCCCCACCCCCACTCTACCCCTTCCCCCAAGTCCCCTCCCCCCTCGCCTCTTCCTGCCCCTGCTCTGCCCCTGCCTTGCCCCCTCTCCACCCCTTCCCCCAAGCCCCCACCCCACCTCTTCCCCGCCTCTTTCCGCCCCCTCCCCCGAGCGTGCTGTGTCCCCGCTCCTCCCTCTCCCTCCCAGAGCCGACCTGTTTCGCGGTGGGCAGGAGGTGCTGGCAGGGAGTGGGAGGAGTGATCAGCGGGGCCGCCGCCAGAGGAGAGGTGCTGGGGGGCGGGAGGGGAGAGGGGGGGAGCTTGGCTGTGGGTGGGTGCTGAGCACCCACTAATTTTTCTCCGTGGGTGCTCCATGGCTGGAGCATCCATGGAGTTGGCGCCTATGCTACCTCCCTTCTGACCTTCTGCAGGACCTTGTTTACAAAAGGGAAGGGCGGGAAAGGGTATGTAGATGGCCCTTCCATCTCTTGTCCCCAGGGAAGTTCCCAGGCTACAGATGTTGATAATGGAGGGGCCCGTGCCTCCAAAATCACTGACTAGGATCTGGACCCCAGCCCTTGGGCTTGGCGGTAGGCCCGGGTCCAGAAGGGCCATTAAGCTGGTGCCTGCCACTACAGTGGCCACGACATCATAGGCAATGGCTGCCCTCCCTCTTGTTTGGAGCAGTGCCGCGAGCGGTGCCGGCTTTGCCTAGAGGTGTATGACTCCGCCTCCGAGTCCGATGAGGACTCCGAACCTGGCGACCACGGCAGTGTGGAGCGAGACATTGCGGGGAAGTGGTGCGGAGGTGCGGGCAAGCGGTGTCGTATCATCGCTGGCTTGCCCCTAGAGGACACAGTGCTTCTTTGTGGTGCCGGTGCCTGTGCAGGGGACTGCGCTGTCATTGCTATGCGGTCCCTAGCCGCCTCAAAGTTGTCCGGAGTGAAGGGACGGTCTAAGTCCTCCTCCCGAGACTCCCGCATTGGGGACTCCATTAGAACCAGACTCGACGGACCTCCCTGTGAGGCCAGAGTCAATGGTGCTGGCTGAGTCGGAGCTGGAGCAGGGTGTCCCAGCATGGGACGCACCCCGCTGGTGCCTCCTTGTTCCACTGCTCTACTGGGAGAGCGACCTCTGTCAGTATTCTTTCTTTTGTGCGGCACCGGCGAATGGGAGTGGTGCCGGGCACTCGCACTGGAGGAGGTCTTCGGCGCCGGGGAGTGCCGGTGCCGAGGGTCCCTGGAGCCCGAGTCCTTTCTCGGCGCCATGGCCTCTCTTACTGAGGCTGGCGCGCTTCACACTGAAGTGCTGGGCTTGGGGGACAAAGCCTGTGCCGGCTAGGGATGAAGGGCTGACTCCATGAGGAGTAGTTTCAGCCTCAAGTCCCTCTCCTTCTTAGTCCTTGGGTGGAAGCCTCTACAGATTTTGCACTTCTCAGTCTGATGGGCTTTCCCCAAACACTTTAAACAGGAGTCACGTGGGCCTCCCTTTGGCATAGGCTTCAGACAGGACCTGCATGGCTTAAACCCTTGAGAGAGAGGCATGCCCCAGTCCCCGGGAGGGGAAACATGGTGGGGGGAATCCACAATTGAAACTTATCTAACTAACTAAAAGAACAGGAGTACTTGTGGCACCTTAGAGACTAACAAATTTATTAGAGCATAAGCGTTCGTGGGTTACAGCCCACTTCTTCGGATGCATATAGAGTATATTCACTCTATATGCATCCAAAGAAGTGGGCTGTAACCCACGAAAGCTTATGCTCTAATAAATTTGTTAGTCTCTAAGGTGCCACAAGTACTCCTGTTCTTTTTGCGGATACAGACTAACACGGCTGCTACTCTGAAACCTAACTAACTAAGAACTACTTGAACTAACTAATACTAAGTTTTAAACTATTTACATGATACGACTAGAAAGAATCCACTAGGGGATTGCTTGCCATAGCAAGAGAAGAGCTGCTCCAACGACGTCACTGGTGGTAAGAAGGAACTGAAGAGGTGGCGGGTCGGCAGGGACCTATATACACCGCCATGAAGGCGCGACTCCAGGAGGCTCCACAGCTGACCTGACAGGTACCGCTAGGGGAAAAACCTTCTGATGACTGTGCACGCGGCGTGTGCACACCTACTTGGAATCGACATGAGCAAGCACTCGAAGAATGAATTTTTTTCTGAATTTCATTTTGTGAAAAATTTCAAAATTTTAGGTTTTTGTCCAGATTTGGGAGGAAAAAGTTTCAAACTCTCAAAATTTGTCACAAGATGGAAAATCCCTTTTCCAACCAGCTCAAACTCTGACTAAATTGTTTCACAGAAAATTTCAGGCTCTCAACATTTTGTGCCTTTTCAAATGAAAATGAATGAAAGATTTAAAATTTTTTTCTCAAATTGCTATTTAAATTTTCAACCAGTCAGTGGAGTTACTTTGGATTTAAACCAATGCAAATTCAAAGTTTCACTCATTTAACTAAATTAGTTTGTTGACTCTCCTTGTGTAGACACTCTTAATTCAATTTAAAGTTGGATTATATCGATACAACTGAATGCAATAAAGAATCGAATTAAACTAAATTGATATATTGATTTAACCGAAATCCATATATAAACCACGTTTAAATTGAATTTAGAGTGCCCACACCGGGTTTTGCTCCAGTTTAACTAAATCATTTTAAAATTAGATTTTTATTTAAACTGGTGCAACTTTGAATATAGACACGGCCCTTGTTCTTCCTCATTCTGTTAAGAGATTTCATTACAAATGGTTCCTTTTAATACAAAACCTTCAGTACAGAATCAGCCATTTAGTACAGTATTTTTCCTGGAAATCAATTTTTTTCTGCTTATGAATTTTCCATGAACAGACTGTGAAATTCTCACATTTGTTGCGACTTGAAATTATATATAAACAAATTTGGGGAACAGTTCTTAGTCTACACTTTGTTCAGACTGCAAAAATTACCACCAAATATGCAATTTACACTATCACATATGCAATTAACTTCTGGAACTTATTTAGCAGTCATTTGTGTAATTAAATGGACACTGCTGGAAGCTAGAACTATATGTTCGATGATTTCATTGGTAGAATGTACCGTGTTGTTGAGTTACCCAAGACATCCAATCAAAATAAAGAAACAGCACCATATGACTTATGTAAGTAACCAACACAGAGCAAAATGTGCTTATTACAACTGAATATAGAATTCAAAATGTACTTTCAGCGTATATTCAAGCACTTAAGGTAAATATTTTGGTTTAGCAAGTAGTCATGTAGTCGAGTTTGAGCACTTGAATATTTATGGAAAGGGAATACAAAAGGGTTGAATATCTGGTTGGATCAAAATTCCCTTTAGAATTTTTAATCATTATTTGCAGATTTTTTCCCCCTTGCTATTCACTCAGCTCCAGAAATTTGCACTGCTAAGGACTGACTAGTGAGCAAGGCCTTGTTTACACTAGAAAAGGGGTATAGTATAGAGCCATACTGGCCAACCCTTCTAATGTAGATGCAGCTTATACTGGCTTTTGCCGGTTTGACTTATACCAGCTCCCCGAGCGGTGCTTTTGCCAGTATAAAAATGTTGCAAGCAAACCCACAATCCTAACGGACATTACTACACTGCCAAAAGTTTTTAACGTAGACTTGGCCTTGAGGGAGGAGGGATAGCTCAGTGGTTTGAGCATTGGCCTGCTAAATGCAGGGTTGTGAGCTCAATCCTTGAGGGAGCCATTTAGGGAACTGGGGTAAAAATCTGTCTGGGGATTAGTCCTGCCTTGAGCAGGGGGTTGGACTAGATGACTTCCTGAGGTCCCTTCCAATTCTATGACAGCTTAAAGGGACGCAGGAAGCTTGAAATCTAGTCAGTTTTAAAGAAATGAGTTTAAAGCAGTTTCGGTGATTGCACCTGCCCCTCGGCGCCTTGCCCCATTTTGTGGTTTCCCCGTCATATGTTAATATGTAATGCTTTTCTCTCCTCTGCTGCTGTCGGAAACACTCTCACAAGCAGAAAAGAGGAACAAACTGACTGCAAAGGAGAGATGGTGAAACTGTACACAAAAAGCTGCAAAATGTGCAGTGAGTGATCCAAAATAGAGATTGTTTTGGTTAAGGCTATTCTTTTTCCATTATAACAATCTTAGGTGTTATGTTGTGCATCGGACTGAAATGTAATTTTTTAAAAAAAGTTGGCAAGCTCTTAAAAATCACTCTTCTGTAGGGCCGTCAGACAGGATGGGATTCCCTGGCGGCCGTAGGGTAAAAGCATAGTGCTAATGTTGGAACTTTTTACCACTGTCCTCATTTCTTTTCTAACCTGTTGTACGAGGCTTTGGGATTGTTTCGCTGCTTGGGTCGGTAATGTCATTTGTGCCAGTGCAAATTGGGTGCAGTATGTTAGAGTTCTAATGTGGTAGCATTTACAGCAGGGCAACGTTTGTGTAAAATGAGCGTGTGAGGTGCCGGGCAATGGAGACTCCAGCCTTCTGTCTCTAGTAGCAGTATCAAGAGCTGGGTAAACTTGTAACCGTTGTTATGACGCTGAACTTTGCTGGACAATCCCCGGCTTGGAGCAATGCTGGATGCCCCTGTTTCTCTTTTGTTTCCGGGACTGAGACTTGCTGGGAAGGTCTGTTAACGGGACGGCCCTGCCAGCTGGCTGCTATGTGCTGCCTGGGTGAGGTACCGCTCAGAGTGAGCGACAACCGCCAAGCAAAGGCCGTAGACAGAGGCTCCGTAAGAGTTAAGTTGTGAGCTAACAATGGTCAGAAGCAGGGTGAGCACTCACTTCCTGTCACGTTTTCCTGTCTCGCAAACACTGTGAGTGCAGTTTGCCACACTGTTTTAAGGCACTTCACAGCGCCTGAGGTTGAGATGCTGACAGATGCCTGTTTGGAAGTTAAATTACAGCTGGACAAACCTGAGAACAATTCTTTGGTTAAAATTCCCCTGAATTTCACTTCCCATGGATTTTGTCTTTTTCAGATACTTCTCTGACCCCCCCCCCCCGATACCATAGTATCTGAGGGTCTCACAATCTTTAACATACTCACCCTGTGAAGCAGGGCAGTGCTATTATCCCATTGGCTAGAGGGGAAACTGAGGCACAGAGCCACTCAGTGACTTGCCCGTGGTCAATCTGTGGCAGAGCAGGGATTTGAACCCAAGTCCTGGGCTAGTGCCCTAACCGCTGGATCATGTTTCTTATAGTCATAGAGTTTAAGGCCAGAAGAGGCCACTCGATCATCTTGTCTGACTCCTGGTACATCATAGGCCACTAAACCCCACCCAGTTCTCCCTGTATTGAGCCCAATAACCGGGATCAGACCAATGCAGTACAGTCCTCTGGAGACTATACAATTTTACTGCCAGGGCGTTCTCTGTAGGAGCCCCGTGAAGCTGGAACACTGTGGCCCGGCTCAGCCCAGATCTGTCAATCCCCCTGCCACACCACACAAACACATCTTCTTTCAGAGGGCTGTTGGTGGAGGGGTTGTTGAGGGCCATTGGGGAATTCAGTGTCCCGTGTGTGCTGCTTGGGTACACTGTCTTGCTGTATGTTGCAGGGCCGCTGTTTCGATTTGGATGGACAGTGTTTGTTCGAGGTGCATCAGGGGTTCACATAGGCACCAGGTGTAATCATCTACACTTGCCATTTAAAGCGGAAAAAGTCCCTGTTTTGCGCAAAAACCATGGGAGCGTCTACATTTGCCAATGACTTTTGGCGGTAAAACTCAGACGTTTCACCACAAAAAGAAAACCACCTCCATGAGAGGCGTACAGCTCTTACCGGTGATGCTTTTGCGGTGATGTGCAAGTGAAGACACGTTCTTCCTGTTTACAGAGCTTTTAGCCTCCCCAGGATATCCCCCAGTGCCCAGGTGACCACTCTGGCCAGCAGCTCTGCTGCTCTGATGCCAGGTAAACAGACGTCTGCCCCGCCCCCTGTAAAGCCCTGGGAACTTTGAAACTCCCCTTCCTGTTTTCTTAGCAAGTGCTCATTTATCATCTGGCCAGGTGACAAATCCTGCTCCACGGAGCAAACAATCCCCTGCTTGGAGCAATGCTGAGCTACTGGAGCTGATCAGTGTTTGGGGAGAGGAGGCTGCAGGGACCCAGGATGCCCCGCGATCAACCCCGCCCCTTCCCAGAAGACCTATCGTCAAAATGGAGAGAGCTGCACTGTGGGATAGCTGCCCTCCGTGCGCTGCTCTCATTGGCGATGGAAGTGCTGCAAATGTAAACCTGATCTGACGCCAGCGCTTTTCTTTCACCGGCTCCCGATCACCGTTGAAACTGACAGTGCAAAAACTCTTCAAGTGTAGACATAGCCTAAGTTAGACACAAAACTGGCTTGGGGGGGGGGGGGAAATCTGTACTTGTGTTTCGGAGCTGCAAAAGGAAGAGATGCCTCCCACTCCAGAGAGACGAACACTGGACCGGAGGGCTGGACTCTCAGCTCTGCCAATGAGGGTATGTCTACATGGCAAAAAACACAGGCGGCAGCGAGTCTCAAAACCCAAGTCAACTGACACGGGTTTGTGGTATGGCGCTAAAAATAGCAGTGTAAACATTCCCGCTCACGTCCCTTGGGGGAAAAGGTCTGCAAAAGACGCAAAGAAGGCACTTTTGTGATCAAAGAGACTTGTATAAGCAGCATCTGCTCCAGATATCGTGAGTGCTGCACATGGGGTGAAGTTAAACTGGTTCCAGTGTTTCTCCTCTGGTGATGGAGAAGAAGCGTTTCTTAAAGTCTGTGTTTTTGGTTCCAAAAGATAAATTAATTCTTCCCGTAATAAAGCCCCTGAACTCAGCTTCTTACACTACAGTGCTCTCATTTACCTACAACCACAATATCCTGCTTCAAAAGCAGAACACGTCATCATCTTGCTGTTGGCCATGGTTTTCCTGTTGCTTTAGCAAAAGAAGGTTTTTTATACGAGTTCTGCTCAATGCTGTGTGCTGTGCCGAGGAGCCCTGAAGATGATTTCATATTGTCCCATATGTGGAAAGCCTGTTTACTTTGGTAAGTTTCTTCCATTGGAAGCAAGAGCCCTTTTTTCGCATGTTTCTTTAAATGGTAAATGAAGCCAGGCACTTTCTGTTCTACTTCTTTTACATTTGCAGTTAGTGACCCTCCATTCATAACGGCACTTCATCCGCTGGATATCTGATCCGTTTCAGACAGCCAGTTAAAAGTAGTTTCAGTGATTGCACCTGCTTCTCATTCCCTGTTCCAGTTTTTGTGCTTTTTATTAAAAAAAATCATATGTTCCTGTTTTTTAAAATATTTGTATTCACCTGTTGTTGTGTGAAAGACCCCCACAAACTGGAGAAGCTGACTCACTCCGACTATACCGGGGCAGCAGCCCTATGAGAAGTGCTGGCAATTGCACAAAGTGAATACACTGAACAAAAATAGAGAGAAACACTTTTTCTCTAATCTCTTTCGGTCTTAGATGATACTTTTAATAACTGAAGGAAAAGCATTTTCAGACAGAAGTATGATTTTTAAGTTGATGGTGCTCTGTAAAGCTCAAAAGCTTGTCTTTTTGACCAACAGAAGTTGGTGTAATAAAACATATTACCTCACCAAGCAACCTCTTTAATACATTGTCTCTCTATGTATAAATATAATCAGTTCTGAATTATGTGGATGTCTGGACAGAAAACCTCAAGATCAGTCCTCCAAAATTAAACAGGATTAAAATGAATTTCCTTCCAAATTTGCTATGAAATATTTTGGCAATGGACAGGAAAAGTTTACTCAACTTGTTTCAAAATGTACTATGAAATGTGTTAACTGCTTTTATTAATGAAATGATAACCTAAGATAAAGCCACAAAATAGCTTTTGGAACCTAGAAGTGATTTATAGTTTCTCAGATCATATTTGCAGTGGTGCAGTTAGCCCTTATAATACCGCTTGGCTTCATGTGAATTAGGACTGCTACAGTGTACGCATTATACATGTGACAGAGAAACAAGGATGGGTCAATAGTGCAAAAAGGTACATGGAAAAGGTTTGTTCACTTTTTAAGTTAGCAGTTGTTTCAAAGGATTTATAGGATGAATTTTGGTTTATTTTTAAATCACCAGCTACCCTGAGGAGCATGCATGGGATGTATTGGGCTATGGGATGGATTTATCAGAAGCTCAGTACTTGAAGGCTACAAAGGGTAGGGGAGCGTATATTGATGGGGTGCTCACAAATCCACGCTTATAGGTAGCACTCGAAAAGGGGGGGGGTTCGGCTTTCCAGGAAGAGGTTGGAATTTGGAAGAATCCATCTTGTTCCATTTTAGGTTAGTCCAGTGAAAGCCAGCAGCAGCTTCTTCCATTTGCCCTTTGTCTCCCCACTGTTCCCACTTCTGTTTCCTGTGGTTAAAATTACCCAAGATGCCCAGCAAAGATCTGCATAGCAGGGTGGGGTCCTTATTGCTATGTCTCATTAACATTCCGATCCATAGCCAACAGATCCTATCTGTGACCAAAGGGTAATTCTGCACCATGAGCCATATTACCCCTGTGCGGGCAGAGGAAATGAGTGGATCCAGGTGGTGATGGGGCCCAGAAAGGAGGTTGCTACCTGCACAACGTTGCCCTCCTCCCATCACCTCGTGGAAGCCCCTGGATGCTCCAGGGGTATCTGTTCCACTGGTTGGGGCGGGACTGAGCAAGGACTAGAGGAGGCAGAACTGGGGGGCGGGGGCAGGGGAAATCAGTGCTTGCTGTAGGAACATCTGCTCTGGTCTACCCCGTGGGAGCACCATAAGCTGTTCACGGTGACCTTATCAGTATTAACTCACGTGCCGTCCCCTCCCGCTCTCTGAAATGGCCCCTGAGAGGGGCTGAATGAAGCAGTTGCCTGGTGGATGATGTGCCCATGGAGAGCCAATTGGGTGGCTAGGGGGCTTGAGATTTAGGAGGCAGAACAGATGCACATGGTCTCCATTCAGATAGCACTGACCTTGGGTACTCTGTGGCTTCCTTGGGTCAAGTCCCCTGTCAGTTCTGCAGTGGTTGGCTGGGGGACAAATCCCATTACCCCCATTATTAAATAATAAAAGCAGAGACTCCGTGAATGGACAATCAGAATTTCCTGTGCTTTATAGGGGGGAAATCCAGGAAGGGGACAATCCAGCCCATTGCTCTCATTTCATCATTTCTTCATAGAGACACATCATGAAAAGTTTGCCTGGAAAAATGCACTTTCCTGAGGTTTCTATTAACTATGAAGAGAGCATATGTGCACATATTTGATATTATATATATATATATACTCCCCACCCTTCAGGAGCGGGAATTAAAGGTGGGAGACTATCTCAGTGATTTCAGGGGGGGAAAAAATCATACAAGAATGTTGTAAATCATATTAAAAGACACTATTAGAAACCAGGGAAATTCAGGGTTAAGGTTAAATTAAAGAGAAACCAAACATTTTAAAGCATGGGAATGCACAATTCAGGCACCAAACAACCTTAACTCTGCCCCGGCCAGAAGTAAAGTTGAGTGTGATTTTGAGGAACTGAATGTGTAACTGTGGGCAGTTGTGTAGTGGAAATAAGAGGGAGTTTGCTGGGGAGGTGAGTGCGTTTGGGTATTAGTTTGGACGGCAAGACGTGTGGAGAGAGGTTGCAGGGGAGGTGAATGCCATAACTAGTGATTTCCTTGATTTTTAGTACTCCCATTAATAGGAAATGACCTTGAGCTAATTCATTCTAATTGAAGGAAGTTTATTATGGGGGATATATATCTTCCAAACATTATGCAAAATTTATACAAGCCCTCTTAGGCAACGGAACATTTTCATTGTAGCAAATTAATTCCTCTGTTACTTGCTTAAGAATGGGTCATTCACGGTATTATTGGAAATGTTGTGGCTTGCTACATAGAGCAGGTCTTATTTCAACAGCCTCATTATTTTCCTTTTTAAAAAAATGTTTTGATGGATTATTTAAAACATCATGGTTTGGTGCACAGGAACTGCATGATTTTATAGACGCTCTTCTTTGTTAGCAGCTAATGTATCTGCTTAAGTGGTTACAATAGTGCGTGCTTCATTATAACCTTACCTACCAGCATGGTTCAGCCTCTGTATCCACTGTAATCCCTGCGTTTCATGGGTTTATAATTCAATCATTTAAAATCACATCTGGCTTAATAAACTTTATAAAGAGATTGTTTGTCTAGATGCTTTTTTTTTTGGTAGAAATATGATGCAAATTGGACAAATTATGGAGTTTTAAAGAAATGATTTGCATTAGATTTTTGCAAGGCACATAACTTTCAGCCAAAAAAAAAAAAAAAAAAAAAAAGGGTTAATTTAAGAATAAAAATTTGGTACTGTTCTGTTTGTGAACTGATATTATTTGATATTTTGAAATGGCTGTTTGAAATATTTATTTTTGAAACACCACAGATCATACTGCATTTCTATTAGGCATTTTTATTTTTAGTAATAATTAATAATAATAATTGTGTGTCTGCACACACAAATTGCACCCGTTTAACTTAAAAGCAGTTATAAAATGATTTATTTAAATCAGTGGTCCCCAAAATTTTTACCTCATGCCCTCCAATCTCTGTCTGCCCGCCCCCCCCCCCCGAACTGGGGCCAGGAGTGGGGCTGCAGCTCCAAGAAGGGGGACGTGGACACGGGTAAGGGGGACTGGGGCCACAGCTGGGGGCAGGGGAGGGACCGGGAGTGGAGCCTCGGCCGGGGAACAAGGCCAGCAGTCGGGGCCCTGGGCATAGGGGCAGCAGCTGGGGCTAGGAACGGAGCTGGGCTGCACTCCCTCCCTGTCCCCCGTGGGAGCTTGCCTGGGCCCCAGCCGCACCCTCCCGAATGTTCCTTTGTGCCCCCCAGGGGGGCGTCCCCCAGTTTGGGGACCTCTGATTTAAGTGGATGAAAACCCATGTATGGACAACAGAAGCACAACCAATGTTGTCCTGGTTTAAAATCGATTTAAGTGTGTCCACACAGCCTTTTTCATCAGTTATCTAAATCAGTTTAAACATCGTGGGTGAAATCCTGGCCCCGTGAAGTCAAACTCCCATTGATTTCAGTGGGGCCAGGATTTTACCCCACATCTTTAGTTAAACAGGTGCAACTTTGTTGGTAGACCAGCCCTAAGGCTTAGTGTCATATACTGCTGTAGAGATAAACAGATCAATTTTAGCATGAATACAATGTTCAGATCCACAGAGACTGGCATTTTCCATGTGCAGTGATCTGTTGGAGCAGGTTATAAGTGACGGAAGCGCTTGTATACTGTCCCTCTTTACACTGGGACAGAGACCACAGCCAACAGACGCAGATATGCCAGAATACTGCAAAAAAGCAGTTTTCATGCTATCTCCATTCCCATAGCCCATCCTGCTCCATTGAAGCTAAACAAGTTCAGACTGTGAACAGTGAGAGCGATTAACCATCGGAACAACTTACCAAGGGTCGTGGTTGAGTCTCCATCCCTGAACATTTTTAAAGCAAGATTGGCTCTCTCTCTAAAAGACTTGCTCTAGGAATTATTTTCGCCTGTGTTACACAGGAGGCTGGACTAGATGATCACAATGGTCCCTTCTGGCCTTGGAATCTATGAAATCAAGGTTAGTTTTGTCCTTATTTTCAATATTGGTGCAGGAGTGGTCTCTATTTTTGTTCTCAGGGACTGAGTCCAGTCTCACTAGAGCTGGTCAAAGCTTTTCTTGTTGAAACATATTTTGTTTTGTTTTTTTATGGAAAGTATTTGCTCAATGAAAGAGGAATTTTCATGATTTTTTTTTTTTAATTGTTGAAATTTTCAGTGAAAACCCAAAACAAATCATTTTTGGTTTTGGGGTTTTTGATGAAAACTTGAAATATTTTGAAGAAAACGTTCAAGCAAAATGAAAAAAAAAATCATTTAAATCAAAATTGTTCGGGGGCAGGGGGGGGGGGAGAATCACTTTTTGACCAGCTATAGCTCTCTACCAAGTTTTACTATGGTAAATGCATTGACTTGAGTGGAGTGCCTCCTGATTTCCATCGTTGGAAGTGCAAAGACAGTGAAGCTGAAGGGTCTGTCTTCCCTGGAGAGTTAACCCGGCTGATTGCCACCCAGGTCTGAACACCTGGGTAAGCCTAACGTGGACATGAGCAGCCACACTGCAAAGCCCTTCCCTAGTCACTATGTTCTCACTGGTGCTGCACACAGCCGCGTGGGTCACCAGGACTTTTGGGGTCACTTCCCATGGTTCTGTGTGCTGCGGTAACCTGAGCTGCCCCACGATTCTTTCCCAGAGAATTGTGGGAGAACGTGTCTGTCCTTCCGGGCCTGTCAAGGAGTTGTGGGAAAGCATTGGAGAATTATCAGTGCTTGATTAATTTAGCCTGCATCCTCACTGCAAAGTGGGTGGGTTACCAACCCGAGTGAACGCCTCAGCTGAACATTAGCTATTAGCATTAGCTCCAGCTGAGCCAACTAGTTCAATTTGAAAGTGCTGCCAGATTCAGTTTGTGTGGATGGCAATAGGGATTAGGGGCAATGCCTGCTTAGGAGACTGAATTATCTCAGCAGTGAAGACAAACCGTAAGTTAGGGCTGCAGGAATGGGACCAATGCTGGGGTGAACACTGGGGATGAAATCCTGGTTCCAGTGAAGTCAATTGGACCCTTGACCCTTGGATGCGGATTCAAACTGACTGTCAACACTTTGGGGCGTGGGGGGTCATCTGAACGCCTCCCCTGCTGCAGAGCTGGCGTCAGCAGTGTGGGGGCTTCACATGTTATAGGACTCCTGAATTAAACAGCAGAATGCGTTAGCCCCGGCAGCCTCCCCTTGCTCTAGAACGCTGCTCAAGAGAGGTTTGCCATTGCCCTCTGGCCAACTGCTCATTTGGCTTCTGTATTTACCGTGCCTCTGATCTACATTTCCAATGCAAATCAGGTTAGTTTGTCAGGTGTCATGACTCAAAAGGCTTCTGTGGTCTGTGTAATGCTCTTCCTGTAAAGAAGAAACAGGACTTGCCTTCAGTGACTATAGGAGGGTTTCTTTATTCAGGCTGCTGGCCTACAGAGACACCCTGGAGTTCCCGCTGGCTCTCTAGCTCACAGATTGAGCAAAACACTTTAGCACATGCTTAACTGTAAGTCCATGACTAGATCCATTGATAGTCACTGGGACTGCTCACATGCTTAGACTTAGGCATGTGCTTAAGTACCTTCCTGAATAGGGGCCTAAATGAACAGCCCCTGTGCTCCCTAGTCCTGGCCTGGGCTGAGGAGACTGTTCATTAAGCTCCAATTTGATGTCTTCTCCATGACTTGAGGGGACCTGTTCTATGTGACCTTCATTTGGATTTCAGATGCTGCCAGCATGGTTAGGGGACAGGCGTTATCAGCATTACCAATGCACGGTGAGAGGACACACACGACTAACATCACTGACGTAAACAGCCCTGCCAGCCACAGCAACTCAGTGAAGGACAGGCACAAGCCAGGGGATCACAGGACAGATAATGTTTGTAGCCACGATGCAAGTATAGCTGACCTGCTCCTGTCACTTACACTGATTTCAACGGGTATTTTACTATTGATATCCGTGGTGGCAAGATTTGGGCCCTATATGATCCAAGTCAGGGGAATGTTTGCATCACCAGAACCATATCTAGGTCACATTACCCTGATAAGGGAGGAAGTAACTCAGGGTCACCAGTGGCTTTGCTAATGTGCAGCTCTGAATAGATTCTTTCATTACATGACCTTTTTAAACGGCATCCTCCCTGACTGTTCTTTTGTCTTCTTCCTGAGCAATTATTTGTGTAACCTCCCTTCACAGAGGATATCTCCACTGTCAGGTCTGTGCGTCAGGAGGAGGCAGGATGGGATTGTAGCTGTACGTGAGCAAGGTGAAATGGATTTGTACTAAGTTCACTCTGCACTTGCGTCAGGGTTATTACAACTCTGTAGCAAGCCACCACGCACAAAGGCTGATGAAATCTGAGATGCTGGGTGGGGAAAAAAAAGAAGCGAAGAGCTATCAAAGAGAAGCCTTTTTGCCACAGGCAGGAAATACCAGTCCTAGCTTGGTCAGAGTGCATGACAAGACGGAGCAGCTCACTCAAAAACCAGCACACAGAAGATCCATAGACCAAACCCACACCTGTAAGCATGGGGCATGGCTTGAGATGACATTTAGATTTGTGCCATGGAAAACTGGCTATAATTGCTTTCCATAGGCCATGCCCTGCAGCTTTCGCCAGCGTCTCTGGAGCCAACCCTGCTGTTGGCTCCCACTGAAAGGTGCTAATAGCTGCCAGCCGGGGACTGATCGAAAGAATCACAGCCCTTGTGAAAACCAATGGGTGCTGTAGCAGTGTGGACTCACCCCTGCGGCGCCTCCTGCTGGTCTTCTCAGGGAATTAGCTCACCAGCCCTCAGAGCGCCCTCTGCAGGCCGGTGATCCACTGCCACTTGGCTCCTGTGTCCCTCCCTGGACTCCGGTGCCCTGCCCCCTGGCAATAACCCCTTTCTCTCAGGGTCTCCCCTCCCAGGGGAACCCCCACCCACTAACCCCACCTCGCCTCAGTGTATGGCTACTGCCAGTCATCATCTAGCCCCCACGCCCTGGGGCAGACTGCAGTATATGCCACTCATCACAGGCAAGGTTGGGTTTGGACCTGCTGCCTTTGCCTGCCCCTGGGCTGCCCTCTGCAACCCCCAGTACCTGTTGGCCCAATGCTAGGCCGCAGCCTGGGGCTTTCCAGGCTGGAGCTCCCCAGCTCCTCTGCCTTTCCCCAGCCCTGCTCCACTCAGGTACCCTGTCTAGCTCCCTGCAGCCAGGCCCTTCTCCCTCTACAGGCAGAAGGAGACTGTTTGGAGTAGGGCTCACAGTCTTTTTTTACAGGCCAGCTGAGGCCTGATTGGGGCATGGCCCAGCTGCGGCTGCTTCCCCAATCAGCCCAGCTTGTAGAGCTTTTCCCCTGCCCCAGCCCTCTCCCAGGGCTGTCTTTAAACCCCTCTGGGCAGGAGCGGATAACCACCCCGCTACAGGTGCCAAGCCCTCTTTCAGGCCCGACAGAATAAACAATCCAACCTCCTTCTGTAGTCAAAACAGCTGCCAATAATGGGGGGTCTGCCACAGGCAAAGGCTGCCTCAGAGCTGGGCCTGAGGGCCGAGGTGCTGTGCGTGTGGACCGAGGGGCTAACGCAGGCGTGGGGAGATAGGCTGCATGGCGTGTGTGCTGTGCTGGAGGCAGACAGCCAAGCGAAGGAGCGGTGAGCATGACCGTGAGAGGACGCAGAGCTGCAGGACTTCTTGGGCACAGAACTTGCTGGAGGAGCAGTTATGGGGATTTTTGAGCGAGGAAACTGCCTGCTGCTGTTTGTTTCTGTTGTGCTCAGGGGAAAAACGGACTGCGTGCACATGTTTTGCAAACAAACAAGCTTACATCAAGAATACATCTGACTGGTTTCACTGATTTCTCCTCCTCACGGACCCTCTTCCCCCCACCCCCACAACACCCGGACTTTGGCTAACTGGCTTTAATAAAGGACTAAGGAAGAGCTGAGCGTATGATTCCCGATGTGGTGAATTTAGTGTCCCACAGGCCAATCAGCTTGAAGGACTGGATGACTCATGAGGAGTTTGGGCATGTGGCTCGAAGATTAGGGGCCAGATCCTCCTTGTGTAGAGGCAGGTCTGTGCTGCTCTGTCACAGCAAGATCTCCCATGTACAGGGCTCCTCAGATGACAAAGCACTGCCAGAGCCTCCTACATCTATCTCCCCTTATCTTCCTAGAGCCGGAGCCCTGGGGGCATGGGCAAGTGGGGTTCTTGTGAGAATCATCGGAATCCCCTTTCACATCATGCATCTTAGACACAGTTTTGTACTTACAGAGAGGAGGGTGATCAGCTTGCACCTTCCTCACTAGCAGCTGTTATTTCTCCTGCCGAGCTGCTGAATGGATGAACTCCAGTTTTTTAGCGAATTCTACTGCCTCACAACCTGTCCTTCGTATCAATTCTCTGATTTCAATTTGCAAGTCCCTGTCCAGCTACGCTTCAGTAAATTGGCCCATTTCTAATATAGCATGCGAGTCCTCACTGGCATCTGGATATGCTGGCTACACGGATCTCCTCACATCCTCTGCCAGACCAGGTGTGTGGGGGAGGATCTCTTCCTTTCCTCTTCTGCTAGCCTTTAGTTGAGTCCTGGCCAACTCAGATGGACCACTGGCTCCTAACTGCACACCAAGAGCTTGTACCTAGAAGAGGTTTAAAAAAAATGAAAAAAACAACAACACTTTATCTAAGTTGTCCAGGGAAAATTTTTATTTTTTGTGTAAATTCAAATGCCAAAATACTTCAAACAAAACTGGGGTCTGTCTCTCATGTTTTTTTTCATGAAAATTTTCAAGAGGTCTTGGGTTCGTTCTGATAAAGAATGCAAACAAATTTCAGAACCTCATAATGTTTTGCTAAATGGAATTCTTGTTTTCCAGCCAGCCCTACTCAGTTTAAGGGGAGAAATCAGTGATGCACTCAGTGCATTTACTTAGTGTAATTTGTTGATGTTCAAAATGTACACAACTCCTGTTTCCCTTGGACGGAGGGGCTCCCATGCTGCACTCAGGCAATTCCCTTCTGCAGAAACCTCAGCTAAAGTGCAATGGCACAAATCCCCCTGTAAGTGGCGTTGGTAGCTCAGTGGGTGGCAGTTTTCTGTCAGAGTCACTACTGAACCAGATTGCTTGAGGAGGAGGTGTTATATAACTGATTATTATTATTAAGAGCCAGATAATGTGACCAATAGCCAAGCCTTGTCTCGTGCTAGTATTGACTGTTACCTTATCGACCTTATAAATAAGGTCCATCATCTCGTTGGTACCTTAGTGTCTGAGGAACTAGTCAGTGTAGAAGAAGAAAAGCTCTGTGTGGCTCGAAAGCTTGTCTCGCTTACCAGCAGAAGTTGGCCCAATAAAAGATATCACCTCACCCCCACCATGTCTCTCTGAGTAACTGTCGTCGCTGGTGGTGAACTGACTGAGAACCAACATTATACAGTGCCGCATGCTTAGGATTCATTTTTCCATTATGTGGCATTTAAGAAGCTTCTGGATTCCCTGACGTTATCTAATCAAACTCAGGGGGACGATACATTTGCAGTTCAAACTTAAGCTGACTTTGAAGTCCATGGAGCTCTGCCAATTTACAGCAGCAAAGGAGGCGGCCTTTCATTTTAGTTTACAAAACACCCACGGATAGTAGCACCGAAGTGGAAACTGATCCACAACAGTGACAGGGAGAGGCAGAGACGCCGTTGTAAAGAACACGCAGCCCTGCCCTGTTGCTTCTGTATGATCCACAGGGCTATTGTGTGTGTAATGAGGAGATTAAAGAAGACTCATGGAAAGTATGATGGAAGGCGTGCAGACATTGCAGATGTGCTGAAACATTACTTCTTTCCAAGCTCAGGTTTCTTAGCTGAGTTCACAGGGTATTTGAGGCGATAAGTCATTTTTATAAACACCACCTGATGTATGTTTTTACTAAAGAGAAGCCAAAGCCAGAATCTTTTACCTGACCCTGTGCTCGGAACTATGGTGGTTTGGATAAAGTGGATCCTGGATTGGAATCATCCCTGGCTTTGCAAAACCATCATCTGACTGTTGAGGTTCTCGTCTGTATTCTCAACCCAGTCCACATCCAGACATAGAAAGTCTGACAATAGCACAAGCACTAGGTAGGCAGCCCTGGTGAGGCAGGTGTGTATAACACTGGCATGGACCCCAAACACGCCTCTCTACCAGATGCTATAACTAAGAAGGTTTAAGTGTGCCAGGCCCCCTATAGCAACTAGAAAAGACACAGTCCCTGCCCCGAAGAGCTTACAATATATGGATAGGATGCTGCAAGCCCTTTACCTACATTATTTAATATCCATGTTAAAGCACTGGCTAGACACACCAGCAGGGTTTTATGGATTTCCATAATGCTAGGTTCTGCACATCCATGTAATAAGCTGTGATCAATGCTGACTAAGATAAACTGCACTGCTACCCATCATATTGTACGAGTGTAAGTCATGTCCAGGGGTTTGCAGTGGTGCAGCTCCACCTCTGGCAAATCCCAGAGCAGCCACGACCTAAATGAGCAGGTCAGACAAAGGGTGGGAGAAAAGGAAGGACTATTATTTCATGTTACAGATGGGGTAGCCCAGAGATGAAATGACTTGTCTGAGGTCACCAGTCCTGCACACACTATCCAGGGGAGGCCGCACCATTGATTAATATAAAGGCATTAGTATATTGCCAGATAATTCTCAATCCTGTTCTTTACGCATGCTAACATCGTTTGCCTCTTTGACCGTTGACCAGAGCTGTCTATAAAGATGCCCAGGTCCCCTTCCTGAGTAGATACAGTTAATTTAGAACCCTGTGCGGTGTGTGAGTAGTTTAATTTTTTCCTTCCAGTGCACGTTACTTTGCATTTATGAGCATTGAACTTCACCTGCCATCGTGTTGCCCATTCTCCTAGCCTGACTGAGTCCCTCTGAAGTTCCTCACAGCCCTCTCAGGACTTGACTAAGCCAAATAACCAAATTTTGCAGATGTGTAAATGGCACCGCATAGGCAGCTGGTATCCCTCTTCCCCCGTGATGTGGGGTGGTGCAAACGTACAGCAAGGAAACCCTCTGCTTAGCTAATCCTGGGCAATGATCCCCCATTGACATCAATGGGAGCCACAACTCACATCAGTAAGACAAAGTGGGTGAGGTGATCTTCTATGGGACAGAAGTTGGTCCAATAAAAGATATTACCTCCGTCACCTTGTCTCTCTAGTATCCTGGGACCAACACGGCTACAACCACATGGCATACAACCACGTCAGTAAGGCAGAGAAACTGCTCACCTTAATACCTTGTACTTTAAACTAAATTAACCAATGGGGGCAGTGTCAATTTGTCTCATCAACCAGCTGGCATCAAGTAGCTCGCCACAAATTCAGATACAGCCGATTCTCCGAAATAGTCGAGACAGCAGGTTGATTAGCTAGGCTCCATGTCTATAATTCATCTCACTGAGGAGGACAGAGGTGGTGAAAATGAACTTGGGCCACCTACTTTGGTTGAATGTCCTGGTCTCATCAGAAAGTGAAAGAGTGGGGCTACTATAAAACACAGCAGAGCCAATGGTGCTACTAATCTTACTGTCTGTGCGTAAAATAAGCATCAGTCGGTAATGAATAAGCATGTAGCTGGAATATTAACTTGAGGGAATATTACTCACATTGTGCCTTCAAACTGATGCCTGAGAAAGAGGAGTGGCAAGAGTGCAGAATTTAACAGGGAATAGCAAACATTCTCAAAACCCAGCTACCCTTACAACCCCGCTCACCAAACTGAGGGGCCTGAAAGCAGCTCATGTGCCAGGAATGAACCATGTGACCTAAACTGACCAAGAGCACTAGTAAGAATTTACTTCCCTCCCTGGTGGTGGCCAGGTAGGTACTTTATGCTGTTATAATTCAACGTGAGTCTTTCGCTGGGGTTTCTTTTTAGAAGAAGGATGTTGAACTTGTTGGAGACAAAAATGGTCCATTCCCCTTCTTTTTGTCATCTGTTGCTAGAGGCCCCTCTTCTCCCCTCCCTTTAATAATTAAGATTATTTGTGTTAAGTTCATGGGCCATATTCAGCCTTGGTGTAAGCAGCCATGGAAGTTAAGGCAGCCATTTATGCCAGGGCTGAACTTAGTCCAGGATTTGATCCTTCAGATGTCAACAGCTCTTTCTTATTTCTTTCTTGGTATCACAGTCTTCTGTTTGTGACATCACAGCCATTTCCATAGCAGCCAGTGATGTCATCTCAAAGAATTGCTATGACTTCCGGTGGGGAATAAGTAAGGCTACGATTTAGTCACGGGTATTTTTAGTAAAAGTCATGGACAGGTTAAGGGCAGTAAGCAAAAAGTCATGGGCAGAAACCGGTCCATGACTTCCATGAATCCGTGACTTCCGTGAAAGACTCGCAGCCTTATGAATAACCAGCAGGAGTGATTGATTCTCAAGGAACAAACAACACACATTCCTAATAGTATAAATGTGGTTAAGAAATACAGAGAAGTAGGATACAATTTTGTACTTGATTGTTTGTCAAAGTCCTTGAAAAGGCTTCAGCACTTGGAGGAGTGTTTCCTTCAAAGCTTTCAAAGACGTGGTCCAACCCCCACCGACTTACTATTGAATTAACTTACGCTGGGATGCCTTTCGTCTCTGAGCCCAGACACAGAAAATAACAGCACAGCTAAAGACATGCTGAAGAGCTACACAGGAGTTGTGGGCCAGATTCTCAGCTGGTGCCAGTGACTGACATCGGCTGGGGATCTGGCCCATGCAGTTGATTCACAAAAAGAAACTGATTAACACAGGCTGAGAAATACAGGTTAAAGTGGGAACAAATGAGGAGGAGGAGGAGGAGGAGGAGGATGGCTGGCCCAGTGGTTAGGGTGCAAACTGGGACTCAGATCTTTGCTCTGCTACAGATTTTCTATATGCCCTTGGGTAAGTTACTTAGCCTCTCTGTGCCTCAGTTCCCTGTCTGTACAATGGGGATAACAGCACAGCACTGCCCTGCCTCACTGGGGATGTCTGGGAGGGGGCTCAGTACTGTGGTGATGAGCTCTGCTAAGTACCCGAGATAGAAACAGCAAAACAAAACTTTAAGCAGAAACCTCAGCACAGCCTTAAAAAATAGGCTCTGCAACACTTTAGCCTGGCCGTTTTCTCTAGAGAGCTGGGGCAGATCACCACTAAACGGACAGGGCCAGCGACCAAGCCTGCTAATGATTTTGGCAAGACACTCTGCCCTTAGCTCTTGGTCTCCTGGCTAATAAGGAATGCCCAGCTCTGGATGAGTCAGCAGCCTGCTCTGCCTGCACTGAGGCCCTGTGTCTCTGCACTGCTCCCAGTGCCATTCCCTCTGGCAACCCCCCTCCCGCTCCAACTGCTGCTGCCAGTGCAGACCCGGGAGCGCAGTGTACCGATAACGGCCGTGCACTGCCAATGCAGACCCGGGAGCGCAGTGTACCGATAACGGCCGTGCACTGCCAGTGCAGACCAGGGAGCGCAGTGTACCGATAACGGCCGTGCACTGTAAAGGGGCTGCTGCCAGTGCAGACCAGGGAGCGCAGTGTACCGATAACGGCCGTGCACTGTAAAGGGGCTGCTGCCAGTGCAGACCAGGGAGCGCAGTGTACTGATAACGGCCGTGCACTGTAAAGGGGCTGCTGCCAGTGCAGACCAGGGAGCAGAGTGTACCGATAAAGGCCGTGCACTGTAAAGGGGCTGCTGCCACTGCAGACCAGGGAGCGCAGTGTACTGATAATGGCCGTGCAGTGCAAAGGGGCTGCTGCCAGTGCAGACCAGGGAGCGCAGTGTACCGATAACGGCCATGCAGTGCAAAGGGGCTGCTGCCAGTGCAGACCAGGGAGCACAGTGTACCGATAACGGCCATGCAGTGCAAAGGGGCTGCTGCCAGTGCAGACCAGGGAGCACAGTGTACCAATAACGGCCGTGCAGTGTATAGGGGCTGCTGCCAGTGCAGACCAGCAGGTGGAGTGTACCGATAACGGCCATGCAGTGCAAAGGGGCTGCTGCCAGTGCAGACCAGGGAGCGCAGTGTACCGATAACGGCCATGCAGTGCAAAGGGGCTGCTGCCAGTGCAGACCAGGGAGCGCAGTGTACCGATAACGGCCATGCAGTGCAAAGGGGCTGCTGCCAGTGCAGACCAGGGAGCGCAGTGTACCGATAACGGCCGTGCAGTGTATAGGGGCTGCTGCCAGTGCAGACCAGCAGGTGGAGTGTACCGATAACTGCCGTGCAGTGTAAGGAATGGACATAGATGCTGAATTGCTCTCCGTCATGGAGAAGGGCCATTCATTTTCTGCTGCATACACATAGAACTCATGGTTGTTGCATTCACGACGAGTGATGGCTATTGCTGGGTACAGTGGAAGTTTATTCTGGAGCAGCAGAGAGCTTTCTGGTGTAGCTTCTCCTGTCACTCTTGATAATTTATGCACCGGTTACTAGTATGGGATGTAAAATACTCTCCCACTCCCCTCCCTTCCCACCCCACCGCATCCCACCTCTTGTCTTGGGCAGTCATTTAGGTCTGTGCAGAGCAGGTATGAAAACACCACTATCCTAATCCGGTAGAGTTTGATACCTGCTTTGCACAGGGTGTAACTGACTGAGCAGAGCAATGTGGAATCAGGGTTTGCTGCTGGCATTCCTAGTTGCTGTAGGTCAGTTGGGACGTGACAGGTAAGCTGTTGAACGGAATCCACGCTGATTTCCATGGTGAGAGAGAACAGCAATAGAAGAGAACATGAGGAAGATAAGGGGGGATTGCTTTTCCCCCTTGGCAGGGGATCCCTTTATGACTGGAAGCACATTCTAAACACCCGTTCTCATGCATCCTGGCTAATAGACTGGCTAAGATGCTGCAGCCGCAGCAATGCTGGGAATGAGAACTGTGGCTACCTTATTCTTAACTCACCCCACATTGCAGTCATTAGCTGGGGGATCACATTCAGAGAGCCAGATGCCCTTCCCTTTACTCCAGAGGAGAAGTACATTGCCCTGCTGTTGAAAGGAATGGACCACGTGCTACTCAACACAGGTACAGGGACCAGAATCTGGCCCATCTGGGCTAAAGCTGAGAGCCAAAAAAGCACCTGACAGACTACTCACAAGGCATCGGTGTATTGAGCCGGCCTTTCCACCTATTCCCACCACTGCTAGCCCCTTGCTCCTGCAGAGCCAATGCCCTTTGAGCGCCTAAGTGACCTGCACCTGGCTGCGTCGTAACCTGTGTGTGCTCAGTGAAACTGTTTGGCGGCCAGTCCTCTTCCTCAAACAGAAGGGATCTGATGGCGTAAGTTGCTAAATGGAGCAGGAAAACACAGAAGGGGGAAAACACGCACCCTAAAGAGCGTGCATGACCAAATACCTTTGGGATCCCACACCACTCGCTAGGCCTTTCTGCGGAGAACACTCGTGTTAGAGCAGGAGGCTCTAAAGTTCAGAGTCTATTCATTTTCGTTGTGTTACCCTCACTGCTGGATTTCATTCGACAGGGAGAGGAGCCCTCTACAGACGCCTCATGCAAATGAGCTCCTGCTGAGAGCTGCGCTGACATACTAATGCTTCACCTCACCAAGGGCACCCACACGCGTAGGTTGTTCTGAACAGCCTCTCCCCTAGGGCGAGGGGAATGTTCTGTGCTCAGCACGGCTGCAGCATGCCTTGCAATTTAGCAAATGAAGGGAAGATTCCCCCCCCCCAAGTATGTGATGCATTGTGCATTTAATAAGTCCCATTGCAGCATACTGGAAGCAAGGGGATGGGACAGAGCCACTGACGGATTTTTGCTATCAGCATTAAACAGCTCCATTATCAATCAGCAAGTAACCGCAAAAGGAAAAAATGGGGCAGCACAGTGCCTGGTGATAGCACATGGAGCTTTTCACTGCATGGTCACCACTGCTTTTAATTATGCTAAGGTCAGCAGTAATCCAACCTCACCACACCAGACCCTCAGCTGGTGTCAATCAACATCGCACCATTTATTTCAGTGGGGAGGGTCTGGGGCACTATATTGATCTAGGTTCTTATAGGGCTTCCATCACTGCATAACATAAGCATATCGCCTATATTAGTGCATTTATTTTTACAATACCCCATGAGGCAGGGCAGAGCTATTATACCCATTTTACAAATGGAAAACCAAGGCACAGAGAGACTAAGTGACTTGGCCAAGCTGTAAGAGACTGGATGCGGGGCCGTCCTACCTAATAGTCAGGGTGGGAGGCTGGCCTAGTGGCCAGAGCCCAGATCAAGAGCCAAGTTACCAAGTCTAGGGAGCAGAGCAGAGCCAGAAGCCAAGAATCAGAGCCAGACTTTCAGAAGGAAAGCAGACCGGCCGCATCGGTAGGAGCATAGAACCTGATTGAGTAGCTAGCCCTGCTACAGGGTTTAAGAATGTGCCTGCTGGTATCTTCAGCCAATCAGGGGGCCAGGTTCATTTGCTGAATCAGCTGAGGGCAAGGATCTGGGTCTGGGCTCAGCTGTGGGTCCCTGACACAGTGAGTCTGCAGCAGAGCAGTGAGGTGAGCGTAGCTCTGGGGTGTCACAGTGAGCACTCACCCCCCTGCTTCAAATTCTGCTCTGCCGTATACCTGGCAGACTCCTCGGCTTTCAGTGGATTCTATAGGTAGATGTTGAAATCCTTGTTCCTCCATGGGAGTTAAAAAACCTCATCCTTTGTGTAGCTGTCCCATTAGCAGGGTCGAAGTTCCTTCTCATCCGCTTGCTGTGTCTTTCGGTTCCAAATGATGTCAACATCAACTAAATCCCTCAGTAACGTGGCTTGCAGGAAAGCAAAGAACCCACTGCAGACCGCTTCATGCTCCATAATCACATATAGAGGCACTGACTAAGGTCAGGGACTCAGTTAAAGAATCTCATCCATTGAACATTTTCGCTTGAAAAGATTTTTCATTGGCCAGTAGGGTTTAGCTGAAAATGCAATTTTCAATTTTGCATGGTCATGTGACAGGAGTAAAGACTCAAAGAAAATCACTTTTTTTCTAACACTGAACAAGCAACTCTTTGCACTAAGGAATAACTATGAGGGCTAAAGCCACTCTGTCATTCTGCATTTCACTGCAGAGGTTCCTTAACCTGCTCCTGACTGGCTTCCGCCTCTGGATTTAAAGAAACAGTTCCCATAGCTCCTCACAATTTAGGGACTCAATAGTTTGGCGTCTCAAGCCCGCCATGCTGTAAGTTGCTGTGTATGGAAGCAAATTGCATCTACAGTTTGGCACATGACTACCGACGTTAGCTGTATAACTGAAGTTCATCTTCTTCACAATGTAGCCCTTGAAGGACTCAGTTTCCTTATTACTCTGATTTGTATAAGTCACATAGGCCCACTCCTTGATCTGTGTCTTAGCAAACCCCTGCACCTTCGCTTGATGACCTAGGACCCTCCAGGAAACCGGAGTCTCTAGCTCCAAGTTGAATTCTGCTCTGTCCTGCTGTTCTCTGAGTCTTCCATCACCTTCCCTACGTACAAAGCCCCCTGGGGTTGCAGAGAGTGTCTCAAAAGTGACGGCAGGAAAACAATGCCCATTTACCAAACGGGATTATTATTTGTACTGTAGTGGCTACGGGCCCGAACATGCTAGGAGCTGTACAGACACACAGCAAAAGACAGTCTGTGTCTTGAAGAGCCTATGGTCCGAATGGAGAAGACAGACAAGGGGAAACAGAAGCACACAGAGAGAAGTGACTTGCCTAAGGTCATCTAGCAGGTTAGCTGGTAAGAATAACACCTAGCTATTAGAGAGAACTTTACAAAGGAGGTCAGTGGTGTTATACCCATTTCACAGATGGGTATACTGAGGCACAGGGAGCTGACACAACTTGCCCATGATCACCAGCAGGCTAGTGACGGAGCCAGGAACAGAACCCAGGTCTCCTGAGTCCTAATGCAGGGCTCTAGCCACTAGGTCTCTTTTTTTGTAACTAGGTATCTCATCTCCACTGTAAGTCTAATCCAGTCCCACATCAATGCTATTTCTCCTCTAGCACGGCCCTGGACTAGCAGGCTGTCCGAGGGACCAAGAGGGATGATGAAATGAGAGGTTGCTGAGCCAGATGAACACAGCAGAACAGATAATACGGAGGCTTCTTCTCCAAGCGGGTTGTTCTCCATGGTGCAACAACCTACCATAGCAGAGGATTGGTACATGACTAATGCTGTCTCATTGCTTCCTTGAGCCCCTCCATCAGCCTAGCTGCACAATATGAGAATGAGACAACAGAGGGGTAAACTGCTTGGAGCAGGCACTGTCTTTTTGCTCTGTGTTTGTACAGCACCTAGCACCATGGGGCCATGGCTGGCCGCTAGGCACTATCGCAATACAAAGAACAACAATAAATGTCGCATTCAGTGCACCTATTTAAGAAAAGAACGGACATGTGCTTAACCGTCCATCGGTCTTAGTGGACATACTTCTACAACAGCAGGGCTTTCCTGGCAAAGGGTTAGGGTTAGGGTTACTAAGAGGGGTCTGCATATCTCCAAGTGGGCTGTATATTAGAATAAAGTATCAGCCATTAACAAAACCAGTTTACATACCCTGGGCCAGTTCTGATCTGGAACCCTATCGCCTTCAGCGGAGTTAGTCCTGATTTACATAAGTGTAAGTGAAATCAGGCTGCTTGTATACTATTGGTTAGCAGTAATAAGGAATAAACACAAGTATCAGAGGGGTAGCCGTGTTAGT
The DNA here is from genome assembly GCF_028017835.1 of Emys orbicularis. NCBI lineage: Eukaryota > Metazoa > Chordata > Testudines > Emydidae > Emys > Emys orbicularis. The sequence continues at coordinate 125,789,753 of NC_088688.1, read as the reverse complement.
CTATATCCACAAAAACAACGAGGAGTCCGGTGGCACCTTAAAGACTAACAGATTTATTTGGGTATAAGCTTTCGTGGGTGAAGTGGTTTTTTACCCACGAAAGCTTATGCCTAAATAAATCTGTTAGTCTTTAAGGTGCCACCGGACTCCTTGGAATAAACATGGTCGTTCTTGCAATTATTATAGCTTTCTGCATAATACCAAAATTAATGATTGGAACCTTAACCCTCAAGAGTTAAACAGAAACTGAGATTTAATGGATTTACAGGGTAAAACTTCTGTATATTGACAAGTGCCAGAAAAAGATGGAGGTAAATATTTGCAATTTATTGTATGGAATTTTAGCTACATGGATCCCATTAAAATCAACCCAAGTCACTGGATCGAATTCCAGTACAATGCTTCATGATTGCCACATTATTGTGCTGTCGCAACGTACCATGCTGCACAATGCATATACTGTGCTGAAGCAATGTATGTACCCTCCATAATGATTTTGCTAACAGGACGGAGCTTGGTTAATTATTCTTATCTTAAAATACAACAACAAACAAAAAATGCTATGATTGTTGCATGTGGGCTACCTATTGGCATCAGGAGAGAGGATCTGACGATCCCTCTTGGCATTCTGAACTTCCCCGTAGCGTCATCCATTCGGTGTTGGAGTGGTGCCTGAGAAGCATTTGAAGCCAGACCGCTGTATGCGTTCTCTACTCTTTTGAACCACTTCCCCGTGAGAAAAATGAGTTCTGCTCATTTGTTTAGAGGCTGGGACATGATGGACCAGATCCTCAGCTGGTGGGTAAATCAGCGTAGCTTCATTCAAACTAACAGACCTGTGCTGATATTACACCAGCTGAGGAGCTTCTGCTACGTCTTTCATGACTAGTTTCTTCCTGGCCATCTTGTGACTAAAACCCCAAGCACCAGTGTTTCAGGGAGAGGTGTAGTTTCTGGGAGGAAAAACAGGCTGCAACGCATGATTTCTACACAAGGCTATCTTTGCAGTCTGGTTTGGGAGGAAGAGGAGAGTGACGTTTTCTATGGAAGATCTTCCATTCTCCTGCTACAGTTTGGTCCCCGCTGCCACGACTTGCACCAGGGTGCTTTCTTAGGTGCTGCAGGCATGTTATGGAGCCCAGCAGCACGGCTTGTAGATATAGCTGCGAGTGATGGTGGAGTCCTTGGGACAAAGCAAGGCCGGTTCTGTAATTGCTGTAGGAAAATGGAACCCTGAGTTCAAAGGTATATTGATCGTGGATCATCACAGGCGCAACATGCAGGGAGGGTTCATTAGAGCTCCAAGAGGGGGAATAATCATTCTGAATCATCTTCTAATGGAAGAAAATGGATCTCCCCATCTCACAGCTGCCCAGCTGAGAGACGCTCATGTTGCAGGTTTCTAGAATGTACATATCAGCGTATACTCATACCTTCACTTTCCATCTTCTTCCACTTGTCAATTCCTGATCCCACCAAAATAACTTTGCCCACTAGATTCAGCCCGCTCAGCCATGCACTGGTGATTACAAAGCAAGTGAAGCAGAAGCTGAAGCATGAAGCAATGCTGCATGGCTTGATCTCATGTCAGATCTTGCAAATAAACCCCAAAGGGGACTATTTGTGTTGTCTACAAGTACCAAAACTGGCATGGTGCGTAAAGCTCCAGGGCCTTGTCTAGATGGGGGAAATTGACCTGCCTGGCTATTCCAGATTCACCATTCTGCCATAGCTGTTCTGATATAATTTACCAATTTTGGAGTAACTCCCTCATGTGGGCGCTCTGTTCCAGAATCAAAGTGATGCTATTCCAGAATAATTACTTTGTCTCCATGGTCACTTTTATACGGGATAAAGCGTCCACATGGGGACTTATTCTGGACTAGCTAGAGCGGAATAGTTATTCTAGACAATCACTTTCTCCTGTGTATACAAGCTCAGATAGTCCACAGTCTAGCCTCACTGAAGTTAACAGCCCCAAGCTTTAACCCTACCCTGAAGTGAACATTTCAGCCAGCAAGCAGAAAGGTTGCACTGGGTCAGTCTGGAATATGGTTACATACAGGTTGGGGGGAAACATGGAGGCAGAGAGTTTAAAAAGCAGCCTTGCCTAGCAAGAAATTGGTCTCTGGAAAATGGAGGGTGAGGGACACTTTAATTGACAGCTCATTTAAACTAGGCTGTTTCAGAACGTGAAGCTGACACTGTTAACAAATCTCACCGAAGAATGTTACAACTTGACCTGGATGGAAAATGCCATTTCGTTTTTGTACAAAATGTAGAGAAAATGTCCATTCCCCTCCCCCCAATTTCCCATGAAAGTATTTCAATTTTTTTTTAATGAAAAACCAACACCAAAAAGCAACAAACATTCAGTGTTTTCATGAAACATTTTTTGGTTTTCCAAAACCAAAAATGGAAAATCTTCACTGAAATCCAAATCAGAACCAGAAATAGTTTGCTGAAAAATGTTCAGGTTTTGGATTCCAGTTTTTCACTGAAACATCTGAAATGTTTAATGAAAATAAATAATTTCCACCAAAACAATAAATGAATGAATCAATAAATGTGGTCAAAAAGCCATTTTTGGCAAAAAAAATCTTTCCAGCTAGCTCTACTTAAAACTGTGAAGGCAAATATAGATTCTCAAGATGGTTTTTATTATGTGCCTCAATTAGCAGCAAATAATAATCTGTCTTCTTAAAGGGCTGAGAAATGACCTAATTGTCATGATGTCCTGCTAAGCTTCAGAAGCGGCATGCAAGGTACAATTATGAGCCACGGTATGTGTGGACTGTTGTAACTGTATGAGAAATCTATTTTCCTGGTAATTATTTCGGTTCCTGTGAGGATACAGGTACTGTTTCTTTAAGTCTATTGCAGGAAGCTATTGCAGGCTTTGGGGAAGAATTTCTACAGTGCAGCAGAGAGAGACAGAAGCTTTAGGGATAATACTGGTTTCCTTAGTCTCATCGAGATGCTTGTTCATTGCTAGAATCCCTCTTTCTGGCATTTTTACCATTGTCCCATGATGATCCCATTTCTTGAGATTAGACTTGGCCTCCCCTTTTTAATGCACATCAAAGGAGACCAGAAGGTTCTAATAGAGGAGTGTGAAACAAGAAGGTTATTATAGTCACATTGTTTCCGACTCTCTATCCAGTTACGTTCATGGGCCATTTTCATCTACAGAGCAAAGTACCAGATTCTGAATGCCTTATATAGTCAGTCTTTCCCATGTTCTATGCTTTGACTGGCTTTTCCGAAGTTAGGCTCTCCCATAAATTGCTCTAAGCTGAGGAGATGGCAAGTGATTCAAACTGCAGAGGAATGAAGAGCTCAGAGCAGTTTGTTTCACAGCTGTCAGGAGGTGCATTAAGCTGTAAAATTCTGATATTGTTCCTCTCAAATACTATACAGTGCAATGGATAATGGAGTCAAACACTAGAGCTAAGCAAATATTGGCGGGTGGGGGGGAATAAAGGGGGAGGTGCCATGCATCTTTATTTGAATTCCAAATCACATGTGGCTTTCATGTGTTCATGACCTTTTATGTTCCCTTTCCATTAACACGTGTGCATTTGAGCTCAGCTAGTGAGAACGCTGGTGAAAATCGAATGTGAAGCTTGGCTGCTCAAACACTCGTTGAGAGCAAAACGGAGACTGAATTCAATGAAAATTCCCCGTTCACATTGTGTTATTAGCTAAATGCGCTGTCAAATCAGGGGATGGAAACAATGCCACGTCGCTTACATAACTAACCAAAACACTGGTGAATAGTTTATTGCGAACAATCTGCAGACCGAGAATTATTTTCTGAAGACAGTTGGGAGCATTTCATGATCCGTTCACAGAAAATATGTACCCAGAAATAAAGGCAACAAAATTATTTAGTGTCAGTTATTCACTCAGCTCTGTCAAATAAGTCGTGGGCTTTTAAAACGGATGGATAATTTCAGGATCAGCAATATTTATAGTTATTAGAGACAGTTGAAAAATGGGCCGGAAATATAGTGAGAATTTTTTCCTATTTCCTCATCAAAATTTCCGTGAAATATTTAATTGAAATTTCAACATTGTTCAGCCTGGTCTAATGGCTTGCTATGTTATGATCTGGCTAATCGAATCATGTGCTTAATGTGTTTGCTACGGGCAGCTGTCAGGCTCCAATTCAAACAGGTATTTAAGCATGTGAGCAGGCCCACTGAAGTCATGCCATTGAAGTTAGGGATGAGCTTAAACACCTGGCTGAATTGGGGCCCCAAGGAAGGAATTTCCCCAAATTCCCCTATTCAATTGCACCAGTGACTAGAGGCACTTGAATTGGGGATTTTCCCACCTTTCTCCAAAGCATCACGTATTGCCCACTCATTCTATTAGACTAATAACACCTAGCTCTTCTACGGTGCTTTTCATCAGTGGATCTCAAAGCGCTTCACAATCTTTAATATAGTTATCTTCCCAACATCCCAGTGAGGGCAAGAAATGTTATTATCCTGGTTTTACACATGGGGAAACAAAACACACAAAGGCCAAGTAACTTGCCCAAGGTTACCCAGGAAGTCTGTGCCAGAGCAGTGAACCCAGGACTATCAACTCCTAGGCTAGCATGTTAACAAGGGGAGCATTCCTCCTCTCAGTGCACCATTCCACCAATGACCTGATCAGGGTGTATTTGATTTAAATCAAATTGATTTAAATCACTAGTCAGAAAGACTCGATTTAATCATGGATTTCTACATAAAAGTGCATTCTTGTTGGTTGTTATAACCTTAATACACATTCTTCACAACTCAGAGATAGATGTAGGTTTCATTTTTAGAAGATGCACACTATATATTATTAAAGTGATTTATTTTGAAAACTTTTCAGATTAATTTTACAGCTATATCAGAAAATGAATGATTGTTTGGTTATTTCATTTACCAAAGGTAATCGAAGCAGATATTTATGAAGTCATTGGGAGGTGAACTATCTCCAATTCAACAGGATAATCATTAATATTTGGAGGATTTTCGTGTCATGCTGTATTAGGAGGAGAACATCACCAGACACACATTTAAAGTTTTTTATTTAACTAAAACAACAACGTTATGTATTCTGGATTTTTTTCTTCAACAGCAAACATACAGTATTTTAACAAAACAAGCATATGAATTTTTGAATGTAGTTAAAACATTCAAGATTTTTAAAATCAGGTTTGTTTTTGTTAAAATTGTTTTTAACTAAAATAGTTAAATGAAATATTAAAAAAAACAAAAAACAAAAATTAAATCGACTATGCCAGCCAGGTCAACATGAGAAACTTAAAATATTGGCTTCTGCAGCTAACTCAGTCGTCTTCACCTTCATTTTCCTGTTTGTTCATAATCTGGAAAAGAAAAACAAGCTTTCCTGCTTTTTCAGGTCCCAAACGATTTCTCAATGTGGAATGAATTAGTCCAAAGGAAGAAAATATTCTTTCTACACCAGTAGAAGAAGCTACTGCTGTTAAAAGTGAGATTATCACTTCAACAGTCTCTGAATCCAAGGCTTAAGTGATTTCCACCAGTTCACTGGTGTGACTTTCTTTAAAACATCATCAGCAAACATATATTTCTTGAATGGTTCACCCTCAGTTCTTATGTTGATTATAGTTGGCATTTTGGAGGGATGATTGCTGGATGTCCATGTCATAGCCAACTTCTCTTCTTCAGCCGTTAAGGTTTGAGCCTGGTACCGAGTATTGAGAATATTTGCAAAAAAATGAGCTGAAGATAGTGCTTGTCCCTTTCATTTTTTTAATGCTTGTAATTTAACTCTGTCATTGCATATTTCTCTTTTTAAGATCTCACTCAGTTCCTTCCAAATTTCAACAGCGTCAGCAATAAAACAGCTATTTCCCTGCATTTTGTTCAAGGCTACAGAAATAGGCTTCAGGGTACTCAGCATGTGTTCAGCATTTCTCTTAAGCCCAATGTTGAGAACTTTGGCTGTGACAGTGCCATCTATTTGTTCACAATTTTTGTTCACAAACTATCATCAGATTAGGCAAGTTCTTGATATAGTGCTCCAAACAGTCCACTGCTGAGTTCCATCGCACGTCTTGTGGGAGAGTTAGCTTGGATCCTCCCACTTTTTTCAGAGCAGCTGCTGCAAAGTGGTTGTTTCGGAAGTATTTTGCAATTTCAACAACATTAGCCTTTATTTCTGTAACACTGAAGTCTGGCTAGGAGGTGCATCAAATGAGCACTGCAACCGTATGTTAGCTTGGGACTCTCTTCACTCTCTTCTAAATAATTTCTTCTCATCTTGGATACATTTGCAGCATTGTCTGTGACTAAGCTGTGTACTAGACATTTGAAATTTTTTTTTTACAGTTAGTTATAGCTTTTACTGCTACTTCTTGTAAGTATTCTGCTGTGTGCGCATTTCCTGATGTATCCATTGTTTCTGTAAGGAAGACATTCTCTTCTTCTGTTGTCACACAAGCACATACAACAGGATCATTGTGGACATTGCTCCACGCATCAAGACTTGGGTTAGCAATTTCACCCTCTAGCCCTTTGGCACACTGCTCAATTTCTCTTTCATACACTTTATCCAGCAATTTGCCTGTGATATCTGCTCTGTTGGGTGGACTGTATCCTGGTCCTAATGACTGAACCATGTTAATGAAGTGTGGGTTCTCAATCATACAGAGAGGACAGTTTGTTGCATAAACAAACCGGGCAATTTTTTCATCAATTACCTCTTTTTGTAATCTGCTGGTTCTTATCACAAATATATCTATGGTTGTTTCAGGATGATAGAGATTTTTTTCTCTTTTTGCTACAGGTGATATACTCTGGCTATGTGACATACATGATGCGACTGAAACACTATCATTGGCAGATAACTCTGAAACTATAGAAAATGATGGTGATCTTGAAGGTGGATAGTCTTCAGAATCCTGTATGTTGAGGATGGATTCCCCTAAACAAAATAAATCAATGCAGTTATTTAATTATTATTACCATACCGCTCATTTAGTATTACTCATTGCATTCACTGACACTCAGTACTACTTTAAAGGTGAAATTGTAAAAGGAAGATCTGCCTATTGAAGCTATTTATTTTTTATCACAACTGCATCTAAAATGATAGTACCATAGTAACAACTATATTTTTTGCTCAAACATGAGAATTCAAGAATAGTCCAGAAGGAAGACAGGCAGTCCTTAAGAAAGAAGTATGAAATAAAAAAGTTTACCAACCTGAAGATCCTGCATGTTCAGACATGTTCCTTTCACCATCTTCAACGCAGCTTCTTCCTGAGAAGGAACACTTCTCATGATGTTGTTTCATTTGGGCAAGCAGGCCTTGCATTTCTTTGTTGCACTGTTTGCATTTTGCACGCATGCCTGTCTTACCCACAGGTAGAGGAACTTCATTAAAATATTCCCAAACTGGGTCTCTTTTACGGTCTGCTGCCATTATAGGTTTTCCCTTCTAGTGAGAGAATGCTATGGTAGATCTCCAATCAATGAAGGCTACACTCAGAAAGACCTCAAGACTTCTGGAATATGCTGCTCAAACAGTTTCACTTTTGTTTCTATTGCCTGTCCCTCCCTTCTCACATGTATCTCCAGACTTCTTCTCCTTGTCCAGATCTATTCCGCCCCCAACAATCTTCTATTCATTGAACTTTTTGAAACTTTGCACTTTTAGAGAGAGGTAAGGGATTGACTCTGTGTACACAAGTTTGTAGAGGGACAATAGGATAGAGGTCCGTTATTTCTCACCTCTATATATTATTTATTTATTTAAAAACATTTTTGCTGTTAACAAGCATGTTACCTCTGGAGACACAAATCCACAGTTTGAGAACTGCAAACCTAAGCATCTCTGATGGTATCTTCTAGACTGAGCACTGTGTCCCATTGGGTGGATAGAAAGATTAACCTAAATAATCTATACAGAAGCCCCTGGAACCCCGTAAAATTGGGTCCCTAATCCATAAACTATTGGAACTCATTTACAAAACTTGTCTTAAACATTACATGATTATATTGTCTTATACTATAGAATTAGAATTTATAATCCCTGTTCCATGATGAGATATCTTTGAGCTATAATGTAACTTAATTAAAACTATCTTTAGATAGGTTTTTTCCTCAAAAAGCATTTTATCAAAAAAATCCAATTTAAATAAAAAAATCCGAGTTAAATAAAAATCCGATTTTTTTTAATCACTGATTTTTATCCACCCTGGACCTGATCCACTGTAGTAAAAACTGATGCTTCTATAGTTCGCATCAGTAGTTTCACTGTAATCACTCACAGACAATTGCATAATCATAGCTGTGCACAATGGAACCTAAAAAAATGCCTTGGTGAGATTTACCAAATGACCACTTTTGCCAGGTGTCATTATAGAAGAGTTCAGTGGCTTCCCCGGAGGAGACACCCTTGTGAAGTTAATTGGATCTTGGTAGGCAGGCTTGAATTTTTCCTCTTGCTTTGGGGCAAGAACGTATGCACTTTATGTGGGGGAAGTGTGGGAACGGGGAATGAAAAGACCTGCTGAAATTCCACTGCATAGTCCCAAGAAAGGAGCAGGGGAGGTTTGGTCTGTACTCTTAAAGCCCTTAACCTCCATGACAGCTTGGCTTTAATGGCCATCCCACTGAAATACTGATTAATTTTTAAACATTTTGTCAGGAAACATCTGTTTATTTCACGTTTGGCCAAATATTCTTCCACCTCTTTGGCTGACGATAGCAGCGGAGACAACAATTGAGGGCATCTGACTTGCTGGAGGTTTGTCGAGCATATTATTATGGCGTAATGCATGCACCTCTTTTCTCCTGGGGTTTGTGTCAGGCAAGGCTTTGCCTTCCAGCAGCGTGTCCTTGTGCTGCAAAGTGACAGGATTCTGTTCCACTGCTCTGAAAAAGTCCGATGTGACAGCAAAGTCAGCAAATGGAGAATTCAGGCCAGTAAATGGGCTTCAGCGGCTGAAGGGATGACATGCATTAGCCACAATATGAATGTTTCAAATAAAGAGGAGTCTGAAGGGCCATCTCATCTTGCTCGTCCCTTGTGGGATGCATCTAAAAATCCTGCTTTAGGATCTCTTCTACCAACCAGCCCGAGATGTACAATCTGATTTAGGAAAGCTGCTTCAACCCGCACAACAAAGTGGGGAGTGGGATCCTTTCCCTTCCCCCTAGGTCATGTGTGCATTTGTACTTTGCTAGAAATGGTTGCTCAGAATCTGCCTGTTTCCAGAGAGGTCTGTGCTAATTAATACTATTACTACCGAGGTCTTTATAACACTTTTCATCCGGAGATCTCAAAGCGCTTTACAAAAGAAGTATCATTATCCCCATTATACAGATGAGGAAACTGAGGCACAGAGGAATGATGCAACTTGTCAAAGGTTACCTGGAATAGAAGCCTGGTCTGCTGCGTCCCAGTCCGGCATGCTACCCATTAGCCAACACCACCTCCCTTGGTTGGTAATACACTAGTTCAAACATGTATGCCCCTGTCCATCCCTCTCCAAAGATAGCCACTGCTGGCAGAGCGGGTTTGTTGGCTTGCAATGACTTACAATGCTGTCCTTTCTTAACCAAGCAATTTGAGCCTGATGAATCCTGTAGCTTCTGCTTTAATGGGAAGCAGTTAAAGTGGGGATTGGAACTCATGACACGTTTAATTGTGGTACTATAGGTACGGTGATTGCAGGGTATTACGAAGGTGACCGTGGGATATTACTACAAGGGAAATCAGAAGTGCTCCAGAACGGATATACCTGCTACTGACCATGTGGTTATCACGGGCAAATCTGCAAGGTTAGGAATACTGCCCTTCCCATATTGGAAGGGGCGGGTTTCTGCACCTGTCACAGCCACCTCCAATGCCAGTGCTCAGGAGATGCGAGAGCCAGAATGACTGAAATCAACTGTGCTGTGGGAACCTGGATCCGGAGTCCCTGCTGGTGGAATTCACCTGGGGATTTCCCAGGGATTGAAAGGAGAGAGACACAGGCAGGGGCCCTCTTGCTAAGCCCCAATCTGCACCAATCCTGTTGAGTTGACACATCACCGCAGCTCTTATGTGACCAATGAAGAAGGGCAAAGTGCGTGGAGATTGGAGATTGTTCCTTCTCCCCTCCCAGTGGGCCAATCCAATGGGAATCAGAAATAAATGCTGGTCAGGCTAGAAAATGCAGGGATTACATGTAACCCATCCCAGGCTTAATTGAGCACCATCCAAGAAGGAGCTTAAAGGGGCTGCCAATGGGATCAATGTAATGACTGGGCACCACTCATGGCCTCTGTTGTCATCTGGCTGCAGCCCTGTTTCAGGTTATACTCTTAAATGGCTGGTGCCACACTTCATCCTGGCCTTAGTCAGGCCTCCAGGTTAGCCCCTACACTTGCGAGAGTCTGAATAATTCCAAGCCCTACTTGGGTCCGTTAAACTCTAGGAGCCCGGTTCATTATTACCAGCACTGTGCGGCCTCCGCAGAAGCCCTGCTGCATGGGGTGATCCAGGGCTGGGCAGGGGCATGTTGGAGGAAAGCGGGGGGGACATGCCAGAGGAATGGGGATGTGCCGGGGCGTTCTTACTGCCCCGCAGAAATTCTGCCCCTCTGTGTTGGTCCATAAAGCTCCCTAGCCAGCGCTCAACCTAGCGCTCTGGAATAGAGTTACTTCAGGTTTTGGCTGGATATGGGCCCATGTCGCCAGGTTCAGATCTAGAACCCACATTTCACCAAATTCAAGCTATCGGTCTGGTCCCATCCAGATTCCAGCTTCGGCCCAACATGCCTGAGCCCTGGGGTTGGGATCAGAGTCCAACCTTTTCCAGAGTTAAAGGGAATTTGGATCTGAAGCTGCAATTTTCCTCCTGGACTTCACTGGAGTCACTAGTATCGCTCTGTAAGAGAGGACAGAATCTATCCTGTGACGTTAAAGGGACATCGGTAACTTGAAATCCAGCCAGTTTTTAAAAAAAGATGTAAAAGTTGTTCTAAGGCTTGCCCCCGAGTTCCCTGCTAACGTTTGTGGGTTTAGAATCACATTCCCCCTCTTGATGTGCGAAACATACACATACAGTACACACCAGGGGAAACTGACTATGGTGATGTGGTGAAACTGACTATGCAGAAAGTGCTGTCACGTGCAGAATCAGGGACTGGATCAGTACTGAACTAGCTCCCCATTGTGTTGCTAGAGAAACCACTCACTGAGCGAGCTCTTAAATGGAAACCCTCAGTGTTTGTGATGAGTAAAGCTCTTATCGCCCTTTTCACAGGGGTAGAGATGTTAACCCTGGTGTCCTGGTTTAAATCCAACTCAGATATTCTGCCCATCTAACTTCCCGCTGCTGTTTCAGTCTTCTTCCTGTAACCATTGTGTAAGGCTGCTGTGTGCTGTTAAACAGATGCTGTATTACACCCCAGAGCTGGCTAAATTTCTGGAGTGGGGAGAACTTTAGAAATGGGGAGAAACACAGTTTACATAGTCCAGTGAGATCCGTAGGGATAAAAAGATGCCTTACAAATGTAAGATATTAATTATTATTATTGGCTGGCATTCCCTGTGGCCTTATACAGATGACTATAATGTACCAGGATCAAAGCCCCTCTACAGGGAAAATATACCAGGGAAATAAATGCCCAATAATTGTCTGACAGCTCCACAGGGAAGATAAATAAAACGCGTTTGCATGTTTCCTGAAATGCAGTATGTGGCTGTAGGGTTGTCCTGATTTTCTTGATTCACTCCCACAAGAATGTTTGCATCAAGCCATGCATTCAGCCTGATCCTGAGCTGTGTTATCTCTGAGTTTGATCATATTCCGCCTGGGGCGCTAATAAGTACTGCCCTCTCCCTTTAGCAGTATTATGACACAAGATCGAATACATAATTGCCTCAGTGTAAAATTCTAAATAGTAATAAGACAACTAGGTACCCAAGTTGACTGCATGATGCGTCTCCCGGTGTGTCTTTTTATTCTTAGCTCAAACACAAACCAAGAAAGCATCTACACTAAACAATGTGTGACCTGGGACAGAAATCCTGCCAAAGATGAAAAAAAAAAACACCTCCCAAACCCTACACTTGATTGAAGCGAAGAAGAAAGGCAATTTTCGTCCTGGTTAGGCGTGAAATTTCCAACGTGTAAAGTTTAGAAAGAGTAAACTTCAAAAAGGCTGAGCCACAGCAGTGCTGTTGAAACCAACTCACAGAAAAAAGCCAAATTGTCCCTGTATTAAAGATTCTACCCCGGCTTTGATTTGAGAAAAAGAGTCCCATTCTTCCCTCTTCCTTGGCAAGCAATTCCACGGATCAAAGACCCATTTCACATATGTTCCACTATTAATGAGGTGCTTGGAGTATAATTACTCATACCTTTTTCTTCTCTTAACAGCTGAGAGGAAGCGTTCTCTAGGCAAAGACTATCATCCCCTTTGTCTGAAGTGTTACCAGTGCAAACGGCAACTCAGCCCCGGCCAGCACGCAGAGGTAGGAAATGAACTGTCTCTTATCTGCCTGCCTCGATGAGTTCCTGCATGCCCACAATAATCCATCTCCTGATCCCATTTCAAAGGGCTGGTTCGCACTGGGATGCACTAAAGGCTGCATGCAATATGCTTAGAAGTTTTTTCAGTGTGATAGCTGGGGAGATAAAGGCTGATAGAAAGTGGACATACACAGAGAACAGCAGACAGATTAGAACTATTACAGCACCAGGGTAGCACCACCATTTACTAAAAATGTCCAGCTTGCCAGAGCGATAAAGACAAACCATCGTGTGTCTGTCACACTCCAGTGTGGGGAGGTGGACGGGGGTGAGTGTGTTGAGAGCCAGAGAACAGGTTGCACATGGTATTGTACACTCTAGTAGAGCCTGGCAGGAATTTTTCAGCAAAATGTTTTTTCATCAGAAAATACCAATTTGTCCAAACCGAAGCCGTTCACAGGCCAGGGCCAGTTTCGAGGACTTGCTCATCTTGAAAAATTGTTTGGAGAAAAGAAGTTTTGAAATTGTCCACGTGACTCGTGTCGACATTTTCAGAATGAAAAATTCCGGTTCAGAAACACTTTTTGGTTAGAAATTTAGGCTAATAACAATTTTTAAAAAATCTAAATTTAAATGAAATGTTTTGAATGAGCTGAATTATTAAAAAAAAAATCTGAGGTTTGACAGGTGGGAAAAATTGAGATTCCGACTTTTCATCACAATTCAGGATGTGAACATTTTCCTGGGATGGGAAAACCATTTCCTGCCCAGTTCTACACTGGGGAAATCAAACAGACTCAGATCTGAAGGGGCAGCCTATGAGTACCACCGGGGGACGGGGGGGGGTTGACATACCTCAAGCAATAGAGCTGAGAGCCCTGCTTTTGAAGACTGCCCCTGAGCATCAGGGAGTGAACTCTTGGGAAGATTTTCCTAGTCTAACCCAAAGTCGATGACTCTTTAGGGATGCTTCAAAATCAATGGGATGGGTTTTTGGAGAGGGTTGAGGTGTTCCTCAAATGGGGGTGGTGGGGAGAAATGGAAAGGAGCTTTGTGTAACTGGTTGGCTGGCCAAGTGGAGCTAGCCACTAAATGATTTCAGAGCCTAAGTCCCTCTTTCAAAAGGGATTTAGACAGCTGGGGCCATATTTTCAAAGGTACCCCCATTCCTCAACTAGAAGGGGATCGGCAGGGGTCCCAAGAGCAGTGGATTTCAGAATAAATAATCCTTTGAGATTATCGGGGCAGTTCTGTCTCTCAGAGCAATTGTCTCAGGCTCTCTGCAGATTCAGGCCAAAGTTTCAAGCTCTTCTTACTAACCATCAGGGCTAGAAACAATTTTTTTAATTAATACTGGAATTCACATGTCATCACATGATTCCAGGAGTTGGAGCCCCAGGCTGCCTATGCCTTAATGTGTCCCTGCTTCCAAGTGCCAGTGCAGGCAGGGGTGTTCAGGAGTGAGTCTTTGTGGGCATGCATGCACCTGACCTGCCCACATCTGCGGTGGCTGATTTCTCAGGGTAGCCAGAGAGAGCTGCTCTTTATTTGCCTGCAGTACTGCCCTGTGACCGTTTCTGCATACAGGATCTGATTTATACAAGACACCCAAGAGCTGTCATGTATCTGCATGCAGTTTCTGATTCTGCAACATACCCAACCATATGCTCCTCTTCTCTAAAATCAGAATCAGTCCTACTGCCACACTCTTCAAATCTCCAATCACTGAGACAAATGAAGATGGTGGCGCGTGCTGCCGCAGACCTTCCTGCCTCTGTGCTACAAACAGCACAGCCCCCACTTGCTTTCTGCAGGTTCACAAATCAGAAAGGCCAAGAGATCTTTCAGGTTCTTACCCAGAGGGCTGTGGTGATGATCTGGGTAAGGGCAAGGCACTAGGATGATGTTGTCTCTAACACACAGTAACCTGGGCAGCTCAGCCAGCGCATTCCCCTTAACATGTGATCAGAGCCAAATTCTGCTTGCTGACTAGGCAGAAGTGGGAAGCTGGTGGGGGCCTGTTTTGTGTCTGTCTCATGTGAACTTCTTGTGTCTAAGGTGATATATACATCACCCTTCCCCCCCCCAAAACAGCCTAATGAGGAACGATCCCCAGCCTGATTTCCCCCTTCTCGAGGACAGTAACAATTGGCTGCGGATCTACACCAGGCGGGCTGAGCCCAGACTTACTCCTCACTCAGCTGTTCTGGCACCTGTATATTATACACTTTTTAAAATGTCAAAATCAGCCTAGGAGCTTCGGGCCATGGTCCTGGACCCCTTGTGGATTAGATTTTATTGAAACAAAATGTTTTGATTGACCCCAAACAAGTCCCCCTCCCCCCCGAAAATTTGTTTCACAGGAAATGTGAACATTTCGCAATGAAAGGAAATGTCAAAATGTTGGAATTTGCCATGGCTTCAAAAAAAAAAAAAAAAAGAAACCCCAAAAAAATATACCAAAAAAAGAGAGGGTTCAAAGAAGAGCAAGCAAAATGAGTCTTGAGTCTCTACTAGGAGAGATGGAAGGAACTAGTTTGTTTAACCTAAAAAACTACCCGAAAAGGCAAGGTACCGGCACGCTCCTAAAAGCGGCTCAGTACAGAAGAGCACAAGAAACTATCCTTAGGGGACACTGGGGCTAAACTAAGGACCAAGGTGCTGAAGTTAAAAGGATAAAGGGAGGTAGCAGAAGTAACTGATGTTAAGGTCAGTCAGGCAGCGAAACGAAGTGTCGAATAAGGTAGCTTGCTATGGCACAGTCACTAGACATCTCTAACCTGGAAGCAGGGGTTTTAATTAAGCAATCTGCGAAGGTCCCTTTTCATTTCTGAAAGCTCTGACTCACGGCTCTGCTGTAAGTCGGCTTTGAATCCGGGTCTCCAGAGGAAGAGACCATCGGGCCTGGTGGATAAGACCAGAAATAGCAGACACCCACCTATTCTGGAAGCGAAGCTGCTTCCCTGAATATGTGCATCCCATCCCCACTGTGTCTGTGGGAAGTTCCTTTTACTAGTGGATTGATTTAAAGTGACTGCTTGTCCTGACAGTCACTATTTCCTGGCAAATGTTGGCCTCTGGCTCAGTTGATTTCATCATGTAACCAGCATTCCCTATGCGCCCTCTAATACTGTATGAATTTGCTTAAAAGCAGAAGTTGAGTTTTTTCAAACCCAGCCATTTAATCACCCGGCTGCAGTGCAACATTAGTGGCAATGGTGCCATTTATCACGAGTTAATTGCAGCGCTGGGGAAAGGCGATTCTTGGAGTTCACAAGTGTGTGTGTGTGTGTGTGGGGGGGGCATTAGAGGTGTTTTTCAGCAATAGATAATGATCGAGATTCAAAATGTCTGGTCAGTGACATACTCTTTTAGTGCCCCCAAAGCCCCATGCACAGCGCGGGAAGAATGAAAAATGCCAGGCAGTAATATTGTACAGTATCCTTTGAGCTCATGACAAGACCTAATGCTCCTAAAGGTGGGAAATCTCAGCAGCACTGGCTGGTCATAAAGACCCCCCAGGCTCTTGGGATTTGTTTGCTAAGGAAGTTTCCTGACACACCGGGCGTTTCCTTTCGCCATATTTGCTAGGTGTCAATATGGGGTAAACAGAAGAAAATCCACCCACTCGTTTTAATTTCAGGAACTGAAGGGAAATACTAGGTAGTGATGTTTAAACTACCCCCCCACCTGGGTTTTGTTCCTGTTATTCCCTTTGACCTGAGCGATTAGCTAAATACAGGGTGTCACAGGTTGTTCCAGTTAGGGGGACAAACTGGTGATAGAGCCAGGTATTGCCTTTGATGCAATCATGTTTCTTTACAAAGATTATACATAAAGTCCTGTTTGCCTGAACACAGCAGGAATCAAATAGCAGGAGACAGTTTCCTTGCTTGCTGTTCCAAGCCTCCCTTTCCAGCCAGAACTCTGCCTAAAAAGCTCTCTTGTAGCTTTCTCTTAGAAGCACATTACCAGCCTTCTCGTACTGTCTTCTTGCTCCTTCTGCTTCTGTGGTGCTGTCTTTCTCTCTCCTACTTCTCCCCTCCCACACATATCCTCGCCCACAAACAATGCTCAGCAAAGCCCTCAGCCCACACAGTTCTAATTCCTGGGCAGACTCGCATATGCCTTTGTTTTAGGCGGGAGCTGCTTAAGTGTCTCTTACAAATATTTTAAATGAGGGGTGGCAGCCACACCCAACCGGTTAAATCAGGTATGATCCAACCCACAACATTACACTATTATTAATTATCTGTGCTGCGGTAGCATCTAGGCCCCAGCCATGGATCGGGACGCCAATGTGCAAGGCACTGTACAAACACAGAACAAAAATACGGGCCTGCTATGTCTCCTCAAATCCAACAAGCCAATTATGCCATTTAAGCGAACCACAAGGGGCTAGAATCGGATCCTTAGCACCACTGACTTCAATAGAGCTATGACAGTTTGCACCAGCTGAGGCGCTGGCCCAGTGACTTTAACTGGATAAGAAGCACATAATGAGAAAATGGATCACGTCAGCCCAAAGAGAAGGTCCATTATTTAGAAGCTCCATCCAACTCTAACTCATTCCCAGGTGCAGTCTCCAACCAACTCCAGCTGCAGCTGTTTCCAAATGGCCAGCCTGCTTTTGAACTGCCTGCAGAATGGCCAGCCTGCTTTTGAACCACATCCAGACGCCATTGCTCGCAAAGCTCTAGACACCGCTTG
Source organism: Emys orbicularis (assembly GCF_028017835.1). Taxonomy (NCBI): domain Eukaryota; kingdom Metazoa; phylum Chordata; order Testudines; family Emydidae; genus Emys; species Emys orbicularis. The sequence goes on along the minus strand of NC_088688.1, from coordinate 125,772,545 downwards.
TTTGAATCGAGCACACACATTATTCCTGATCCCATTTTAAGCAGGACTTGCCCTCTCTGCTCTGGGTTCCATTTCCACAGGCTGCTGAGACACACAATGTTTCCATCCACTTCAATCACTTTAGATCAGGTCCCAACAATTTTAATTCCTCTGGGGTTTGGGAGTTTTTTCCCTCTCCCGAAGTAGAGAGCCACATTGAAAAAGGAAAGTTAGAGGTAGGCTGGCTTGCCAGAGGTCGGGATGGCAGCTACCTGCATTATGATCAGATCTGTCCACTGCCATCAGCTAATATTGAGCTGAAATGAGAAGCTAAAAGAGGTCTGTGGTACAAAGCAATGCTCATGATACTTTATTTGAAATGCTAAACTTTGCTTGCATTTTGTTTTTTAAGACAGGCCATAACAAAAACAACCCTCTTGCTGAGTTCCCTCTCTGCCACTCCCCTTCCCAGCCCTTCAGTCAGTTTATCTGCTTTCATCCCAAACTCGCCTGTAGCAGCTCTGTATTTTACTCTGTCTGAGAACACCCACATCGGTGCCAGCACTTAAATACCATTAGCAGGAACATTTGGGGGAGGAATAATGACATGCCTTTAGCCCCCACTGAAATGCTTTGGACTCAGTGCAGTTTTTGGGAGACAGGGAAGCAAACTGAAGAAAAATTAAAAGGAAATGAAAAGTGTCTCTCCTACAGAGTGGAGTAGTTAGCATGGACTAACTCCATATGTCTAATTCATATACTGAAATAATCTATTAGCAGAAGGTTTCGGCCTAACAGATTCGGATGGAAAATTATAAAAAACGTCTAACTGTTCTCATTAAATATTAAAAAAAAACAAAAAACCACTCAATGCAACACATTTTTTGTTTGCATTTAAATATTCCCCATGTACTGTTTGCAACCCAAACATTGAAGCATCATGCACATAAAGAGAAGTGCAATAAGCCAAGAGAAACTGACTTGGATCCAGTTTGCAGTGTTGTTATAGTCATGTTGGTCCCAGGATATCAGAGAGACAAGGTGGGTGAGGTAATATCTTTTACTGGAATAACTTCTGTCGGTGAAAGAGACAAGCTTTTGAGCTCTACAGAGCTCTCCTTCAGGTCTGGGAAGGGTAATCAGAGTGTCACAGCTCAATAAAAGGGGGAACAATTTGTTAAGCATAAGGAGTTAACACATGTTGCAAGAAACCATTCCAAATCAAGTAGGAAATTAACACATCTTCAGTCATAGGACAAAGGAGAGTTAGGGCAGATCTACACTAGAAATTTACATTGGCGCAGGTGTACCGATGTTTGTGATAGGCATGTGTAGGATCCAGGGTTCTTGAATGGTGTGTTGTAGGGGTTACTGATCATCATAGCAGTGGAGATATGGCTTCAGGTTTTGAATCTGTTGTTCTGGCAGGGTCTGGTGCCACCTTCAGTTGGTGTATCCTGGTCTTTGCGGAGTTTGCTTCTGATAAGGAGCTTGGCAAGTTTGGGGGTCGGGGGTTGGAAGGCCAGAAGCTGGAAGACAGGAAAGATTTCTTTCAGGACGTGGTCCCCATCAAGTAAGGGTTGCAATGTTTGATGATACCCTGCATGGGTTCGAGTGTGGGTTAGTAGGTGACAACTAGGAGTGTGGGGTCAGTGGGGTGTTTTTTTGTTTTGTTCTGAATTGAAGCAGATTCTCTCAGGGAATTAGGGTGACTCATTCCATGATGCGATCTACTTCTCTGGTGAAGAGTCCTTATTTGGTGAAAGCGGTTTTGAGCGTGTTAAGGTGTGCATCCCGAATATTCTCCTCAGAGCATATTCTATGGTATCTGAGGACCTGGCTATACATAAATTTCTTGGTGTGTTTGGGGTGGATGCTGAATCTGTGGAGGTAAGTGTGGTGATTCGTGGATTTCCTTATATCTAGCTCTAGGGCTCCATTGTTGAAGCTGATGGTGTTTTTCAGGAAGGTGACGCAGGTGTGAGAATGTTCTAGAGAGAGTTTGATGAATGGCTGGTGGTTGTTGAAGTTTGGGGGGCACTCTAGGAGGGAGTTTTGGTCATCCGTGGAGACAGCGAAAATAATCGTTGATGTATCTCAGGTATATTATTGATTTCATGCAGCATTTTTCTAGAAATTCTTCCTCCAGGTGGTGCATGAAGAGGTTGGCATATTGTCCTATGACTGCAGCAATTGCTCACTTCATTTAGAATTGTTTCTTGCAATATGTGTTAACTCCTTATGCTTAACGATCTGTTCCCCCTTGTATTTAGCTGTGATACTCTGAGTACCTTTCCCAGACCTGAAGAAGAGCTCTCCGTGGAGCTCAAAAGCTTGTCTCTCTCAGCAACAGAAGTTGGTCCAATAAACGATATTACCTCACCGACCTTGTCTCTCTCTAGAGTCTAGTTTCACAGATTATACAGAAATGTAAATAAAGAGCTCCATGGTGAAAACCATAAGTCCTGGAGCACCCACTGAAAAATTTAGTGAGTGCTTAGCACCCACTGGCAGCCAGCCTTCCCCACCCCCCAATGCCTCCTGCCTGCCGGTGGCCCTGCTGATCAACTCTCCCCCCTCCCTCCCAGTGCCTTCCAGCCACTGTGATCAGCTGTTCCATGCCGTGCAGGAGACGCTGGAGGGGAGGGAGAGGAGCGGGGATGGGGCACACTCAGGGGAGGGGGCAGAACTGGGCGGGAAGAGGCGGGGCAGGGGCAGAACGGAGGCAGGAAGAGGCGGGGCAGAGGTGGGGACTTGGGGGAGGGTGTGGAGTGGGGGCGGGGTCTGGGGTGGCACAGGAGTTGAGCACCCCTGGGACTAGGAGGAAGCTGGCGCTTGTGGTGAAAACATTCTTTCCATTTGAATAATATAAAGAAATATTGATAACACACGTACAGTCTTTGGGTTTTCTTTAACAATGCTGACAGTATATTTTTAAGTGAATTATAATATATCCCTCCTACCTGCTAAAATGTAATTTGTGTGAGTCTTTATGTCTCCCCTACTCTGAGTGGTGCCTGCTCCCAATCCAGGTTTCCAACGCAATAGTGCAAATCACAGCTTCTTCCCCATTATGTCTAAACTGCCTCACGTGACCTGTTATATATTGCTCGACCAGTGAAGAAATATTTGCGGCTATACAACCTGGTGCTGTAAATCCATCACCTCTGACAGCTAAGTAGCATTGGGCCAGCTCAGGCCTTGGATAGGGCAGCTAGGTGTTGCAGGAAGTGTTATCAGTGGTACTGCAGGTAGCATGCTTGGCTCTGAATGAGTGCTGAACCATTGCCCAATGGAGGTGCTGTCTTTCAGATGAGATTCAAAAACAGGATTGGTACCACTTATGGTCATCAAAGGTGCCATGGGACTTTAAAACAGGAGTAGGGAAGTTAACTCTGATGTCATGTCCAAATTCAAAGATGGGTAATTATATTATAACTACTTAGATTCCCTCTGCAGTTTTGGTTGGATAAGGTAGTCTTCACTTTCTGTCCTGAACCGTTCGGTGTGTTGCTGTTTTTTATGAGACATTTGTCACATCTCATTGCAAAGGTGACTACAATTCCTTGGTGGATAGAGTGAAACTGACCTTCATATGATTGATATGGCAAAATTGAATGAAAGCTGTAAGCTACAGATAATTACATATTTACATTGAGTTAACTCTCTCTGTAAGCAGGTGGAGAGATTCAGCAGGCAGACAGAGAGGGGGAAATAGCAATCTTTCTAAGGGCCAAAAATCTTTTTAAGGCCAAAAGGGTCCATTGATGATAATCAAGTCTGATCTCCTACATGCCACAGGCCTGGGATGCCTGCATGAAGCTCAAGACTGCTGGTTGCACAACATCATATGTTTCAGAAAAAGACATCCAATTTTGATTTACTGACTTTGAGTGATAGAGAATCCACTACATCCTTAGGAGAGCTGTTTCAATGCTTAATCTACTCACTGTTAAAAATTTGCACCTTATTTCTAGCTTTGTTTCCAGATATTATGCTATCTTTATCCTCTAGATTAAAGAGTTATCTGCAGTTAGAAATGCCTTTCCCATTTAAGTATTTGTAGATCATCATCAAGCAATCTCTTAAACTTCTCTAGGATAAATTGAATAGACTGAACTTCTTCAGTTACTCATTGTAAGGCAGGTTTTCCAGACCTCAAATCATTCTTGTAGCTCCTCTCCAAACCCTTTCCAATTTGTCAACAACTTTTCTCATAGATTCACAGATTTCAAAGCCAGAAGGGACCATAGTCTGACCTCCTGTATAATACACGCCACATAACTCACCCAAAATAATTCCTAGAGCAGATCTGTTAGAAACATCCCATCTTGGTTTAAAAATTGCCAGTGATGGAGAAGCCATCATGATCCTTGGTAAGTTGTTCCAATGGTTAATTACCCTGACTTAAAAATGTACACCTTATTTCCCATCTGAATTTGTCTAGCTTCAACTTCCAGCCATTGGATCATGCTGGAACATAAGAGCTGACATACTAGGTCAGATCATGGTCCATCTTGTCAAGTATCATATCTCCCATGGTGGCCTGTATCTAAGCTTCAGGGGGAGCGTAAAGAACAGGGCAATTATGGAGTGATCCACCCCTGTCTTCCACTCCCAGTTTCTGGTCGTCAGAGGTCCAGAACGGGACACAATATTCCAGCAGAGATTGCACTAGTGCCAAATACAAGAGGTAAAATAACCTCTCTGCTCCTACTCGAGAATCCCTTGTTTATGCATCCAAAAATCATATTAGCCCTTTCGGCCACAGTGTTGCACTGGGAGCTCATATTCAGCTGCTTGTCCACCACGACCGCCAAATCTTTTCAGAGTCACTGCTCCCAGGATAGAGTCCCCCATTGTGTAAGTATGGCCTACGCTCTTTTTTCCTAGGTATATACATTTACATTTAGCCATATTAAAAGGCATTTTGTTTGCTTGTGCCCAGCTTGCCAAGCAATTCAGGTTGCTCTGTATCAGAGACCTGGTCTTCTTCGTTATTTACCATTCCCCCAATTCCAATGTCATCTGCAAACTTTATCACGGATGATTTTATGTTGTTTTCCAGATCATAGGTAAAAATGTTGGTAAATTGTAACAATGGCTAATTATTCTCACTGTTAAAAATTATGGCTTATTTCCAGTCTGAGTTTGTCCATGACTCCATATTCCATGATTTTATCCAGGATCGATGTCCAGCTAACTGGCCTATAGTTACATAGGTCATCCTGTTTATCCTTTTAAAATATTGGCGCAACATAATTTCCCCCCAGTATTCCAAGATATTTTAAAAAGCAACATCAGTGGTTCAGATAGTTGGCCAGCCAATTCTTTTAAAACTCATGGGTGCCAGTTATCTGATCCTGCAGATTTAAAAATGTTTAACTTTAGGAGTTACTTTATAACAACTTGCCTCGGTATTGTTGGAATAAAAAGTATTTCATTATCCCTCTAACATGGGGCTACATCATACAGCTTCTTTCCAAATGCACAACAACAAAATTATTCAACCCTTCTCCTTTTTCTGCAGAATTATTGACAATTTTACCATATCTGTCTAGTAAAAAACCTCTGTTATTTCTAGGAATTCCTTTGTTCTTGATTTATGTCCATACCTTTTTCACTGATACCTTTAGCTTCCATTATCAATTGTCTGAATTTCATAACTACTAATTTATAGTCATTACAATCAACTTCCATCTTTTTCAATTTGTTATATACTGTACTTTATTTTTTATAGCTGATTTCACTTCCTTTCTTAACCAGGATGGTATTTTATGTGAATAAGACTTCTTTTAGGGTTGCAGGATTGTGGTTTATTTAGTAAAGCTTTCTTAAACACTCCCAGTTATCATCCATTTTTTAAAATTTTTCTTTCAATCAATTTTGATCTTAATTGTTTCCAGCATCAGAAAAATGACCCTTTTAAAATGCCAAATATATATATTAATGGGCAGGACTATATCCTCTTTGCACATAACAAATGTAATTAGGTCATGAGTACTTGCTCTTAGGCAACCGCTAATTGTTAGCTCAATGATCAATTCTTCTTTATCTGTCAGAATAAGGTCTAATATAGAAATACTCCTAGTTGGATATAATATACTTAGTGTTAGAAAATTATCGTCTATAGTTTTCAGAAATTCCAAGGACGTTTAAATACTGGCAGCTTCAAACTTCCTGCATATGTCTCCCCGACTGAGCTCCCCAATGACGACATGTTTATTTTTTCTGTACATTGCAAATAGATGTTTAAAGAGCAGCTTATCCTGCTCTCAATGTCCGTAACAAACTCCCACAGGTCTCCCACCTTGTGGCTCATCAGTGAGAACACTGATCCGTAAGCACTCCAGGTCCTGTGCTTTGAACTGACGGTAGCTCTAAAGCAGGTAATGGTATCTGCTGCCCACTCTTTCCTGCCTAAACAGGGTGTTTCCGGTGAGACCATTCCCACTACATGAATCCTCCCACCATGTCACAGGAATAGCTGAGTGGCCTGCAGTCTTGAGCCCTGCCTCCCTATCCTCCCCTGAACACCTGTGGAAAGGGACAAAAAAAGAAACTGCAATTTGTCTGCTAGTGATCAAGTAGTGCCCCTTACCCTCTGCCACAAGCATCTGTCACAGTCTCTAGGTATATTTTACAGTCCAATACAGTCATAAAGAACCCCAATAGACGCCCAAATCAACACTCTTCCACAAATACAAATAATCATGCCTTTCCCACTCAATCTGCCTCCTCTATGAAGGCCCAGATAAACAGCTGATTCTTGCAGCATGATTGGAAGCTCTCTGACCCAAGTGTAGTAGAAAGACAGCCTGAGACATGAGGCCTTGTATCAGAGGCCCGGCATGAGGCCTGAACTAAAGTAGCGGTCAAGCCTTGCTAATATAAAGCAAAGTTAGCAAGAGACAGCCTGTGAGCAGGCTCACAGAACCTGGCAAGAACAGGGCTGGTATTGCAAAAACACACACATTCCTGACACGTGCTGGGCACAGGACACTCGCGTAAACACATTCCAGAAGGGTGGTACCAGAACACCCCGATACCAAGTATAGTACCAACACTCTCCCTGAAGATGATACAAGGATACACTGACCCCCCTCTTAGTGATCAGGTCAGGATGACAGTGTGATGGATAGAGATGTTTTGATCAAACCAATATGTACAAGGTAATGGGTGGTAACAAATCATGTCAGGGGGCAGTAACTAATCATGTCAGAGGGGCAATACGTAACTTGTTTGTACTGGTGTATAAAGAAGGGTCTCAGAGTGTCTCTGGTCAGCCTAGCGGGGCAGTGGAAAGTCCCGCCATTGACTGAGGTGGTCCATTGTCACGGGCACACATGTGTTAGCGTAACGTAGACACTGATCCGGGGAGCTAGGATTGTGCTTTGTCAGCAATAAACCTGGCTGGGCGCCTTCGCTACTGAAACGGGTCTGTGATTTTCTTGGGTGGTATGATCGAGGTCTGCTGCATCAGCTATCTGCGCAGAGCTGGTGTAGCACACAGAGAGAACACATGCACACGCAGCCAATGTCTGACAACACCAAAGAGCAAAATGAATTCCAGAGCTGAGAGTCCTTAAATGGAAATATCCTGCCACCATTCTCTCCCCCACATTTAAACATGGGAGTTCTAAGCTTAAACATCCCAGCAGATCTCAAATGTGGATGTGTGACGGGTGGGGGAATCTGTCTGTACAGTTTATGAGTTCTGTGTGGGATTATGAACTCCCTGCATGAACTCTCTTTATGAGGCTGCAGACTCCATTTTGGATGTGGGGCTCTTTACCTTCTTGGTGGTCCTGTTACCTCCATGTTGGACTAGAATTCCAAAGGCTGGTGGCCAAGGGATAACAAGAGAGGGTTGTTGACTTGAGTGCTCAACCATTGAAATGGAATCGCTCTAAACAACAGACTGGCTCCCAGGACTCTGGGGTCACCTGTTGAGGCTGACCAGGGAGTCACCTGACAGAGGAGACAAAGGAGAGTGTAAAAGGAATAAGCTGTTCTATTTGCTCTCTCTTTGGCCATTTGTCATGAGCTAAAGATGAGAGAAGCTGCAGCAGGACCCAGATGAGGTGGGCGGGGGAATGGGGAATGCTGCCTGCCTACCTACCTACCAGAACACAGGCGGTCCCCCAGGACTCTCAAAGGAAGGATAAGCCGGAGAAGGGAAATGTGTGTAGGGTTTATTATTTTTACATAAGTCTGTGTGTTTATGTGATTAACTAAAGAGCAATAATGTGTTGGAATTCTGTGCATAGTGTCTGTGTGCAGCACCTACCACATGCCTCCTGAGGGAGTTAAACTGTAACGCAGCAGGCTCAGACCTTTGGGTGGAGTTCTGGGAGAGGCGGTGTTTAAGCTACTGGGATACAGTAGGGGTCAACGCTGGACCTTGGGGCCTAAGGCAGGTGGGCTGAGGGCAGGGCCGGCTTTATGACCCGCGGGGCCCGATTCCAACACCTGGCAGCAGTCCGGGGCTTCAGCAGCACTTCGCGGCGGGGGGTCCGCTCCGGGTCTTCCGCGGCACCGAAGGACCCCCCGCTGCCGAAATGCCGCCGAAGACCCCCGGAGCGGGGCCCTCTTAGGTGCGAATGCAGGGCCCTCTTAGGCGTGGGGCCCGATTCCGGGGAATCGGGTGAATCGGCTTAAAGCCAGCCCTGGCTGAGGGGCTCCATTCCCATGACAAGGTAAGAGACTGAGAGCCAGCACCCAAGAAATTTGCAAGGAAGACCAAGAGAGGAAACAATACTGCAGCCTGCTGAGGCCCAGGGAAGCTTAAAACATCCAGGGCTTCAGCGGTTGGAGTCCTCACAGCAAGCTGTTTGGCAGACACTGGGAATGGGTGACAGGGGATGGATCACTTGATGATTGCCTGTTCTGTTCATTCCCTCTGGGGCACCTGGCACTGGCCACTGTTGGAAGACAGGATACTGGGCTAGATGGTCTATTGGTCTGACCCAGTATGTTCTTAAGCAAGAGGGCAGCCAATAGGGGAGCCTGACCAGATCTGTGATATGAAGTAAAACAAGGAATGAAGGATGGTTTCTTAGTGCAGAAGTGCCAAACTATGCAGGGATTTATAAATCCACACCTACACTGTGAATACTCAGAGACAAACTGGAAGGAAGATTCTGAAACAGTATACAAGATATTATCACAAGTGGTGCTTCAGGGATTTCCTGTGTGTAGGAAAAACCTAGTCCCTAGAACTAGCCCTTAGTTGTCACTAAACCTTTTGCTGTTCTTCTTTCACAGTATGATGACAAACCCTACTGCAATCACTGCTACCTGCAACACTTTGGACCAAGAGGTAACATCCTTGCCTACTCACTAGTTCACCCTTCACTATAATCCTGTAATTCAACAGACTGATTTTTAAAAGCAGCCTCTAAATCTGTGCCCCCTGTTTTCCAGGCACAGTCATTTATGCATGGAACAAGAATGAATTGGCCCAAATAAATAGCATTTGTGGGAGCAAATAAGAGTTAGATAGTCAACAACCTAATTTGTCCTCAGAAATCCCAAGCTGAAGTGCAAATATTTTATGCAGGCAAATTTGCAAGTGCAAATTTAGATATTGGATTGAAGCCCCTTTGAAAATGCAGTCAATAATATTTAAGGTTAAGATTCTGTCACAGGTATTTTTAGTAAAAATCAGGGACAGGTCACGGGCAATAAACAAAAATTCACGCTAGCCCACAACCTGTCCCTGACTTTGACTGAAAATACCCTGAGGGGGGAAGACAAACAGAGCTCTGCCAGGGGCTTGCAGCTGCTCCAGCCCTGATGCTGCTCCTGCGACAGGGGCTGACCGCTGCCGCGCCAGCCCCAGGGGGCTAACCCAACCCCAACCGCTGCTCCGGTGGCCCAGGGCTGACTGCCAGTCAGCTGTTTGGCGGCCCTGGGGCTGGTCACCGGTCAGCTGTTCCAGCAGCTGCTGCTCTGGCAGCTCCAGGGCTGACAGCTACTCCAGCCCTGCCCCAGAAGAAATCATGGAGGTTCCGGAAAGTCACAGAATCCATGACCTCCATGACAGAATTGTAATAATACTTAATGTTGCATTGACATCTTCCAGTTTCATTATGCCCTTCTGAGACGCATAGTCTTAGCAAACGTTTCTATGGCATGAAGAAAGAACACGACAGAGGGGGCTGTTGGAAGTAGCATGGCCTAAAGGAATGAGTGGAAAGTTAGGTCTTAGGCATTTCTAAGGTCTAATCTTTGCTCTCCAGCTAGAGACTGTCTCTTTGTTATATGTTTGTACGGCACTTAGGACAACGGGGCGCTGGCCTCTAGTCGCTACCATAATACACATAACAATAATAAATCTGTGTGGCCTTGGGAAAATCACTTCATCTCCCTGCCTCAGTTTCCCCATCTCTATAATGGGGGTAATAATCCCTCACTCACAGAGGGCCCAGTCCTGCAAACCTTACTCACCTGAGGAAACCCTATTCCACTGTCAGGAGGACTCAATCCGCAATTAGTTAATGATTGTACTGCATTTCTAACACATGGCACTTGATTCGCCTCTCGCACCAGATTTACCGTGTCATAACTGCATTGTGCTGCCGGGTAGTTACTCCTGACCTACAGCGAGAGGCGGATCGGGCAAGTGTTATATGTAATAAGTGCTAAGGGCATCCTTATGATTATTATTGCTGTTTTGCCCTCACTTCCGTGTGCAATAGCTGATGTCATGGATATTCACAAAACAATGGGACGTAGCTGACACTCAAACAAACAAACTCATCAAGAAACTGCAGACTGGCTTGATTTGCATCCACTTGGATAGAGTCCAAAGCGCCTTTCATTCTCGTGTAGCATCTGGTGAAAGAGGGGAGAGAGATGAGCCCGAAGGAGCTACTCATTCTACCTCAAAGTGTCCGTGCCTGCTCCTGAGTCAGTGAGGTCTCTGTCCAGCTCCAGAGGAACAGTTTATAATGCACATGGGTTTCCATTCCCACTGGTGGGTGAGGCCTTCGCTCCCATGCCAGGAAGAATTACACAAGGTGATAGTTATCTAAGAAAAATGATTGGAGCTTTTCCTGTTACTTTCGCCCTGATGTCCATCTGATGAAGCACCATGAATTGTGTGCTGACTGTTTCGCATTGAAAAGAGGAGAATGCCTTTCAGAGGCATGGACCTGTGCATGGCCTAAGCTCCATTCCCTGCTAGCATTCAAACTCAGATCCTGATCATAGCAGAGTTTCCTACCCAGGAAACAGGACAGGTTCTGAAATCCAGTCCAACGTAGGCATTCACGATCAGAGCTAAGTGAATAATGGATTTTTTGGTTCAGGGGCCAAGCCAGAAAATCCTCCCCCAAAATCCAGTTCGATCTGAAACAAAATCAGTTTCCCCCAAATTTTTCATCATATTGAAAAACTCTAAAAAATAATAATAATTTTGTTTTGAAACAACACCATTTTAGTCGATTTGAAACTATGATGATGGTGATGCTTATTTTTAGTGTTGCGTTTCGCTGTGGCTGTTTTGAGGTGATTTTTATCTTTTTTGTTTAAACTGGCCAAATGTGAAAACGAAATGCCATTTTGAAATGAAAAAAGTCTAAACAAAATGTTGTTTTTAGAAAAAAATGTTTTCTGGGTATTTTTGGCGGAAATTATTAGGCAAAGTTGACCCAAATTTGCAAGCAGTTTTGGAGACACCTCCTGGCCCCCCAATGCATTTTTTGGCAATTTTTTTATTTGCCAGAAACGTTTCTCCAAGCTCTCTCCATGCTGCCCTCATAGGCATAGTGTCTGGGCTCCTCGCTATTATCTCAGCACCACTCTGTGAGGGAGGGAATTGTTATTATACAGATGCAGAACTGAGGCACAGAGAAATGAAGTGACTTGTCTAAGGTCACACGGGAAGCCTGTGGGAGAGCAAAAACTGAACCCAGGTCTTAAGGGACCCAGGCAACAAACTTAACAACAAGGCCAGCCTTCCCCTCCAAAGAAGCAGCAGAGGATCTGATTCTGATTACACTTACACAAGTGTAAAACAGGAGCAAATTCCCTGAAGTCGGTTATTTATTATTCATTATCATTTACAGCAGTGCACAGAGGCCCTAGCCAACATCACAGCTTCCCTGTGCGAGGTGCTGCACATACACGTAGTAAAAGACAAGAGCTTACAGTCTAAGTAGATAAGACAGACAACGGGTGAGAGAAAAGGATACTACATAGAAGCCCAGTTGAGGCACCGAGAAATTGAGTGATTTGCCCAAGGTCACAAAAGAAATCTGGAATAAAGGCAGGAACTGATCTGCATTTCCTAAATCCTAGGACAGAGCCTCCTCTCCATGCACGTGCATGTAGACTGGTGAAATCAGAATCAAGCCCCAGGTTTGCATTAGATCTTTGATCCAAAAAGAAATTGTAAAATTGTATTATGTTCAGAGAATGTAGATAGCAGACTGGGTAATGCCCTAGCCTTTCATCTCTAGAAGTGGAAGCCTCATGTCAAAATGAATTTGGAGGTGTTTCACATATCACAAAACTACTGCATGGTTGGCAGGACTGTATCAAAAAGGACACAGGACTAGAATAGCAGAAGTTTTGTAGGTTGGGCTAGATCTGTTTGGTGGAAGCTTGCATCACATTCACCCAGCAATAGCCAATGTTTAGAACTCATTGCCATGAGAAAGAAATTCACCCATAGTTGTACAACCAATTAGTCTTATTAATAACCACATTTATTATGGCAGTGCCTAAGGACCACCCAAGAGCGGGGCCCCATTGTGCAAGGTGCTGTACAGAGTAGTAGATGTTCCCTGCCTTGAAGAGTTTACAATCTACATTGAACTGTTCTTTATGGACCTATGCTTGGCCTACACACAGGTTTTGTACCAGTATGATTATGTTGGTTAAGGGAGTGATTTTTTTTTTAACCAATATCAGTACAACCCCTGGTGCGGATGCTGTTATACAGGTCCAAAGGTGCCTCATACCAGCATATTTTATTCCGCTTCGTGTGTTGTACTGCTATAAGCACATTTATAACAGCATAATGACATCCCCACTAAGAGGTTGTACCACTTTAATTATACTGGCGGATTCAAAACAGTACAACCTGTATGTGTAGAAAAGGCCTAAGCCCCTTTTAAACCATTCTTTATATGGTTATTCATAGAAGAGTTTACACAAAACATTTTCACACTACGTGTTGTTTGTGAACTGATTAATTTGGGCATTCTCTGTGTTATTTGTGTTGTGTGGTGGCTCACCTGAGTCACATGGTAATGTTTCTGGTATCTGGTTGGATGACTGAACCATCTGAAGCAGGCGAACAATGAATAGCCAACTTCTGGTGTGAAAAAAGATCATTCACGCTAAATTCATCGAAAATTTTAGGATTCATGACCATTTTCACGAACACCCATTCCTTAGTGCAACAACATGACCTCAGGAATGACTGTTAACCAAACCCCGTGCTTTTATACACAGAAATATTAGTGGATTCCTTTTCTTAGCCACAGAAACTGTTCTACCTGATTGACACTGCAAAAGCTGTTTATGACATCAGACTAAATTCTCTACATAAGAGGTTCTATGCCAAAATGGACCCAATAATTAAGACATTGAGCTTGCATGTTGAAGAGGATGTTATCAGAGCTCATGTTTAGTTTGGTTTCTCCCGAGACCGAGAAGTTCATGAGAGTTCAGTTTTTAATTGAACAGCTCGCCAAAGCTTCTACAGTGCTTTGAGTAGGCATAATTTCCTCCTGTTCTTAATAGCAAGTGGAATCTTTGATGAGGTTTTCAAAGATGACAACACTGCAAGATTAGGTTTTACCGTACGTTTCTGTTTTTAATTCCCCATCCCCCCTGAAATTTAACGTTTCCTTTTGTTCCTCTCTGTGGGCTTTCTTATTCATTTGTCCTCTTGGTATTTTTGTTTTGTTATTTTAAAGGAACAAGACGGCCAACGTCTCGCTCATCTCTTGGGGCAGCTTCCTCTTCCAAAGTTCCAGTGGGAAACCAGAACAGCTCCTAGATGGCCCTGCTTTAATATTCAAAACTCGGAGACTCGTTACTGGACTGTGATAAAGTAGCAAGATGGCATTGTATTTTTACCCACAGACTAAGAAAAATGCAGCTGAAGAAGAATGTTGCTTCTGAGAATGACTGATAATCCAGACAAGTCATAAGAGAACATGCTTCTAAACTGAAATCCCTCCTACTGCAGATTAAAATTGTGCTGTGATAAATGAATTTTAATGAGCTACAATGAATTTTAATGGGATATATTCTTGTTTGTGTGAAGGGGACATATTCATAGCATCGACTTGATTTTCTAACAGCTTAGAAATTGTTGGTTTACTCATCTGTTTCCTGAATTGACACTGAAATCTGTAAATAATGATCTCTTTACCAGTATAATGGACTTCCAGGTGGAAACTTTCTCAGCAATGATCGATAGGTGTCTCCAATTATTCCCTGGTTGGACAACTCAGATGTACAAATCTCTCCACCTCATCTTCTCCAGTAGGGCAAAAAGCTGGAAGCTTGGAACCCATTACTATCAATATTTCAGCAGCTTTCTTCGCTGAATCTGTCTTTGACTGGCAGCTGTTGGGAATGTCAGCACATACCTTGGTTACTCTAGCTAAGGAACGGTCATCTCTATCATGGTGCAATTTGTCTTCATGTGTACGTGAGTTGGAGTGGATGGAACAGTAGCCCAGGGATAGCATTTAAGTCCTGTAAAGACACATGTATGTCTCTGCATTTGCCCAGTCATGGATGCCTCCAGTGGTCACCCTAAATTCCTATTACAACCAGAGTCCTGACTCAGTCCCCTGAACTTTAAGCATGTGAGTAGGGCCATTGATGTCCATGGTCAGAGTCTACGCTCCTCTAGTACTGATAATTTGTTTTCCCCATCAAGTATTGTTCTGATACACAAAATTACAGGCTATTTTTGAATTAACATTGCTAATTCGTATAACTGGAGTTTAGTGGGTCTTTACACCCCCCCTCATTTCCCCCACATTCTTCCATTGTACTGAATGATCAGACCTGAAGGAATTTCACATCATTAAACACCCACCCACACCCCAATCAAAAAAATACCAATTCATCTGCATTTTTATACAAAAGCAGACTAGAATTAATTAATGGAAAGAAACTCCAGCAGAATAGAAGATGTGATGTTCTCGTACTGAAATGCCTGGCTTATTAAATCTCTACTCCTTGTAAAATAGATGATGGATTTTTAATGTGTGCTCCGGATTCCAATGAGCCAAAGTGAGCTTGAAAACTCCCAATTACTGTAGTTTTGCCATAGATGTCACTGTGAATAAGTGGTGGTATCATTTCAATATGTGAAATAGACTTCTCCATTTCTGTTTCAATCTGCATTCCAAGTTTTCAGAGTTTCTTTCACTATTATGAATCATTCTCACCTTTTTCAGTCTAATATTTTATGCAACAAGTTCACATAATTCTTCCCTCTGAAAATCATACAATCCAGTTGGCAGTTGCCTGGTATCCTTTTTAACTTAGCTACTGGTGCATGCAAATGGTAAACACCAAGAGGATGATGTTGTTAGCAACTTTGATGCAGTTGACCTGAGTTACAGAACTGGAGAACTTTTCCTTGTAGGTGGTTTCAGTCTACATCACATCACAGGATAGGCCTGGGGTTCTCAAACTTCATTGCACCGCAACTCCCTTCTGACAACAAAAATTACTACAGGACCCCAGAAGGGGGGAACCGAAGCCTGAGCCCACCCCAGCCCCACCACCCAGGGTGGTGGGGGGGGCCAAAGCCAAAGCCCCATTGCCTTAGGCTGGGGGGACCAAAGCCCAAGGGCTTCAGCTCCAGGCAGCCCCTGTAACCTTAGTCCCACTGCCCAGGGCTGAAGCCCTTGGGCTTGAGCTTTGGCCCTGGGCCCCAGAAAGTCTAAGCCAGCCCTGGCAACCCCATTAAAATGGGGTTGCGACCAACTTTGGGGTCCCGACCCACAACCGCTGGGATAGGCCATTGCTGATTGGCTACAAACAATGTACACATTTTTTGTGCTTTTCAAAAAAATCAAGAAAAAACATCTAAAATAAGTCACTGGGATGCCAAAGGCTCTGAGTGTGATTGCCTATCACCAAAGGCTAAATTGTACAGCTGATCCAAAAGGCCAATTATTTTTCATGAGAAATGAATTTATTCCCCCCCCCTAAATTATCCACAACGTGGTTTTATTATTATTATTATGATGATGAAAAAAAACAGAAAACCAAAACATTTCTACTTAAAAAAAAATTATAAATTTTTTTGGATTTTCAAAAAACAACCCTCCCCCCCTTTTATTTTTTTTAACCATAAACTGAACCTAAAATTGAAGAATGACAGTTTTGGGGTAGAAATTTTCAGTTTCTGGTTTGTCATCAAAAAACGCTCACCAATTCTACTAAAAGGCCATCATCTTTCAGTGGCCTCAGAATTAATCAGAACTTTATAAAAGCCTTATTACTGATGGGATTAGAGTCTCTCTCTGTCCTGCCCCCCTGTTTCTGTTGGTATTTTTATGTAAAAATGTCATGCCTGCCATGCAAAGTGTAATACACTATTGCTAGATAGTCATTGTTTTTCTTTGAGTTTCAATATTGTTTGCTTTGGTGCCAACAATTAAAATAGTCATGTAATTGCTTTGATGCTTAAATAGCTGCTTTCATGTAGGACACTCTGTCTCCCTCCATCTCACAGCCTGGAAGGAAGCTGAAGATCTTTATGCTGTGATGTTCAAAGGAGGCCAAGGCAATTCATCCCAGATCCTCAAAGATATTTAGGTGCCTAACTCCCACTGGAGTTAAGTGCCTAAATACCTTTGAGGATCTGGGCTTTAGGCACCAAATCCCATTGAAATTTAACTGGAGTTCAAAGCCAATCAAAGGAAATACTTTTTCATATGTCGTGATTAACCTAGGAACTCATTGCCACAGGAAGTTGTGGAGGCCAAGAGCTTAACAAGATTCAGAAAGGACTTGGACATTCATATGGGTATCAAGACTACCCAGTGTTGTCAGAACTGATTACAACAAAACTTTGGAAGGGATATTAAACCTCATGCTTCAAGGCCCAAACTAATTAGGGAATCAGGATGAGTCCTCCATGGGGGGCAGATTATCCCACATTTCCCACTCCAGGGTTTTTACACCTTCCCCTAAAGCATCTGGTACAGGCAGCTATCAGAGACGGGATACTGGACTAGATGGACCAGGAGTTTACTCCAGTCTGCAGTTCCTGATGCAGCTGATGAGGAGAGTACCTCCATATTGACTCTGAAAGATGCCGATGGCATGAGAGCGTAGGATGGGTATCACCTGTCAAACTCATGTTTGCCCCTCATACAGTACCAGTTAGTGGCGGAGACAGCTACAGAGCTGGACACTACTAGCTATGGAGAAGACACAGCAGAGAAATGGGAAGACGGACTCAAAAGCAGACTGGACAAAACATTTAGAGCCCTAGTGCCTTCAGACAGTGCACACCTCTGAGGGGCAGCATCTGTGGACCCTGGCCAGGATACACTCCTAAATAGGAAGTCCTTGTGCTAGCGCAGAGAGATGGATTAAGGGCCTGACCCAAAGTCCATGGAAGACACTGGAAAGTCACTTCACTGGGCTTTGGATCAGGCCCTACTTGACCCTGCTGGCTCTTTTCAGCCCCATCACCTACACTCATGAAGCAGGTTTGTGGAACAAACACCCATCCCACAAAAATGGGAATAGGTCAAAACTTTTCCATCAAACCTGGGTTTGTCGAAAACCTGAACTCCCAAAACTTTTCAGCCAAAAGGGTTTTTCGACAAAAGGTACAAATTTTTGTGGGACCCCCCACCACCATTTTCTAATCAACTCTGCACCTGAGCTGTAGTTCTACTTTTCAGGCACCGCCCACACCACGAACTTTTGTGTTGTGCTAGGACACGGGCCTGCCCCTTGATAGCAATAGTTGAAACATTGATTGTGGAGAAGCCACAATTTCATATCCCTTTAGAATGAACTTGACGTTTGGATCTGCTCAGCAAAAACCAACACTGAACAGCAATGGCAATGAGTAGCATCGATCTTATCGTGATAAACCTGGCTTTATGGACTGATACACAGAAGCTCTTAACTTCTCTTTGGAAAGGCCTTTCTGCGATCGTGTTTTCAAGTACAGATGTGCCAAATCAACCCGGGCATGTATGTCTTGTGTTTGGTTATTCTACAGCAATATCAGTTCCATAGACTACAACTCTGTTAGCATGTACCCAGAGACTTAAGTCTTCTCTTCAGTCCTACCAAACAGTCCTTCATGGGATCAGTTAGGGAATCTTTTTCAGTTACATGATTAGAACTCACCCATATTTACACAGTAAGGCCCCCTAGGGTGACTAGATGTCCCGATTTTATAGGGACAGTCCCAATTTGGGGGTCTTTTTCTTATATAGGCTCCTATTACCCCCCACCCCCTGTCCCGATTTTTCACACTTGCTGTCTGGTCACCCTAAGGCCCCCAGATGCCACAACGGACAGCATATAGGCAGGTCGCAGCATGCGCAGGGAGCTCTGCTAAAATCACTGTGGCTCAGTACAAGCTCAACAGTCCAGCCACATGCTATCAATTACTTAATGCTCTATGGCTCTGATGTTGCATGTGTTTCAAAGCGGGTGGCCCCTTGTTCCTCCCTGGAGCGCCATTGATTTCGCCATGCAGACAGAAGCCTCTACGCACACAGGCCCAATTGCAGGATCAGGGTAAAGTGGGATTTTACTGTGATATTTGCTGTTTTTCTTAAGTCTCCAGCAGCTGGAGTCACATGATTCCATGACAGGTTTCAGAGTGGTAGCCATATCAGCAAAAAGAACAAGGAGTACTTGTGGCACCTTAGAGACTAACAAATTTATTTGAGCATAAGCTTTTGTGGGCTTAAGTGGGTTTTAGCCCACAAAAGCTTATGCTCAAATAAATTTGTTAGTCTCTAAGGTGCCACAAGTACTCCTCGTTCTTTTTGGTGATTCCATGAGAATCCCAGTTTTCATGAAATAGAAAAGTAAGTTTCCAGCCCTCATGGTTGCAGTGGAAAGCTTGAAAATGTGACCTTAGTGCCCACTAAAGGCTCGGAACCAGAAAGTAAATAAAAAGAATCTCAAAATGTATTTTTTTAAAAGCAGCTCATGATTGCTAAGTTAATCTCATGATTTTGGGTGGACCTGACGCATGATTTCTGAGTGCTTGGGGTTGGAAATACTGTTAATAATAATACCTAGCTCTTCCATAGCACTTTTTATCAGTAGATCTCAAAGCACTTTACAAAGGAGGTCAGTATCATTGTCTCCCTTGTATAGAGGGGAAACTGAGGCACAAGGAGGGGCAGTGACTTACTCAAGGTTACCCAACAGACCGGTGGCACAGCTAGGAATAGGATGCAGAGTCCTGATCTCTCATGGCTCCTGAGTGGTTAGCACAAACAACAACAACAATAAAGGTTATAATGAGGCTGCTGGGCTCATCTTGAGCCTATAGATGCTATTTGGATAGTTAGCTGTGTGAAAGGAAGTGCCCAGCTCCTGCTCAAGGCAGTGAGATTACCTTGATGGCTTTGACACTGTAGCCCTTTGAACGTGAAAAACTATTTATCACAAGTTTTTAAAAGGCAATAAAAAAAATCACTAGGAGAAATTTGAATTTCTCAAATTACAGCAAGATCCTCCAGGGAATTTCCCATGTAGGTTTTGAACTGAGATGTCTGTGGATTATATTGAAAGAAAAAAACCCCAAACAAAACCGCCCTCTGAAGTGAGATTTTGAACACGGCTGTCTGAGGAACTTTAGCATCAAAAGCTCAGATGACAGAACTCTTTTCTCTGGGAAGCCAGCTTACTGCTTGGGGCAGAATTAAGCAACATTAAATGTTGTATCAAGGATAAAAATAAATAAATCCAGGCTGATATGTTAACCATGGGCATCCCACATCAACTTTTAAGGAGGCTTCACTCTCAGTCCTCCCCCTGTGTACGGGAGTTACCTTTTAACACAGATAGTTACTCCTTCAGATGATTTTTTTAACTGATCTATGTAGAAGTGCTAATATAGAGCCACATCCTGGGAAAGAATAAGCTCATTGAACTCCCAACAACTCAAAGGAGAGTTGAGGGTACGGAGGTTCATGAAGGAGGCCCTCAGAACCAGGCCATACTTAGCTATAATTAAGCACTGGGCCGGGTTACCAAGGGAGGTTGTGGAACCCCGTCACTGGCGGTTTTTAAGAACACATTGGACAAACCCCTTTCAGGGATGGTCTAGGTTTACTTGGTCCTGTCTCAGCACAAGAGGCTGGACTTGATGACCTCCTGAGGTCACTTCCAGCCTTATCGTTCTATAATCCTATGAAGGGTAAGGCACTTAGAAAGGACACTGGACAAGCAGCGGTTGTTTATGTTCCGGTAGCACAGAGAGAACGCAAGTGAGATCAGGAATCCGTTGTGCTGGCCACGGCATAACACAGAATTAGAGATGGCCTCTACCCCAGACAGTTTACAATCGAAGGCCCTGATTCGGGAAAGCATTCTTAATTCAGTGTAACACTTTATCACATGCTTAAGTACTATACTGACTAAGGCTTAATACACAGGACAGACAGGGTACGTCTACACTGCATTGTAAACCCAGATCTGTGGGACACGGACTCAGTGTTTCCAGGCCCGCACTTGAACACCCACACTAACCTGGGCTTACAATTGCTGGACCCGGGTCTCACAGCTGTGCTAATGCGTCCCTACTGCACTATGCAGGCCTTCTGAGTCAGCTCTGCAGCTCGAGCTGTGTCCACACTGCAGAATGACAGGGCTTGGACATGAGCAACACTGGACTCAAGCTCTGACCCCTCCTGCAGGTGGCTCCTGGAACCCAGGTCCTCTGTGCTTGCTGACCCAATTCTGAAAGATTTGGTTGGCCAGGAGGGACGGCTGGGCTCAAACCTGACTCTGAGCTTGGGTTTACAATGCAGTCTAGACATCCCGATAAAGAGTGGGAGGGGAAGCAGAGTCACAGAGAGGAGAAGTGACTTGCCCAAAGTCACACAGGAAGGCTGTAGCAGAGCTCCCTGAAGGAGATTGCTCCATCCCCATCTGGGAGGGTGAACCTCTTGTCCCCTTTTCTCTTCAGACACAGTTCTGAAGCTCTGACCCCAGCCCAGCTTTCCTTCTAACTCCTCACAGCCTCCTCCTCTCTCCTCCCCTCCCAACCGGCCGTCTGCTGCACTCAGCCATGACTTCTCCACTGAAAAAAAAAGTGTGGCCCTCCAACTATGTAAATGGTTTTATCCCACAGTACCTGGTTTTGTTTGGTAGTGCAACAACATCCTGGGATGCGTGCACAGGCAGAAAAGTATGTGGTAAGCTATGGGCTGAGAAAGGTAAATAACGTATCATCTTCCAAAACATTTGTAATAGGTTTAAAAATGGAGCCTTTGGGGAAATGGGAGTATTATCAGGGAACAAGCATAATAAGAAAATATTACAGCTCCACTGCTATATCCTCTGTAACCATAATAGTTAAATCATGACACACCATAACTTGTATGAGGGGAGTTCCAAGCAGCCTTCTAATACACTGCTTCTTCAGAAGAGATGCTATTACGGTGACACGATAGTTTTCTGTGGGTAATTTACTTGGGTGATTAAACTACCGTGATTTATTTTATGGTGGAACGTATTTTGGGGTTAGCCAAGCTGCAGGATGCTCCAGGGAATAAGTCAGTGCACATGGTAGCGAAGAGAGGAAGAGCGACAGAGATAAAGAGAAACAAAAATCACAGCAAAGAAGGTCAGGCCCACAATGTCCATAATTTAGAGACATCTCGAGCCTGTTTCTTTCTCATAATTTCAGCCAGAATGGAAGAATTTACAAGAAATTCTTTACTATGAAAGATTAGAGATGTAGAATAGACTCCTCCGTTCTATGGACAAAAGGGGCATTGTGGGCATCTAGTCTGACCTCCTGTATGGCACAGGCCAGAGAACTTCCCTGAAATAATTCTTAGAGCAGATTTAACAGAAAAACATCCAGTCTTGATTTAAAAATGGTCAGGCATGGAGAATTCACCACGACCCTTGGTAAATTGTTTCAATGGTTAATTACTCTCCCTGTTAAAAATTAATGCTTTATTTCCTGTCTGAATTTGTCTAGCTTCAACTTCCAGCCCATGGGTCATCCCACATTCTCCCCTGCATTCAGGTTCTAGGCATGAAGAGCACGAACCTTACTTTAGACATTCCCACCGAGGAAAGGATTGATTCCAGCTACAGGGAGAGTGCCCAGGATCAGGTGTTGATGGGGTCCATCCTTTTTATAGCCACTGAGTCCAGGTTTAAAGGGCAAAGACAAAGACAGAGAGAGGGAAAGCAGAGACAGAGATTGTGGGGTGAAAAATTTTTTGGACAATGATAATTTTTTTGAAAACCCCACTTCCACCCCCTTCCCTCTCTCTCTGAAAAATTTCAACCATCTCTATACAAGAGCAGTTCAAGGGGGTGTCCCAACAGAAATGTCCTCATTGGCGATGGCACTATCTTTTTGCCCTTCCCATTGTTACCCAGATCTTTACCTCCTTGAAGCCACACAATCAGCGCTGCATGCAGACCCCTACCTTTTAGACAGGGTGGACGAACAAGAATGCACTACACCCACCTGTTCACTTCCTGGTACAGATCCAGCTGCTGATTATTACCTGGCTAAGACCCAGTTCTCTCTGACAGCACCTCTCCCCCTGTGTCCTATGATAGTAATAGCGACTGTCAAAGCCATCATGGCTGTTGCTTCACAGGGTTGAGCTGAGAGGAGAAGGGGGAGGTCACTTCCAGGGGCAGGCTATTGAATTCCACAACATCCGTGGCCACTAGGCAGTTCCAGTACAGACATGGAAAAATCCAGAGCAAGGTCTCTATTTACGCCCTGCATTTTGGGTTTCCAGATTCCTTGATGCTCAG